>NC_138774.1:114156466-114758966 GCF_965119305.1 Pelophylax lessonae | reverse complement strand
GGTGAGTTGGGGCCTGGGGCTCAGGTGGATGATATGATTTCTGGAGGCACAGGAGCAAGTGTGAGGACAGCAGGAGAGAGTCAGCACATCTAGGAGTTCTTCAGGAGAAGTCAGCTGGGTGCGCATTCTGGAAGGACTGTGGGAAGTAGACAGGAGGGCTAGTGAGAGAGGCAGCTGTAGCCAGGCGAGTGCCTGAAGAGGTGTTGCTGGAATCAGTAGCCACAGGAATGTAAGTTGGACACTGAACTTTGCTACACAACCGAAGGGGCCCACAAAACCTGCCTGTAAAGGGCTTTTGCTAGATCTGGCATTTGCCAGATTTACTAAAAGTGTCCCAGGTGTTGTTTTTCTGCAAGTAAGTGAAGTGCTGGAGAAAGAGAAGGAGTGTATATAGCTGTTGTGACAGGAAGTCAGGTAAATCTGTGGGTGTTGTCACAGACGGGAGATACATTTCTGCCTTGTTTAGACAATTCACCAATTACTATCAGGTGTCGGCTGCCGAGGTAGCCAGAAAGGTTTAAGGATTTTGGAAAGCTTCAGCTATTCAGAATGAGGCAATTAAGGCCTCTATAAGTTATCCAGAGGATGACTACTGATTGCTGCATCCTGAGGCTTTGTGCGTTAAGGAGAGCAATGAGCTGAGAAAGACTTCTGAAGGTGAGGTGGTGGACTTTTTCTGTGTGAAAAGAAAAACAAATAGACTATTGGTTTTCTGCTGTATGACCAGCAGTGTCTGCCCAGCAGTAGGTTGTGACAGACTCCATAGGTAGGTTCCTGTGTTGTGAAGGTAGACGCCCCAAGTGGCAAGGGTTTATTTTATGTTTTGTTTGATTTATGCTGTTTGGATGCTTGCACTTGTTTCCAGCAAAGTGGAAGAAAAAACCATAGACTGTTGTTTTCAACCACTCCTCGTCTGTCTCTCTGTGTAAGGAACCGACCCAGGGGGTCACCCACACCTGCTACCGAGCTAACCCCTTACACAGTATATAGGAAGATTTGTCCCTAAAGAGTTTTCTGAAGTCAAGTGGGCTTCCCATAATACCCCTACTCCCCATCCAATCTTTATCCCCTCAATAAAACACACACGAAAAAAAAAAGTGCTGCACTGTTTCTTGACTCAAGAGTGCCTGTGGAAATTTGGTGTGCCTGGCTGTGCATGGTGGGGGATCCCATTTTACTTGCGGCTTCTACGTGGGGCACGCTATCTATCTATCTATCTATATCTATATCTATATATATATATATATATATATATAACCACAGTGTTCCAGAAAGCCAGCCACCCACAATAGGGTGACACCAAGCCAGCCACCCACCACAGTGTTCCAGCAAGCCAGCCACCCACCACAGTGTTTCAGCAAGCCAGCCACCCACAACAGGGTGGCACTAAGCCAGTCAGCCACCCACCACAGTGTTACAGCAAGCAAGCCACCCACAACAGGGTTACACCAAGCCAGCCACCCACCACAGTCTTCCAGCAAGCCAGCCGCCCACAACAGGGTGACACTAAACCAGCCACCCACCACAGTGTTCCAGCAAGCCAGCCACCCACAACAGGGTGACACCAAGCCAGCCACCCACAACAGTGTTCCAGCAAGCCAGCCAGTCATCCACCACAGTGTTTCAGCAAGCCAGCCACCCACAACAGGGTGACACGAAGCCAGCCACCCCTCACAGTGTTCCAGCAAGCCAGCCACCCACAATAGGGTGACACCAAGCCAGCCACCCACCACAGTGTTCCAGCAAGCCAGCTACCCACCCACAACAGGGTGCAAGCCAGCCACCCACACTGCCAGGCCTCAGCCACCGACCCACAACAGGGTGACAGCAGCCAGCCACCCCACAACAGGGTGCCAGCAAGCCACCCACACTGCCAGGCGTCAGCCACCGCCCCTCAACAGGGTGCCAGCAAGCCACCCACACTGCCAGAAATCAGCCACTGACCCACCACAGGGTGCCAGCCAGCCACCCACACTGCCAGGCATCAGCCACTGACCCACAACAGGGTGCCAGCAAGCCACCCACACTGCCAGGCATCAGCCACCAACTCACAACAGGGTGCCAGGCAGCCACCCACACTGCCAGGTGTCAGCCACCGACCCACAACAGGGTGACAGCACCCAGCCACCCCACAACAGGGAACCAGCGAGCAATAGGGATGATCGAACGGTTCGGGTCGACCATAGGAGCGGAGCCACATCCCTGCAAATAATTTCATTAGCGCAGGCATAGGGTTCTGCTACTTTCACACCTATATGTGTGTATGTGTATATATATACATGTATGTGTGTGTGTGTATATACCCCTATACAGAAGTTCAGATGTTATGCCTGCCTCCAAAGACGCCCAAAAAATGCCCAAAAAAACGCCTGCAACAAAAACGACCAGGTGTGTTGTTGCAGGCGTTTTTTTGGGCATTTTTGGGCGTCTTTGGAGGCAGGCATAACATCTGAACTTCTGTATAGGGGTATATATACAGACACATATATATGTATATATACACATACACACATATAGGTGTGATAGGAGCGGAGCCACATCCCTGCAAATAATTTCATTAGTGCAGGCATAGGGTTCCGCTACTTTCACACCTAATATGTGTGTATGTGTATATATACATATATGTGTGTGTGTGTATATATACCCCTACACAGAAGTTCAGATGTCATGCCTGCCTCCAAAGACGTCCACAAAAAAGCCCAATAAACGCCTGCAACAAAAACTGCCAGGTGTGAAAGTAGTGGAGCCCTATCCCTGCTCTACTGCAATTCTAAGACAAACAATCTTTTTTTTTTTCTGGTTCTGGACATGCTACAGAGCTGAAACTTCACAGGTACACTTTTTAGACCCCCCAGACACTAAATCCAAAGAAATCTCTTTTTTTTTTCAATAATTTTTTTCAGTAATTGGCTCTCTATCAAAAACGACAATTTTTAAGAACTTTTTTTTGTGTGATTAACAGTCCCTGGGGCATGACCCAGAACCTTAGGCACTTTTTAGGGGCATTTATTGGGTTTTAGGGCTTCAAAATGGTGTTACCGAAGTTCGGGTCCCATTGATTTCAATGGGGTTCTGGAATCCGGACCCGAACTTTCAGGAAGTTCGGGTGTTCTGGTCGAACCAAACTTTTCGATCATCCCTAGCGAGCAAGCCACCCACACTGCCAGGCATCAGCCACTGACCCACAACAGGGTTCCAGCAACCCAGCAAGCCACCTCTCACAGGCGCCACCTGGCTGGAGCCACTACTTCGCACATCAGACACCTTTCTGAGTTCTTCTGCAATCAACATCACAGGCGGCCTGTGCTACTTTGAGCCTGACTCCTCCTGTTCTCACTTTCAGGGGAGTCTGGAACTTAGCCGCAAGGGAAGCCCTCTCTCCACTGGCCTCCACACCAGGTACGTGATAGTATCAATCAGCCATATGTGTGAGGCCGAGAGAGGTGCTGCGGTGATAGAAGCTCTCTGTCAGCAGATGACCACACTTACACAAGCCATCAAGGATTTGCAAGGAGGATACTTCCAGCTTGAAAAACGCATGTGCGCTCTTACTACTACAGCGACTTCCACAGAACTTAACCCGGCTATGAGCCCCAACCCTTTAGTGGCTCCTTCCAGTCCTCCGGGCCACTGCTCCAGCTGCCATTTTGCTTCCTCCCCAGAACCCAGAGTTCCCACTCCTGAGCGCTTTTCAGGGGATAGACGAAAGTTCAGGGCCTTCAGAAACGCATGTGAACTTTATTTTGCTCTGCAACCAAGGACTTTCGAACTTGAGACTGTCAGAGTAGGGTTCATTATTTCTCTATTGTCTGACGAACCACAATCCTGGGCTCATAACCTATTGGAGCAAAATAATACAGCACTGAACTCTGTTTCCACATTTGTTGAGGCCATGGCTGTCCTTTACGATGACCCACAGAGAACTGCCACCGCTGAGTCTGCCCTTCATACCCTTGTACAGGGCCAGCGACCTGTGGAAGACTACATTGTGGAGTTCCGTAAGTGGTCAGCTGATACCGGATGGAATGCCGCTGCTTTAAAGTACCAGTTCTGTTTAGGCTTAGCTGAGACCCTTAAGGATGAATTGGCCCGGATCGAGGCTCCTACCTCTCTTGAGAATCTCATTCAAGTCTCCATCCAGTTGGACAGACGGCTACTGGAGCGACGCTCTGAACGTACCCAGAGCTTCCGACCCGCTCTGACCCCTGAAGAAAAGGAGCACAGGCGACAGAACAATCTCTGTCTGTATTGCGGATCCACCGGCCATTTCCTGCGCAATTGTCCCATCCGACCAAGTAAGCCCCGTCAACCATCCTCTTCTTATCTCCAGTTGTCCGGGACTCAATCCTCGCACATCATTCTTCCCATTTCATTGCAGGTGGCTGGAAAGAGAATCAACCTGCGAGCAATCGTTGACTCTGGGGCCTGCAGCTGCTTCATAGACATGAATCTTGCGAAAGACTTGCATATCCCTCTCAAACCTAAAAAGCAAAGACTTGATATACACCTAGCAGATGGCGCTACTCCCAGCCCAGGACCTGTTACCCAAGAGACCCTTCCTATCTCAGCAACAACAGATACAGGTCATCAAGAACTCCACCGGTTCGATGTCATCAGGTCTCCCATATTCCCAGTCATCCTAGGAATACCCTGGTTACAGGCCCATAATCCACAAATTGACTGGTCCAAGGAAGAAATTACCTTCTCATCTAGTTACTGTCAACAACACTGTGGCATCTCCATGCATGCCGCTCCTCCTGCATGTTTGTCCATCCAGCCCTCAACAGATACCAGTCTTGCCGTCCCACCAGTTTATCACGACTTCCTTGATGTATTCGACAAAAGAAAAGCCGATACTCTACCCCCACACCGATGCTATGATTGTCCAATCAAATTACTTCCTGGAGCAGAGATACCCTTTGGATGCATCTTTCCACTGTCTGAAACTGAGCTGGAAGTCCTCCGACAGTACATTGATGAAAACTTAGCCAAGGGATTCATCCATCCATCTTCCTCGCCGGCCGGAGCAGGTATCTTCTTTGTCGAGAAAAAGGATCACTCCCTCAGACCATGCGTTGACTACAGGGAGCTTAACAAGATCACTATCAAGAATAGGTACCCACTTCCTCTTGTTCCAGAATTATTTCAGAGGTTCCGAGCAGCCCGGGTGTTCACGAAGTTGGACTTGAGAGGGGCCTACAACTTAGTCCGCATAAGGGAAGGGGACGAATGGAAGACCGCCTTTCGAAAGAGATTCAGTAATTTTGAATATCTCGTGATGCCCTTCGGGCTTTGTAATGCTCCTGCAACGTTCCAGCACTTTGTGAACAACATATTCAGAGAGTACCTTGACCTTTTTCTCATTGTCTACCTGGATGACATACTAATCTTTTCTGCCTCACTCGAGCTCCATCGGGACCATGTCAAAAAGGTGTTAAATACCCTAAGAACTCATGGCTTATATGCCAAAGCAGAAAAATGCTAGTTCGAGAGACAGTCTATTCAGTTCTTGGGACTCATAATCTCTACCGAGGGAATTTCCATGGATCCTCAGAAGGTCTCAGCAATTATGGAATGGCATGCGCCCTCAGACAGGAAGGGAGTCCAAAGATTCATAGGTTTCGCTAACTTCTATCGGAAATTTATCAAGGGTTTCTCAAATATCATTGCCCTGATTACTCAGCTTACTCGCTCACATACACGCTTTCTTTGGAATCAAGAATCCCAAGCAGCCTTTGAACAATTGAAAGCCCTATTTACCTCTGCCCCTGTGCTACAACACCCAGACCCAGCACTTCCTTTCGTTCTAGAGGTAGATGCCTCAGAAGTAGCAACAGCAGCAGTGCTTTCTCAACGTCAGCCCCCAAAGGCTTTGCTTCAACCGGTAGCTTTTTGTTCCAAGAGACTAAACCAAGACGAAAGGAATTATGATGTGGGTTAGGGCTGGACGATATGGCTGAAAACTGTATCACGATATCAGTGTTTCATATCGGTCGATATCGATAATTATTGATATTTTTTATTACCCATTTAAAATAAGGACCAGGAGAAAAATGTTACATTTAAACATTTTTATTTTAAACGTAACCTTCCTTTTGGTAACCTAGCAACTAGGGCTGGGCGGGGAGGGAGGAGAGCTCACTGATCTGATAGAAGCCGTTGAATCTGGCTGCCTTACAGACGGACTGACTGTTGGCCAGTTTTTATCGAACCAGCCGATGTTGCCCAGCATTCAGGTCATATGTACAGGGCTTAAGTCTGTGAGAATGCAAAAGAAGCTTGATGCTGATCGAAGTGCACTGCAGGACAAATACCCCTGTGAAGGAACTCGAGAACACCTTGCTCTCATAGACTGTAGGGCTGATTTGGGAAAAGGCCAATCCACCTATGATTTTGAAAGGTCCCAGTGGAAACCTTTGCAGAAATTGGAAGGACATGAAGATAAATTGAACCCAGGTCTTAAAATTGCAATGGGGTTAACCAACTGCACTTGCCTTCAAACTCTTCCTTTATACTTGGGGATGATGCTGGCTCCTTGGTCCAGGCTGTATAATAGGGACTCCGCTTTTGTTTAAAAGAGAAGTGCGGCTTTACAAAAGAACTAACATGCATACTCCCCTATGTGGCTGCAGCATCGATCGGATGCTGCAGCTGTAACTCACTGGCTCTTAATACCAAGAACCGAGCGATCACCTGATCTCTTCTGACTTCACTGAGCAGAGAGCAGTGACAGAGAACTCCCCGGCCTGGATGTGACGTCAGCTTCCGGGAGAGGAAACGGGCGGTGCGTCTGTACAGGCCAGGGGCTGTGATAGGATAGTACCTATCCTATCACAGACCCTGGCCTGTACAGACGCACCGCCCGCTTATTCTCCCGGCAGCTGACTGACGTTACATCCAGGCCGGGGAGTTCTCTGTACCTATCACAGCACGCCGCAGCCCCTGTACAGACGCACCGCCCGCAGCTGACGTCACATCCAGGCGCGGCGCGCGGCGGTGGACCGTTACTGGGGAGTTAGGTGGTTACTGTGCGGCGGACTACGAGCTGGCTGGGCCCCCAGGGTGTGTGTATGGCTGCACAAGCGGAAAAAGTACTTTCAAGTTCTAATATTTTAATATCGAACGTTTTATCGTTATTGCTATCGAAAATGTCACTATCGCGATACATATCAGTATCGTTTTATCGCCCAGCCCTAATGTGGGTGATAGGGAGCTCCTGGCAATTAAAGTAGCCTTTGAGGAGTGGAGGTACCTGCTGGAGGGGGCTAGTCACCCAAATCATGATTTTTACTGATCACAAGAACTTGGAGTACCTGAGATCCGCTAGACGCTTAAGACCTCGTCAGGCTAGATGGGCCTTGTTTTTCTCCAGGTTTAATTTTCATTTGACATACCGACCAGGATCCAAGAATGGGAAGGCAGATGCCCTGTCTCGAATTTTCCCTGAATCTTCTGAACCTGCTCCCCCCAGCACCATTCTTTCTGCCCAAAATTTTTTGCTAATTCAGCCTAGTCTGGAATCTTCCATCAGGCAGGCTTCTGCATCATGTGCTGAATCCGAACAAGCTTCACTAAAAAAGAAGGATGGATTGCTGTGGCACCAAGATAAGGTCTTTATACCTCTGGAGGCAAGGCCTCAGGTTCTCAAGACATTTCATGACCACCAACTAGCCGGACACTTTGGGGCTCGTAAAACTTGAAAGCTCATCCAACGGGCCTTCTGGTGGCCTAACCTTAGCCGGGACTGTAGGGCCTATGTTAATTCCTGTACATTGTGTCTACGCAGCAAGGGCATCAAAGCTAAAGCCTGGGGGTTATTAAGGCCCCTGCCCATTCCTAACCGTCCCTGGGAGATGATCTCCATGGATTTTATCGTTGACCTACCTCCCTCTGAAGGGTTTACTACCATTTTGGTAGTGGTAGATCGGCTGTCCAAAATGGCTCATTTTCTGCCCATGGTTGGTACTCCTGCTACAGAAACTACCTACATCTTTATCAAGGAGATTATCAGACTCCACGGCTTACCCAGTAACATTGTTTCGGATCGAGGGGTACAGTTTACCTCCAGGTTTTGGAGAGCCCTCTGTAATACACTACAAGTGGAACTTTGCCTCTCATTCGCCTACCATCCTCAAAGCAACAGACAGATGAAACGCACAAATCAGACACTGGAGCAATATTTGCGTTGTTTCTCTGCATTCTCTCAAGATGACTGGGCATCCCTGCTCCCACTGGCAGAATTTGCCTACAACAACTCTTTACATTCAGCAACCAACCAATCTCCATTCTGGGCCAATTACGGATTTCACCCTTCTGCCCTGCCAGCATCAATGTGCGAATCAGCAGTACCAGCAGTGCAAGGCAGGCTTACCTTTATACAGAGCAACTACCAAACCCTTCAAGACTGCATACAAAAGGCTCAGACAGACTACAAGAGGTTTTTTGACAGGAAACGAAGAGGCAATCCTCCCCTTAAAGTAGGAGACAAGGTATGGCTCTCAACTGTGTACCTGAAGCTACCGTACCCGTCAAGGAAGTTGGGACCAAGATATATCGGCCCTTTTAAAATCAAACGTGAGATAAACCCAGTGGCATTTGAGCTTTCCCTGCCTGACTCTTACAGGATCCACCCAGTCTTTCATGTTTCTCTTCTCAAGCCAGCCATTCCTGACCCATTCCCAGGAAGAGTGGAACCACCTCCACCACCAGTTACTGTTGGAGAAGAGACGGAGTATGAAGTAGAGTCAGTTCTGGATTGCAGGAAACGAGGTAGGCAGATCCAATACCTAATTAGATGGAAGGGGTATCCACCCGAAGAAAGCTCCTGGGAACCCGAAGCCAATTTACATGCCCCTAGACTCCCCTGAGAGTTTCGGGCCAAACACCTGGAGAAAATTGCCCAAATGGGCATCCGGAGGCTGCCCGTCGGGGGGGGGGGAGCACTGTCAGGGCTCCAGTGGTAGAAGAGGGTCTCTAGGACCCAGCATCAGTCAGGTCACCAATGGCAGGAGAAGGGCTCTAGGACCCAGCATCTCAGCCAGCACATCACATGGGCCTTTATAAGGAAGTGTGCCAGTGATTGAAGTTGCTGATTGATCTTTAGCTTGTACCGTGTTCCTGTGATCCTTGTTCCTGAAAGTTCTCTGTTACCGACCCGGCTTGTCCTTACTATTCTGCTTGTCTCCTGACCCGAACTCGGCTTGTCTTTGGATATTCTCTCCTGTTACCTGTGTCTGATCTCGGCTTCCCTATCTGACCTTGCCTGCTCTGGTATCCTCCCGGCTCTGAACTCTGGCTTGAACTGACTTCCCATTGCCTTAGTGCAAACACAGACCTGCCACCTCTCACAGGCGCAACCTGGCTGCAGTCACTACTTCGCACATCAGAAACCTTTCTGAGTTCTTCTGCAATCAACATCACAGGCGACCTGTGCTACTTTGAGCCTGACTCCTCCTGTTCTCACTTTCAGGGGAGTCTGGAACTTAGCCGCAAGGGAAGCCCTCTCTCCATTGGCCTCCACACCAGGTACATGATAGCCAGCAAGCCACCCACACTGCCAGGCGTCAGCCACTGACCCAAAACAGGATGCCAGCAAGCCACCCACACTGCCAGGCATCAGCCACCGACTGACCCCCAACAAGGTGCCAGAAAGCCCCCCTCAGCAGGGCAGGGTGCCAGGCCAACAGCCAGCCAGCCATTTTTTTAACTTTTTTGTCTCTTTCAAATTGCAATGGAGATGGATGAGGACAGAAAAAGTAAAAGTGTGGTCTGGGACTATTTCTCGTCTCAACCATCTCCAGGAAAAGCAGCAGTGTGCAACACATGCACAAACAATATAAGCATGGGATCAGTAACTGCAAAAAACAAAAATATGTAAAATCTTTGGGCCCATCTAAGAGTTCATCATAATGAAATATATCATGCAGCACAGAAAAAACAAAATGAATATCAATGTAATTTTGAAATACCTCCTCCACTATCGCAGGCAACAATAACAGATATGTTTCTAAAAAAAAAAAAACAGGTGTAACTGTCTAGATTCAGATGGAAGATCCCAACTGCTGGACAGAGTAATCACAGAGATGATTGTCACTGATAACCAGCCATTTACAATGGTGTCTGACTTAAGCGGTTGATGTCCATACTTGAGCCAAGCTACACACTGATGAGTGAAAAGAGAAATGCTAGGGAAGATTCACCAAAAGGTCGTTGAGAAAGTAAAGGCTATGCTGCAACCAGAGAATGCTGGCACCTCACTCTCATTCACGAGTCACGACTGACTGCTGCTCGATAGGACAAACAGAGTCAGAGTCACTAATGATTCTTACATGCCACTTTATTGACAGCGGATGGAAAAAAGGGAATTGGTGTTGAATATAAAAGTGATGCAAGGATCCCACACTGAGTACAGTAGATTAATGTTTCTAGGCATGCTTGAAGACTGG
The DNA here is from genome assembly GCF_965119305.1 of Pelophylax lessonae. Classification (NCBI taxonomy): domain Eukaryota; kingdom Metazoa; phylum Chordata; class Amphibia; order Anura; family Ranidae; genus Pelophylax; species Pelophylax lessonae. The sequence continues at coordinate 114,748,521 of NC_138774.1, read as the reverse complement.
GGAATCAACAAAGACCGAGTGATGCTTGTGCTACTTCGAGACAGTGGAGCAAACATGCGGAAAGGAATGAGGCTTGCTGATATCTCAGACCTCTGTATCATGGCACACAACACCCTCCAACTTTCAAATGATGGTCTGTCAAGCCAAAGAGCTTTGACTGATATATGTTTTGAGAAGCATGAAGAGATTAAAAATGTTGTGCTTGCAAGTCTTTTGAATCCCCGATACAAGAACCATGCTTTTTCTTTTGATGATGTATTGGCTAAGGCAAAACAATGGCTGACAGAAGACATTCAACAGGAGGTGCAGGAGGTTCCTGCCGAAAAGAAAAGTCCAGAACACCATTTTTATAATCTGAAAAAGCGGGATGCTGCAAAAACAGAAAAATGTCCAAAAATACGTCAAAGAACAAAAGAGAATCATCTTCATCGTGGGCGAATTGATCAGGACATTTTCAGTGTTTTCTTGGGGCCTCATGCGAAGGAATCAATTTCGTCTGAATCTGCAATAATGTGCCTGGATGATGAATTTCATCTCCATTTGAAGGAACCAGTAATTGACAGAAGAAGTGATCCTCTTCAGTGGTGAAAAGGAAATGAGGAATGCTACAAAAGACTTGCTTCCCAAGCTAGAAGATACTTTTCTCTCTCTGCTCCTCTGTCCTCCTCTCCTCCTGAGCATGTTAATGAAGAGGCAGCATTATATGAACAAAACAAAAGCCGTTTAACAGAAGTTCTGCCTTCTGCAGTATGATATTGTTTTACTTACCTGGGAGTATTGAAAAGTGTAGTAGTATCCACTCCAATCCACTGTGCAGCTTTTGTCTAGCTTTTTTCTAGCAGCTTTGCACTGACTGCAGTAGTTGCAGTGAGTGCCCTACTGCAGCGGTAGTCCACTGACTCCAGTCCAATCCACTGTCTAGTTGTTGCCTAGCTTTTTTTCTAGCAGTTTTGCACTGACTGCAGTAGTTGCAGTGAGTGCCCTACTGCAGCGGTAGTCCACTGACTCCAGTCCAATCCACTGTCTAGCTGTTGCCAAGCTTTTTTTCTAGCAGTTTTGCACTGACTGCAGTAGTTGCAGTGAGAGCCCTACTGCAGCAGTAGTCCACTGACTACTGTCTAGCTGTTGCCTAGCTTTTTTTCTAGCAGTTTTGCACTGACTACAGTAGTTGCAGTGAGTGCCCTACTGCAGCGGTAGTCCACTGACTCCAGTCCAATCCACTGTCTAGCTGTTGCCTAGCTTTTTTTCTAGCAGTTTTGCACAGACTACAGTAGTTGCAGTGAGAGCCCTACTGCAGTGGTAGTTCACTGACTCCAGTCCAATCCACTATCTAGCTGTTGCCTAGCTTTTTTTCTAGCGGTTTTTGCACTGACTGCAGTAGTTGCAGTGAGTGCCCTACTGCAGTGGTAGTCCACTGACTCCAATCCAATTCACTGTCTAGCTGTTGCCTAGCTTTTTTTCTAGCAGTTTTGCACTAAATGCACTGCAGTAGTGATTTAAAATTATTACAGTGAGTGAGTGCACTACTACAGCAGTTTATTATGCATTAATGCACAATCAGATGATGTGAAACTAATGTCCCTGCAAGTGCACTTTTCCTATCAGTTTTCACGCAGTTAAGGTGTGAAGAACAAGCCCTTAATGTTAAAAATGTTATTAAATAAAGATTAACATGTTCAATAACAGATTTGTGTTGAAACTTGTGTTTATTTTGCAAAATTTTAAATGTACAAAAATATCGGCCAATATCGGCCGATACCGATCGCAAAATATCGGTATCGGCAACGAAAAACCGATATCGGTCGATCACAAATATATATATATATATATATATACACAAAGGCTACCGATCCCCATGGTTTCAGCCAAATGCATCCTCTCTATATGCTATTATTTTTGTCTATCTCAAAAATGGAAATCTTGGTGTCAAACGAGCAGAATATGAAGGATGACACAATAATATTCATTATGCTGGAGTCTCTTTCCACACAGAAGCACACTGCTTGCATTCAGGCATGAGATCATAGAGATGATTGTCCGGGTAACCTTTACCATGAAAGCCCTTCTGTCTCAGAGTCTTAATTACTGAATGAAATGTTATAAGTCATACTCTAGAGTCTAGGCCATTATCAATTTGCAGCTGTTCAGCTTCACTCATTTTGGTAAGACTAACTAGGAGCAGTCACACACTTAACTCTCTTGTGACTATATGATGTCAAGGACAACTTAAGAGAACTGTAATCAAATGACCTTCAGGGCATTCTATATTTTAAAATAACGCTGTCATCATATTTGCTACATTATGTTCAAAAAGTATTTGAAGCAAGTACTAGTTTGCTAATATCAGCACTCATTTTGTTCCTTTGAAAAAATGCATAAGATAAAAATACACAATCAAATCGCTCAGGAACGCAACATAAATGAAGGGGAACTCTAATTACAACTCTGTATTCATATCTGACCTGTCCTATACCATACAAAGCTGTTGGCCTATGAGCAGTGAGCGCAGAGTGCCACAGGACTATCAGTTACTGAAAAAAAGGTAAGTATTATAAGATTTGGCCACCTGCTAAAAAAACATTTTCTGCATTTCTAAGGCTGGGTTCACACTGGGGTGGCTTCAAAGTCGCCCAACTCTGAAGCCGCCCCATGCAGCGCAACTTTAGCGGGGCTTGCAAATGACTTCTCTAATAGAAGTCAATGCAAGTCGCCTCCGAAGTAGTACAGGAACCTTTTTCTAAGTTGGAGCGACTTGAGTTGCTCCAATTAGAACGGTTCCATTGCACTGAATGGAGCGCAACTTGTCAGGCGGCTAAGTCATCTGACAAGTTGCCCCAGTGTGAACCGGGACTAAGGGTTTGTAAAAGTTTTCGTTTTAGATACTGAGAAAAAAAATACGTGGATATGGGTAACAATTAAATTAGTGCTTTTACAGTTCATTTATTTTTACAAGAAATGCCAACATCTTAGCTGATATAATGGAAAATTTCCTATCAAATACTTACCGTAATTTTCCTTTCCTGATGGACTCCATGGCAGCATACGTATGGGTTAACCCTGCCTCCATTCATCCCCTATAGGACCCCACTCCCATAAATCTTTGCTCAGAGCCAGAGGCCACGTTCCGTAAATAGCCTACTCATGACTCTGGGTGGGAGCTCCTGCTGCCATGGAGTCTATCAGGAAATGAAAATTACGGTAAGTATTTTATAGGAAATTTTCCATTTTCCTGACAGACTCCATGGCAGCAAACGTATGGGAAATAACTAGCCATACAAACCCGGGTGGGCAATTGCAGAACCAAAGATAAGGGTTTAATTGACACTGTCCACAGACAGGATTTGTAAACCAAAAATTAACAGAAGATATAGAGGCCGGTCCTACACAATAATGAGCCATAAATGTATTGATCAGGGACCACAAGGTCACCCTACTGATTACATTGAGAACCACATGCTGCAAAGCCGCCCAGAATGTGGACACACTCCTGGTCGAGTGAGTGGTCACCATCCCCAAAGAAGCTAAACCCTCGGCTCTATGAGCCTGTCAGATGGCCCAGACAAATCATGCCACAATCGCCCTAGATGAGGCATGTTTTCTTTGTCTTTTCTGGAAAAAAAGGATAAACAGTTGTTCTGAAGCCTGAAGGAAGCTCTAGATTTTAGATGTAACTTCACAATATCTGAGAGATTCTTAGAACCAAAGGAAGGCACTGCTGAGAGTCAAACTCAGGATACCCTGTTTATTAGACATGCACTTTTACCAAATAAGCCACAGGGTGACCTCTCCCATGTCTAAAGGATGCAAGTTAGTACCCCAAAGGGTGGCAGAACAATTTCTTGGTTCCCATGAAAAACTGATCGTAATAGATAGCCTTACTAGTAAGACTAACTACAGCGCTTGCTGAGTGTACCCCTAGTGATAAGAAATTATGTAGGGCAGTGTGAAAATACTTTGCTCAAAAGTAATCAGACTTTTACGGATCAAGTGCACTTTTAAGTCTTATTGACTGTTTTTCATTTTTTATTGAGCAATATTATTAATTGTATTATTATATACTTAATTGGTAATTATTGGTTCAGTCAGGAATCAGGATATTTATTGCACTCTGACACTTTGCTTACCTAAAAGTCTGATTACTTTTGAGCAAAGTATTTTCACACTGCACTACATAATTCCTCATCACTAGGGGTACACTCAGCAAGTGCTGTAGTTAGTCTTACTAGTAAGGCTATTACGATCATTCATTCTTTTATTCTATAGCTGCTGCTGCATTATTCACTTTAATACAATTTAACCATTATTTACTCACCTATTATTTAAAATGTATATTATACTTACTATACATACTCCCTGGTGCGGGGAATATACCTTGGTATATATCTCTTACATCCCATGAAAAACTGATGTATCCATGGGAATTGAGTCAAACAAAGGTAAAAGCACGGCACCGCTCAAACTGGAAGAACAGTAATAAAATGTCTCCATGACCAGTGAATCCATCTGAGTTTTTTTTTTTCTTTTTTTTTAATTCCGACGTGATAGCCAGGAGAAAGGCAAACATGAGAGAGAAGGCTTTAGCAGAGACAGTCCTAGAACACTCCACTCCAATTCCTGAGAGGGAGTTGAGAACAAGAGGGAGATTCCATTTGGAAAACCTCCGCTTACTCTGAGGTCTGAACCTAGTTGCTCCCTTGAAGAATTATTGGACAGGAAAGATGCCTAGACCTGGAAACACCTGTGAAGGCTGATAAAGCTGACACTTGTACTCTGAAGGAGCTGATAGATAGAGCCAGATCTAAATCCGACTGGAGGAAGCCCAGAATATTTAGAACTTCTAGATCAATACATGAAGTGTCAGCAGCAGACATGTATTGCACAGACTTTGACCAGATTCTCCCATAAACTTTGTTTGTGTTCACTCTCCTATTCAAGAGAAATAGAGAGATGACTCTGTGGGAGCAGCCGAGGACCTCCAATCTCAAGAACCAGACCGTCAGACGTAACCGTGCTGGACATGGATGTAGAAACACACCCAGTGACAAGGTCTGGCCTGATGAGAAGGAGCACTGGGTTCCGGTAGCTGAACAGTACTAGCAAGGGGAACCATGGCCTAATTGGCCATTAAACCATCACTGCCACTGCCTTCACAACTTCTGTTCAGGGTTTTCATAGAAACCGAGGATGACCAGGACTTGAAGAAAATGCACAGGACCCGCTGCATTTCCAATGATCCGTCAGGCCATCTGTGCCTGGAAAACCTCCACATGTAGAGACCATTCCTTGTTGTCCAACTGGACTCTGGAAAGAACGTCTGTTAGAATATTTTGGACTCCGGGGAAATAAGCCTCTAAGATGTGGGCTTGATTCTTCTGAACTCAAGACATAATTGGCCTTGCTTCCTGTAATAGAGAGAAGGCTGTGAGTCCCCCCTTGTCTTTTAACATAGGAGACCACCGCAGTGTTGACTAGACTAAGAGCACTGACACTCCCTTTGCTATATGGTGAAAAGCCTGTATGGTGCAGAAGGCTGCCCGGAGTTTCAAAATGTTCAACACCATCTTGTGAAATTGATAGCCCCACCTGCCTTGAGCTATCCCTGACAGGCAACATGCTCCCCAACCCATATTGGTGGTATTGAATGTGATTTTGAACCAGGAAATGGGGCAATGGAATGGCAAAATGAGCCAGTTTCTCCATTGCAGCTACTAGAGGACTCACTCTCATGACTGAGGTTATGTAGATGACCTGAATTCTGCTTCCTGGCTCCCACTGCTGGAGAAACACCCTCCGGAAGGGCACCGTTCTCCGGAGCATCCACTTGACCATTGGATCTGTAGACACCATATTGTCGATCATTTTATACGCTGAAAGGCACGGAGGTGGGAAGAAGACAGGGCCAGGAATATTCTGTTCCAGAACATCGGGATCCAGAGACAAAGCAATGGTCCTCTTGATTATATCAAACTGAGCCGCGAGGCACACAAGAGACAGAGTGAGCTCCAGGTGTCTCTTTTCCGGAATCAGCCGCCAGCGAAATTCTGAGGATCAACTGCCCTCTGTTTTGGGACAGTAGGAGAGCAACATCCAAGTAACCGTGCAGGCATATGCTCCTTGCTTTGATAAAGACCTTAACAACCAATAAGCTACAGGGTGATGTTGAAAGCCCAAATGTTAGACAAGCAAGCTGGAGATGGTCTTGACCTACAGCGAACCGAAGGAACTTGCGAAAGTCTTCTACGATGGGCATATGAAAGTAAGCATCTTTCAGTCTATTGGAAATGAGCCAGTCACCTGGCTGGACCCCCTATCTTTTGATGAACATTGGTTTAGGTGTGCAAGGTTTAAAATCAGCCGCTGCAAGCCGCTCCTCTTAACGACCATAAAGAGGCGAGTACATGCCCTAAAATCTCTTGCATCCTGGGACTGGCACAGCAGCACTTTGCGAAACCAGTGACTTTACATTATACAAGAGTATATGCTTCATTTTACCTCAGAGTGAGGCAAAATCTGTGGAAATTAATCTGAGATGAGGACTTCTGATAGACCATGAGTGTCCTGAAAAGACCGCTTTGACGTTCCAATAGTCTGAGGCTCAAACTCAGTAGCTTCTTGGATACCCTAGGTCAAGCTTTTATCAAACTTCTGTGGGGATATCTGGCCTCTTCACCAGCTCTTCCTAAAATCCAGACCTGGTCTGTAAAAACGTGCACGCTCTGAACTTTGTCCTCTAGACTGTCGTCTTCCGACCTAGCAGGTGCTGGACACCACTATGCAGATAATGTCAATTGGAGCCTCACCATGGAAACCTACACCAGGTACTGCTCCAGAACTACCAAGCTCTTGAATACTGCGCCTACATTCTCCTTTCACGTTTCCATCACTTTAAACATGGGCACAAGAGCCCAGGTCGACTTTCAGGCCATTCACTGCATCTTCCAAGGAAGAGCGACATGCTTGCTTGCCTCATTAAAGCCTCAATGACTAGAAAGACAGCCTTTAGATGCTTCACATCCTTATCTCTGAATGGATAGAGCTTGACCATCTTGCTCAGAAGGGAGTTATATCTCGCGACCTTGCTCCACTCATCCAAAATGATGTCCCTTATTTCCGTTAGGAATGGGAAATTAGAACGCTCTCTCTAGAGGTGCTTAAAGAACTTCCTCTTGCTTTGCAGGAGACTCTACAGGATCTACTCGTGTAAATGCCCCCTTCATTGACCTGACCAAGGGTGTCACAAGGGCAAAGGGACCCCTCTCGGTCTGCCTTACTTTCTGAGGTCTTCATAGATGGATGGCTTGATTTGGATGATCCCCGTTCTTCCTGGCCGTCCCTTGTGGGAGAACAGGCTGTAATGGCTGTTGAACTTTGCGTGTGGCTTGTACCCCACTCATTAAGGGTTTTCTGCACTACACGCCTCACCAGAGATTCCATTTGCTGGAAATCACCATCCCCTTTTCCAACCGCCTGGGCTTAGTATGGCTCACACAGAGACTTGTCCTCTGGGACCTAAGTCCTGCATCCCCAGCAGGCTCCTTCCTTGGAGCGGCTGACATGGCGGTGGATGTGGTGCCTAAAGGAGGATTCAGAGCTTCTGCTATGAAGGCTGGACCTTGACAGTGACTAATGATGACTAAATGTGGAAGAAGAATGTTGATGTAGTGACCTAATGAGGTCTTGATCATCTCGTGCCATGTATTGTCAATCTGAACAAGAAGGACTTAAAAACATAAAAGAAAACAAAATAGGGTAGAAAGGAAAAGGGTTAAAAAACGGAATGCCCAGGCAAGCGAGAGAAGGAAAGGGTTAAACACACCCTCTCATCCCCGCTACACAAGGGCTGGCCACCAGGGGGTGCAGTGATAAATCCATAGTGTGAAAACTGCATAGACAGCCAACCTGCACAGGTGATAGAACCATCAGGATCAGACACACAGGCAGCACACACAGACCGCACATAAGGGTGTTATTGCAGAGCATATACCTGTGATGATTGCACACAGCATTTAGGGAAACTGATGCAAGCTGCCCACAGAGAAATCCCAATATCAACAGTACTGACCGCTGATTGAATTTCTCCACTGTAATGACACCACCGCCGCCCACAGCACACATGCGCTGAGTACCTGGGCAGGAGTAACCCAGGGATGCCAGACGGAAGAGTGAGAGCGGCGGCTTGGAACGCAAATGCTCTCCAGGCGCCATAGGCTGGAAGACACTAGAGCCAGGGAAGAAAAAACAAACAACTGCTGCCATGGAATATGCAAAAAATAAAAGTATACATCACCGCCCACGACACCCCAACAACCATGCCTGGATGCAGAAGACGCTGCTGCATGGGCCCAGGGCGTTTATGGCCACTTGCTAATAGCAAGGCTGTTTGGCCGTACTGCCGCTTTGCCTGCCAATGGCCAAAGCTTAAGCTCTTCATGGCACTGCATCCATCGCCCTTCTCCACCCCGCTAACAGCTGGGGATTGCTGGAGACTCCACATGGCACCGAATCCATTGCCCTTTTCCACCCCGCTAATAGCTGGGGACTCCATATGGCACCGAATCCATCGCCCTTCTCCACCCCGCTAATCGCTGTGGACTGCTGGAGACTCCACACGTCTTCCGGGGCATAGCTTGCCAAACAACCAGGCCTCGATTGTGGACACTTTATCCAAGGTAAGACTTCAACCATTCTGGCCCTTGGAAGGAGGACAAAAAAGGAACGTAGCCTCTGGCACAGAGCAAAGATTTATGGGAGTGGGGTACTATAGGGGAGGAGTGGAGGCGGGGTTAACCCATACGTATGCTGCCATGGAGTCTGTCATTAACTCAAGATGTGTTTTAGTTTAAAACTCCATACCTGTAGCTTTATTTTCAAAATACAGAAAACAAGTAAGGTAACTTAAAGGCAAATTCCACTGTTTTGCAAAAAAAAAAAAAAAACCAAAAAACATAAAAATAAATACACCCATACTGATTAAATCTGACGTTTTGTGATTTTTTTTCAGCACCAGGGACAGTACTTACATGAATGGTAAGTGAATGAAGGAGGTCAACCACATGTCCTCCTTTTATAGAGCGTTTTTATTGTGGAAACTGGTAGTACAGCTTCTATGAATGGAGGAGGACAAGTGCCTCCAATAGGTAGAGCTGCTCAGATTAACCCGTAGCAGCAGAAGATTATAGCTGTGGGAGTATCCAGGAGGCAAAGAATGGAAGATTTCAAGGAAGAAAACAGCAACAAGCACAGGGGACACTTGTCATTCCTGTAAAAGGTTTACAAAAAAAGTCACTAAACTTCTCAATTGTCAAACAAAATTTTCTTGGTGAACTGAATCTAGGCAGATTTGGACCACTAGAGGATATGCTGATGATATTATAGAGCCCTCTGTAACACCCTTTAGCTGAATTGTGCTTAGCACTAGACCCTACTAGCTGCTTGTTCCTGCATTTCTGCACTAGACTATATATATGTAGCAAGGTTTCCAGGCCTATGGCCTGATGTGGGTCTGCCATTATTACCGGTAATCTCTCCAGCCCATGTGAGCTGTGACCCTGGGTGTTACAACTGAAGCAGCGACAACTCCGGCATCTTTGTTTGTGGTTTTTATTGGAATAAAAGGGAGAAGGGAATAAGTGGGACACTCCTGGAGGCTTGAAATAATTACAATTGGGGCTTTACTTCTGAAATGCCCGTTGGCGCTTCCTTGACGCCAGCCGGCGCTGGCCAATGCTCACTGACACTGAGAACAGAAAAAGGGCAGAATCCTCGATTTATAGTCCAGAAGATCCAAGACTGAGAACTGTAGAACTCCTGGCACTGTTGAACTGTGAAAGTCACTAAATACCTTCCCCCGCCTGGCACAGCTTGAGGTAGTATGTAGAAGAACTCTGTATAGCTGTCACTGTAACTGGCACGCTCTGTACAATTCAGGGCCCAAACTGCAGGTGCCCCCTTTGGTCTCAAACTCTTCAGGGTCCACTGACTATGTCCCCCCTCTGTAGCTTCCGGGTCCCCAACCTAGATTTACAGCTAGCTGACACTGGGTCCCAGAACCTCTTCGGGAGTGATCCCCTCTAACTTCAGGCAGACCCCCAGGGGCAATCCTCAGTACTTACGACCTGTGTAGGCTTTGGACTGGACCCCTCTCTCTCCGCAGGCTCTCGGCACACCAGATCCCCTCAGCTCAACTCAGCACTCTCTGGACACTCAGGCGACACCCCGAGACATCCACCTTCCTTAGACAGGAGGAGAGACAGCCGCACTCTCCTTCCTGGGACTCTGCTCCCACCAAAGACACCGTGCCACGCACTTCCCCCCCAAACCTATACCCACTCCCAGAATCCTTTGCAGCATAATCTGCCTTCTGGGGTAGTTACAAGCTGGGATGTGTCCCCTGATTGGGCTTCCCACACTGCCCTATGAGAATCCTCTCGCAGGAGCCAATGGGGATACTTCTCCCCTCAGCAGGCACATCTGGAAGCCCTGACACCCTAGCTAAATAAATCACAGCCCTGCTGTTAGGCAGACAAGGCAGACAAGGCCCACTATACATTTACCTAGCACCTACCTGTAGGATGCTACATATATATATATATATTTATATATTCATACACATTTATGTTAGGCCCCTTTAACACGATTGGACTGATTTCTCAGTTCCGCCTGGAAAACGGACAGCGGATCCAACAAGATCCGCTAAAATAGAGGAGAGCGGCACTCTGACAGGTCTGTCTCTGCACAGTGAGTGGGGAACAAGATCGATCCCCGCTGAGCTAGCGGAGTCCATCCAACGGATCCGCCCCATGTGAAAGGGGCCTTAGATTTTATTTTAACATGGCCATACCAAAAAGAAAATGATGCAATAAGAATTTGTGTAACTGTCCATTATACATTGCTCTTTGCTTAGCCACTTTACCTCCGGAAGATTCACCCCTTTCATGACCAGGCCATTTTTTTGCTATATGGCACAAAGTTATTTTAAATGACAATATCATGGTCATGCAACAATGTACATGACTAAAATATATGTCATTTTTTTGCCCACAAAAATAGCTTTCTTTTGATTGTATTTGATCACCACTGGGTTTTTAATTTTTTTTCCGCTAGAAACAAAAAAACAACAACTTATTTAAACAATATTTTTACTTTATGCCATAAAACATATTGAATAAAAAAATGTAAAAAATGTATATTCTTCATAAATTTAAGCCATAATGTATTCTGCTACATATTTTTGGTAAAAACAAAATCCCAATAAGCGTATATTGATTGGTTTGCGCAAAAGGTATAGCATCTACATGGTAAATATACTAGAATTTTTTTTTGTTTATTTATTTTTTACTAGTAATGGCGGCGATCAGTGACTTATAGCGGGACTGAAATATTGCGGCGGACAATCTGACACTAATTGACACTAACTGACACTTTCTGTGAACTAGTGACACTAGCACAGTGATCAGTGCTAAAAAATGCTAGGAAGGATTTATACATCTAGGGCGATGAAAGGGTTAACTGTGTGCCTAACCAGTGTTTTTGTGCTTACTTTCAGGTGCTTTTACTAAGGGATGCGCTGGATTTTATTCCCTGCAGGGAAACAAAATCCAGCACATTACCGCTGACAGGACAGAGATCTGCAGAGCTCAGTCCAGCCTGTCTCCTCGCTGATCAACGAGTGGTGGCAGATATCCATTGGCAGGTGCCCGCTGATCGGCACCTGTTGTAACAAATTATATGCGTGACTAATATACATATTCTGCCCAGAACGGCCGACCCTGTAGTAGAAATTCTGCTTTAAGGTGGTTGGCAAGCGGTAAAGTGCTTTTAAAGGCATACGATTTTTTACCTTCATGCTTTCAATGTATTAAAGTAGAAAAACTCCAGCCCCCTCCCCAAATACTTACCCGGCCTTTCTTTCTATCCAGTGCTGTGCTGCCCATCTTCAGCAGTGGCTCCTGCTGCTGTAAATCAACCCCTGTAAGGATGGAGTGGGGCCGGAACGACCCGCACAGTCTGTGTCTATGGCCACAAACAGATTGGCTCAGGAGCACGCCTGCATGAGTGCCCCATCAGCACACAGCTTGCTGAAGGGGCACACATGGAAAAGGAGCAGAAAGCGCCAGCAGGCGACCCCACAGAGCAGGTAAATATACCCTGTTTACTATTTTAAGAGAAAAAATGTGTGGCTTTACAACATCTTTAAGTGTGCCCAAAGAAACTATTATTTCACAAATTAAATATACTGATCCTGCGAGCTACTATCTATGAAATTAAGTGAATTAAGGTTGCTAGCATTGTTCACAATTCCACTCATTTCAACATTCCGCTCATGTGCTAACTAAATCAATCCACAATAAATGTTGCGCTATGTGAAAGCTAAATGACCGTACAATCAGAATATAACATTATTAAAATAATATTAAAAGTGCATAAATATAGTGAAAAATTGTCCAACATATACGTAGTGAAATATTGTCCAACATAAACATGCAATCACCATATACTGTGACAACGAAAGAGTCCATGCAAATGGTTGCTTGCAACGAAAATATACAGTAAAGCAAAAATCAAAAAATCAAGAAAAACACACAGTGCTTGATCCGCTGTGCAATTCCTTCTCAGTGCAAAAAAACAATAGTGTGCCACCTTGATGTGCTCCCCATTACCAGGAATATTCACACCTGGGGTAATGTGATCACTGCGATTAAATGTGATGCAAGCCAGCATTTTAGCCCACTGTTGGCTATACCCAAATTCTCCAACCTCCTTCTAGGCTCCTCTCATTACGGATTCTAGTGTCCCGATATATTGAATGAAAGATAAAAAAGCCAATAGTGCTTATACCCTTTTTAAAATTGCATTCATTAAAAAAAATCACAGGGTACTTATTACAGGTGCTTGCAGCGCACCAACCCAACACAAGCGTTCACAATCCGAAGATACATAGTTTTTGGGACAATCCAGTGTAAACAGCAACCTCACAAACAGACCTAGTCTCCAGCTCCACGTTGGTTCCTAGGTGTCATCACCATCCTGGCCCCACCCTAATTTGATTTTAACTGAATTTTCTATCATTATATATGATACTGTCATACAGTATAGAGGTGAGAGCACCACCAAAATAATTTGCAGCTGATGTTATATTACTGTACATAGGTAAAGTTTTAGTTTCAAAAGCATTTTTCAGGAAATGTCTAGGGAGAGCGACTGAGCACTGAGAAACTTGCCCACGCCAGTGGAGTGTATAGTTGCGGAGAAATCTGAAAGTGTGTCTGGACTTGATTGACAAGACTACTCAAACTTGGCAGAAGCTTTGCACCAAATCAAATAGCCTTGACACATTAATATAGTCTGGAGGCAGAAGGCTATATTTGACTCCTGTCCAGATGGGTATAAAATAACAGGTAAAGTCATAGGCAGTTTAAAGCTTCAACACCAGCCTAGGTCCTCCTATGGAAAGTAATGCCACTACTTCAGAATAAAGCATGCTTGGTGTTTCATGAAGCCAAATGGGTATATGTGAGCTTTAATCTTATCTCTTTCACTTATCTTTTCATGTGAAAGGAGCACTCTGATCTTTGAGCTTGTTTGTTTCTCTGACTCTCTGTAAAACGTGGAGGAAGAGCAGAATGGTTAGCTTGAAAAGGTCAGAGTTTGTCATCCAAAGAAAGTTTGAATTATTTTCTACAGAAATCCCTTGTGTCAATGTAAAATATTGTTGGCGGTACTTCTCCTCAGCATTAGACCTCTCCCGAAACTTTGAAATCTTATTGGTGGCCATGAAAAGCTCCAATTCTTAATAAGAACATAAGTGATATTAAAAGGGCAACTCCACTTTCGTGGGGAGAAAAATCAGCACATAAAGAAAAAACAATATAGCGATTACAATTGTGACACAAATCATATTGTAATTGAATGGTATTAAAAATTACCTTTCCTTTTCAATCTGCAGCTGTTGTAATTTTACGAAAATGCAATGCAATATGGCTACCTGGAGCTGTTCTGTACACAGAATGTGTACTGACCACACCCCAGAAACATCATTTCCTTCTTGTGTGATTGGCTCACCAATTTTCCCAGAAGTCTGCTTCAGATACAAGTCAGATTTCTGGCATCCCCTGCAACAAAAATTTAATTTTTGGTGAGATACTCCCAATAGGAACACATCTAATGGGATGCAGACTCAGCAGCTTTCCTCATTAGAGCCCCGCGGCTGCCACAGCTGATAGATAATTATGGAACCACTCCCATTTGACCCACTCAGTACAGAGGCACAGAGGAATAAACAATGGTTTCTTCAGTAAAAAAAAAGGTAGGAATATGCAACAAAGTTTCTTAAAATCCCTGTGTGATGGTGTTCACCATCACTGGAATTTAAGGACAGATGGGTGATGGGTTGAATTGCTTCATATTTGTCAGCAAGGTCAATTGTTCCCTTTGCCATGAGGTCTCTGAGCAGGAAGTCCACTCCTAATATGGTCATTCCAGGAAGTTCAATGGGGAGACGGGCTGGCTAACAATGTTGCTTTTTGTCTGAGGTGGCTTTCCATTCACCTATTGTCAGGTGTGCTAATGACCTCACCTGTTGTCTGCTAAGGGATGTATTGACACTCAGAGTAATGTGTATTGAGGGCTTGTTAGGGAACCATTGTGCTGTGTCTGACTATTGTGTACATTGATTGCCCCCTGGGGCTTCTGTCTCCTTGCATTGGTCAAAGCTATCTGACCAATCCCTGTTGACTCATTTTCAAGTCCTCATTTGCATGGCAGTCCTTCTGGTCAATCTATCTGACCAATCACTGCTGACTCATTTTCAATTCCTCATTTGCATGGCTAAAAGAGGACCTGAATGGGAACTGCAGGTACTTTGCAATTAACCAATGGGAGGGCGGTTGTTGGGGGCAGGATGTTCCAAATTCTGTATAAAAGTGTGCCGTGTTCTTCCAATAAATTGTCTTCCTGTTTGAACTTACATACAGCTTGCTTGGTGTTTGTTCTAATGGATTCCGGACGGCACATAGCTGTAGTTCGGATCCCGGATCCTTGGTTGACCGAACCATCAGACGTTGAGATCTGCAAGCTGACTCACTTGAAATAGAGGAGTGTCGGGAGAGCGGAAGCGAGCGAGCAAGGGTCTCGTCACATTGGTTGGCAGCGGTGGGATTTGCTCTCCAGTTACCGGGACACTCCAAACCACCACAGTCAATGACCAGCTATGCAGCATGCAGGAGAGCCACGCTGAAAGACTTACTTGAGAGCCGCAGAGGGACCGGTGGGACAAAGAACAAGGCCCCCTGATCAGTGAGCTAGCTGAGATGGATCAGAGGGGTGGTGATGCAGGACCCCGGTCAGTTGAAGACTTGTTTCAGCAACGAGTTCGAGAGCGGTTGGCATTATATGGTGCTAACCCATCAGAGACCGCCATACAGAATGCCATTAGAGACATCCAGCTGCAGGTTGAGCGACAAGAGAAAGAACTAGAACGACAAGAGAAAGAACGAGAACGGCAAGAGAGGGAACGAGAGCGGCAACATGAGCAGAGAATGGCAGAAATACAGCAATCGGAGAAAACGCCTAAAGATGCAGCGACTTTCCGTAAGTTGCCCTTTCGGGCGTTCAAACTATTTAAGGAAGGAGAGGAGGAAATTGACGCATTCCTGCAGGACTTTGAGAGACTATGCCAGATACATGAAGTATTGTCCCAAGATTGGGTCGTTTTACTGGCGAGTAATTTAACTGGCAGAGCGGCGGATGCATATCGGGCCCTGGAGGACGAAGACGCTAAAGACTACGACCGGGTAAAAGAAGCTTTGCTAGCCCGATTTGCCATTACACCCGAAGCCAGCCGGATTAAGTTTAGAGAATCCCGGAAACAAACCAACACAACATACGTGGAGTGGGCACATCGTATGCAGCGGAACCTTAACAGCTGGTTCCAGGGAAGCCACGCTCATACCATAGAGGACATCACCCAGCTAGTACTATTAAAACAGTTCTTTAACCACACCCCTCCGGTAGTACGGGATTGGGTGCGAGATAAACAACCACAGACGGTACAGCAAGCGGCTACTCTTGCCGATGAATATCTGGACTCTCGAAGGTCAGGCGAAAACGAGCGCTATCCACTATCTCGGCCCAGTTTACCAGCCTCTAAGCCGACTTCAGTACCTACGTGGTCTGCCTCGAGACCCCCAGCCCGACCCAACCCTCCTACCGGACCTAAGTGCTATACCTGTAACCGAACTGGTCATCTGCAACGACATTGCCCTAGCCAATCCACGAGATATCGAGAGACTAATCATCCATCCAGACCAGCGGCTCATTGCTACCAGAATGAGCCCAACCATCGAGATGTTCAGGAAGAGTGCGGCGAACTTTTCGAAGCAGATCCTGTCCAAGCTGCTGCTGGAGATAATCGGCAGCACCATCGCCAGGCAGTATGGGTTAATGGGCAGCCGGCCCAGGGACTGCGCGATTCCGGGGCTACGATTACCCTCATCCAGCCTCACATGATCCCCCAGTCAGCCCGGACCGGCCAGACTGTTGCAGTCAGGGTAGCAGGGGGCCAGGTGCTACGTTTATCCACCGCCCAAGTCCTCTTGGATTGGGGCTCAGGGGAGCGACAGGTGCGAGTGGGATTACTACGCGAGTTACCCGTAGAAGTACTTTTGGGGAACGATTTGGGCCAGTTAATTTCCTCTTATGCCCCAGAGGCCGCCATGGCCAGGACCACCAGACGTCACAGCCACAGTCGCTCTCCCATGTCAAATCGAAGGCAGCATATAGGAAGTAGTGTAGGTCGGGCAAATCCTGATCCTAACTGCTGTTTGGGCGTGTTTGGCCTAAGTCTTTACACAACGGAGCGAGATCTAAGAGAAGTATTTTCAAAATATGGTCCAATGGCTGATGTATCCATTGTGTATGATCAGCAGTCTCGACGTTCCAGGGGTTTCGCGTTTGTCTGCTTTGAAAATGTTGAAGACGCAAAGGAAGCAAAAGAACGTGCAAATGGAATGGAACTTGATGGAAGACGCATACGGGTAGATTTCTCACCAGGAATATACATGGGAATGCGGAGGGGTTATCCCGACAGACAGACCCAGAACCTTAAGACTACTTTTCCAACATCCTCGAGTTGACCCGTTCGGTGTCCCACTGTGGCTGTTGGACTGTTTCCCTGCGGGAAGATATGTGATGGTGTTCACCATCACTGGAATTTAAGGACAGATGGGTGATGGGTTGAATTGCTTCATATTTGTCAGCAAGGTCAATTGTTCCCTTTGCCATGAGGTCTCTGAGCAGGAAGTCCACTCCTAATATGGTCATTCCAGGAAGTTCAATGGGGAGACGGGCTGGCTAACAATGTTGCTTTTTGTCTGAGGTGGCTTTCCATTCACCTATTGTCAGGTGTGCTAATGACCTCACCTGTTGTCTGCTAAGGGATGTATTGACACTCAGAGTAATGTGTATTGAGGGCTCGTTAGGGAACCATTGTTCTGTGTCTGACTATTGTGTACATTGATTGCCCCCTGGGGCTTCTGTCTCCTTGCATTGGTCAAAGCTATCTGACCAATCCCTGTTGACTCATTTTCAAGTCCTCATTTGCATGGCAGTCCTTCTGGTCAATCTATCTGACCAATCACTGCTGACTCATTTTCAATTCCTCATTTGCATGGCTAAAAGAGGACCTGAATGGGAACTGCAGGTACTTTGCAATTAACCAATGGGAGGGCGGTTGTTGGGGGCAGGATGTTCCAAATTCTGTATAAAAGTGTGCTGTGTTCTTCCAATAAATTGTCTTCCTGTTTGAACTTACATACAGCTTGCTTGGTGTTTGTTCTAATGGATTCCGGACGGCACATAGCTGTAGTTCGGATCCCGGATCCTTGGTTGACCGAACCATCAGACGTTGCGATCTGCAAGCTGACTCACTAGAAATAGAGGAGTGTCGGGAGAGCGGAAGCGAGCGAGCAAGGGTCTCGTCACACCCTGCAATGTACAGAGATCACCCAGAGGGAATTTTTTTTTTTCTCAATATAAGTTGAGTTACGTTTTAAAGGCTTATTTTTTTATTTTTTTTTAAAATAATAAACATTGTGACGGACTCTGGACCAGAGATGTATAGTAACTAAGTAGAACTACTTCACTACTGTACTTAAGTACCGAAAGGCGGTATCTGTTCTTTCCTAGAGTAGAATTTTTTTCTCCTACTTCCACTTTTACTTCACTATATTTTTTCAATGATTACAATACTTCTACTCCAATATTTTTTATTTGTGCTGCATAGTTACTCGTTACAATTATAAAAATTACCACTGCCAGAACAGTAGATGGCAGGTTTCATGAAGTTCAAAAAAATGTGTATAATGTCATGTGTAAATCAGCGCATACGAAAATAAATGCTACTGTATGTATAAATAAAATGGTCTACATATCTGCTGTTAAGGGGAAAGAGAACCTCCCCCAACCAAGGAGAGTCACAAGCATACATAGACCTTTTTTCTGGTAAGAGGCTGATTTTGCTTTTTTCACTGGAAGTTGAGAGCACAGGTTTTGCAGTTTTGTTTCACTGGAAGAGTCTATTTGGATATTATTTTGCACTTACCTTCATCCTGCACCTTTGAAAATATATTCATCTTGTTTTGTCACATATATATGGTATTATGGCATTATGTCATTATATATATGGACTTTTTATTGACTTTGATTTCATACACTCTTCCTTTATTTCATTATTGGACTATATTGTTGTATATCACATGTTTTGAATATCGGTATCACATTAGCTTTCCTCCAATCCCCCGGTATATTTCCTGTCATAATACTGTCCGCAAAGATCAGGAACAGTGGTCTAGATATAGTTTTACTAAGTTCTTTGAGTACTCTCGGGTGTACGCCATCCGGGCCTGGTGATTTATTTGTGTTCATTTTATCCAGCCTTTCCCTGATTTCACCCTCTGTTAGCCATAGCAGCAAGTCCTGTGAACTACTGCTGACCATACAGTCATGGTCAGTATACCCCTCCTTTTCCTGTGTAAAGATGGAGGAGAAAAAGCATTAAGCACGGTTGCCTTTTCAGTGTCCTCTGTAACCATCCTCCTATCATCGTTAATTATGTGTGCAATATGCTCTGCCCTTGTTTTTTTGCTGTTGATATATTTAAAGAATTTCTTAGGGTTCTTTTTACTATCCTCCGCTATTTGTCTCTCGAAGTTGATTTTAGTCATTTTGATTTCGTATTTACATTTCTTATTTGCCTCCTTGTATTGCTGGAAAGCCGATACTGTGTCCTCTGATTTATATTTCTTGAAGGCCATTTTTTTTCCCCTAATACGTTTTTTAAAATTACGGTTCAGCCAGCCAGGTTTGGCTTTGTCTCTTCTAAATGTATTTCCCATAGGAATGCGCTGCGAGATGCATTTGTTTAACATAATACATAAAAGCCAACAACATTTTTTTTTAGACTTAGGGCCAGTTAACACCATAGAAACCCAGTTTGGATGCATTCCGGATGCTTTTAAAGAGAAAAGATATACCTGTGCTCAAATCCCAATGGCTTGTATATGTATGTAAACTATCAGGTGCTAAAGGGGTGTGACCAGATAATAACTACTAATTCTGGATGGACCCTCTGCACACTGCCATGCACCCTTTTCAGCAATATGTGTGAACTAAATATCCCTATTTTTCATTGCATAGTTTGCTGGAAAGGGTGTAAAGCAGTGTGCAGAGGGTCCATCCAGAATTTGATGCACTTTTGATGCGTTTTTGGTGCATTTTTGATGCAGTCCAGTGCATTTTGCCCTCTCTTTTTTCTTAACCCTAAATAAGGACATGTGTGTTCCAGTGCATTTTTAGTGTGTTTAGGTGCATTCCGGTGCATTTTTGATGCGTTTTTCATTGCAGTCCAGTGCAGAAAAAAATGCAGCATGTTCTACTTTTTTTTCTGGAACGCACTGAAACACTGGTGTGAACTATGCCATTGGAAACCATAGAACCTACTATACATGCCTTTGTGATGCAGAAAAATACACACTGGGCTGCATGTGGTGTGAACTGGCCCTTACTCCACATGACAATGCATTTAAAACAAATAAAATTTAACACATTTCTTTTGATATTTCACAAAAATGTAGCAGATGTCCTTGCATAGCTATTACGTGTATATTGCAATGCATGTTGGGAATTTGTCAGCACTCGAAATCATATTCTGATGTAGTAATTTGT
Source organism: Pelophylax lessonae (assembly GCF_965119305.1). Classification (NCBI taxonomy): domain Eukaryota; kingdom Metazoa; phylum Chordata; class Amphibia; order Anura; family Ranidae; genus Pelophylax; species Pelophylax lessonae. Next base: position 114,728,301 of record NC_138774.1, on the reverse strand, counting down.
ATCTGATAATGATGCATAGCACATTAGAATGATCACAACCTACTATGCTATAATTAGCTTATTTATATTGCCTTTGGCAAAGGGATACATATAATTAAGACCTCATTCTACTCTGCATAATATTCATTTGTCATAATTTGTCTGCATTTGCCATTTTCAAAACCATCTTTTTATAGATTTCACTTACTGTGAATAGAAGCCTATGCATATTTATATTTAAAGTCTAAAGTACTTCAATTGGCAATTAATAAATATGTACAGTATGCGCATTTACAACAATGCTTAATTCATATTAATTTAATAACTAACATAGATGTATATATCATAATCCTGATGATGTTATTTTTTACATTTTGGACTTGTGGTAATACATCAACATACGTTACTGTTCTCTAAAAAAAAAAAAAAAATATATATATATATATATATATATATATATATATAAATATACATATATATATATATATATATATATATATATATATATATATATATATATATATATATATTACTATATTATACTATATTCTAAATGGTTACTTTTGGATGTAACTGCAAATCATTTTGTTTTAACAGGGTTTAATATTTATTTTTTAATTATGATGAAGACATATTTTATGTATTTGTTTTTGTTGTTCTCTTTATGATATTATATTCTTTTCTCAAAAGCATAACTGCTATGAGGCTTGGTGTGCAAAAGGGGACCCATACAGCCTAGGCAGAGAAGTGTTTTATTTTTGAACTTTTAGCTTTGCTACACCTGAGTGTCCTGTCTAAACTTATGCCACTCCTTGTCCTAAACTTTTGGCCCATTCAGACCTGTCTATTCTTGGTTATTGTGTTAGGACCCATTCACACTAGCACTGTATATAAAACGCACAGTAACGCTGTGCGGGTCCTGTGCGCTTTACATATGGCACTTTTCCCCTGCAAGTACCGGCTCAGCTCCACTCAGCACTGCTTGGCCCTGCTCGGCTCGGTTTGCTTTTCCACTGCGTTGTACGAGTCGGCACCTTTCGGCACTGTATAGGCTCTACTCGGCTCGGTTTGCTTTTCCACTAAAGTAGTAAGTGGATGGGATTACAACGATTCTCTGACCAATCAGTGGCTATTAGTGACAAACAATCAAGGCTGCATGCAAAGGATTGTGGGATATGGTATAGGTACACAACGCTTGGAACCACAACCGAGGTGGTACTATTTAAGCGAGCCATACCGAGCTGTACCATGTAGTGGAAAAGCGCTGCCGTACCAAACCTTACCGAACCGTTCTAACACGTAACATGCAGTGGAAAAGCACCAAAGCGAGCCAAACCGATCCGTTCCATGCAGTGTAAAAGCACCAATAGAGTTCTGTGCAGTGCGATTTCAGACCCATTTATTTTGCACTACTTTTGGAAATGTGTGGCAACCGCATAGCATGGTACTATTGTACCATGCGATCCAGTGCGGGCAGGTGCAGGCAAACACAATGCATTTGTGACCTGCGTTTGGGGTCTCGTTAACTTGAACTGGCCCCCGCAGCAGATCGCAAGGGCATTGTTATCGGAATGCGATGCGGGAATGTGGCTCCAGTGTGAACGGCCCTTAAACTGCACAGTGTTGTACATTACCGTGCTTTGTGTTAAGGCACCCCATCAATTTTTAATTTGCTGCCAACACACAAAAGCAGAAAAAAACAGGCTTTTGGCAATTTATTCAATGCAGTTTACCAGAGTGCATGGTAGTGTGCTACTGTGCATTGTGGTGCACTGCAATTCATGTGCATCAGAGCTGCTCACCTTAGTGCATTAGGTTGGGATTAAAAATAACAGACATGGCAACACATAATGTTTATTAACTTGCATTTCAGTAATGCAAGTTACCGCAACACATTGTGTGGCAAAGGTGTGTTTCGACCCTTAATGTCACCACTTCCAGGGGTATTAAACTGAAGATGCAAGTGAAACGTCAACTCAATCTTTATTCAGGTATGTGATTCTGAAGTTTACTGCAATTGCTAGAGCTGAAAATTCCCAAGCTATGCACTGTCACTAGCACTTAGAAAACATTCCAGGAGAAGAAGTAAAGCCATATAGTGAAGATCTTGGGAACAGAGCTAAAGGTATGTGTTTAGGTAAGCAGCTGCAACTCAGGGCTTGGGAAGAATATTTAAAGGTCAACTTTGCTAAAAAAATGTTGTCCAATAATAAAAGCTGCATATTTAAAAAAAAATCTTAAAACAATGTCTGAAATGTAATTAACCCTTTCCTACAGAGTGTACACAGCCTTACCGAAGTGGGTCTTAATCCCTGGGGCTGCATACATAGGGTACTGTGTTTGTGTGCACACTGCACTATGTGCTCCCAGCACAGAGACCAACAGCTCTGGGTCTCGTACTAACGATTGGGAAATGGGAGGACCAGTCCTCAATCACCTGACTGCTGGGGTAGTCTGTGATTGGCTATCACTCTGTGCAGCTCCATTTGTGTTTTTTTCTCCTCATACATGGTGAAAGATATAGTTTTTTCTCCATGGCTAGAGGAGAAAATGTTAAACAAAAAAAATGTGGAAAAAAAATAAGCAAAAAAATAAAGATGAAATGGCTGAATCTAGGTTAAACCAGCTGCCGACAAGGCCTTGCTTGTAATCACGCTGGAAAAAGTATCATTAAATGTCCATTTCACTTATAATATTCTTATTCACATTGTTGCCAATCAACCCTGATGAGGCGGGTGCCCTTGGACCTCCAAAATGTGTTGGATACTTTTTTGAATTGTCCCCTTGACTTTTATTGGAATGACGTTGTATCAGGGCCTCTTAGCAGTGGGGTGGCGCTTCAATTTTAATTTTTGTTGCATTACACTACAAGCCAAGGAGACTCTAGAGATTCTTTGGGGTGAAGAAGCTGCCTGCCTGGAACCAGATAGTTTGCATCAACATCAATACTTTAAGATGGCAGTACCAGTGAGGTAACCCTATAGGCCTAGTGCTTTTTTTCCACTTTCCTCAACTGATCTAGGTCAGTGACAGGGTTAGAGTCAAGGTTAGGGTCTAAGGTCATGCTCAGAGTCAAAGTCAGGGTCAAGGGCTAGGTTCAGTGTATTTTAGGTAGGATAAAAAAGTGAAATGTGCACTGTTATTTTAACTATCATGAAGGGCTTAACATGCTAAAGCTGGTCAGCATTTTACTGGTCTGGCTAATAAAAAATAGACTTACTGTTTTTTAATTAGGTTTAGATCGTAAGCTTTCATGAGCAGGGTTCTCCTAACCTTGTATTAAATCATTTTGTAACTGTACTGTCTCCCTGTATTTTGTAAAAGACAGAAAAAACTGCTGGCACTATTTGAAACCTTCATAATCATAATAACATTATCTAATGTACAACTGGTACTGTTACCTAGACTGTATTTCCACGGCTTAAAATACATAGCCTGCTAGGAAATTTGAGTCTACCAAATTATAACAATTGTAGAGTGGATGTATATGAAATTACTAAAATCAGCATTATTTTGTTGATGTACATGATGCTTAGCCTGAAAGAAATATTCTTTCTCAGTATAACACTTTCTCACTTTATCAGCATAACAGTCAAAAATGATTTCAAGTGGTTCTGAAGGCTTTAAATTTTTTACCTTAATGTATTCTCTGCATTAAGGTAAACTCCTTCTGTAATCAAGTTCCCCCCAGCCCTCCTAAATACTTACCTGAGCCCAATTTCGATCCAGCACTGTGCCCGAGAGTAGTGTCTCTCTCCGTTCTCTCTCTCCCCACAGAACGGAGAGGCAGCAGCCATTGGCTCCTGCTGCCATCAATCAAATCCTGTGACAAGGGACTGTGTCTTTGTAAGGAAATGGATCTCTCTGTTGGCACTGTGGTTCCCAAACCTGAAGACTGTAGTCCTGGTGTCCACCAGTGAATGTCTCCAAACAACCAGCAGATCCCAGTATTTAGGCTACGTTCACATGTGGGCTAACGCTGAGGCACCGTGGAAAGGAGGAGCTACCTTCAAAGCAGCCAGCTTTAGGTGGAGACTAAGGCTACGTTCACATGAGGGCGTAGCGGATCACGGGCAGAATCACCGCAATTCTGCCTGCGATCCGGAATCATTGCAAATCGCGGGAAGCCTGTGCGATGCCCGTGATTTGCAATGGCACCCCAAATGCTGTGTGATGTTGCCGTAATTTCCGCCTGCCGAATCGCGTAACATCGCGCAAACAGAATCGCGGAACACATGACGCATAAAAGAAGCTCCTGTACCTTTTTGGGCGTCATGCTTCCTGCGATTTTGTTTGCGCGATGTTACCGCGATTCGGCAGGCGGAAATCGCAGCAACATCGCACAGCGTTTGGGGTGCCATTGCAAATCACGGGCATCGCACAGGCGTCCCACGATTTGCAATGATTTCGGATCGCGGGCAAAATCGCGGTGATTCTGCCCGTGATCCGCTACGCCCCCATGTGAACGTAGCCTTAGTCTCCACCTAAAGCTGGCTGCTTTGAAGGTAGCTCCTCCTTTCCACAGTGCCTCAGCGTTAGCCCTGTATGTCCTCTATTATCTGATTCTGCTGCCTCTGTACTCGTGATCCTTCATATTTACATGTGCCTTGTATCTATTACTCTGATCTTGCTTCCTTAAACCTGTTACCCAGTTCCTGCTGCCGCTATTTGTTCCCCTTATGATCCACATTCTGGCTTCCTTCCTGGCTGGCTGTCCCTTACACAAATGTTAAGAAAAAAAAAGTTTTGCACTAATTGTAAACTAACATAAAAAACAATATATCCCATCAATCAAGAAATTCCTCAATAAATAATAATATGTGACTGTGATAACCAATAAAGTTGTGTATAGTGGCCAAATACAAAAAATATATTAAATATATTAATATTATTAACCTTTTTAAACAGTGTTTACAACATATGCAGTTTCTCAGCAATCTTGTATTTTCAAATTGGTGTTTTCCTTTATCAATAAATACTGTGAATAATGAAAAAACATTATAGGGGAGATTTACTAGCAGGGGATCTGTCTACTGTTCTCCTGGTGAGCTGAGTGGAGCTGCCGGATGGCAGATCCAGATCTGCTCTGCTTATGTAGAACGGACACGGACACAGCCAGCTCTGCTCTATGGGTAGTCGGATGTACACGGACTGGCTGTCCATTTACATCTGACTGCCCATAGAGGAGATTGGAGGGTCTGATCGGGTACACCAGGAAACAGGCAGGCCTAATCAGACCTCTTATGTGAAAGGGGCTTAGGACTTTCTCAGATTGCTCCACTACTCTTCCAATGTTAAAATACTGTAAGAACCTTGAATGGACTCAAACTAGAGCTTTCCTGTGTGGATCTGTGCAGGGAAGCTAATTGCTGGATCTGCGTGAGCAATCAAGATGACTGAATCAAGATATGTGATTAGAGGACAGACCAGTCAATTAGGCCAAGTCATGTGACCATGCTTTTATTTTAACTGACATAAATGGATCCACACTTGCCTCAGAGTCTAGAAGCAACGCATAATAAGGCCCCTTTCACACAAAGGGTCAAATCGAGTCCACCTGTTAGTTTTTCAGGAGGACCTGATCGGACAGACCATTCACCCTGTACCACTGTCCCGGTAGGGCTTGCTGTGTGATGACTTCTTGGGCTTCCTCTGATTACCTGCAGACAGTCACTTAGGCTCCTTTCACACTATCCATCCGTCGGACGGATTCTGTTTTTCTCAGCGAGGATTGATCCGCCGATCCCCCACTGAGCAGGAGGATGACAGCTGTGTCTCCACGCTGTGTGCGGAGACACAGCTGTCAGTTCCCCATGCATCTCTATGGGGGAAATCGGATGGGAACGGACCATCGGTCCATTCTCATCCGATCTGATCCGCTGGACGGATGGAAAATAGGGTTTCCATCCGTCCAGATTTGACGGATCGGATTGGATTGGGTGTCAGCGGACATGTCTCCGCTGACATCCGATGCCCCATAGGAATGCATGGGGGGATCGTTCAGATCCGCCGAAAAAACGGACAGGCGGATCTGAACGTTCTGCCTGTGTGAAAGGGGTCTTAGGGTACAGTTCACACATCCATCCTTACTCCTAATGGCTAGATACTCAATAAACAGTCCAGGTTTTGTTTTTTGGTATTTATTGTGGAACCTGGATGGGAGAAGGGAATAGTGGGATACTCCAACTAGAACTATTTACAGTTGATAAGGACAACTCTCACTTGGCCTCACCAGGTTATTTGTAGAAGCAGTCACACTGCTTTAACCATACTGATACTTGTATGGAAGGGGTTGAGTCTTCTTGCTCTCTCTCCAGCAACAGAGTTGATGCACTACATTATCTTCAGGACACTCTATGCATCCCCTTGACTGACACCCGTCCACTGACTCATCTAGCTGAAGGGATGGCCCTCTCAGGACAGTCCCCATGACACAGATCTGTACTCACTGTATGCAGAATAAAATCTTTTCCAGTGTCTCCCTTCCAGTCAGCTCTGCAGGACTTCCGGTTTCAGCTCCTCTCTAACTCTCAGGCCCTCAGCTCGACTACCTGATGCCGCATGGCAACTTCTACAGAGGAGGGGAAGCCATCCCTCCCTCCAGGACCCCACTCTCCAGCTAAAGACCCCTTGGCATTTATATGGTATCCCAGTATGCACGAGGCACTTTCCTCTGCCAATCACCAGGGCTGTACTAAATGCCTGTGCACTCATTTATCAGGTTTCCTCCCACTGTCCAATATGTCTCACTATTGGACCAGTGTGAAACACTTCAGACAAACCTAGCTGCACCTGAGCACCATGAGCAGACCTCACTAGCAGATCCTGCTCTCTGGCAGGCAGAGAAAATATAGATTTACCTGGCAATCTTTCTGGTAAGCAGAAAAGACCCAAAACTATACTCTCTCTCTCTCTCTAGTACCTACCTAGGAGGGTGCTACAACCCCGATGAACCGGTAGATGTAAATTAACTTGTGTCCGTTTACACCTGCCTACCTCTAGTCCGATCCGGTCCGCTAAAAAAAAAAAAAAAAACAGAAGATCTGTCCTCCTCCATCTAGACTGTTCAGATCTGTTGGGTGTACACAGGGAGAAGAGTCAGTTTACCCTGGGCTGCCTATAGAACAGAGTGGGCTCTGTCCATCTCTGCTCTGTATAAAGTAAGCAGACACAGATGACTCATCCTCCCTTTCTGCTCTAATCAGCAGGGAATCAGCAAAATGTTGCCCTGCTGATCTAAATGTAATCCACCCCATGTGAAAGGGGCCTAAAGCACATTTGTAAAGCATTTTTTTTTTTTATACATGTGCCTTTTGTGTTTAAAAGCAATTGTATGGCTATGGTAAAGGCCATTTCAATACTTTATAAATGCACCCATAAATGTCATTTATTTAGGGAACGGTTTCCCAAAGTAATCTGTATTGATCCCCAAGCATTGATGGGACTATTCCATCAAAATGGCTAGGGGTAAGTAACTGTCTGGGGGTCAATAAGTGGATGATAAATGAGGAAAGACCGACCGGGGGCAATTTATCTCTTGAGATCTCTGTAGAGCTCTACACTGGTCCAAAGTTCCAAAGGTCATGTAGCTAGTGGTGAGACCGTGTGACCCAGGGTTTGATGTTCAGCCACCAGTGAGAGTGGCCTTGATTTGTCTCTACCAGCTGTGTTGTTCCTGGCCTCATTTACTGGCATGCCTTGAGTTGTGTCTGTGGTCTTCAGCCCTCTCTCTCTATGAAGGATGAACAGTACATACACTTACCTAAAGCCCCGTACACACGTACCGATGGTCGGCTTACAAATGTTCCTCTTTTCTCCCCGGGATGTCGGTGTCTGCTGAAAAGTGCAAAGACAGCACAAGGACAGCACAAGAATTTTGTCCGCCGACTGCAGAAGTGATGTCATGTAATGGTTAACTTTCCCTGTGTTTTCTATTTTCTGAGCATGCCCAGTCTTGCAAATCTGCGGTCTGTCGGCCGAATTGTGTACTGACAGGCGAACAATCGTCCGTTCTGGTGTCGGCATACAAATATTTTCATGTTTGCACGAAAGACTTTTGTCCGCGGATTGTGCGCAGACATCTGTCGGAGGCACCATACTAACACGCGTACAATCGGCAGATCCTTCGTCCACCGACGTTTGTATGCCGACGATCGGTACGTGTGTACGGGCCTTTACTGAACATACTCCACCATCTCAAACTTTTTTGTAGAGTCAGTAAGTACACCCATAGTGATAGGAGAGGTACCAAAGAATTCACTGCTTACTAAATATTCAGCATTGCAACAACCATAAAAGTAGCTGCTGATTACAAAAAGAACGATCCACTGTGTTTTTAAGAATATCATTGTTATCATTATCTATTATTATCTTTAGTACTTCTATTTTAACCACTTTACCTCTGCTCACATTGCTGCTACTGCAGCAATGTGGCACGATCCCGTCCAGCGACGTAGACCTACGTCGCTGGACTCCTCCCCCTGTAGGCGGCGCTCGCGCGCCGCCGGAGGCGCGCTCCCGCTGTTTTCTGTCACAGCGGGAGTCGGGCCAGGGGAGGAGTGGCGGCGATCGCCGCCACTCTTCCCCGATCGTCGGGGAATCGAGTGAGGAGATCCGCCCGCTTGTGTAAACAGAGCGGGCGGATCTCCTAAGTGACAGGCAGGGACAGATCGGAGTGTTCAGCATAGCTGAACATCCGATCTGTCCTTGTGTCACACAGTCACCTCCCCCCACATACGTTAGTAAGCACCAGGCATACATTAACCCCTCCCTCTCCAAAAAAATTAACCCCTTCCCTACCAGTGTCATTTTTGCAGTAACAGTGCATATATATAGCACTGATTACTGCAGTAATGTCACTGGTACCCCCAAAAGTGTCAAAAATGTCAGTCAAGGGTCCGATCTGTCCGCTGCAATGTCACAGTCCCACAAAAAAAAAAAAAATCGCAGATCGCCGCCATTACACATTTAAAAAAAAAACACCAAAAATGACAGAAATCTTTCCCTTAGTTAGTAAACGCAATAACTTTTGCGCAAACCAATCAAAATACGCTTATTGCGATTTTTTTTTTACCAAACATAGGTAGCAGAAAACAAATTGGCCAAAAATTAAAAAAAAAATTTGATTTTTACATTTTTTTGGGGGGGAATTTCATATAAAAAAATGTTAAAAATATTGTTATTTTTTCAAAATAAACGCTATTTTTTTGTTTATAGTGCAAAAAGTAAAAATCGCACTGGTGATCAAATACCACCAAAAAAAAGCTCTGTTTGTGGGAAAAAAAGGACGTAAATTTTGTTTGGGTATGGCGTCGCACGACCGCGCAATTGTCCGTTAAAGTCGCACAGCGCCGAATCGCAAAAAGTGGCCTGGACGTAAGACAGCAAAATCCTCCGGTGGTAAAGTGATTAATTAATGTTTATTAAGCTATTTTCATAAAATAAATGCTTGGGGTCGATAAACAATCTGAAACTTCATAAAGGGGATGATGAGCTCAAGAATTTGGAGATCCCCGAGTTAGGGTCCATTCACACTGTTGCAGTAAAGTGATCCTAACATGCATCAGTGCATTGAGGTGCCTTTTTATTTCTAATGGCACCCCAATGCAGTAAAGCTGAACTCAAGGAATTAGTTGCATTGCATACATACATTGGTCCAGCTTGGCACAATATACTGTAAGTATGCATTACTCATACCTGATGGACGAATGAGGAAGTTGAAAATCACTGTAGCATTTGGTGCTACTACAGTGATAGCGGTGATCTTCTGGGTCCTATGTGAGCGGCTTCCCCTTTGCACACTGACCACTGGGGGTCACTCGTTAAGCCCTATCTGCATTCATAGAATACTTTCTATTTTTTTCAATGAACACTTCAGGTGGAGATTGTGATGGCATTACCACCATATCCACCTTGTCCAATCAGAGAACGTCTTGTGTATCTTCACCCCCGGAGGAACTGCTGGATATATTAGGTCTCTTCTGCCCTGCACTTGTAATGAGCTACCATTACCTGGATCAGAGACAACACTGATACATCTTAAATGATTTTAACGGGCTTCATTAACCAGAGTAAAGCCCTGTAAGATAATGGGTTGGTAGACAACAGTTTCAATGTTAATAGGCTCTTAGTATCACAGCAATACAACACAGTATCACTGATAATTCCCCACAACCTCCTGGGAAGTAACCAGTAAAAAACACATGCTAGGCTGGCATGAGGAGTAACCTAACGCAGAGTCAGTAATGACAACTCTTCAGTACAAAAACCTTCTGGGTAATAATGGAACACCCTACCTTCTGCAAAGATGTCCTACCTAACCACTGGTCCGAGGGACAAGGTGCAACATCTGCTGGTGTCGATGCTGTTGGATTATTTAAAAGAGCACTTACTCTTAGCAGGAAAGTATTTGTAATCCTAAGGTACTAGCAACCAGTGTTGGGGTAGTTACTCAAAAAATGTAACTAGTTACTAGTTACTTCTGTAAATTGTAATGAGATTACTTTACTAGTTACTGCATTTGAAAAGTAACTTCACCACTTATTACTTTACTTTCCTCTTTCTTAAAGCGGAGTTCCGGGCACAGAAACGTTTTTTTGTTGAACATACCCCCGGGACAGTCAGGGCTAGCACATTCCACAATGGCTAGCCTCTGATCTGTCCCGGTTCGCACTTACCTTTTAGAAGAAATACTTACTTAGAAATTTTCTTCCACAGCGTTTCCATCTCGGTTGTGGGCAACTGAAGCCGGCGCGGTCCTCTTCTCTGTCTTCTGCCGCGTCTTCGTGTCCCAGAATGCACTGCACCGGCCCCTCTCGTCACTTCCGGCGCGGCGCCGCATTCCTAAACAGCTTCTGGGCATGCCCAGAAGCTGTTTAGCAGGGGAATGCGGCGTCGCCCGGAAATGACGAGTGGGGCCGGTGCGGCGCATTGATTCCTGGGAGCTATGACGTTTAGCTCCCAGGAATCATCGCGAGGCAGGAAGTAACGGGGTGAGCCTCGGCGCTGGAGGAGGAAGCTGTCATAGGTGAGTATTTACGATCGTCAATAAAAAGGTGAGTAAACAAAAAAAAAAAAATAACTATCCAATTCCTTTTCAGGTGCGGCATACCTAGCGGAGGGGCACAAAAAAAAAAAAAATATTTTTTGTGCCCGGAACTCCGCTTTAATTGACCGTGTAGAAGAAGATACATGACACTCTTTCTGCATAGAGTTTATTGTATAAACACAGGCTTTCAGAAACATGAGAACAAAACCTGAAAAAACAGAATAAAACATAAAGTGCAACAAAAAGTCATAAACTTCATCCCTCTCTATTCTTCGAAATAACGATTGTATCGCACGGCTTGGGTAACGCAGAAAAGTGCGTTCCTATAGCCTAGTAAAGTAGTGTAGTTACCAATATTAGTATTGTAACTAGTTACATTACTTCGTTACCAAAAAAAGTAATGTAGTTACTGTAATCAGTTACTTTGTAACTAGTTACCCCCAACACTGCTAGCAACAATCCCCTTTAGGCTCCATGCACACTAGCATTTTTGTTAAGTTAAAAATAATGCTGGAAAAAAACGCTGGATAAAAAACACCGGTAATAGCTATTTGAAGTAGCGTTTTAGAAGCGTTTAGGAGCGCTAGCATTTTATTAGCAATTTTGCAGTTTCTTTAAAAAAAATGGGAAACAAAGCTAAAAAATGCTCTCCAGCTGAAGACCCCGAGCACATGTGCCCTTGGCATTTACACAGTCACCCAGCATGCACTGAGGCACTTTCCTCTGCAAATCACCAGGGCTATAACAATGCCTGTGCCCTCATTTGTCAGGTTTCCTCACACTGTCCAATATGCCTCCCAACTGGACCAGTGTAAAACATTTCAGACAAGTTAAGCTGCACCTGAGCACAATGAGCAGACCCTATCAATAGATCCTGCTGCCTGGTAGGCAGAGAGCAATATAAATTTACCTGGCAATCTTCCTGATAAACAGAAAGACCCAAAAACTATACTCTCTTCTAGCACGTACCTAGGAGCAGGGCCGGCATTACATGTAAGGCGACCTAGGCAGCCTCCTAGGGCGCAACTTAGCAGGGGGCGCTGTCATCCTGCACCTGGAATCAGGATGAGGACCTCCAGCGTCGCCAAAATTTCTATAGGAAAGCTTTGAATAATGCTTTCCTACAGGGAGGTCTAATGCGCGCCCGGCCATTGCTGCGCATGCGCATTAAGCCTCCCCCACCAGATGACGTTGGTGGAGAAGGAGAGTAGGCGGAGCCTGACCCAGCGCCGAGGTAAGTCACTGAAGGGGTTTTAACCCCTTCAGCAACTTGGGATATAGGGTGCGAGGGAGAGGGGCACTACAGGGTCCTGCAGTGCCAGGAAAACAAATATGTTTTCCAGGGGGGCGGCAATTTTTATTTAGCCTAGGGCTGTAAAAATCCTTGCACCGGCCCTGCCTAGGAGAGGGCTACATTTGAAATGTTTACATCATTCAAATGTCTTACTGTGGCTGAGCGTCTCATCACCGTACTGCGCTTGAAGTCTTCTGTAGATACCCGTGGATTTTATGCCTTTATTCACAAGAAACTTCATCACTAAACGCTTTTCCATGCACACTAGCACTGTTGTCTGCCATGTTTCTTACTGTCCCTGAACTGGCCCATGACAGGCGTGCTGCCTATCAGTATTAGGACACACTTGCCACTTACTACTGTATGTAGTACTGCTAGGCTAGCATCCCTTTTTATAACTGAGAAATGAATACTCCTGGTGTGATTTGAACACCCCTTGTACTGTATGAAGAGTTGGGAGCTGACATATAATGCTGGTGCCTTCGCTGGGACCCCTTGTTTACTGTAAATAGGAGGCTGCTATACAAATGGATAGAAGTAAAACCTGTTAAACATTTAAAGTCACAGCAGAAAGTATTTTTGAGTAACTTTTAGAGTGGATGTAAACCTCTAAAATAAAAAAAATTAACAAAGCATATCTCTCTATAGTGTGTTTTTGCCTCAATCCAAAGCACCAAGTGTGATTTCTGCCTCCTCTCTTCTCCCTTTGCATATATCACAGAATCCTGCCAGACAGCCTTGACTCCCCCCCTCCTGCACACAGAAGGTGACAGCCTCAGCTGCGCATGTTTCACTATGAGACTGGTTAGAGTGGTGTGTGTGTCCTTTTTCTCCACTTAGATCTCATAATACACTCGGCTCTCCTCTCTGCTGTACAGTGTATGACATCCGATCCCCACCTTCTGTCTGTTGGAGCTGGGAAATAGCATTTGATGTGTGTGTTTTAGAAGGCAGTAGAGGGGAGAGTGCTGCAGATAAACATATACAACGTATGCAGGAGGATTAGTTTCATGTCTGTGTAGCACCTGAGGCCAGTAACTTCAGTGCATATATGCAAGGCTTTATATCCAAAGGAATTTTTTTTGTTTTTTTTTAGTTTTGCATAGAGTGGGGAGGGATTAGAACAGCTGTCAGATTTTTATTGCTTTCTGTACCTTTTTGGGGAGATTCACTTTCCAAATTTTGGGAATACTTACCACACCCACTTCCTTGAAGCTCCGCCCACTCTGCATAATTAATCTCGCCTACTTATCATCAGATTATAGAGTCTACTCAATATAGAGAGAATTACAGGAAATTAAAAAGGGAATTTCAAATTTAAGGCCACGGTAGCAGAGTTGGAATAATTCTCCCATTCAGCTGCACTACTTCTGCGTAACATTTATGGGCAGCCCGGTTAATGGCGCTTCCATGGACAATATAAATTACCTGGGACAGGCTCCTATTTCCATGGACAATATAAATTACCTGGGACAGGCTCCTATTTCCAGGGACAATATAAATTACCTGGGACAGGCTCCTATTTCCAGGGACAATATAAATTACCTGGGACAGGCTCCTATTTCCAGGGACAATATAAATTACCTGGGACAGGCTCCTATTTCCATGGACAATATAAATTACCTGGGACAGGCTCCTATTTCCAGGGACAATATAAATTACCTGGGACAGGCTCCTATTTCCAGGGACAATATAAATTACCTGGGACAGGCTCCTATTTCCAGGGACAATATAAATTACCTGGGACAGGCTCCTATTTCCAGGGACAATATAAATTACCTGGGACAGGCTCCTATTTCCAGGGACTGTCCCTGGAAAAAAGGGACAGTTGGCAAGTATGTGCAATGCATGTGGTTTTGGTGTGGGCTTTTATGGGTTAAAACAGGCAGTGATGTAACGTCTCCATCGCTAGTCAAATGCCCTCTGAAAAACGATCCATTGGGGAATGCTCTTCAGAGGCCAAAGCTTGTGTAAATGAGCCCTATAAAAGTTGTGGCCAATGAAATGCATGTATCTGCAGTGTGACCTCCCTTTCTATTGGATCATGTCAGTGATCTGCTAACTTCTGCTGAGCTATGACAATGGCAGTGTGATCAATGTGTTGTACATATGTGAATTGTGCTAGAATTCAATTAGCAGTAGGTTGGCCGGTGGCTATACGATATACCGCACTGTTCTACATTACAGGACACGGGGATTTAATCATTCCTATTCTCCTGCCACTGGCTATACCCAATGAGCTAATTTTAGCACACTTCATACTTCCTATGCAGCATCAGCAGCTTCCAAGCCTCAGTGAACACCAACCATCCAATCAGCGATGCGGCGTGCAACGAGACTCCGCCTTCAACCCCGCACTGCTCCAATAGGGTTCCGGATAATTGGCCCTGATCGGACAGAAACCCAGCGATAAACCCCGCCCCCTTCTCGCTGTCCCCGGACACTCAACCTGTTCATTATTGTTGTGATTGCTGAGCAGGGTGTGTGGTGACGTCACCGAGTTAGGCCTAGGCGCTTACGAGAGGAGCGCGCGCTCGAAAGCGGGAGCGCGCCGCGTCGTCCCGCCCCGGCCGGGCAGTTTGTTGTGTGGCGGAGGAAGAAGTTTTGTGAGGCGGTGTAGCTGTCAGCGTGACCGTGAGGCAGCGGCGAGGTGTCCGGTAGGAAGTTTGTGCTCGGGGTGGGGTACGGAGGAGGTGCCCGGGGTGACCGGTCTGGGCCGGAACTGCCTGCTTACTCTTCGTTTCTATTGACAGACGCTGTGCTGGCGGCCAGACATGGACTACCCTGTGCCCAGGGGGGAGCTGCTGTCTATCGCCTTACACGACAGGTACGTGAGGGCACCAGCAAAGCCCAATTCTACCACCAGGGGGGAGACATCCTCATACATGACATGGCTGCCTACTCCTCACTGCTGGGACTACTCATCCCCCCCCCCCCCCTATCAGGGACTTATACCATCACTGCTGACACTTCTGGTCCCACTACACACAGTCCCTGTCACTGCTGTCACTTCTGGTCCCACTACACACAGTCCTTGTCACTGCTGACACTTCTGGTCCCACTACACACAGTCCTTGTCACTGCTGACACTTCTGGTCCCACTACACAGAGTCCCTGTCACTGCTGACACTTCTGGTCCCACAACTGACAGTCACTGTCACTTCTGGTCCCACTACACACAGTCCCTGTCACTGCTGACGCTTCTGGTCCCACTACACACAGTCCTTGTCACTGCTGACACTTCTGGTCCCACAACTGACAGTCTCTGTCACTCCTGGCACTTCTGGTCCCACTACACACAGTCCCTGTCACTGCTGACACTTCTGGTCCCACTACACAGAGTCCCTGTCACTGCTGACGCTTCTGGTCCCACTACACACAGTCCTTGTCACTGCTGACACTTCTGGTCCCACAACTGACAGTCTCTGTCACTCCTGGCACTTCTGGTCCCACTACACACAGTCCCTGTCACTGCTGACACTTCTGGTCCCACTACACACAGTCCTTGTCACTGCTGACACTTCTGGTCCCACTACACAGAGTCCCTGTCACTGCTGACACTTCTGGTCCCACTACACACAGTCCTTGTCACTGCTGACACTTCTGGTCCCACTACACACAGTCCTTGTCACTGCTGACACTTCTGGTCCCACTACACACAGTCCTTGTCACTCCTGGCACTTCTGGTCCCACTACACACAGTCCCTACCACTCCTGTCACTTCTGGTCCCACTACACACAGTCCTTGTCACTGCTGACACTTCTGGTCCCACTACACACAGTCCCTACCACTCCTGTCACTTCTGGTCCCACTACACACAGTCCCTACCACTCCTGTCACTTCTGGTCCCACTACACACAGTCTCTGTCACTTCTGGTCCCACTACACACAGTCTCTGTCACTTCTGGTCCCACTACACACAGTCCCTACCACTCCAGTCACCTCTGGTCCCACTACACACAGTCCCTGTCACTGCTGACACTTCTGGTCCCACAACTGACAGTCTCTGTCACTCCTGGTCCCACTACACACAGTCCCTACCACTCCTGTCACTTCTGGTCCCACTACACACAGTCCTTGTCACTGCTGACACTTCTGGTCCCACAACTGACAGTCCTTGTCACTCCTGACACTTCTGGTCCCACTACACAGTCCTTGTCACTCCTGACACTTCTGGTCCCACAGCTGACAGTCCCTGTCACTGCTGACACTTCTGGTCCCACTACACACAGTCCTTGTCACTCCTGGCACTTCTGGTCCCACTACACACAGTCCCTACCACTCCAGTCACTTCTGGTCCCACTACACACAGTCCCTGTCACTTCTGGTCCCACAACTGACAGTCTCTGTCACTCCTGGCACTTCTGGTCCCACTACACACAGTCCCTACCACTCCTCTCACTTCTGGTCCCACTACACACAGTCTCTGTCACTTCTGGTCCCACTACACACAGTCTCTGTCACTTCTGGTCCCACTACACACAGTCCCTACCACTCCAGTCACCTCTGGTCCCACTACACACAGTCCCTGTCACTGCTGACACTTCTGGTCCCACAACTGACAGTCTGTCACTCCTGGTCCCACTACACACAGTCCCTACCACTCCTGTCACTTCTGGTCCCACTACACACAGTCCCTGTCACTGCTGACATTTCTGGTCCCACTACACACAGTCCCTGCTGACACTTCTGGTCCCACTACACAGTCCTTGTCACTGCTGACACTTCTGGTCCCACTACACACAGTCCTTGTCACTGCTGACACTTCTGGTCCCACTACACACAGTCCTTGTCACTGCTGTCACTTCTGGTCCCACTACACACAGTCCTTGTCACTGCTGTCACTTCTGGTCCCACTACACACAGTCCCTGTCACTGCTGACACTTCTGGTCCCACTACACACAGTCCCTGTCACTGCTGTCACTTCTGGTCCCACTACACACAGTCCTTGTCACTGCTGTCACTTCTGGTCCCACAACTGACAGTCACTGTCACTGCTGACACTTCTGGTCCCACAACTGACAGTCACTGTCACTTCTGGTCCCACTACACACAGTCCTTGTCACTGCTGACACTTCTGGTCCCACAACTGACAGTCTCTGTCACTCCTGGCACTTCTGGTCCCACTACACACAGTCCCTGTCACTGCTGTCACTTCTGGTCCCACAACTGACAGTCACTGTCACTGCTGACACTTCTGGTCCCACAACTGACAGTCACTGTCACTTCTGGTCCCACTACACACAGTCCCTGTCACTGCTGACGCTTCTGGTCCCACTACACACAGTCCTTGTCACTGCTGACACTTCTGGTCCCACAACTGACAGTCTCTGTCACTCCTGACACTTCTGGTCCCACTACACACAGTCCCTGCTGACACTTCTGGTCCCACAACTGACAGTCTCTGTCACTCCTGACACTTCTGGTCCCACAACTGACAGTCTCTGTCCCTCCTGGCACTTCTGGTCCCACTACACACAGTCCCTACCACTCCTGGTCCCACTACACACAGTTTCTACCACTTCAGTCACCTCTGGTCCCACTACACACAGTCCCTGTCACTGCTGACACTTCTGGTCCCACAACTGACAGTCTCTGTCACTCCTGGCACTTCTGGTCCCACTACACACAGTCCCTACCACTCCTGTCACTTCTGGTCCCACTACACACAGTCCTTGTCACTGCTGACACTTCTGGTCCCACAACTGACAGTCTCTGTCACTCCTGACACTTCTGGTCCCACTACACAGTCCTTGTCACTGCTGACACTTCTGGTCCCACTACACACAGTCCTTGTCACTGCTGTCACTTCTGGTCCCACTACACACAGTCCCTGTCACTGCTGTCACTTCTGGTCCCACTACACACAGTCCCTGTCACTGCTGACACTTCTGGTCCCACTACACACAGTCCTTGTCACTGCTGACACTTCTGGTCCCACTACACACAGTCCCTGTCACTGCTGTCACTTCTGGTCCCACTACACACAGTCCCTGTCACTGCTGTCACTTCTGGTCCCACTACACACAGTCCCTGTCACTGCTGACACTTCTGGTCCCACTACACACAGTCCTTGTCACTGCTGACACTTCTGGTCCCACAACTGACAGTCACTGTCACTGCTGACACTTCTGGTCCCACAACTGACAGTCCCTGTCACTGCTGACACTTCTGGTCCCACAACTGACAGTCACTGTCACTTCTGGTCCCACTACACACAGTCCCTGTAACTGCTGAGGCTTCTGGTCCCACTACACACAGTCCCTGCCACTCCTGGTCCCACAACTGACAGTCCCTGTCACTGCCGACGCTTCTGGTCCCACTACACACAGTCCCTGCCACTCCTGTCACTTCTGGTCCCACAACTGACAGTCCCTGTCACTGCTGACACTTCTGGTGCCACAGCTGACAGTCATATTGTCACTGCTGACACTTCTGGTGCCACAGCTGACAGTCCTTGACACTTCTGGTCCCACAGCTGACAGTCCTTGACACTTCTGATCCCACTACACACAGTCCTTGTCCCTGCTGACACTTCTGGTCCCACTACACACAGTCCTTGTCCCTGCTGACACTTCTGGTCCCACTACACACAGTCCTTGTCCCTGCTGACACTTCTGGTCCCACTACACACAGTCCTTGTCCCTGCTGACACTTCTGGTCCCACTACACACAGTCCTTGTCACTGCTGACACTTCTGGTCCCACTGCACACAGTCCTTGTCCTTGCTGACACTTCTGGTCCCACAACTGATACGGTCCTTGTAACTGCTGGAACTTGTAGTCCCATGGTTGGTAAAGCAAGTCCTCTTTTGTCCTGATGTTTGTAGACCCATAACTTCTACAGCCAGTCCTCTATGGTGCTGATACTTTGTAGTCTTCTGATTGGTAAAGACAGAGCTCTTTAATGCTGGTAGTTCTAGACCCAGAACTTGTAGTCAGTCCTCTTCAGTGTTGATGCTTAGAATCCTATGATGAATCTATTATTCTTCGGTGCTAAGGACATTTGTCCAATGAACTGCTAAGAGTTGGGCCTCTTCTTTCAGTGTTTACACTTGTAGTCCCATAAATAATACAGCCGTCTTCCATGCTGACAGTAGTCCGATTGTCAGTGCCAGTCCTCTTCAATGCTGGCACTTGTAGTTACATGATTGGTAGAGACAAAGTCCTCTTCAGTGCTGGTGTCCAATGAACTGGTAACACCTAGTACACACTGGACAAATGTTGGGAGACATCGGGCGGTTCAATACAATAACCTGCCAAATTCGCCGTGTGTATGTCATCCGGTCTGACAGAAGCTGTTCATTTGGCCTGCTTCTATTGGACAAGCATGCTGGAAAACCAGCAGCGGACCAGCAATCTTGGCCAATGGCTGAGAGCGCTGATCGGGAGTTTTCTTGCTGGGGCGGGGGGGGCGGTGTCCCTTTGTCACAACACAACAGCTGAGCGGGGGAGATCGCTGTACGAACATTGGATTGTTGGGACAGTGGCTCCTCCTGAACTATTTGTGTGTACAAGGCTTAAAGTGTTTGTAAAGGCAGAAGGTTTTGCATTCTATGCATTAACATAAACCTTCTGTGTGCAGCAGCCCCCCTAATACTCACCTGAGCCCCATCTCGATCCAGTGATGTTGCAGGAGAGACTCAAGTTTTCCGGGACTCTCCCTCATTATTGGCTGAGACACAGCAGCGGGTGCCATTGGCGCCTGCTATTGTCACTCAAAGCTAGTGAGCCAATGGGGAGAGAGGGGGTGGGGCCGAGCCATGGCTCTGTGTCTGAATGGAACCACAGGGCAGTGGCTCAGCATTGGTGCCCCCATAGCAAGCTGCTTGTTGTGGAGGCAGGAGGGAGGTGCCAGCAGTGCCAGCGAGGGAGAAGAGGAGGATCTTAGCTGCTCTGTGCAAAACCAACTGCACAGAGCAGCTAAGTATAATATGTTTACTTTTCAACAAAAATACTTCTTTTTTTTTTTTTTTAAAGATATATTTTTATTAGGTTTTGCAAACAGATACAATAATACAAAAACACAGTCACAAGTGACTAAACAATACAAGTACTAGCACTGGCGCTCCCGGGTCACCCCCCCCCCCCCCCCCATCACATTCTGTACAGGAGAAAGAACATCACCACAGCGTAGAAAGAAATAGTCAGGCAAAGCATAACAAACAGTCATATATAATACAATGAGCATCACCATCACTCTAATGGAAAGTATCAGAGCCCTGCTCCCCCAAACTCGGGGCAGTCCAAGTGAGAGGACTGAAAATCCAGCCATTCCAAATTTTATCAAATATATTTGGGCGGCCTCTCAGATCAAAGGTACATTTATATAAAGGAAGACAGCCGTTGATGAGTTGAAGCCAAGTGGTAACAGTAGACCCCGCGGACCCCTTCCTAGCATAGAAGTACAGGATGCGGAGTCGTCGTTTCGTGTGTCCGGAAACCAATAGCTCCCCAAACACACCCAGTAAGCAATTATTCGCATGAAGAATGTTAGGGATACCAAGAACTGTGGATATAAAGGAGTCCATGTCAGACCAAAACTTAGAAACCAGTGGACAGGACCAGAAACAATGTAGAAAATCCCACAACCCCAAAAACAGTCAGGGGTGGGACGCAAACCCAACTTATGTAGCAGGCTAGGGGGGCGATGACTGGTGAAACACCTTGAGCTGAATAAGGCAGTCGGTGGAGGCCAGAACGGACTGTAGTGGAAAACTCTGTCCACTAAGGTTGATACCCAAGTCTGTCCAGCGAGTCCGCGCCCTCGCAAATCTGGGGTTAGAGTTCTCCATCAGAAAGGAGTAGTATTGGGAAATCAATTTAGTAGTGCCGAGGTCCCTGAGCAGTTTCTCCAAGGAAGCCATACACAGAGGAGTCTGAAGAGAAGCAAATTGAGTCCGCAAGGCACGCCTGACCTGGAGATAGTAAAACCAGGATGATGAGGGAAGTCTGAATTCCTCTCCGAGTTGCCGAAAAGACTTAAATCCTTGGGTAGTATATAAGTGGTTAAGGTACTTAACACCTCTAGCTATCCAAAACTGAGAATGCGGGAAAGAAAGCAGTTCAGGATTGCACCAAAGTAAAAAAAAAACAGACTTTAGTATCACTTTAAGAGTTGGGCCTCTTCATTACAGCTGACACTTGGAGCCCATTCACACAGGGGTGACACGACTTGCCGGTGCACCGCGACCTCGGCGTGACATGCACGGACTTCATATCATTGAAGTCAATGCAAGTCGCCTCCAGGTCGCCCCAAAGTAGTACAGGACCCTTTTTCTAAGTCTGAGCAACTTGTGTCGCTCCTATTAGAACGGGTCCTGTGCTAATCAATGGCAGTCGACCCACCGCAACTTGTCAGGCGACCAAATCGCCTGACAAGTCGTGCTAGTGTGAATGGGGACTTATAGTCCCACCACTTCCACAACTAGTCCTCCTTAGTGTTGATGACACTTTCAGACTTAAGATTATTAGAGTCAGACTTGTTCAATCATGGCCTACACTTCTTCTTTTTTTTTTTTTTCTACACTTTTAGTCCTAAAAATTACTACAGCCAGTCCTCTACAAATCTCAAACTTGTTGTCCCTTTTTACTTTACTTTTTACTAAATCTGATGCAGCTGTGTATGGTAGCCAATCCGCTTCTAACTACAGCTTGTTCTATATAGCTTTGGTAATATAACCTGGATGCTAAAAAAAGTGCCCAATCCCCTGCGCTATTATGTGCAAAAACAAAGAACTAATAAAACTTGTGTTGGGGGTCTGCTGCTGTATACTTATGTGTTCCCACATATAGCAAACTGTTTATGAATACAAGCGCTGCCCCTATGATAAATGATATAAAAAAGGAATGGGATCTAGTAGTGATAATTAATAAACAATCTGTGATCGACTATATATAGAATGTGCTTAAAATACATTCTCTACAAAATAATCATAATAAAATAACTATAGATCTATACACGGCACTCAGTGGTAGAATTCCATGCCATAACAAGAAAATAAATATAGTGAAAAGTCCAGTGTATAAATGTACTACTTCTTCTGTAAGTGTGGATTGGCACAAAACACCGCAAGTGCCCCTCCACCTGCCAAACTATGCACTGCCCTCCAGTATAGACCTGCCACAGGTCACTACAAGCCTTTCCCTATAAGGGGTATATACATCCACCAGTGGGATAATAAGGATCCTATTCTTGTCACATACGTTCCAGAGTATGACGCTCCATAGGGTAATATTCATTAAAAATCAAACGACTTCAACATTGGCACCTTTTGGTCCTCTATCTTTGCCTTGGCTTTCTTTATCACCAAACCCCAGATCACACCAGATCCAAAACTGGCTGTGCTGGGAATAAGCATGGACTCCTGGCCTCCTGAATGGCACACTATACTAACTCATTTTATAGTGGCCAAACTTGCTAGAACTAGACACTGAAAACGAGAAACACCCCCTGACATCTCGACCACCATCCATCCTGAATAAACATGCTCTATTTGATTTTATGTTCGCTAAAGCTCTTCTCCTTCAGGACCAATTTCTCACCACGTGGTCCTCATGGGTACACAACATCCCGCCTGCACTCAACCTCTACCCTAGCCTTCTAACATTACTTTAGATCAGTGATGGTTAACCTTGGAACCATAGATGTTTTGGAACTACATTTCCCATGATGCTCAACTACACTGCAGAGTGCATGAACATCATGGGAAATATAGTTCCAAAACATCTGGGATGCCAAGGTTCGACATCACTGCTTTAGACTTATGTCTCACGTTACCCCCAACCATTACTCTACCCCCTCCATAGTCTAGAGAAATATGCAAGGACTCATTGTGTCAACTGTTGAGTTAATTGTTAACTGTCTTAACTGTTTTGACAACTCCTTATTATGTATTCTCACTCCTACAAATCCTTTCAACCCTAAGGTGTCATACCAATTTAACACCTGTTTTCTTTTTTTCCCCTGATGTTTCACCTTCTTATTCTTATGCCCACCCCCCCCCCCCCTCCTCTCACCCACCATGCCTTCTATGTGTCTCCCCCCTTTCTTTGCATCTAATTACTTCTGCAGCAACCGTTATCTGCAATATCGGTTTCAACATTCGATTGTTATGCTACCGCCATTTTGCATTCATGTATAGTTTCTTTGCTTTATCTCAGATCTATACAGCCAGGACTTAGACTTCCTGTATGTGTGCTATGATGTCACTAGGCCTTGCCCGATGCATCTTGTCATGTGACTTCCTCAAGGAGTAGCCTACTCAAAGTCACATGAAGAATGACAAAATGCGTCGGGTCCTAGTGACATCGTGCACATACAGGAAGTCTAAGTCCTGGCTGTATAGATCGAGATTTACAGTATCCAAGTGATATTTAAAAGGGCTACACACCCCTAGTGTACCAAATCCATTACCTGGGTGCACTGATAAATGTAAGTTTTAGGTTTTTCATTAAAGTTTTATTTATTTTTATTTTTAGATTCTGCACTGTTAATCTTTTGATTTTTTTATGAATATTGCTCTACGGAGCATCATACACTGGAACGAATGTCCCTCCCTTAAAAATGCGCAGTTTAGCTGCATATTGGCACTCTCCACCTGTCCCCCCCTTAAGCTGCAATGGCAGCGGATGGATGTATTTGCATATCCATCATGTTGAGCTCAGAACATGACCCATTGAAGCAAATGAGGTAGTGCTACAACCATCTGCAGCGCACACTGCAGCAGTGCGTTTGTGCATCAGTTATGACGTTTAAACAGGCATTGAAGTGGTGTTGTTTCCTCACCACCTGTCAGATGGCTCTGAATAGCAGTCCAAAAATGGATCACTTTTCAGAGGAGCAGCAGCGGGTTAGACGCAGGTCTAAACCTAGCCTTGAAGTGTTTCCAAATCCAAAAATGTAAAACATTTCAGCATTATGGTACTTAGATGAGGCGGCTGCATTGGCTTTCTTTTTTCAACCTGGTGATCCTGTGGATAACGCACTTAACCTCCCTGTGTGGCTATGTTCACTTGTGCAGTTTATCTATGGAGGGGAACCATGGTTACCACAACCACATTGAAAATTGTTTATCTTCTTTTACTTTTGGGGTGGGTGTTTGTAGATTTAGGCTCCATTCACACCTGGACGTTTTTGAGCGTTTTTCAGCTCCAAAAACGCTCGAAAAAAACGTTCCAAAACGCCCAACAAGTAAAACCCCATTCATTTAAATGGCCCCTGTTCACATCTGAGCGTTTTGCAAAACGCCTGTAGCTGAAAAAAGTACATGAGCTTCTTTTTGGGCTGATTACCAGCGTTTTTGATGTCAATGCCTGCCTCCAAAAACGCCTGCAAATCGCGGTAAAAAAACGCTACGCTCAAGTGTGAATGCAGCCTTACAGAAATAAGATAACATTGTTTGTGCTTTAAAGTGATTGTAAAGATTTGTTTTTTGTTTCTACTTACCTGCTCTGTGCAGTTGTTTTGCACAGGGCAGCCCCGATCCTCTTCTTTTTGGGTCTCTCTCCAGTGCTCCTGGCTCCTCCCTCCTGTTGAGGGCCCCCACCACAAGCAGCTTGCTGTGGGGGCACCCGAGCCGAGCTACTGCTCCGTGTGTCCATTCAAAGAGCCGCGGTTCAACCCCATCCCCTCTCTCTCCTTAATGGCTAACTGACTTTGACAGCAGCGGAAGCCAATGGCGCAGCTGCTGTGTCTCAGCCAATCAGGAGGGAGAGTCCCTGCACTCGTGGACATCGCTGGATTGAGAGGGGGCTCAGGTAAATATTAGGGGCCTAAGGGGGGCTGCTGCACACAGAAGGCTTTTTATCCTAATGCATAGAATGCATTAAGAGGGGGAAAAAAACCTTCCTTTACAACCACTAAGTTCATCTCCCACGAAGTAAAGGTCACTGAATTCTTAGCAAAATGAGCCCGTATTTTCTGTATTTGATAAAAATGTTTTTTGCTTGAAAAAATAAAAACAAGCACAGCCAATGCATCTACAAACTGGTAGTCTGCAATATATAATATTTATAGTTTAGTACAATGCAGCATGGGGAAGTTTGGGGAAAATACACTGCATTGTGCTGTGTGGTTGAATTTGGTTATTGACCTCAACTGACATTAGTGTTTCTTTACATTGGCAATCATTACAATTTTTTCTCAACAGCAAAACGTATTTGTTTACCCAAAAAAGTTGCACAAGTATGAACAGGCCGTCCTACTGACAGTTACTGGGGAAAGTTGTGTTTACTGACCCTTGTATTTCCGCAGCTACTGTAGACCGTTCTCCTGAGACAAGGTCACTTGGCTATGGCTGTTCATTTCGCTACAAAAACTTGTACCAAAGTCCGAAGCTTAGCTTCACTTGCACCACACATGCTAGAATTGTGTCTGTCAGGTGGGGGCAGTGCTTTTTACTGTTACAGCAAAGAAACTCGTTCCTTTTTTTTCTTTAAAGTGGTTCTAAACTCTCACCTGAGCCTGTCAGCGATCCAGCGCTGTGCCTGGCTGGAGGTCTTCCTTCTCTACTTCAGGTAGGAGAAACCTATCTCAGATGCTGCCCTGGAAAACTTCTTGGAAAAAGAGTTACCAGGTACCAAGCTCTGATGGGTTTTTTTTTTTAACAAACGTGTCATACTCGCCTGCTGTGTGCAGTGGTTTTGCACAGAGCAGCCCTGATCCTCTTCCTTCTCCTTTCCCTTGCCAGTGCTCCTGGCCTCTTCCTCCTTCTGAGTGCCCCCAGAGCTAGCAGCTTGCAATGGGGGCTTCCAAGCAGGCGAGCCGCTGCTCTGATTGTGCATTTAGACACAAAACCGCAGCTCAACCCCCCCCTTCTCTCTCATCGGCTCACTGGCTGTGATTGACAGCAGCGGACCCCACTTGTTTCAGCCTATGCAGAAGGAGGATCTCTGGAGAGCCGATGCTCTTGTGGACATCGCTAGATCGAGATGGAGCTCCGGTAAGTATTTGGGCTGGGCAACTGCTACACACAGGTTTTTATTACCCTTATGCATAGAATGCATGAAGATAAGCCTTTAGAACTGCTTTAATTTCTGTGAAAATCCAATTCTTGCCCAGCTAAAAGCTGTACTTATAAAAAATTTGGAGCCCTTTGTTCTCCATGTCTGACTACGATGTTTGACCGTAGAGAGCACATTAAAGTGATATTAAAAGTTTGCTCTTTTTTTATTTTTTTTATTTTATTTAGTAACAAACCTGTTGTATTTGCCTGCTCTGTACAATCGTTTTGCACAGAGCAGCCCCAATTTTCCTCCCGGGTCCCCCCGCTAGCGCTCCTCCCACTTGACCAGTGCTTGCTCCCAAGCCCTACTCTATGCGTCCATAGGACACATGCGTGTGGCCCAGCCCAGCCCTGCCCCTTCCTCGTTGGCTCACTGGCTGTGATTGACAGCAGCGGAAGTGAATGGCTCCCACTTCTCTGTCTCAGGAAATGAGGGGAGAGAGACCTGGGACAGCTGAGGTCCCCATGCACATTGCTGGATTGAAACGGTCCCCTGATGAGTATTGGGGGAGGGGGGGGGTAGCGGCACAGAGAATGGATTTTTTTATTTATTTATTTTTTACCTTCATTACAACCACTTTAAATCTGTATGGGATTATCTCCATTATGGCATCAACTTTATCTGAGCGAACTCCATAGGGTTTTGTCTGTAAACACATTAAAGTTGTGGACATTTTCATTTTCTGGCATACACCTGGGTTGAGAGGTTTAAAAAAAAAAAAAAACAAATAAAAAAACCTATTGCCACTAGCAGTCTCCTAACCATTGCTCAAGTCTACACTAATGCTGGACATACACTAAAGTATATATATATATATATATATATATATATATATATTTTTTCAGCCTGCTGATTACATGCATGTGGTGGCAATTAGCTGCAGGAGCTGACAGCCTTTCATACATACGGTCTGTTCAGTTCATCAGTTCAGTCACGTCAAAATGTATCCGTTTTTCATCTGTTTTCATCCCATCCACTACCAATGCAAAAAAGCATGAAAAACGGACCGTTTGCCCGTTTTTCATCCGTTTTTCGTCCAATCCATTTTTTTGACGTATGAAAAATAGGGCATTCATCCGTTCAAAAAAACGGACATTGATGGAAGTGGATGAAAACAGATGTTAACGGATGATCATCCGTTGTCATCCGTTTTTCCATATTGATGAATTGATGTCCATTTTTCATCCATCAACGGATGGATGAAAAACGGACGAACGGACAGCATGTGTGAAAGGGGCCTAAATGCTTTCAATGAGGCTGCCTCCCACAGCTACTCGCTGGGACTCCACCCTGATTTTTCCCACATTTGCTTGCTGTCGGACAGAAACCCAGGTGTGAATGTGGTCGTAATCGCTGCAAAGTGTTTACATGCGTGCGGCTGCAATTCGCTGGCGGAGTTGGCATCATAAGAGCTGTCTTATGGCTAGTACACGTGAGCCAAATTTCAGGAGACCTCAGCCGCTTCATTAACATTCGACCCGTGTGTATGTCAGCCGATCCGACAGAAGCCTGATGAGCATGCTGGAAAACCAGCAGCCGACCAGTTCCCGATCAGCATTCTCAGGCAATGGCTGAGAGCTCTGTTCGGAGTGTTGGGGAGGGGGGGTAACATCTTCCTCTGATGTACTGTAGATCAGGCTGTTAGACTGTTGGTGGTTTGTTTTTCTGTGTCATCATTTACTTTACATGATACATGAGGGTGTCAAATACTTTTATACTTCATAATTCCATCCATCCTTGAACACCTTTTGTCTGATGGTATTTCCCTAAACATAAGTGTTTAGCTGAGCATTCTTGTCTGGGTGGTTCTTTGGAAAGAGGAGAGGTACACACAGACCCCTCCACCGCTTGCTTGTAGGGCAAAGCATGGCATTGTACAAGAGCTTCTAACTAATCTGATCGCTTGTTCTGCCTGAGAACTTATGCCGCCCAGTATCTGAAAGTACTTCATAGACACAAGATCATCTCCCAAATGGTCCTGATGGGAAGATTGCCTAGTAGAACACCATCACAGATCTTATTTAGGTGCTTGGCTTGAATTTCTCAGTGTGTAACAATGCTTGGACCTCGATAACGTGGGGAAAAAATGTATTTGAACCCCCAGTAGATTTTGTAAGTTTGCCCACTTACAAAGAAATGAAGGGTCTATACTTTTTACCAAGGAGGTATTTTAAATGACAGAATATCAACCAAAAAATCCAGAAAAAAAAACACACAAAACAGATGCTATAAATTAGTTTGCAGTTCAGTGAATAAGTATTTGATCCCCAAGCAAAACATGACTTAGTAGTTGGTGGAGAAATCCTTGTTGGCAAGCACAGAGGTAAGACGTTTCTTTGTAGTTGGTCACCAGGTTTGCACACATCTCAGAAGGGAGATGTGGTCCACTCTTTACAGATCTTCTCTAAATCCTTAAAGGGAAACTCCAGTCAAAAATGAACATTTTCCTATTAACCACTTCAGCTCTGGAAGGTTTTTACCCCCTAATGACCAGGCCATTTTTTGCGATATGGCACTGCGTTGCTGTAACTGACAGTTGTGTGCTGCTGTACCCAAATAAAATTGATGTCCGTTTTTTTTTTTTTTTAACCCCACAAATAGTTTTCTTTTGGTGGTATTTGATCACCACTGCGGTTTTTTTAATTTTTTCGCTATAAACAAAAAAGAACCACAATTTTGAAAAAATAAATTATGCTTTAAAAGATTCCCAATAAAAAAATTTCAAAAATCGAATTTTTTTCTTTAATTTAAGCAAATCTGTATTCGGCTACAAATTTTTGGTGGTAAAAATCCTAATCAGTATATATTGATTGGTTTGCATCTACAAACTATGGGATACATTTATGATGATCCGACTTGCGGCGCGACTTGCGCTGTGAGAATCTTGAGGGGGAACTCCACGCCAAAATGGGGAAAAAAAACGGCGTGGGGTTCCCCCCCAGGTTCCAAACCAGGCCCTTCGGGTCTAGTATGGAATTTGAGGGTAGCCCCACGCCAAAAAAACGGTGTGGGGTCCCCCCCCCAAAATCCATACCAGACCCTTATCCGAGCATGCAGGCCAGGAAAGGGGAGGGGACGAGCGAGTGGCCCCACCCCCCCCCTGGACCATACCAGGCCACACGCCCTCAACATGGGGCGGTATGGGTGCTTTGGGGCAGGGGGGGCTCTGCACCCCCCACCTCAAAGCACCTTGCCCCCATGTTGATGAGGACAAGGGCCTCATCCCCACAACCCTGGCCGGTGGTTGTGGGGGTCTGCGGGCAGGGGGCTCATCGGAATCTGGAAGCCCCCTTTAACAAGGGGGGCCCCCCAGATCCCGGACCCCCTCCCTATGTGAATGGGTATGGGGTACACTGTACCCATTCACCCCATAAAAGGCAGCGTGTGTGTAAATAATGACAGGAGTCGTTTTGAAAAGTTTATTAAAAATCTTCATCCGGTCTTCTCCACTCCGGTCTTCTCCTCTCCGCTCTTCTGGTCTTGTCCCCTCTGCTCCTCTGGTCTTTTGCCTCCTCTGGTCTTTTGCCTCCTCTGGTCTTTTGCCTCCTCTGGTCTTTTGCCTCCGCTGTCACCGGTGATTATGCCGGTCTCTGCAGCTTGTTATAAAGCCCTTAGGGGTTGGTCTCTCGATGAGGCCCCGCCCCCTTATGTCACTGACGCCGGTGACATAAGGGGGCAGGGCCTCCCAGTGACGTCACTGGGAGGCCCTGCCCCTAATGACTATATAATAAGCTGCAAAGACCGGAGACCGGCATAATCACCGGTGACAGTGTCGGAGGAGGACCGGAGGAAGAAGACCAGAGGCGGCAGAAGAGCGGAGGGCAGAAGACCGGATGAAGATTTTTAATAAACTTTTCAAAACGTCTCCTGTCGTTATTTACACACACGCTGCCTTTTATGGGGTGAATGGGTAGGGGTACAGTGTACCCCATGCCCATTCACATAGGGAGGGGGTCTGGGATCTGGGGGGCCCCCTTGTAAAATGGGGCTTCCAGATTCCGATGAGCCCCCTGCCCGCAGACCCCCACAACCACCGGCCAGGGTTGTGGGGATGAGGCCCTTGTCCTCATCAACATGGGGGCAAGGTGCTTTGGGGTGGGGGGTGCAGAGCCCCCCCTGCCCCAAAGCACCCACACCCCCCCATGTTGAGGGCGTGTGGCCTGGTATGGTCCAGGGGGGGTGGGGCCGCTTGCTCGTCCCCTCCCCTTTCCTGGCCTGCCGGGCTGCATGCTCGGATAAGGGTCTGGTATGGATTTTGGGGGGCACCCCACGTCGTTTTTTTCGGCGTGGGGCTACCCTCAAAATCCATACTAGACCCGAAGGGCCTGGTTTGGAACCTGGGGGGAACCCCACGCCGGTTTTTTTCCCCATTTTGGTGTGGAATTCCCCCTCAAGATTCTCACAGCGCAAGTCGCGCTGCAAGTCGGATCATCCTGATCCGACTTGCGGTGCGCCTTCCATTCAAATCAATAGGCTCCCATAGGGAACCATTGATTTTGAATGGAAGAAAAAAAACGTATAACGTGGCTTAACACACGTTAAGCAACGTTATTCAGCCTTTAGCTGCGTCAGACGTTTTTACACCTTGACGCTGTAAAACGCCTATGCCACTTGGAGCTCCTAAAAGCTCTATGTGTGCATGAGGCCATAGAATAACATGGATGGGCGTTCTGCAGCTGCAAAAAAAAACATCTGACGCTGCTAACAGCAGCTCCAAAAACGTCCAGTGTGCACGAGGCCTTAGTCTCATCAACCTACTGATGTAAGGGGGTGATCCTTTTTTCCAACTCAGTGATTCTGTTTTTTTAATTTTTTTTGTATTTTTTCTGACATGGTGTTATATCTTTAACGTTTGATGCCATACATTGCAAAAGTAAATACAGCTGGATAAAAACAAAAACAGTGTCGGTCTCCATTTCAGGCTGCAAAGCAACAACATTTGATTATTTTAAAGGGAGGTGATTCTTTTCCATACCCACTGTATTTTACAGCCGAACTCCTCTTCAGGGGGTGGATATTAAATGAGTAAAATGCATATTTAATACAGAGCAACCACACTTGGTATAAATGCAGATGTCAATGCACCCCTAGAAATAGCACATTATGATTACTACTGGTATGAAACTATTACCAAATTCTTTTTGTTATTAAATACGTTTAGTTTTGTGCCTTCGTGAAGTTTCAGTGTTTGTGTTTATTGAAAATGAAAGGGGTATTTCAGAGCAGAATTGTATGGCTTGTGCTGTATTTTTATTTTGCTAGCACATGTGAAATTGCACGGGTGCTTTTCATGCAGCTTTGTACTGTATGCATTGAGCTCCATTCACTGCTCAATAATGACGCTCAAATGACACTGCTTTTGTCTTTGGTCATTGTGCAACTAATAAAGGCATTGTGTGAGAGTGTCTGGTGCATGCTGAATTCAAAACAATAGGATTGGAGTTTTCAGGCTCAAGCAGGGGTATACAACTGGCGTGTTGAGTGGAAAAAAACCTGATCCTTGCATCCACACAATGTGGATGCAGGGGACTTACCCTCTGCACTATGGTATCCTGACAATGAGGTTTCCCCCTCTCCCTGTCAGATCAACACTGCAGCTATTTGCTGCAAGTGCTAATTGAGTGCTTGTTTCCAGCATGACTTCAACAGTAGCCAGTGGTTAGATTGGCTTGTTAAATAGAGAGGAGTACATGTGTAACCGAAAGTCAGACAGTTTCTGCTGAACCACCAAAATCTCTGTACTTGTGTACCTGGCTTTATTCAATAATATACTGTACTGTGCAGTAACTCATGGCAGTCATTAGAATTCTAAGAATTTATTGGTGTAAAAATGCAGTAATGTACATTATATATAAATGTCTGCATTGTCCTTTTAGTGAAAAGGCTTTGGTGGGGCAAAATAGGCTTATATTGTATGTCTCAAGGATAACCATATAGGAGAACATTCAAATACTATAGGTATAAAGTAATTCACTTCTACAGATTGATAGGTGCATTCACTTCTACAGATCGATATGTGCATTCACTTCTACAGATCGATAGGTGCATTCACTTCTACAGATTGATGGGTGCATTCACTTCTACAGATTGATAGGTGTATTCACTTCTACAGATTGATAGGTGCATTCACTTCTACAGATTGATAGGTGCATTCACTTCTACAGATTGATATGTGCATTCACTTCTACAGATTGATAGGTGCATTCACTTCTACAGATTGATAGGTGCATTCACTTCTACAGATTGATAGGTGTATTCACTTCTACAGATTGATAGGTGCATTCACTTCTACAGATTGCTATGTGCATTCACTTCTACAGATTGATGGGTGCATTCACTTCTACAGATTGCTATGTGCATTCACTTCTACAGATTGATAGGTGTATTCACTTCTACAGATTGATAGGTGTATTCACTTCTACAGATTGATAGGTGTATTCACTTCTACAGATTGATGGGTGTATTCACTTCTACAGATTGATGGGTGCATTCACTTCTACAGATTGCTAGGTGCATTCACTTCTACAGATTGCTGGGTGTATTCACTTCTACAGATTGATGGGTGTATTCACTTCTACAGATTGATGGGTGTATTCACTTCTACAGATTGATGGGTGTATTCACTTCTACAGATTGATGGGTGTATTCACTTCTACAGATTGATGGGTGTATTCACTTCTACAGATTGATGGGTGTATTCACTTCTACAGATTGATGGGTGTATTCACTTCTACAGATTGATAGGGGTGTATTCACTTCTACAGATTGATATTTGCATTCACTTCTACAGATTGATATGTGCATAGAGTAGAAAGTCATCCTCTCAGGGAATAAATAGCTCTTATTTTTTTATTTATTTTTTTTAAATGTCAAATGGCTCTTATTTTTTGAAGAATGATGTCAAACTAGAAGATCTCTTGCACATTGTTTTCTATGGAACTTGACACACAGCTGCATAAAGATCCAGTAATAGGCAAGGAGTACGGAGCGGTAAAACAAAATTAGAAAATTTTCAGTTTGAATGCAGAACTTTATGCGCATACACTTGTTTACGCACCTATATTGCAATAAGGGCAATGAAGAAGAATTTTTCTCTTGTATATGCTTATGCGCCCTTATGTATGTTGCAGAATATTTTACTCAGGATCTTTTTGTCAACTAGATCCTGAGTTTTAACATCAGTGAATTCTTACATCCATGTACTGGCCTTATCGTGCATTCATGTAATTTTAATAGCCTTTTAAAATCAAATATTTGTATATAGAAATTCTTTGGGATCTTGGCGAAACATTTAGAGCAGGGTGAAGGAAAAGAAACTGACCACTCTGGAGGAGCTGATGAACTAACTATGCGATGTTGGCACAGGGATCTCCCCCCGCTAAGCTGTTGTGTTCTGATGGGGGGGTCATGCCGTGCCGGTCGGCAGACCTTTTTTGGTCGTGCCCCTTCGACAGGAGCCGGCAAAACAGCCTATTTCTGTCAGACTGGCTGCCATACACATTGATATTCGGTCTGTGTGTACGCCCCTTAAGTCAAGAAATTAGAGGACCTGGTTAAAGAACCATGGGTGCCCAACCTGTGACCCTCCAGCTGTTACCAAACTACAAATCCCACGAGGCATTGCAGTGTTGACAGATTCAAGCATGACTCCCAATGGCCGAGGCTTGATAGGACTTGTAGGTTCTGCAATTGCTGGAGGGCCACAAATTGAGCACCCATGCTTTATTTTGTCCTGGGAAAAAATAGTGGTGCATGTTGTGTCCCTAGGTACTTTTGATCCTCCTAGCTGTACATCTAAAATGTGAGATCATCTAAGGCACTGCTGCCTCTAATTGCAAACTCTCACTATTCTTGCAAGAAAGGAATCTGCAGTACAGTGATCTACCTTCTGCTTCATCCTTTCTGCAAAACTGTAGAGACCTAAATATTATCCTTCTATTTATCAGACCCACCAGTCATCAGGGGACAGCTCTGGCATGAAGAAATAAAGCCCCTCTACTCTTTAAAAATGCAGGGGACATACTAGCTAGTCTTTAGTGTTGTTTTCCTGGTAGAACTAGTAGAGCTGCCCATTAATGTGCTTCAGTAATACATCCTCTATACTGCAGTCCCATGGCACTGCAGAGTGTGGAAGTTTGCCTAGGCAAAAATATCTGCAGAAATCCTACCATAAGAGTTATATAATTTACATTGTTTAAAGGTTAAAATAAACCTGTGATTTGCCTAGGCAGGTGCACTTTAACTGCTTGCCGACCAGCCGCTGTAGTTTTACGCGCTGATTGGCCACAGCAGGAACTAATCAGCGGGTCCGGCAGCCGCCGAGCACCCGCAATCTCTCCCCGTGGAGACAGAATGGCAGTCTGCCGTTGTAAACACGGCAGACTGCTGTTCTTTCAGTAAGAAACACAGGGATCCTGTGTTCCTCCTATTTAGGAACACGGGTCTCTGTGTTCATTCAGCAAGCCCATCCCCCACACAGTTAGAACGCACCCCCTAGGGACACGTTTAACCCTTTGATCGCCCCTGGTGTTAACCCCTTCTGTGCCAGTGTCAGTACAGTAACAGTGCATATGTTTAGCACTGATTACTGTAGTAATGTCACTGGGCCCCCCCAAAAGTGTCAAAGTCAGGTGTCCAATCTGCAATGTCGCAGTCCTGCTAAAAATTGCTGATCGCCGCCATTACTAGGTAAACCCTAGTTTGTAGACGCGATAACTTGCGCAAACCAATCAATATACACTTGGGTTTTTTTTTTTTTTTTTTGCCAAAAATATGTAGCAGAATACATATTGGCCTAAATTGATGAAAAATTAGATTTTTTTTTATTTTTTTTTATTTATTGGGAATGTTATATAACAGAAAGTTAAAAATATTATTTATTTTTTTAGAATTTGTTGCTTTTTTTTTTTATTTTTGGTTTATAGCGCAAAAAATAAAATTGCAGACGTGATCAAATACCACCAAAAGAAAGCTCTATTTGTGGGGAAAAAAGACCGCGTTTATTTGGGTACAGTGTTGCACAACCGTACAGTTGTCCGTTAAAGTAACGCAGTGCCGTATTGCAAAAGATTGCCTGGTTATTAAAACCTTTGGGTCCAGAAGTGGTTAATACAGATCTCCCAAGTAGTACATACTTGTTTTTGTTTCCACAGTCCCCTGTTTAGCTGCTGGGACTGGAAAAAAGCCCTGTATAATTTAAGGGTCCATGTACAGTGCAACTTGTAAACGCCTGCTGTTAGCGCTCGCGTTTTTCCATTTTAAAGGGGAATGATTTTTTGACCTCTAGAAACGGTTCGGAGCGCAAACGTCCGCTAAACGCGTGTAAGCGCGACACAATGGACATTAAACGTCCTTTAAATTCCAGTGTTCAAGGGACTTTTTAAAACGTCCCGTGTACATGTAGCCTTAGGGTCTCTGAAGCTGGAACTTACCCGATACTAAGGACTCTCATGTAACATCGCTGATTGACCTAGCCCTGTCACATGGTATGAGGCACATGCTCCTACATACCTACAAGTACAGCTTATCTCCTTAGGCTCCTGGTGCAGAACAGAGCAGCAGAAGAGTCAAGGAGAGGTAAACCGTTGAATGCTTAGCTTTGCTTTTTGGTTGTGTGAGTCTCAATCCATTGTCTACAGAACTTTGTAAGCAGGACGACAAACCAAGCACCTGTGTACCTTTTGATTTTTAATCTAATTGTTGCACTGCGGAGCCTTTTCAGTACTGGTGGGAGAATGTGGTCTTCTGATCCGTGTTTGCCCCTGGCAAAGAAAACCCAGATGGTTTTGTTAAGCAAAAGAAAGCAAAGATAAAAATATATTTTAGGTGGAGTTTGTGCTGAAAAATCCTCCTTTGGTTTCTCACGCAAAGCAGCATAAAACTAGCAAAGGCTGCTGAGCCATGTGATTATGCTATGATTGCTTTATGACTTCATCATAAGAAAATGTCATTACTCGTGTTCCAACTAGACCTTTGAAATATTATCGCTATTTTCACATGATACTTTGCAGACAAGTTTTTTTTTTTTTTTTCTGTCATAATTACATTGACTTTGGGATGTTCCATATGTTTTGGCATATATGAAAGCCACTGATTTCATCTTGTTTAGCTGTACAGTTCTATTTCAGTAAACCTTTGTTTTTTTGGCTTTGCTTAGTTTATAGTAAACCTCTTTGATATACAGTGTTGTGAAGTTAGAAATGGCTCTGTTTATAAAACAGTACATGGTTAGTTTTAGACCCCGTTCACACTGGGGCGACTTGTCAGGCGACCTGGTCGCCTGACAAGTCGCAGTGGGTCGCCTGCCATAGAGTAGCACAGGACCCGTTCTAATAGGAGTGACACAAGTCGCTCCGACTTAGAAAAAGGGTCCTGTACTACTTTGGAGCGACCTGCATTGACTTCAATGATATGAAGTCCGTGCATGCCGCTCCGAGGTCGCGGTGCGAGCTGTGCACTGTGACTTCACAGGTCTCCCCAGGAAGTCGGGTTGCCTGTATGTGAACCGGCTCTTAGAGACTTGGTAAGTGTTTTTAGGTGTTAGCAGCAGAGCTCACTTATCAGGTGGAAGTAGTTGGGCGGCTCCGCTGCTGTCCGATTTGCTTCCACACACAAGTAAATGCCCGCCTCACCCCCCCACTATGTATCCTGGACTCCACTTGTCCATCTGCGTTTCCAGGACTGGCGTGGCAGGCACCACAGGGTAGAGAGGAGGGAGGAGAGCGGACACGCGTCTCCTCTCCTCCCTATCTTCTTGTTTTTGAGGGGGGGGGGGATTTTATGTGCTTGGGTACCCCTATGTCCCCATGTGAAGAATTTTTGGTGATAAATTCTGAGACATGTAGGGCATCAAAGACTCTGCATGTCTCCCCTGTGCTCCACTGAATGTAATGCATTGAGTGTACTGCATTACATTCTTTACCAGCCATGCTGGCCAGGAAAACTGTCAACGGGGACCTGGAAGTGAGGTCATACATATCACTTCCAGGTCCCCGTTGACAGTTTTCCTGGCCAGCATGACTGGTAAAGAATGTAATGCAGTACACTCAATGCATTACTTTCAGGGGAGACATGCAGGGTCTTTTAGGCCCTACATGTCACATAGAGAATTTTATCACCAAAAATTCTTCACATAGGGGTACCCAAGCACATAACTCTCCCCTCTCCCCCCCCCCCAAGAAAAAAAAAAGTTGCGCTCCTCCCTCACCCCCAACACATACGGACGTACAAACATAAATGCATGCATTGGGGCAACTATGCATGAAAACGTTAATTGCGTTACACTTTGCATATTGCCGTGCAAAAACAGGTTCCTAACTTTTTTTAACTGGCTCCTAGATTCAAAGCAAATTTTCCAAGCCCTGCTTTAAGATGCTATATAGTTAGTAATTCTCAACTACAGTCTTTGGCAGTATGACTGGATTGATCACTCGAATGTGATTGCATGAGTTCAATGTGAATGTTCAAGGAATGCCATAAATGATAATGGTCTCGGCTGCTTGTGCCCTCAACCAAAACTGTCAAGCCATTAAATGGTTGATGTCCTAGCTCATCATGTGTAACACCATGGCAACTGCAGATCAAACCAAGGCTGGGATGGCAGCTTCCTTGACTGTAAAGGATAGGAGGGGTTAATTCTGCATTAAAGCTAATTTACAAACTTTTCCCAGCCCAATCCAGGCTGCCCCTGGGTCATCCTAAAAAATAAAAACTGCACTTTGGAAACTTGCTTAACAGAGCTGTGTGATGTCTGCATTGTCTTTCCTATCCTTCCCCCTGCATTTCTGATTATGGCTGTGAATGATTCTTGTGTCAAGAATACAGATCTTTACACCTGTGTTAGGCTCCATTCATATTTTGAGTTTTGGGATCTTGGGCAGAATCGCAGCGGTTCTGCCAGAGATCTTAAAGTGCACTACAGTTTCAAAATGCACATTCGTGTGCCATTTAACTTTCAATGGCATCGGCAAACGGCAATGCATGTTTGTGTGCCATTGGAAATTAAGGGCACCCAACATGCATTTTACCATTGTAGTGCGATCTGAGATCTCTGGCAGAATCGTAGCGGTTCTGCCCAAGATCCCAAAATGCCAAAGGTGGGATGGAAGGAGAACACTCCGATGTAAAGTAAAACATTTTTTTTTTTTGTTTCTAATATCAGAACTGTTCAGATTTTGAAATTTTGTTTGCCAGTGGGAAGGTCTCTGACAAATTAGTCAATCTCCTAAACCAGATATACAGATTGTGTGCACTGTAAAGTGTACCTATCATCGACTGTACATGTATGCATTCAGAATTTACCTACATGCCAGCCAAGGTTTTTTTTTTTTTGTGTTGTGCCTGTCATTCAGTGTTTAAAGCATTCTACAGCTCTTGGCAAGTAAAATGGGAAAATTAGGACCTTGAGTTGGTGCAGGAAGAAAGAAGCATTTCCTCAATCTCCCCGTGATCACTCACTGTGAAAGTTTAACTGTGTTGCAATCATGGTGAGAGATGGCATGTACTGATCTGGGTACATGGCCCAGAACATAAAGGCTAAGGTAAAAGCATCATTTACAGGATTAGGACATATAAGGCAGAAATATTTTAGTACAAGAAGATGCCTGAAGGATAGCTCTGGCCTGATTATCCTAAAGGAAGGTATTTTCTTAATTCTACGGTTGCATCTCATAAAATTAGAATATCATTAAAAAGTTAATTTATTTCAGTAATTCAATGAAAGTGAGAATCCTATATTTTATATCGATGCGTTACACACCGAGTGATACATTTCATCACTGACACTGAAAACTTCACACTGGACCTCATGCAAATTAGATTCTGTGCCTCTCAAATCTTTCTCCAGACTCTGGGCCCTTGATTTCCAAATTAAATGCAACATTTTCCACAGTTCATGATGTTTTGGGGGAACCATGTCACCTGGTGGTGTTGGTCCACTGTGTTTTATCAAGTCTAAATTCAGCGCAGCCCTCTACCAGGAAATTCTTGAGCACTTAATGTTTCCCTCTGCTGACCAGCTTTATGGAAATGCTGCTTTCATTTTCCAGCAGGACTTGGAACCTGCCCACATCACCAAAAGTACCAATACCTAGTTTATTGGCCATATGGTATCACTGTACTTGATTGGCCAGCAAACTTGCCTGACCTAAACCCTATAGAGAATCTGTAGGTTTTGTCAAGAGGAAGATGAAACACCAGACCCAACCTTGCAGACGAGTTGAAGGCAGCTATCAGAGCAACCTGGGCTTCCATAACCCCTCAGCAGTGCCACAGGCTGATTGCCTCCATGCCATGCCGCATTGATCAAGAAATTCATGCAAAGGGAGCCCTGACCACGTTTTGAGTGCATACTATATTGTACATGGACATACTTTTCAGTAAGCCAACATTTCTGTATTAAAAATCCTTTTTCTCTAGCGCTCATTGACAGACGTAGTCCTCGGTGATACACCACCTTCGGGTTATGTTGCCTCCACAGGAGCAGGACTAGACAGGAAATTAAAAAGCTCTGGCCACACCCTAGGGGCAGTCCCAGAGGGTATATCCTCTCTCTCTGCCTCAGCAAATCAGTTATTTTCTGTCTAGTTAGGAGTAAGGACCTAGATACCTTACTGGGATCTTAGGTCCTGGCAAGATTTTTTTCTTAAAGGATTTTTTAGACAGCTTTTTTTCTCCAGTGTTCCTGTGAGATCTTCAAGCAAGAAAGCTGAACTGGGCGACGGGCTGGATGTTGAGATCCGGTGGTCACCCCAGTTCAGCCTACGAGCGCGTGCAGGCCATAGCTCCGCGCTGGGTCGGCCGCGACAAAGTCCCATTAAAGGACTGACCCCGCGAGTTAAACGTCTCGCTGAAACGCCAAAGACCATGAGTCACGGCGTCCATATCGGTCGACAGCCCTCCCGCCCCGGTGGAGAGGGGTACTGTCAGGAGTTGGTGCCCGCCTGGTTCCGGTATGGTGAGTAGTATGTTCCCCCTTTTCCCCTGACGGGTCTTGTGGTGAACGCGGGCCCCTCTCTGTATGGTAAGATAGAGTCCCTCTCTATCCTATAAATGACACAGATCCTCCTACTTTGAGTGTGATTTTATGTGCAAAAAGCCAGGAGGCTTGGTTTGGGAGCTAACAATCTAATTGTATACATGTTAAAAAGATTATAATCTGTGGCATTCTGGGAATCTTACGGTGATAAGAATAAGCTACCTACCAGTCAGAAGCCACGGACATGTAGACTGCCTTCCTAATCAGATCTCCAGCTATTAGCAGGCCTCCCGAATGGCCATGCGGTCCGCCAGGGCCGGTACCGCCAACCACGCCAAATCCCCATGCAGAGAGAGTGTTGTGTGCCCTGCAGCACACCGCTATTCAGTACAGGCCGCCGCCATTTTTTTTGCTGGATCGCACGAGCCGCCATTTTGGCGTAGCCTCGTGTCTCCAGCATGGGGGCGGCCATGTTTGAGGTGATCCAAACACCTCGTGGAGCTAGGGGAGGCGCCGGAAGGCGTGCAGAGGGGCGGAGCCGCCTCCTTTCTTCCTGGGCAGCCAGCCAAAAGACTTCCTGTTTGTCAAGACAGCGCTGTAACCTGTTGCAGTTAAACTCTGAGCATCAAGTGGTGAGCCTGGGGGTCTATCTCTCTCTCTCTCTCGATCGATAGGGATCCCTAGCAGGTAACA
Source organism: Pelophylax lessonae (assembly GCF_965119305.1). Taxonomy (NCBI): domain Eukaryota; kingdom Metazoa; phylum Chordata; class Amphibia; order Anura; family Ranidae; genus Pelophylax; species Pelophylax lessonae. Next base: position 114,687,305 of record NC_138774.1, on the reverse strand, counting down.
CTAAGGGGCTTTTTGTGGCGCTGGGGGTCTGAAAAAAAAAAAAAAAAAAAAAAAGTTTTTTATTTTTGAATTATATTATCCAGGAAGTGACTGGAATTATCATGGACCCTGCCACACATATTCCCCCACCTGTTTCCCTCGAGGGGGCCACGGGACCCGCCGGTGCACAGAGTGTAGAGTCATTTACAGCAATTTTGGAGTCTATGGTGGCTCGGGTGGAGGCGGCCTGTCAGGGACGGGGGTCAAGGAAGCGACCCCCGCCTACCCCTATACTATCTGACACCTCTGACTCTGATTCAGAGATGGTCACTGCAGTTGCAGGTTCCTCTGCAAAGGCTGTTATCCCAGGTAAAGCCCCCTCAGACAGTGAGGAGGACGCTTCTTCTCCTGCTATAATTCAGGAAGAAGCATTGGTGGACGCACTAGTTGTGGCAGTGCAGGAAACCTTAAAACTTGAGGCTTTACCGGCAGAGGCAACAAACAGAGATTCCTTTTGGTACTAATAAGCCCATCAAAACGGTGAAGGTTTTTCCTGTACCCAAATGTTTCGGTAATCAGATTAAAGGAGAATGGGAGCATTCTAAACGTACCTTTACTATTTCCAAGCGTATTGCTAGACGCTATCCGTTTGAGGAATCCATCATTAAGAAATGGACGGTACCACCAGTGGTGGATCCACCTATTTCCAGGCTGAATAAAGCCACGGTTATCCCAGTGGAGGACACTTCGTCCTTTAAGGATCCGGTGGATCGAAAGATGGAAGCAGAGTCCCGCACCATCTTCTCTCTGATAGGGTCAGCATTTAGACCAGTAATTGTTATTGGTCTAGTTTCCCAGACACTTACGGAATGGGCGAAAATGGTACGCCAAGACCTTAGGGGAAAAGATATTCCCCAGGAGACATCTGATTTGATGGAACAGATTATACAAGGGCTACAGTTTATCTGTGACGCAGCCTTGGACACTACTCCCTTATTAGGGCATGCATCTATGTCAGCGGTGATCCTCAGACGTGTGCTGTGGTTAAAATGCTGGTCAGCTGACCTAGGTTCCAAAAAGACCTTGACAAATCTCCCTTTTCAGGGGAATCGTCTATTTGGGGCCAACCTAGATGAAATCATCAAGGATGCCACTGGGGGCAAGAGCACTTTTTTGCCACAGGCTGCTAAAGCTAAGGGACCTCGCAACAAGCGAGGACCTTTCTTTACCGCCCATAAAGGGCGCCCGGCTGGTACTAGGGGGAAAGGCAAGATAGGCCAAGTAGCCTCTAGTCGGGTGAATTCGGTCCCTGAGGTTCAACCAGAAAAGATCACCCTTCCTGATAACAATCAGGTATCTGATAAATGTGTGGGAACAGAAAACAACCAGACTTTCTCAAATGGTCGGGGCCAGATACCTCTAGGGACGCCTGGTTCAGATTCTATCAGCGCCAGTGGTCCTAGAAATTCTAGGCTGGCCTCCTCAAGCCGGCCTGGCCGACTTGGACATGCTAGTCGCAGACGTTCCGTGGGAACTTCGTCTCAGGGAGTGTCTGTGGTCTCAAGGACCAATTTACCATCATGCTTTACAGTCGCTGGGTTTAATGGCCTGGCCATTGAGACCCAAGTACTGAAGGACAGAGGTTTGTCTACTTCAGTCATTCCTACCCTTATTAAAGCAAGGAAAGCGACTTCCAGCAAGGTCTATTATCACACATGGAAGACTTATATTGCGTGGTGCGAATCTTTAGGATTTCCTCCACGTACCTATTCGGTGACTCGAATATTGGCTTTTTTGCAACAAGGGGTTGAGCAGAAGCTAGCCTTGAGCACCATCAAGGGTCAAGTTTCAGCATTAGCAATCTTCTTTCAGAAACCTTTAGCTACCAAGTCCTTGGTGCGGAATTTCATCCAGGGGGTGCGGCACCTGGCTCCTCCAGTCCGCGCGCCCTTACCGCCCTGGGATCTTAATTTGGTTTTGTCGGTTCTACAGAAACCTCCCTTTGAAAACATCAGGGAGATTCCCTTGCTTACTTTATCCCAGAAGGTGGCCTTCTTGGTGGCTATTACTTCTGCTCGCAGGGTGTCAGAACTGGCTGCATTATCATGCCAGTCCCCATACCTAGTGATTCATAGGGATAAGGTAGTACTTCATCCTAAGCCATCTTTTCTTCCTAAGGTGGTTTCAGATTTTCATCTGAATGAAGATATTGTACTACCTTCCTTGTGTCCTCAGCCCAAGCATCATCGGGAACATGCGTTGCATTCCTTAGATGTGGTTCGGGCAATCAGGGTATACCTGAAAGCTACGGAATCATTCCGTAAGACGGATTCACTTTTTGTGATCACGGATGGCCCCAGAAAGGGTTTGCCTGCATCTGCCGTGACCATTGCCAAATGGATTAGACAAACAGTGGTACAGGCTTATTCTATTAAGGGTCAGAGTCCTCCGTTCCCTGTTAGGGCGCACTCCACTCGGGCGCTCAGTACTTCCTGGGCCTTTCGCCATCAGGCGTCAGTGGTCCAGGTATGTAAGGCGGCCACCTGGTCGTCGGTACATACCTTTACAAAATTCTATAAAATTGATGTGACGGCATCGGCGGATGCCTCATTTGGCCGCAAGGTTTTGCAGGCTGCAATTTGAGGAGACCGGTGGTTTACCTCGAGGTAGAGCTGCACGATTCTGGCCAAAATGAGAATCACGATTTTTTAGCTTGGAATAAAGATCACGATTCTCTGTGTAACAAAAAAAATTGGGATAACTTTACTGTTACGTTTTTTTTTTTTATTCATTAAAGTTTATTAATTGCGTTTGAAAGACTGCTGCGCAAATACAGTGTGACATAAAATATTACAACAATCGCCATTTTATTCTGTAGGGTCTCTGCTAAAAAAATATATAAAATGTTTGGGGGTTCTAAGTACTTTTCTGGCAGAATCGTAGCGGTTCTGCCCAAGATCCCAAAATGCCAAAGGTGGGATGGAAGGAGAACACTCCGATGTAAAGTAAAACATTTTTTTTTTTTGTTTCTAATATCAGAACTGTTCAGATTTTGAAATTTTGTTTGCCAGTGGGAAGGTCTCTGACAAATTAGTCAATCTCCTAAACCAGATATACAGATTGTGTGCACTGTAAAGTGTACCTATCATCGACTGTACATGTATGCATTCAGAATTTACCTACATGCCAGCCAAGGTTTTTTTTTTTTTGTGTTGTGCCTGTCATTCAGTGTTTAAAGCATTCTACAGCTCTTGGCAAGTAAAATGGGAAAATTAGGACCTTGAGTTGGTGCAGGAAGAAAGAAGCATTTCCTCAATCTCCCCGTGATCACTCACTGTGAAAGTTTAACTGTGTTGCAATCATGGTGAGAGATGGCATGTACTGATCTGGGTACATGGCCCAGAACATAAAGGCTAAGGTAAAAGCATCATTTACAGGATTAGGACATATAAGGCAGAAATATTTTAGTACAAGAAGATGCCTGAAGGATAGCTCTGGCCTGATTATCCTAAAGGAAGGTATTTTCTTAATTCTACGGTTGCATCTCATAAAATTAGAATATCATTAAAAAGTTAATTTATTTCAGTAATTCAATGAAAGTGAGAATCCTATATTTTATATCGATGCGTTACACACCGAGTGATACATTTCATCACTGACACTGAAAACTTCACACTGGACCTCATGCAAATTAGATTCTGTGCCTCTCAAATCTTTCTCCAGACTCTGGGCCCTTGATTTCCAAATTAAATGCAACATTTTCCACAGTTCATGATGTTTTGGGGGAACCATGTCACCTGGTGGTGTTGGTCCACTGTGTTTTATCAAGTCTAAATTCAGCGCAGCCCTCTACCAGGAAATTCTTGAGCACTTAATGTTTCCCTCTGCTGACCAGCTTTATGGAAATGCTGCTTTCATTTTCCAGCAGGACTTGGAACCTGCCCACATCACCAAAAGTACCAATACCTAGTTTATTGGCCATATGGTATCACTGTACTTGATTGGCCAGCAAACTTGCCTGACCTAAACCCTATAGAGAATCTGTAGGTTTTGTCAAGAGGAAGATGAAACACCAGACCCAACCTTGCAGACGAGTTGAAGGCAGCTATCAGAGCAACCTGGGCTTCCATAACCCCTCAGCAGTGCCACAGGCTGATTGCCTCCATGCCATGCCGCATTGATCAAGAAATTCATGCAAAGGGAGCCCTGACCACGTTTTGAGTGCATACTATATTGTACATGGACATACTTTTCAGTAAGCCAACATTTCTGTATTAAAAATCCTTTTTCTCTAGCGCTCATTGACAGACGTAGTCCTCGGTGATACACCACCTTCGGGTTATGTTGCCTCCACAGGAGCAGGACTAGACAGGAAATTAAAAAGCTCTGGCCACACCCTAGGGGCAGTCCCAGAGGGTATATCCTCTCTCTCTGCCTCAGCAAATCAGTTATTTTCTGTCTAGTTAGGAGTAAGGACCTAGATACCTTGCTGGGATCTTAGGTCCTGGCAAGATTTTTTTCTTAAAGGATTTTTTAGACAGCTTTTTTTCTCCAGTGTTCCTGTGAGATCTTCAAGCAAGAAAGCTGAACTGGGCGACGGGCTGGATGTTGAGATCCGGTGGTCACCCCAGTTCAGCCTACGAGCGCGTGCAGGCCATAGCTCCGCGCTGGGTCGGCCGCGACAAAGTCCCATTAAAGGACTGACCCCGCGAGTTAAACGTCTCGCTGAAACGCCAAAGACCATGAGTCACGGCGTCCATATCGGTCGACAGCCCTCCCGCCCCGGTGGAGAGGGGTACTGTCAGGAGTTGGTGCCCGCCTGGTTCCGGTATGGTGAGTAGTATGTTCCCCCTTTTCCCCTGACGGGTCTTGTGGTGAACGCGGGCCCCTCTCTGTATGGTAAGATAGAGTCCCTCTCTATCCTATAAATGACACAGATCCTCCTACTTTGAGTGTGATTTTATGTGCAAAAAGCCAGGAGGCTTGGTTTGGGAGCTAACAATCTAATTGTATACATGTTAAAAAGATTATAATCTGTGGCATTCTGGGAATCTTACGGTGATAAGAATAAGCTACCTACCAGTCAGAAGCCACGGACATGTAGACTGCCTTCCTAATCAGATCTCCAGCTATTAGCAGGCCTCCCGAATGGCCATGCGGTCCGCCAGGGCCGGTACCGCCAACCACGCCAAATCCCCATGCAGAGAGAGTGTTGTGTGCCCTGCAGCACACCGCTATTCAGTACAGGCCGCCGCCATTTTTTTTGCTGGATCGCACGAGCCGCCATTTTGGCGTAGCCTCGTGTCTCCAGCATGGGGGCGGCCATGTTTGAGGTGATCCAAACACCTCGTGGAGCTAGGGGAGGCGCCGGAAGGCGTGCAGAGGGGCGGAGCCGCCTCCTTTCTTCCTGGGCAGCCAGCCAAAAGACTTCCTGTTTGTCAAGACAGCGCTGTAACCTGTTGCAGTTAAACTCTGAGCATCAAGTGGTGAGCCTGGGGGTCTATCTCTCTCTCTCTCTCGATCGATAGGGATCCCTAGCAGGTAACACTAAGGGGCTTTTTGTGGCGCTGGGGGTCTGAAAAAAAAAAAAAAAAAAAAAGTTTTTTATTTTTGAATTATATTATCCAGGAAGTGACTGGAATTATCATGGACCCTGCCACACATATTCCCCCACCTGTTTCCCTCGAGGGGGCCACGGGACCCGCCGGTGCACAGAGTGTAGAGTCATTTACAGCAATTTTGGAGTCTATGGTGGCTCGGGTGGAGGCGGCCTGTCAGGGACGGGGGTCAAGGAAGCGACCCCCGCCTACCCCTATACTATCTGACACCTCTGACTCTGATTCAGAGATGGTCACTGCAGTTGCAGGTTCCTCTGCAAAGGCTGTTATCCCAGGTAAAGCCCCCTCAGACAGTGAGGAGGACGCTTCTTCTCCTGCTATAATTCAGGAAGAAGCATTGGTGGACGCACTAGTTGTGGCAGTGCAGGAAACCTTAAAACTTGAGGCTTTACCGGCAGAGGCAACAAACAGATTCCTTTTGGTACTAATAAGCCCATCAAAACGGTGAAGGTTTTTCCTGTACCCAAATGTTTCGGTAATCAGATTAAAGGAGAATGGGAGCATTCTAAACGTACCTTTACTATTTCCAAGCGTATTGCTAGACGCTATCCGTTTGAGGAATCCATCATTAAGAAATGGACGGTACCACCAGTGGTGGATCCACCTATTTCCAGGCTGAATAAAGCCACGGTTATCCCAGTGGAGGACACTTCGTCCTTTAAGGATCCGGTGGATCGAAAGATGGAAGCAGAGTCCCGCACCATCTTCTCTCTGATAGGGTCAGCATTTAGACCAGTAATTGTTATTGGTCTAGTTTCCCAGACACTTACGGAATGGGCGAAAATGGTACGCCAAGACCTTAGGGGAAAAGATATTCCCCAGGAGACATCTGATTTGATGGAACAGATTATACAAGGGCTACAGTTTATCTGTGACGCAGCCTTGGACACTACTCCCTTATTAGGGCATGCATCTATGTCAGCGGTGATCCTCAGACGTGTGCTGTGGTTAAAATGCTGGTCAGCTGACCTAGGTTCCAAAAAGACCTTGACAAATCTCCCTTTTCAGGGGAATCGTCTATTTGGGGCCAACCTAGATGAAATCATCAAGGATGCCACTGGGGGCAAGAGCACTTTTTTGCCACAGGCTGCTAAAGCTAAGGGACCTCGCAACAAGCGAGGACCTTTCTTTACCGCCCATAAAGGGCGCCCGGCTGGTACTAGCGGGAAAGGCAAGACTCCTCCAGGAGGGTTCAAGAAGGGCTGGTCGGACAAGCAGAGGACCAACCCAGCCAAACCCGAAGCAAAGGAGTACACAGCCTGAAGGTGCGCCCCCACCCGGTTTCAGGGTGGGGGGACGTTTTCACCGGTATTCAGGACATTAGATCGAGCTTCAACCCCTACTACCGGTGCGATTCTTCCCTTCCAACATTTAAGTACTACAGGAAGCGGTAGTTACCGTTCCCTGAATAGATCTTTTCCTTTACCTTTTCCTAAGATTAGTCCCTATACCTCACAGGAATCGGATCTGGTTGACCAGATAGGCCAAGTAGCCTCTAGTCGGGTGACTTCGGTCCCTGAGGTTCAACCAGAAAAGATCACCCTTCCTGATAACAATCAGGTATCTGATAAATGTGTGGGAACAGAAAACAACCAGACTTTCTCAAATGGTCGGGGCCAGATACCTCTAGGGACGCCTGGTTCAGATTCTATCAGCGCCAGTGGTCCTAGAAATTCTAGGCTGGCCTCCTCAAGCCGGCCTGGCCGACTTGGACATGCTAGTCGCAGACGTTCCGTGGGAACTTCGTCTCAGGGAGTGTCTGTGGTCTCAAGGACCAATTTACCATCATGCTTTACAGTCGCTGGGTTTAATGGCCTGGCCATTGAGACCCAAGTACTGAAGGACAGAGGTTTGTCTACTTCAGTCATTCCTACCCTTATTAAAGCAAGGAAAGCGACTTCCAGCAAGGTCTATTATCACACATGGAAGACTTATATTGCGTGGTGCGAATCTTTAGGATTTCCTCCACGTACCTATTCGGTGACTCGAATATTGGCTTTTTTGCAACAAGGGGTTGAGCAGAAGCTAGCCTTGAGCACCATCAAGGGTCAAGTTTCAGCATTAGCAATCTTCTTTCAGAAACCTTTAGCTACCAAGTCCTTGGTGCGGAATTTCATCCAGGGGGTGCGGCACCTGGCTCCTCCAGTCCGCGCGCCCTTACCGCCCTGGGATCTTAATTTGGTTTTGTCGGTTCTACAGAAACCTCCCTTTGAAAACATCAGGGAGATTCCCTTGCTTACTTTATCCCAGAAGGTGGCCTTCTTGGTGGCTATTACTTCTGCTCGCAGGGTGTCAGAACTGGCTGCATTATCATGCCAGTCCCCATACCTAGTGATTCATAGGGATAAGGTAGTACTTCATCCTAAGCCATCTTTTCTTCCTAAGGTGGTTTCAGATTTTCATCTGAATGAAGATATTGTACTACCTTCCTTGTGTCCTCAGCCCAAGCATCATCGGGAACATGCGTTGCATTCCTTAGATGTGGTTCGGGCAATCAGGGTATACCTGAAAGCTACGGAATCATTCCGTAAGACGGATTCACTTTTTGTGATCACGGATGGCCCCAGAAAGGGTTTGCCTGCATCTGCCGTGACCATTGCCAAATGGATTAGACAAACAGTGGTACAGGCTTATTCTATTAAGGGTCAGAGTCCTCCGTTCCCTGTTAGGGCGCACTCCACTCGGGCGCTCAGTACTTCCTGGGCCTTTCGCCATCAGGCGTCAGTGGTCCAGGTATGTAAGGCGGCCACCTGGTCGTCGGTACATACCTTTACAAAATTCTATAAAATTGATGTGACGGCATCGGCGGATGCCTCATTTGGCTGCAAGGTTTTGCAGGCTGCAATTTGAGGAGACCGGTGGTTTACCTCGAGGTAGAGCTGCACGATTCTGGCCAAAATGAGAATCACGATTTTTTAGCTTGGAATAAAGATCACGATTCTCTGTGTAACAAAAAAAATTGGGATAACTTTACTGTTACGTTTTTTTTTTTTTATTCATTAAAGTTTATTAATTGCGTTTGAAAGACTGCTGCGCAAATACAGTGTGACATAAAATATTACAACAATCGCCATTTTATTCTGTAGGGTCTCTGCTAAAAAAATATATAAAATGTTTGGGGGTTCTAAGTACTTTTCTAGCAAAAAAAAAAAAATGATTTTAAACTTGCAAGCAACAAGTGTCATAAAAAGGTCCAGTCTTTAAGAGGTTAAACTTCCTTTCTCCCTGGCAGAGGGAAGGAAAAGATACAATGTAATCATTTTTGTTTATAGTTACTGGGAGACTGCTGATAGGCGTTTGTGGGAGGAAAGATACAATGTAATCATTTTGTTTATAGTTACTGGGAGTTTTCCACAGCTGTTTTCTCTGCTCCCTCAGCTATGCAAAGAATCGAGCATATGTCAGGTTTAGATCGTCAGGGGGGGTGAATCGAGATCGCGATTTTCATACGATTAATCGTGCAGCTCTACCTCGAGGGTTTTTTTCTGTTTGAAAAAAAAAAAAATTTCTCTTTTTTGTTGAGTCTCATCATTAAGGATGAGCATTGTAAACTTCTAGTTGGCACCGGTTGGGCCTTCTAGATTGGGATTTGATTTCCATTTTCCCACCCCTCATTTGTGATACTGCTCTGGGACGTCCTGAAGGTGGTGTATCACCGAGGACTACGTCTGTCAATGAGCGCTAGAGAAAAATTGATTTTTGTAAAATCTTACCGTAAAATCCTTTTCTCTTAGCTCATTGACAGACGTAGTCCCCGCCCCTCTGTTTTTGAGTTGGGTTGGGTTAAAATCTCTAAAGACTGCTTTTTCACATAACTGATTTGCTGAGGCAGAGAGAGAGAGGATATACCCTCTGGGACTGCCCCTAGGGTGTGGCCAGAGCTTTTTAATTTCCTGTCTAGTCCTGCTCCTGTGGAGGCAACATAACCCGAAGGTGGTGTATCACCGAGGACTACGTCTGTCAATGAGCTAAGAGAAAAGGATTTTACGGTAAGATTTTACAAAAATCCATTTTTTCTCTTTCATTCGTTGGCGGACACAGCTCCTTACCTTCTTGACCATTGGGTTATACTGTTCCCTACAGGAGTAGGACACTAGGCAAGAAAAAGCTGGATTACGCCTATGCGGTAGTCCCAGGAGGTTGGGTTATACTGTTCCCTACTGGATGCAATATCCTTATGTTCATATGTCCATCCTTATGTCCATATGTTCACTGTGGCTGGTTCCCCACTTAGGCTGGTATTTACTATTGCCCTGGCAGATTAATTGGTCCAGGGGCTACAGTTTGTGTGTGATGCCTCTTTGGATGCGGCTCTCATGATTTCCCAGACTGTCTCAGTAGTGGTCCTTTGGCGTATTATCTGGCTGACTTGCTGGTCTCTGATCAGACTTCTAAGAAGGCCTTATCTAATCTCCCATTTGTGGGGGATCGCCTCTTTGGAGCTTCCTTGGATGACATCATTAAGGGCCTCAGAGGGGGGAACCGTACTCTTCCACAGGCTTCCAAAGGCAAGGAGCCCCGTCGGGGCCATTCTTTTCGGCTCGTAAGAGGCCTTTTCGACCCTCAGTGACTCAAGACAAGGGATATAAGCCATTCATGGAGTTCCCAGGAGGACCTGGTCTGGCAAGTCACGAGCGGGCTCTTCCAGACCTCTGGACAAGGTTTCCTCTGCATGAAGGGGCACCCTCACCTGTATCTGGGGCGGTGGGGCGTCGTCGCTGATTTCCAGATCCATGGACCTCCCTGTTAAGGGCCAACTGGGTCATTCGGTCCGGCTACAAGATCGATTTTGGGTCTTATCCTCCAGAAAGGTTCTTCCCTTCCAACATGCGCTTGTCCCCTGATCACTTACGGGGTCTCTTTTGGGCTGTGCAAGACTTGTTACTTCAAGAGGTGATTGTCCCGGTTCTGACTTCGGGACGTGTCGAGGGGTTTTACTCAAACCGGTTTACAGTTCTCAGGAAGGAAGGCAAGGTACGTCCGATTCTGGACCTTAAGGCGCTTAACTGCTTTGTGCAGGTGCAGAAGTTGCGAATAGAGTCCTTATGCACGGTAGTGGCATCCCTATATTAGGGGAATTTTCTCGCTTCTATCAACATCAAGGTGCTCCTACCTTCACATTCCAATATGTGCTGGTCACCAGTGCTTTCTCCACTTTGCCGTGGGCAAGGAGCATTATCAGTTTGTGGCATTACCCTTTGGTCTTACCTCCGCTCCTTGGGTCTTTACGAAAGTGTTGGCCCCAGTACTAGCATTGTTGCGTCAGCGGGGGTTTGCGGTACTTGGGTACTTGGATGATCTTCTGAGAGTGGAGTCTCCGACTGCTCTGGTGGACAACTTGGAGATTACTCTGCGAACTCTGAGGGAGTTTGGGTGGATTCTGAACCTTCAGAAGTCTGCTCTGGTTCCATCCACAAGACTGTACTATCTGGGTCTGACTCTGGACTCGGCCTCAGCCAGAGTGTTTTTTCCTCTGAAAAAACTCCAGAAATAGCAGGAGGCAATCCAGCTTCTGTTGTCCAGCAGACTGTCACCCCCCCCCCTTCTCCTGGCTTGTATGCGGGTGCTGGGCCTAATGGTGTCTACCTTCGAGGCCAGGGCGATCAGACTTTGTCTGGATCATTGCACAATTCGTCTTCAGGGGTGTCCGGTAAGCATTCAATTGGACAATGCCATGGCCTATGTCAGTAACCAAGGGGGCACAAGAAGTGCCCTGGTGGTTCAGGAGATTGCCGGTATTCTATGGTGGGCAGAACAATTCGTTCCAGTCCTCTCTGCTGTACAGATTATCTGTCGACAGGCGTTGGATCAGGGGGAATGGCTGCTTCATCCGGAGGGGTTTCATCATTTTGTGTCTCCTGTGGGGTACTCCCGAGGTGGACCTTTTTTGGCCCTTCATCTCAACAGGAAGGTACAGAGGTTTGTGGCATGGTCTCGGGATCCTCTGATGCCATGGAGGCCTTAGTGGCTCCTTGGAGCCAGTATCATTTGATTTACGCCTTCTCCCCTCTCAAATTTCTGCCAAGACTCCTGCACAGGATCGAGGCAGAAGGGATTCTGGTCATTTTAGTGGCTCCAGACAGGACTCGGCGTTGGTGTTATAGCATCCCCGCCAGATTTCCGGGTGTGGATGCGTTCCAACCGACCGTGACCAACTAGCGGAAATGACGGAGCGACAAGAAGTCCAGCCCTGCCGGTTTTGTCAATGCTGACGTCATCCGGAGCTACACTATGGAATGTCTACCTTCTGTGTTTGGGGCCATTTGAGGACCAACCCGAGCACTATGGTACGTTTTTAAAACTTTGCACATATATTGCACTATTATTTACTGGTTTAAACGGCTCTTAATTTATTGTTGCACAAGTCACTTTGACTCATAGGATTTTAATCACGAGTGAACACTTAATTTTATGTCATAAATTTTGTATTGTATTTGTGTATACATAATCACTTGTATCTGGGTTGAATACATTATATACTCCATATTTGCATATAATTTATAGAGGAGCGCCACTTACCAATACTATAATCATTTTGACGTCTCACTTTCAGTGAAAAGTTTCTGGGTAAGCAGCAAACTCTCTTAGGGTTACTTAGTAACCCCCCTCTCTCTTTTTTCCATTGCGCGGGAATACCCTCACACTTATAGCATCCCTCCAGACTTGCATGAGGGTGCTGGGACTGATGGTTTCTTCCTTTCTTTTTGATCCTGTTTGCACCATTCCATACGAGGCCCTTGCAAAGGGGACAAGTGTCCGAAGTCTCTGGACAATCAGATCAAGCTGAGCCAAAAAACAAAGGTCTTTGATCTGGTGGCTTCGATCTTCAGCTCTTCGCCAGCGCAAATCTTTTCTTCCACTGTATTGGACACTGGCCACCACGGATGTCAATCTGTCCGGGTGAAGCAGTGTCCTGGATCTGCACTCCGCTCAGGGAGTTTGGAAATTGGAAGAGTCGAGACTCCCAATCAGTGTGCTGGACAGATCGCCTTCAGGGGTGTGTGGTGTGACTCCAATCCAACAATACCACGGCTGTGGCTTATGTCAATCACAAGGGTGAAACAAGAAGTATATTGGCAGCTCTGGAGGTAGCCAGCATTTTTTTGTGGGCAGAACGTTTTGTTCCAGCCCTCTCTGCCGTACACATTCTAGGGGTGGAAAGTTGGCAGGTGGATTATCTCAGTCAGTAGGCGTTGGACCAAGTGTAGCGATCCCTTCATCCGGAGTTGTTTCATCAGCTGCATCTCCAGCGGGGCACCCCGGAGGTGGATCTGTTGGCGTCTCGGCTCAACAGGAATGTGCACAGGTTTGTGGCTTCTGCCGAGACTCTTGCGCAGGATAGAGGCAGAATGAATTCCTGTCATTCTAGTGGCCCTGGACTGGCCTCCCCAGTCTTGGTACTCGGACCTGGTGCAGATGCCCCTTGGAGACTACCTCTCGGAGGATCTGCTGTCCCAAGGGCCAATCTTCCATCCTGCTTTAGTCTCTGGCTTTGACGGCTTGGCTTTTGAAAGCAAGGTGCCGAAGGATACAGGTTTGTCTGGGTTGGTGTTTCCCACACTGCTGAAAGCTAGGAAGCCTACTAGGAAGATCTACCATCGTATGTGGAAAGCGTACTGTGTATATAATAATATATATATATATATATATATATATATATATATATATATATATATATATATATATATATATATATATATATAATATTTCTTTTTTTTTTTTTTTTTTTTTCTCTGTGTTTTAAAAATGCTGTCCTGTGAGAACCATGATTACCTAATGAGGTTTTCTTACACATATGGGCGCTGAGTTTACCTTTTATTGCATTACATGTGTTATAATGGCTTCCGGCAGAGGTATTCGAATAAATGTGATGGCACAATGCGTTTGTGCATATCTTCAAGTACTTCTGTCCAGAGGAACAAGAAGTCAAGAAAGACTTCTGTCTAGAGATACTTTAAGATGACTTTCTGGCATTGGGCAATACTTCACATGCTGCAGGAGCATGCACTTGATTTCTTCTTCATGTCTCTTGTGATTGCGAACTCTTTCCTGGCTTGACAGTAGTTAACCTAACCAACCAAAATACTTACAGAGCCCTGCTTGAGGGAGCTTATTAAATGACTTTTAGGGGGAGTTTCTATAATGATTTCTGATTCTTTGGCCAGGACAAAATGAGGACCTTAAATCTACAGTTGACTCTTATGTATCCTTGTCCATTTACTTTCTCTTCCTGATTCTGACACCATTATTAAACTCTCGGCTAGCTTCCACATATCCGCTTTCATCTAGGCAGCTGGCTTTGGCCTCCAATGATGATTGAACTAAAGTTTCCTTTCCATGTTTTGCTCTTCATAAAACATTGTGGTTTCTGCAAGGAGTGAGCATTTTGAATTCTGTTTTGGCCTGTTGCCTGACTTATATATTTCAGGACTGCCAAGTAGATACTTTTTTTTTTTTAAAGCAGTATTGGGGGCCAATTCACACTGGTGCGATGCCAGACATTGCTTGCGACTCGCACCGCATTGCTGTGCAGATCACATGCGATGTCTGTGCTATGTGAATTCAGCCATACAAACTTTATGGCTAAATTTGCATTGCATTCGGACTAAACTCGTGCAGGACCCTTTTTTTTTTTTTTTTCCCGCACCAGATTTGGATCGCTTGGCTGTTCACACTCATGCGGTCCAATTTCACAGTTTGCACTGTGTTCTGTGAACCGATTTGGGGGTGTTATTAACTTTTATATTGACACCTGTTCAGAGTTCAGAGTACAGTGTCAGCTGCCTGCGATTCTAGTGTGGAATCCGCAGCAAATTCGCACCACATCCAGTGTGAACCGGGCCTTAATCCCAAATCCAAAAATGTAATAAATTGCAGTTTACCAATTCTTAGATGTGGTGTCTACATTAGCTTTTTCATCTGTTTTCACCTGTTGATCTGGCGAGTGATGCACCTACTGTATGAGTGCCCCATTCTGGATAAAGGAGCGCAGGGGGCACATTTGGATAGTAGCATTGTCAGTTTGGGGAGGTGTGGTTAGATGCACTAGCAGATTTAGGTACACTAATCGTTCAAAGCTAAATGCCAGCTAACACTTAATAATCTGTTACAGCAAACCATTTTTTCCCCCTTTTTGGGATAAAGATTTTACAGAATAAAAACGAATAATTACAACCTCCTCCCCCGCCGGGGTTTGTCTCATCCCTGTAACTGATGCATCTACCAGAGAGCTTGTTCTTTTGAAAAAAAAAAAAAAACTTTCATGCCAGAACATCAGGTGAAAATAGAAAAGGAATGCGGCCATCACATCCTGAACTGGTAAGCTGCAATATATGAAATGTTAGCTTTTGGATTTAATATTGCTGTAGAGTGTCATGATTTCTTGTGTAAAAGGGAAATGTGTCTGCAAGGCAAGTGAGTATTGTAGATAGTGATAAATCATTCTTTCTCTTTATTTGGTCTATAGTATTTTGTATTTAAAGGTCTACCCAAGCCTGTTGGATCTCATTTCTATGTGCCTGTTTAGTATGAAGCTTCAGGATTTTTCATGGTAATTGAGGCACAGTGGTTGGAGAGCTACAGAGGGGGAACTGGTTTTGGAAGATTTTTTTTCAACTGGTTTTAGCACCGGTTTGTTTCAGCACATATTTTTTTTTTTTTTTTTTTGCTTCTTTACGTTAACATGATTTTCCACCTGACTTTCTAGACCTGTTTTTGTATGATACATGTATGAAGGATATTAGACATGATATTCAGTATGTAGGCTTCAATTGATTGTAAAGTCTCGTCTGTTATTTTTAAAGGGAAAAAAAAAAAAGTTATACTTACCTGCGCTGTGCAGTGCTTTTGCACAGAGCAGCCCAGATCCTCCTCTTCTCGTGTCCCTTTTCAGTGCTCCTGGCCTCCCCTCTTTCCTTTCGAGTGACCCCACAGCAAGCAGCTTACTACGGGGGCACCCTGTGTCCTTTCAGACATGGAGCCACAGTTTAGACCCGACCCCCCCCTGATCGGCTGACTGACAGCAGCTTGAGCCAATGGTGCCACTGCAGTGTCTCAGCCATTCAGGAGGGAGAGTCCCAGATGGCCAAGGCAGTTGTGCACATCGCTGGATAGAGATGGGACTCAGGTAAGTATGTGGGGGGCTGCTACACATAGAAGGTTTTTTTTATCCTTAACTTCTTCCGGCCCGCGCTATAGCCGAAAGACGGCTACAGCGCAGGCTCTAATTAACGGGAGGCCTCCCCACGCGCTCCTGCGAGCGCGCATCGGGGAAAATCTGTGTCGGCCGTGTTCCTTGGACACAGCCAATCACAGATCGTGGTAAATGGCCAATCACAGCGGCCATTTACCACGTGATCGGCCTATGCAATGAGAGATGATCTCATATGTAAACACATGAGATCATCTCTCATCGCCAGCTCTCCTTCCTCACACAGAGACTGGTTGTGAGGAAGGAGCAGTGCCGATCAGCCGTTAGGGGACACAGAAAAATGTAATCAGGACACTGATCACCAGTGCCCTGATTACAAAAGAGGTAAATAAAATACAATAAGTGCCCACCATCAGTGCCCACAGTGCCCGCCATCAGTGCCCACAATCGGTGCCCATAGTGCTGACAGTCAGTGCCTGCTCATCTAGGCACTGATGGGCACTGACTAGCAGCACATGGGCACTGAGTGTGGGCACTGATGGTGCCGCCCAGCAGTGCCACCTCTCAGTGCCCAGCAGTGCCACCTATCAGTGCTCATTAGTGCGGCATATTAGTACCTCCTCATAAGTGCCACCTCATCAGTGCCCATAAGTGCCACCTCATCAGTGCCCATAAGTGCCGCCTCATCAGTGCCCATCAGTGCTGCCTCATCAGCGAAGGAGAAAAATGTATTTATTTTCAAAATTTACTCGCAGAAAATAAACTTTTTTTTTTTTTTTTTTTTTTTCAAAATTTTGTCTTTTTTTCTTTTGTAAGAAATAAAAAAACCCAGAGATGA
This sequence comes from Pelophylax lessonae, assembly GCF_965119305.1. Taxonomy (NCBI): domain Eukaryota; kingdom Metazoa; phylum Chordata; class Amphibia; order Anura; family Ranidae; genus Pelophylax; species Pelophylax lessonae. The sequence goes on along the minus strand of NC_138774.1, from coordinate 114,670,720 downwards.
TTAAATACCACCAAAAGAAAGCTCTATTTGTGTGAAAAAATGATAAAACTTTCATATGGGTACAGTGTAGCATGACTGCGCAATTGTCATTCAAAGCGTGAGAGCACTGAAAGCTGAAAATTGGCCTGGCCTGGGCAGGAAGGGGGTGAAAGTGCCCGGTAGGCAGGTGGTTAATGCATAGAATGCATTAGGATAAAAAAGCCTTCTGACTTTACAACCACTTTCAGGTATCAGACGGAGCCTAGAATTATGAAATCGCATAATCAAAGGTTATCTGTAGTAAACTGCATGTCAAAATGATCAGCAGATTTAAAGTTGAAGACAGCTGAAGTTACAGGAAGGTCTCCGCTTTCAGTGTGAATGGAGAGCTTGTGGTCTGGGTCCCCATTAAGGAGGTTTAGGAAGTGATGTGAAATCTCTTCCCTTGTAAAATGGGAGAGGGTTATTTGGTTGATATCATGGTCTTCCTGTCGCAGTGACAATAGTTGCCTAATTTTTTGCAAGGATGCAAGTAAAGTGAAGTTATATCTGTCCAATGGGGGGTCACGGACGACAATGGAGACCTGACATAATGATTTGCTGTTCCAAAATCAGTTCAGCGAGGACCATCTGAATTTCGATCCATGTATGGCCACTGTGGTTGAACAGCAGAAGCTCAATGAGGACAATGAACTGCAGAGCAGGGGGGACAGGGAGCTTGCTCCCGCCCTCTACAGGGCAGTACTATGAAGCACAGTACCCAGCAATGTAAATGAAGGTACAGTACTGCAATACATTCAGTTCCATGAACACTGGGCGGCTGAAAATAAAAACAAACAACAAAAAAAAAAATAATTCTCATAGCTGCTTGTATTGCACAAGAGTTTATGGGCATTTGCTTTTAAACGTTTTTTTCCAAAACATTCCCCTCTGCTCATCTTTCACTATAATAAACATACAGTTGAAAATAGCGAGTGCTCCTAAATGCTGCGTTTATGCATCTGTCCTTGTACAGATGTAAACACTGGCATGTGTGTCGACATCCGTAAAACTCCTGCATCGAAGTTTGTCATGGATTTTTAACAGGCTGGCTGCATGGGACACCGGTCATTCCTCGGGTGCACAGCCCTCTACGCTGAGATATTCGTCAGTGTGTACAGGTGAATGCACATAGTTCCGATATATGCTGGCGAGTCTGTACAGCTGTTGCATGCCCATTGACTAACACAGGTTGTGTCCAGCCCCAGGCTGTTCTGTAAACAAATAGCTCTTCATGCTGAATTATTAAGAATATGTAAGTAGTTCACTGTCTACTGTATGTGGACAAGTGCATTTTAAGTAGTGATTGTTTGTTAGCTAGTTGGAAGAAATGGCTTCCTGTGGTGACCAAGTCAGTCGCATGTAGTAGACAATACTCAAATTGTGTGAGGTTATAACTTGATGCTTGATGTGAAACTTTGTTCTGTCTGTTTAGCGATCAATTGATATACTCTTTAACCACTTTACCACCGGAGGATTTTGCTGTCTTACGTCTGGGCCACTTTTTGCGATTCGACACTGTGCGACTTTAACTGACAATTGCGCCGTCGTGCGACGCCGTACCTAAATTAAATTGACGTCCTTTTTTCCCACAAACAGAGCTTTCTTTTGGTGGTATTTGATCACCTGTGCGATTTTTACTTTTTGCGCTATAAACCAAAAAAAGAGTATAAATTTTGAAAAAATAACAATATTTTTCACATTTTTTTTATATGAAATTCCCCCCCAAAAAATGTAAAAATCAAAATTTTTTTAATTTTTGGCCAATTTGTTTTATGCTACCTATGTTTGGTAAAAAAAATCACAATAAGCGTATTTTGATTGGTTTGCGCAAAAGTTATTGCGTTTACTAACTAAGGGAAAGATTTCTGTCATTTTTGGTGTTGTTTTTTTTTTTTTAACGAGTAATGGCGGCGATCTGCGATTTTTTTTTTTTTTTTTTTTTTTTTTTTTTTTTTTTTTTTTTTTTTTTTTTTTGCGGGACTACAACATTGCGGCGGACAGATCGGACCCCTGACTGACATTTTTGACACTTTTGGGGGTACCAGTGACATTACTGCAGTAATCAGTGCTATAAATATGCACTGTTACTGTAAAAATGACACTGGCAGTGAAGGGGTTAATTTTATTGGAGAGGGAGGGGTTAATGTATGCCTGGTGCTTACTAACGTGTGGGGGGAGGTGACTGTGTGACACAAGGACAGATCCAGGGTTCAGCTATGCTGAACCCTGCAATCTGACCCTGCCTGTCACTTAGGAGATCCGCCCGCTTGTGTTTACACAGGCAGGCGGATCTCCACACTCGATTCCCTGACGATCGGGGAAGAGCGCCGGCGATCACCGCCGCTCCTCCCCTGGCCCGACTCCCGCTGTGACTGAATACAGCGGGAGCGCGCCTCCCGCAGCGTGCGCGCGCCTCCTAGAAGGGGGAGGGTCTGCCGACGTAGGTCTACGTCGTCAGACCTACAACAGCCACTTTGCCGCAGTAGGCTCAACGTGAGCAGCGGTAAAGGGGTTAACAGTTAGCAATTTAGTAGCAAGACTGAACATCTAAAATTGGCTGGAGCCCATTGGGGTGTCCAAGCTGCAACCCGTGGGCCAGATACGGTCTTCTTTTTCCGGCCCTTGAGGCATTATTCTACCATGGATACAAGGCACTATTTCTTCCACTGACTCCAACAATGGGGCACTATACCTTCCTTTGCCACCAGTGGGACATAATTCCTCCCACTGGTTCAAACGATTGGGCATTATTCCAAGTGATATCAATGATACTACTAATTACAGATATGTTGTTTTTGCTACCACTGACCACCAAGTCTCAGAAATTGTCTACTCCCATTGATACTGACCACAGCCCTACCTTCTAGTAGTGAGTGTACAGCTTGTCTAATAGTGTAAATTTTCTGTCCTCTAAAAATAACTCAACACACACAACCATTAATGTCTAAACCGCACAAAAGGGAGTACACCCCTAAGTAAAAATTTCCAAATTGGGCCCAAAATGTCAATATGTTGTGCGGCCACCATTATTTTCCAGCACTGCCTTAACCCTCTTGGGTATGGAGTTCACCAGAGCTTCACAGGTTGCCTCTGGAGTCCTCTTCCACTCCTGCATGACAACATCACAGAGCTGGTGGATGTTAGAGACCTTGCGCTCCTCCACATTTCGTTTGAGGATGCCCCACAGAGGCTCAGTAGGGTTTAGGTCTGGAGACATGCTTGGCCAGGCCATCACCTTTACCCTCAGCTTCTTTAGCAAGGCAGTGGTCATCTTGTAGGTCGTTATCTTGTTGGAATACTGCCCTGCGGCCCAGTCTCCAAAGGAGGAGATCATGCTCTGCTTTCATAGTTTCCTCACTGAACTGTAGCTCCCCAGTGCCAGCAGCACTCATGCAGCCCCTGCCCATGACACTCCCACCACCATGCTTGACTGTAGGCAAAACACACTTGTCTTTGTACTCCTCACCTGGTTGCCGCAACATATGCTTGACACCATCTGAACCAAATAAGTTTACCTTGGTCTCATCAGACCACAGGACATGGTTCCAGTAATCCATGTCCTTAGTTTGCTTGTCTCTTTAGCAAACTGTTTGTGGACTTTCTTTTGCATCCTCTTTAGAAGAGTCTTCCTTCTGGGATGACAGCCATGCAGACCAATTTGATGCAGTATGCCGCATATGGTCTGAGCACTGACTGGCTGACCCCCCCCCCCCCACCCCTTCAACCTCTGCAGCAATGCTGGCAGCACTCGTATGTCTATTTCCCAAAGACAACCTCTGGATATGACGCTAAGCATGTGCACTCAACTGCTTTGGTCGACCATGACGAGGCCTGTTCTGAGTGGAACATTTCCTGTTCAACCGCTGTATTGTCTCGGCCACAGTGCTGCAGCTCAGTTTAGGGCCAATCTTAGCCTAGGCCATTTTTATGTAGAGCAACAATTCTTTTTTCAGATCCTGAGTTCTTTGCCATGAGTGACCAGTATGAGAGAGTGAGAGCAAACACACCAAATTTAACACACCTGCTCCATATTCACACCTGAGACCTTGTAACACTAACAAGTCGTGTGACATAGGGGAGGGAAAATGGGTCCAATTTTGCCATTTTCACTTAAGGGTGTACTTACTTTTGTTTCCAGCGGGTTAGACATTTATGGCTGTGTTATTTTGAGGGGACTGCAAATTTACACTTTTATACAAGCTGTACACTCACTACTTTACATTGTAGCAAAGTGTAATTTCTTCAGTGTTGTCACATAATAGATATAATAAAATATTTACAAAAATGTGAGGGGTGTACTCACTTTTGTGAGATAGTGTGTGTGTGTATTGTGTGTGTGTGTGTGTGTGTGTGTGTGTGTGTGTGATATATACACACACACACACACACACACACACACACACACACACACACACACACACACACACACTCTGTCACAAGGATTTAGATATACAGGTGCATCTCATAAAATTAGAATATCATCAAAAAGTTAATTTCAGTAATTAAATTTAAAAAAGTGAAACATATATTTTATATAGATGCATTACACAGTGATATATTTCAAGCATTTATTTAAGTTTGATTATGGCTTACTGCTAGTGAAAACCCAAAGTTCATTATCTCTGAAAATTAAGAATATTACATAAGACCAATAATAAAAAAAAAAAAATTGGGATTGTCTATGACTGAAGAAATCACGCTTGCTTAGCCATTAAATATGGCGTTCCTTTCTCATGAGCTGACAGTCTGCTGGTTTTTGACTCGTTTGTGCCTGTTTACAACTTTTCGAAGGTACGTCTTATGTATTTTAAATAAAAAGACTTCACTATGCTTGTTCGTTTTTTTATTTTTTTTCCCCGATCCATTTGGAGATGCTGCTGAGCAGCCACCGCCCTTCTCTGATGCCGGGTTATTTTGTGCTTTCATGACCATTATAATTTATGGGCTATGCTATCTGGTAAGAAGCTTTTGCGAAGTGTTAATGCTTGGTGGTGGATTTCATCAATCACCGTTACTTTATAAAGTTTTTTGCAGTTTATGGACACTCTTGTTTGATATCGAAAACAACTTTTTTTTTTATTGAAAGGACTTTGTTGTCCACCTAACACTAGATTTTACACTTATTTCATTATATCACTTTTATATGATTGATTTTTTTTTTTCTACATATTGTTTCACTGCATGTTTAGTTGTTTTATTGCCACATTATTTACCATATGCCTATTCACAATTGCACGATTATGATTTAGTGCAACTTCTTTTTTATATTAATCCAAAAATGTTGGCTTACTGAAAAGTATGTCCATGTACAGTATAATATGCACTCCATACTTGGTCGGGGCTCCTTTTGCATGAATTACTGCATCAATGGAGCGTGGTATGGAGATCTGCCTGTGGCACTGCTGAGGGGTTATGGAAGCCCAGGTCTTTTTTGATGGCAGCTTTTAGCTCATCTGCATTGTTGGGTCTGGTGTGTCTGGTGTCCTCTTTCTCTTGACAATACCCCACAGATTCTTTATGGGGTTTAGGTTAGGCGACTTTGCTGGTCAATCAAGCACAGTGATACCATGATCATTAAACCAGGTATTGGTATTTTTGGCAATGTGGACAGGTGCCAAGTCCTGCTGGAAAAATAAATCAGCACTGATCAGCAGAGGGAAGCATTGAAGTTCTCTAGAATTTCCTGGTAGAGGGCTGTGCTTACTTTGGACTTTTTAAAAAAACAGTGGACCAACACCAGCAAATGACTTGGCTCCCCAAATCATCTGCTTGCTTGTATCTCGAGGGGGGCGGTGCATTCATAACATGTTACACCCTGTTATTAAAGTGTCCATTAGAGCCGGTTCACACTAGGGCGACTTGTCAGGCGACTTGGTCGCCTGACAAGTCGCCGTGGGTTGCCTGCCATAGATTAGCACAGGACCCGTTCTAATAGGAGCGACACAAGTCTCTCCGACTTAGAAAAAGGGTCCTGTACTACTTTGGGGCGACCTGGAGCAACCTGCATTAACTTCAATGATATGAAGTCTGTGCATGTCGCTTCGAGGTCGCCCCGGCAAGTCGGATCGCCTCAGTGTGAACCGGCTCTTAAAGAAATATTTCTCTATCGCTCATTGACAGACGTAGTCTTCTTGATTCTCAAGAGCTGGGTTATGTTGTCTCCGCAGGAGTAGGACTAGTCAGAAAGACAAAACGTTCTGGCTCCACCCTAGGGGCAGTCCCTGAGGGTATATCCTCCCTCTCTCTGCTACAGGGAATCAGTTTTTTTCTGTCTAGTCAGGAGTAAGGACCTAAGCTCCTTGCTGGGATCTTTTTGGTCCTGGCAAGATTTTTTCTTTAGAAGAAATATTTTTTAGGCGATCTTCCATCCTGCTTTACGATCGCGGGTTTTAAACGGCCTGGTTATTGAGACCCAGGTGCTGAAGGACAAGGGATTGTCAGCTTCAGTTATTCCTACTCTAGTTAAAACAAGGAAAGCGACTTCCAGAAAGATTATCATCGTACATGGAAGTCTTATATTGTGTGATGTGAATCCCTTGGGTTCCATCTACATCTTTATTCGGTAGTCCGAATATTGGCTTTCTGCAACAGGGAGTTGAGCAGAAGCTGGCCTTGAGTGTTATCAAGGGTCTGGTTTCAGCATTTGCTATCTTCTTTCAGAAGCTTTTGTCTACTCATTCCTTGGTGCGGAATTTCATCCAGGGGGTGCGACACCTGGCTCTGCCAGTGCACGCGCCGTTACCATCCTGGGATCTTAATTTGGTGCTGTCGGTTCTTCAGACACCTCCCTTTGAAAATATCAGGGAGATTCCCTTGCTTACTTTATCCCAGAAGGTGGTCTTCTTGGTGGCTATCACTTCTGCACGCAGGGTGTCAGAACTGGCTGCATTATCCTGTTGTTCCCCAGATCTGGTGGTTCATAGGGATAAGGTTGTTCTTCATCCGAATCCATCCTTCCTTCTAAAGTGGTTTCAAAGTTTCATTGAATAAGGACAGTGTATTGTCCTTCCTATGTCCTTAGCCCAATCATCCTCGAGAATTTGCATGGCATTCCGTGGATGTAGTTCGGGCGATCAGGATATACTTGAATACTACGGATTCAATTTGTAAGACGGATTCACTGTTTGTGATCACGGATGGCCCTAAGAAGGGGTTGCCTGTTCTGCTGCGACCATCTTTAGATGGATCAGACAGACGGTGGTATAGGCTTATTTTATCTAAGGGTCGGGATCCCCCGTTCCCTGTTAAGGCGCATTCTACTCGGGCGCTTAGAGTTTCCTGGACCTTCCGCCATCAGGCGTCAGTGGTTCAGGTTTTCAAGGCGACTGTTTTAGTAGTCGGTTCATACCTTTACAATATTGTATAAGGTTTATGTGATGGCATCGTCAGATGCCTCTTCTGGCCGCAAGGTTCCTGCAGGCCACTGTTTGAGGAGACTGTTGGTCTACCTCGAGGATTTGTGGGGTAGGTCTCATCTGTTTTCTCGATGAGTCCTTTGATACTTCTGGTTGGCTCCGGTTGGGCCTTCTAGATTGGATTTTGATTCTGTCAATCCCACCCCTCATTTTGTGGCACTGCTTCTGGATGTCCCAGCTCTTGAGAATCAAGAAGACTACGTCTGTCAATGAGCGATAGAGAAAAATTGATTTTTGTAAGATCTTACCGTAAAATCCTTTTCTCTTAAGCTCATTGACAGACGTAGTACCCGCCCCTCTATCATTGAGTTGGGTTGGGTTAAATTGTTACTGCTTTAGAACAGAACTGATTCCCTGTAGCAGAGAGAGGGAGGATATACCCTCAGGGACTGCCCCTAGGGTGGAGCCAGAACGTTTTGTCTTTCTGCCTAGTCCTACTCCTGCGGAGACAACATAACCCAGCTCTTGAGAATCAAGAAGACTACGTCTGTCAATGAGCTTAAGAGAAAAGGATTTTACGGTAAGATCTTACAAAAATCCATTTTTTTCATGTTAGTGAAGGTTGCTCTTTTGTAGAAACCTTCCTACTTTAACTCCTTCCCGCCCATGCTATAGCTGAAAGACAGCTACAGCGCAGGCTTAATTTGCCAGGAAGGGTGTACATGGACATTCTCCAGTGATCGTGTCCTTTGGACTCAGCTGATCAGGGTAAAGGGCCAATAATCACAGTGGCACTTTACCACATGTTCCGCTGTGTCCAATAACAGCTGATCATGGAAATAAACACAAGCCAGTTATCAGCTTTTCTTTGCTCACGCTGATGGCATGAGGAGAGAGAGAGAGACGATAACCAGCTTGTCTTGAAGGCACATTGGCTCTGATAGTTCGGTACTAACAGTGCCCACCAGTGTTGCCAATCACCGCACATCAAGTGAAGGAGAAAATTGACCTGTTTTCAAAATTTTCAAAACCTATGAAAATTTGTTTTTTTAATTTTTGGTCTTTTTTCCTTTAGAAAAAACCCAGTGGTGTTTAAATATGACCAAAAGAAAGCTTTATTTGTAACAAAAAACAAATTTTGATAAAAATCATCTCAGTTGGGAACAATATTGCATTATTTTTCAAAGTGTGACAGCGCTGAAAGCTGAAAATGTACCCCCTTCCTGCCCAGGTCAAAGTGCCCAGTAGGCAATTGCTTAAATAAAATACATTTTAGAAAAAAAACGCAGCATGCACAAATGCATGTTAATGTTACATGCCTTACAAAAATGCCTTCCTTCAAATAGCGCGTGCGTCTTGATGTGAAGGTACGAATGGGGTTTTCATATTAATTAATTTCCTTAAGGTAAAAAAAAAAATGGTGGTTTAAATACATAAAAATAGGCTGTATCATCAAATGTATACAGATTTAACAAGTGTGCTGTAGACCATTTTATAGATGTGGTTCTTCATTGGAGTGAACCCCCGTCAATTCTCAAAGCCTGTCTAAACCATTATGCATCTCAAGAAAAAAGTATATTTTTTTCTTCTTCTGGCCTGCAGTTTCATCCAAAAGGTGTAAGGAATGCCTTTTTTGTTTTTTAATTATATTGAGCTTGGGGTGCCAAGGAAATTCTTAACACAAAGCTTAAAAACCAGTCAGTAGTACAATCAGTGTTTGCATGGAAATCTGATAGAGGACTCAGGTTCATATAGGGAAATAGAATTTCTAAATACAATTTTAAGATTTACAAACCTGTTTTTATAGAATTTATCCATTTCTGTTAGAGTGAAAGGACTGCAGCAAAATTCAGTTTGTAGCTGTCCACTGTTATGTTTGGGGAAGTCTTGTGTATGTTAAAATATTGCATTGGCAGTTTTATTTTGCACAGACTTACTGTAACATCGTATGTGTATTTTTTTTTTTGTATTTTCTTAATGGTTATCTGTTAATCTGTTAGTGCTTGTCCTTTTTGATTTTGAAGCAAGGCAAAGCAAGGCACTTTGTAATGTGCTGTGCTTGCTTTGTTTAAGTCCGCAATTTCAGTTTATGTCCTCTAGATGGTGCTGAAGCAATTATGTGCTATACCAATTATAATGCTGGTTTTAGGTTTTTATTTCAGGTCTTCTGGTTTTTGTCTGCAGTAGAACATTTACGGTGCTAACCATTATGAATTAGATTCTTTGAAATGGTAGTTTGTGTATACAGTATACACTGTGTGTGATATATTTATTATTATTATACAGGATTTATATAGCGCCAACAGTTTGCGCAGCGCTTTACAATGTGAGGGAAGACAATACAGTTACACTACAATTCAAAACAGGAGGAACTAGAGGGCCCTGCTTATTAGAGCTTATATATATATATCTCTATACATATGTGTGTGTGTATAGAATATAATATATTATATGTGTGTATGTATGTGTTTGTAAAATATAATATCCAATGGCTGCCACCGCACACAAATCGGGGATTAAAATGCACAGCAGCAGAGACTGCAGCGCCTGTAAACCAAAAAAGAGAGCGGCAGTCACTGGTCTATCGTGCGTTCACTTTTCAATACCCCTGAATACTGCGCTCTTTTGTGTGTGTGTGTGTGTGTGTGTGTGTGTGTGTATGTATGTACTGTATTTTCTGGCGTATAAGACTACTTTTGAACCTCAAAAAAATCCCCCAAAAATGGGGGGTCGTCTTATACGCCGAGTATAATATCTCCAAGGTAACCTAAGTATAAGTATTACTGGTAGATGAAAATTAGGGGGGTCGTCTTATACGCCCAGTCTTATACGCCGGAAAATACGGTATGTATGTTTGTATAATATATATGTATGTGTGTGTATGTATGTATATATAATAAATTGTGTGTGTGAATATATATACAGGTGCATCTCATAAAATTTAGAATATCCTCAAAAAGTTAATTTGTTTTGGTTAATCTCTGCAGAGCCTGGACCATCTCTGGTCAGCAGCCTTAAGCCCGCTGTTTTCCTTTATAAAATAGTTCTTATAAAAAAGATTATAAAATCCATTCCATTCACTTAGTGCACATGCTCATACACACTCTGTGAATAATCAGAAATCCAGTATAAAAAGAAAAAACAAAGGTGCCCTCCACCAGCCACACTATGTGCTCACCTCCAGGGGAGGCCCTCCCAAGGGTCTACAATAGCATTCCACGTATGGACAATCATCAAGGACTGTGGAACATTTTTTGCATTTTAATCTAGAAATCAAGGTCCCAGAGTCTGGAAGAAGAGTGGAGAGGCACAGAATCGAAGTTTCCAGTCAGTGATGATTTGGGGAGCCATGTCATCTGCTGGTGTTGGTCCACTGTTTTATCAAGTCCAAAGTCAGAGCAGCTCTCTACCAGGAAATTCTAGAGCACTTCATGCTTCCCTCTGCTGACTAGCTTTATTAAGGTGCTTATTTCATTTTCCTGCAGGACTTGGAACCTGCCCACACTGCCATAAGTACTAAAATGTGGTTTAATGATCATGGTATCACTGTGCTTGATTGGCCAGCAAACTCACATGACCTAAACCTAATAGAGAATCTGTGGGGTATTGTAAAGAGGAAGATGAGACACCAGACCCAACAATTCAGATGAGCTTAAAGCCGCTGTCAAAGAAATCTGGCCTTCCGTAACACCTCAGCAATGCCACAGGCTGATCTGCTCCATGCCATACCACATTGATGCAGTAATAAATGCAAAAGGAGCCCTGACCAAGTATTGAGTACATACTATACTATACATGGACATACTTTTCAGTAAGCCAACATTTCTGTAAGGTAAAACTTGTTTTTCTCTGTCGTTCATTGACAGATGCAGCTCCATCTTTATTACTAGTAGGGATATTCTCCTCCCATCAGGAATAGGCACTAGGCAGGCAATAAGCTTAACCACACCTATGGGGGCTGTCCCTGCAGGCCTAACCCCTCACACTCTATCATTAATCAGTTTGTTCTGCCTAGTGTTAGGAATAGTACCTAGCCCTGCTGGGACTTCGGTCTTAGCTGTACCTGGGAAAGTTTGTGATTTTTTTTTTTTCACTAGTTAGTTCCTGAGAACCAAGATCCAGAGGAACTACAAGCAACTGGTAGGGGTCTTTCTGACTCTGTGATTCCTGCGCTCTTGAAGGCTAGGAAGTCGACTTCCAGGAAGATTTATCATCGTAGGTGGAAGCCATACATCTCATGGTGGGAATCACTGAAGGTGCATCCTTGCTTGTTTTCTATAGCTAGGATTTTGGCCTTTCTGCAGTAAGGAGTTGAACGGCGGTTGGCTTTGAGCACAATCAAATGCCAAGTCTCGGTTTTGGCTCTATATTTTCAACACCCATTAGCTACGCATGCATTGATTCGTACTTTCATCCAGGGAGTGCGCCATATGGCTCCTCCGAGACTATCTTCGCTAGCTCCATGGGATCTCAATCTGGTATTATCTTTTCTTCAGAATCCTCCTTCGGAATTCAGAAGATTTCTCTGCCTTCGTTGTCTCAGAAGGTTACCTTATTGGTGGCTATAACTTCTGCTCGCAGACTATCTGAATTGGCGGCGTCCTGCCGCTCACCCTATCTGGTGGTACACAGTGATTAAGGGGTACTTCTTCGTCCTAATCAGTAGTTGCTCTCTAAGGTGGTTTCTGATTTTCATTTGAATGAAGACATTGTGTTGACTTCACTCTGTCCTAAGCTTACGCATCCTAAGAAATATGCTTTGCATTCTTTGGATATGGTTCGGGCGATCAAGGTTTATTTGGAGGCAACCGAATCCTTTAGAAAATCAGACTTTTTTTCCTTTCTGATGGACCTCGTAAGGGATTTGCTGCGTCTGCTGTGACCATTTCCAGATGGATCAGGCAGACGGTGGTACAGGCTTATTCACTGAAGGGTCAGGTTCCTCCTTTCCCAGTGAAGGTGCATTCTACGAGAGTGCGGAGTGCCTCTTGGGCTTTTCGCCATCAGGCGTCGGTGCTGCAAGTGTGCAAGGCGGCAAGCTGGTCGTCTGTGCATACGTTTACAAAATTCTACAAAGTAGACGTGTTGGCATCCGCGAATGCTTCTTTTGGCCGCAAGATTTTGCAGGCTGCAGTTTGAAAGAGAACTTTTTTTTTAGTTTCTCTTTGAGGTTGTAATTTTGTTCTGGGAGAGCTCGGGTTGTTCCTTGTTGAGCTCCATGTTACTTTGGGGGAATTACGTTGGTTTTTTTTGCTTGGTCTTCCCACCCCCTCATAAATATACTGCTTTGGAACATCCCTACTAGTAATGAAGATGGAGTTGCGTCTGTCGATGAACGATGTCTTCTAACGCTGCTTGCAACTAAACTGATTAATGATAGCGGAGTGTAAGGGGTTATGCCTGCAGGGACAGCCTTTTAAGCTTTTTGCCTGCCTAGTGTCTATTCCTGATGGGAGGAGCAATAACCCTACTAGTAATGAAGATGGCGCTGCGTCTATCGATGAACTTCAGAGAAAATAATTTTACGGTAAGTTCTTACAAAAATCCAGTTTCATTTTTTTTATTGGTCTTCTATAATCAAATTTTTCTGAGACACTGAATTTTGAGTTTTCACTAGCTGTGTAAGCCATAATCATCAAAATGAAAAAATGCATGAAACATATCACTCCGTGTGATACATCTATATAAAATGTGAGTTTCACTTTTTAAATTGATTTAATGATATTGTAATTTTGAGATGCACCTGTATATTTAATTCATAGATTTATTTGTGTGAGTTAAATAAATGTATGTAGTAGCTTCTGCAAAGACTTCTCTGCAGGATCGAGGCAGAATAGATTCCGGTCATCTTGGTGGCTCGGGACGCCGATCTGGTGTGGCTGGTCGCCGATGTTCCTTGGAAGCTTCCTCTCAGGGAGGATCTGCTGTCCCAAGGATCAATCTTCCATCCTGCTTTATAGTCTCTGGCTTTGACGGCTTGCCTTTTGAACGTCACGTGCTGAAGGATAGGGGTTTATCTGAGGCAGTGATTTCTACCCTGTTGAAAGCTAGGAAATCTGCTTCTAGGAAAATCTACCATCGTACATTAAAGACGTACATTGCGTTGTGTGATTCTCTTGGGATTCATCCCTGCTTCTCGGTGGCTCAGATCTTGACCTTCCTTCAAGGGGGGGGGGGGTGGGTTGAATAGAAATTTTGCCCTCAAGGGCCAGGTGTCGGCTTTTGCGGTCTTTTTCCAATGACTTTTGGCCACACACTCCGTGGTGCGTACCTTTCTTCAGGGTGTCCGACATTGGTTCCTCGAGGGTGGGACTCTGTTGCTGCCTTAGGATCTCAATTTGGTGCTTTCGGTTCTCCAGAAGCCTTACTTTGAGAATCTTCTGGAGATTCCCCTGCTTATGCTGTCCCAGAAGGTGGCCTTTCTGGTGAGTATCACCTCTGCACACAGGGTGTCAGAACTGGCGGCGTTATCCTGTCCACGTTACCTGGTGATTCACAGGGATAAGGTGGTACTTCGCCCCCTCTCTGACGTTCCTTCCAAAGGTTGTCTGTTTTTCATTTAAATGAAGAAATTGTGTTACCTTCCCTGTGTCCCAGGCCTAAACATCCGAAGGAAATTGGCTTGCATACCTTGAATGTGGTCTGGGCAATTGGGGTGTACCTGGCAGCTACAGAGTCTTTCAGTAAGTCAGACTCTCTATTTGTGCTCATGGATGGACCTTGTAAAGGGTTGTCCGCTTCCTCTGTGACCATTTCCAGATGAATCAGACAGATGGTGATTTAGGCCTATCCCATCAGGGGGTTAGGTTCCTCCTTTCCCTGTTAGGGTGCAGTCTACTAGGGCGCTTGGTGCCTCCTGGGCTTTCCGTCATCAGGTGTTAGTGATGCAGGTTTGCAAGGCGGCCACCTGGTCGTCGTTGCACACTTTCACAAAGTTCTATAAAGTGGATGTGTTGGCATCTACAAATGCTTCTCTTGGCCACAAGTTTTTGCAGGTTGCTGTTTGGAGGATCTGGTCCTCTTTGAGGGTGTATTTGTTTTTTTTCAGGTGAGCTCCATTTCTGTTTTGGTTGAGCTCCTGTTCATCTGGTTGGCTAAAGTTTTTAGCCTTGGGAATTTCTTTTTCACTGTTCCCATCCCCCATGTTTTTACACTGCTTTGGGACGTCCCAATGGTTAAGAATATCAGGAGCTGTGTCCGTCAGTGAACGAAAGAGAAAATGGGATTTTTGACTTCAAATCTATTTCTCTGATGTTCATTGATGGACACAGCACCCACCCCTCTGTGGGGCTTTAATTCTGACACTGCTTGTAACTAAATTGAGTGCCTATAGCAGATAGAGGGAGTATACCCCCTGGGACTGCACATGGGCGTAGCCAGACTTTTTTGCTGCCTAGTATCCTACTCCTGGAGGGGGGGCAGTATAACCCAGTGGTTACGAATATCAGGAGCTGTGTCCCATCAATGAACATCAGAGAAATGGATTTTACGGTAAGTCAAAAATCCTTGTGTGTGTGTGTGTGTGTGTGTATATATATGTATATGTATTTTTTATCAATTTTTTTTATCAACATTTTCAGCCATTATGTATTCTGCTATATGTTTTTGGTAAAAAAAAAATCCCAATAAATGTATGATTGGTTTGCTCAAAAGTTATTGCGTCTACAGACTAGGGGAAAGATTTCTTATTTTTTTTATTAGTAATGGCAGCAATCAGCGATTTTTTTTATCAGGACTGCGACATTGCAACGGACCGACCGGAAACTCAACTGACACTTTTGGGGGGGACCAGTGACATTACTACAGTAATCGGTGCTAAAAATATGCACTGTTGCTGTACAAATGACACTGGCAAGGAAGGGGTTAACAAGGGCGATCAAAGGGTTAAATGTGTTCCTAGGGGGTGCTTTCTAACTGTGTGGGGGGTGGAATTTCTGGATTAACACCTAGACCTGTGTTCCTAATAGGGGGAACACAGAATCCCTGTGTTCATCACTGACAGAACAGCGGTGTGCGCCCCCCCCCCCCCACTAACTGTTACACAAAACAACGTAGAGGTGCCGTTGTGTCGCGTAACAGAGTCGACCTGCCGATGTAGAACTATGGCAGCTGGTCGGCAAGTGCTAAGGCTGCATTCACATGTCAGCGTATTGATTGCGGGCAGAATCGCCGCGATTCTGCCCGCGATCCGGAAATCATTGCAAATCGCGGGACGCCTGTGGGTTCCCCGTGATTTGCAATAGCACCCCAAACGCTGTGCGATGTTGCCGCGATTTCCGCCTGCCGAATCGCAGTAACATCGCGCAAAAAAATCGCGGGACGCATTACGCTCCAAAGAAGCTCTTGTACTTTTATGGGCGTAATGCGTCCCTCGATTTTTTTTTTTTGCGCGATGTTACCGCAATTCGGCAGGCGGAAATCGCGGCAACATCGCACAGCGTTTGGGGTGCTATTGCAAATCACGGGGAACCCACAGGCGTCCCGCGATTTGCAATGATTTCCGGATCGCGGGCGGAATCGCGGCGATTCTGCCCGTGATCAATACGCTGACATTTGAATGCAGCCTTAAGCTTCCTTCTATGCAATAATATTTAGAGAACTGTAGGTATATACATGATTTTCTCAAAGTAGAAAACCAGTTATTGAATTGGATCTTCAATTAATGCACAGTAACCATTGGTTCCCATCCTAGATGCCAAGCACACACTAAATGTGCCATATTTCCAACCGAACAGACATTTACATAGGTAAACTCATGCAATGAGGTGTAATAACTCAGGTTTACTGGGGATTTTTTTTTTTCACTCAAGATTGCATTTTGGAAGGGGAAGATGTTTGTTGTTTTCTGCAGTCATACTGGGCAGTAGGGAAACTACTGCCAAAAATGACATGCATACGGTTATGTTGTAAACGTATTACTAATTAACAAGCCAGATGCCAGGCACTGAGTTACTGCTGCTTTAACATATTGTTGAACCTTGCAGAGTACATAACCGTGATGCACTTTAGCAATGATCTGAGTGCTTACTACACTGGGAATATGAGCGAAGTCTGTGTTTGGAACTTCTAGCTTTTGGATCATGCAAAAAAGCCAAATCTAGACAGAATCCAGGTAGCTAGCTTGTGTTAACTATTGAAGCCGGTGATGTATTTTTGGAACCTTTCGTTGATGCCAGTCTAAGTGCGTTTTCCCTGGAATCTTGCTGTCTGCTTTCTACATTGGAGCATGTGGCTTCTGAATTTCATAGTTGGCGTGTTAGTGGTTGCCAACTTAATATATTATTTATACCTATATTTTATCATATCATATCAAATCATATATTTTGAGTATGGAAAAAAAAAAAACTTTGGGTGGGCATAGATAAAGGCTTGTCCCTCATATTCTCTAAAACCTAGGCAAAGGTCCTATTCTCCCTAGCTACAATCTGCATAGGGAGTGGTTTCAAATTATTGTAGTCTGCAGAGAGATCCTGTTTAATAGTCAGGGACAGGGAAGTATCAGAAGTTTTCAGGAAGCAGAGCCTGCTAATGTAAATTTCTAATGTAGCTGCCACTGTGTACATATATAACGGAAGCAGAGTTAATACAATAACCAACAGATCACATCTACATTAAACTTCTGTGCATCTGAGAAAAGACTGTAGTTTAACCACTTGCTGACCAGCCACCGCAGATATATGGCGCAGGTTCCCGTGAAGCGCTGTACCTGTCCTGTGTTCCTCCTATTTTCGTACACGGGTCTCTGTGTTGATTCCATAAGCCCATTCCCTCAGTTAGAAAACACACCCCTAGGGACACATTTAATCCTTTGATCGCCCCTGGTTTTAACCCCTTCCCTGCCAGTGTCAGTACAGTAACAGTGCATATTTTTAGCACTGATATAATGATAGATTTTGATTTTAGACCTTATTTTATTGGAAAGGTTATATAGCAGAAAGTAAATAATCAATTTTTTTTTTTTTTTTTTTTCAGAATTGTCTTTTTTTTTTTTTTTTTTTGTTTATAGCGCAAAAAAAAAAAATCGCACAGGTGATCAAATACCACCAAAAGAAAGCTCTATTTGTGGGGAAAAAAAAGGACATCAATTTTATTTGGGTACAGCGTTGCGCGACTGTGCAATTGTCAGTTAAAATAACGCAGTGCCGAATGGCAAAAAATGGCATGGTTATTAAGGGGGAAAATCTTCCAGGGCAGAATTTGTTAAAGGCCAAGTTAAAATCAAGCTCCCCTATGTACCAATATGCCATTAATGTACCTCTTTTGTACAAAAATAGAAGTTTCTCTTTCGTTCATTGACAGAGACAGCTCCAGAATCTTCTTGACCATTGGGTTATGCTGCCCCCTACAGGAGTAGGACACTAGGCAGTTAATAGCTTTATCACGCCTATGTCGCAGTCCCAGGGGGTATACTTCCACTTCCTGCTATAGGCATTCCGTTTTTTTCTGCTCTCTGGTCACATTTTTTACTTTTTAAATAATTTTTTTTCCCTCCTTTTTTATTTTCTGTTCCTGTGAGAACTACAGTCAACTGCTGGACTCGTTGACAGACTGGATATTTATTCTAGATCCTTATGGTCTCCCCAGTCCGGCCAGCGAGCGAGATCCGAACTCAGCTCCGCGCTAGGTCGGCTACGGCATAGCCCCACAGGACGGGGGCTGGCTGGCGAGTTAAATGTCTCACGAGGACGCACACGACCTGGTCACGGCCTGAGTCACAGCGTGCCTCTGGCCTGCTTCACTCCTATTCCGATTTTGCGGTGGTCTGCCTGGAATGGTGGTGCCCACCCGGTTCCACGGTATAGTAAGTGGTGCCCCCCCCTCTCCGCCTTTGCCAGTTTTGAGGTGGACGTGGTCCCCCCAGGTTCCCCTCCTTCTCCCCAGCCCCTCTAGGGTCACCATGGCTTTTCCGTATCCCTTCACCCCTTCCCTGGATGTTCTGAGCTGGCTTTTGCCGTATGATCTGAAGAGAGGCTTCCTTTGGGGCTGCTGCTGACCAGTTTCTCTGGGGGTTTCAACAGGGTCCTTTGTCTCTCTGGGGGTTAGTGACCTGGGCAGGGGGGTCCTAAGGGCTTCCGGCTGTTGTGTTGGGCTGGGAGAGCGAATAGCTTGACATCTGCGGGTCTGCGCCGGACGCGGCCTACCAGCTATTGGGGGAGGCCTGGTGAGGGCATTAGCCCTCTTGTCCCCCATTGTTCCTGGGCGGTCAGCTCTGACGGGGCGCCCTCAATAATTTAGGCCACGCTGTGCGGCCTACTAGGCCCCCTTCGAGTGTTCTGTGGCCACCCGCCTCCCTTTGGATAGGATCTGTGTGGCTGGGCCTCCACCAAAATTTAGGCCGTGGCCTACGAGGCCATGTGGCCAGCTTGGTGCCTTTCCTGCGGAGGAAGGGAGGGGGCGCTGTGGGGGTGGTCACCTTTTGTTAGATAGCATGCTGCCATTTTGCCTAGGGCACCCCCCTCTTTAGCGCTGCGGACCCGCTGGGTACCTTGCCTGCGCGTCCGCGTCACGGCGAGCAGCCCCCATTTAAGGGGGCCATTTATTTTGGAGGGGCTTGGAGGGTGATCACTTTTATTGTTTGTTTTTTTTTTTTTCCCGCAGGGTCCAGTAGGTAGTCCATTCGTGGGCCCCGGGTCGGCGTCCCCTTGTGGGATCGCAGTGGGCGACCCTCACCTATCGGTTTTGTGTCTATGCAACAATCCTAAATGCAACAATCCTAAATTATGTTTTCAGGGTGAGCTTAATATGTTGCGCTCCTACTGGGTCTGCGTCCACGCACTTCGTGTGCTCTGATAGTGAGGAGGTTTCCTCTTCTACTGCAGCCACGCATGCAACCGTGCTGTTGGATGCACTGATTGTATCAGTGCGGGCAACTTTAAAATTGGAGGATGCAGCTGCTCCTGCGTCAGAGGTCCTGGTCTCCTTTGGTACCCACAGCTCCCCAAAAGCAGCAAAAGGTGTCCCCTTTTTTCACCTACTTGACCAAATAGTCACGAGTCAGTGACCTACACGCATTATGTCGGTGCCTAAGCATTTTTGCTACACGGTATCCTTTTAAAGAGTCCCTGGCTTTAATGGCTTGGTTGTTGAAAGCCGGGTGCTAAAGGGTAGGGAGTTGTTGGACTTGGTGATTCCCACATTGTTAAAGGCTAGGAAATCTACCTCTGGAAAGATTTACCCTCGCCTTTGGAAAGCATGCATTGTTTGGTGTGAGTCTCTGGGGGTTTCTCCCCGTTTTTCGGTGGCTTGATTTTGGTGTTCCTCCAAAGAGGTCTGGAAGAGCGCCTGGCCCTGGGTACCATCAAGGGCCAGCTTTCGGCCTTGGTGATTTTCTTTCAATGTCCTTTGGCTACGCATTCTTTGGTTCGTACCTTTTTGTTCAGGGGGTTCCCCACTTGGCTCTACCTGTGAGATCTCCGTTGCCTCCATGGGATCTCAATTTGGTACTGTCAGTTCCTCGAAAACCAACTTTTGAAAATTATTCACGAGATTCCTTTGCTCACATTGTCCTAGAAGGTAACCTTCTTGGTGGCAATTACGCACGCAGGGTGTCCAAGCTGGCAGCCTTGTCTTGTCGTTAACCTTCTCTGGATGTTCACAGAGATAAAGTGGTGCTTCTCCCTTGTCAGTCATTCCTTCCTAAGGTTGTCTTTGGTTTCCATCTGAATAAAGACATTGTGCTGCCTTCCCTGTGTCCTAAGTATCTTAAGGAGCTTACATTTCGTTCTCTGGATGTGGTTGGGGAGATCAGGGTGTACCTGGCGGCAACAGAGTTGTTTAGGAAATCAGACTCCCTTTTTGTCCTTACGGATGGACCTCGCAAAGGGGTTGGTTGCGGCTGCCCAACTATTTCCAGATGGATCAGCCAGACGGTAGTGCAGGCCTGCTCAAACAAGGGTCAGGTTCCTCCTTTCCCTGTTAAGGCGCATTTTATGTGGGCGCTTAGTGCTTCCTGGGCCTTTGGCCATCAGGCATCAGTGATGCAGGTTTGCAAGACGGCCACCAAAGTTCTACGAAGTAGATGTGTTGGCATCTGCGGATGCTGCTTTTGGCCGCAAGGTTTTGCAGGCTGCTGTTTAAGAGGACTTGGTGCTCTTTGAGGGTGTATTGTTTTTTTTTTTTTTTTTTTTCCCCAAGTGAGCGCCAGTTGTTCCTGTTGAGGTCCATGTTACCTGGTTGGCTAGTTTTAGCCTTTGGCAATTTTTTCTGCTGTGTTTTTCCCACCCCCTCATTTTGACACTGCTTTGGGACGTCCCAATGGTCAAGAAGATTCTGGAGCTGTGTCTGTCAATGAACAAAAGAGAAAATTGGATTTTTGCCTTACCGTAAAATCCTTTTTCTCTGATGTTTATTGATGAACACAGCACCCACCCCTCTATTGAGTTGGATTATTTTTCTTCTGACACCGCTTGCAACAAAACTGAATGCCTATTGCAGGAAGTGGGAGTATACCTCCTGGGACTGCCCCATAGGCATGGTAAAGCGTTTTCCTGCCTAGTGTCCTACTCCTGTAGGGGGGCAGCATAACCCAATGGTCAAGAGTCAGAGAAAAGGATTTTACGGTAAGACAAAAATCCTTTAATTTTGAAAACAAGGCCTTAGCTCAGCCATGGCTATAATTCTCAGATTGCTCCAAAAACTCCCTGGTATACAGACAGACCAACCAGTAAGACACAGGAAGGAGTTCACTAGCACACCTTCACCTATCAACTAAGTTTTCACAGCTCCCCTAACATTCTTTCATGCGTGCATTTGCCTGGCTTTCCCCAGCATCCCTCCAGATGGGTTCAGGGTGCATGCTAAACTCCCTGAGGCACCCCTGATGTAGTGCAAATGCTGCCTGCTTGTAAACAGAGTGGTTGGCTAGATTGTGTGCCATCCTGTTATGTACTTTTGTTTAACGTAAAGGAGATTGTACAGAGATTGCACAATCAGATTGTAAATTGTATGGCCACATTTATACACCTAAAATAACCTAGTTGCGCTTTCAGTGTCATTAATTGTTAGTCACACCGAACAAAAGCAAACACACATTTTGCCACATGAAATAACAGGTGACAAATGTAGTAAAATGTGCAAAAATGTCCCACAAGCTACTTTGCCAGGTGTAGCGTAGCCCATTGAAATCAACGGCTGCTCTATGTGTGTTACTTGAAAAACGAGCCAAAAAACATGCACTCCCACTATGCTAGGTGTGAGCTGGGCCTGAAATTGAAATTGATGCATTTACACATTTACACAAGAACAATGGGGCTCCATTCAGATCTGTGCGTTTCCAAACGCGTGGCAAAAAGCACAGAAAATGTATGCTTTGCCATCTATTTCAGAAACGCAAATGTGCATCACACTTGTGTTGTCATTACATGTTAAAGGCACCCCAAATGCACCAAAACTGCAGTAGCACACAATGCCTAGCTCCAAAAAATACATTCTGGAGCGTCTCTGGGGCGATTGCTGTGTGTAGGGCAGCCCATTCAAATGAATGGGCTGCTCTATGCGTGACAAGTGAAAATGCTCCAAAACAGCCGCATGCTGGAATGTGAGTTTTCATTACGTGGAGATGTTGAACAAGGCCTGACAATGAAGTGTCCTCATCCACTCCCTCCTGTATAAAGATGGCCATAGACTAAGAAATCTGATTGTACAATCTCTGTACTATTTCCTTTAGATATAACAGAACTATGGAATAGGTAGACACTCCTGAACAATCTGTTCAATTGTACTACATAGCAGATGGTAGATCTAAAGGAGATTGTACAATCAGATTGTATAGAAGTGGGTGGAAGGTGGTATTCTAATGAGGGAGGTGTGGCTCAGTGATGAACACACCCCATCACACCCTCTTCTGTGATGCAACAAGGAATTGAAGGCCTATGGGAGCTGACCTTACAGAAAGTGAATGCTGATGCAACTACAGGAAGTGATGGAATCTGAAAACCTGTTCAAAAATACAAATAAACTGACAAGATCTAAACATCCTGCGGACAAGGTGAGAGAAAAGCACATTGGGATGGCTGGGCCAGGAATGGCATTGAAAAACGCTTCTATTTATTATGAAAAGTGAAATACTGCCTGAAAAGGTGAACTTCTTCTTTAGGTCTTAAAGCAGAACTAAACCCTCCCCTCCTTTTCGGCTAAGGAATCTGTCTTCATTGCCTCTGTTTGATATGAAGTTGCCATTGTGCTGCAGATGTCATCAGTTATGACACAAGTCATTTGATGGCTTGACAGTTTGGTTGAGAGCACAAGCAACTGTGATGGTTTTAATTCATGGCATGCTTTGACTTTGCCTGCTTTGGGCAACCAGTAAATCAGTGGGATTGTCCTGATGAGTTTTCTTCCTAAGGCTATGATGTGATGTGTCAAATTGCGTGTGATTTGCACAGAAATTGCATGGCATTCCTGTGCAAATCACATGTGATTCTGTGCTGATCATTTTGTATGGTTCAAATCGTACTGCATTTTTTAATTTTTTTTGTTATTGCTGCTCTGGAATCTGATCACATGGGTGTTCATACCAATGCAATCCTATTCAAGCAAACACTGTGTTTTGTGACCTGCTTTTTGGGGTGGTAACTTTTAATTGTCACCCGCTGCACATAGCATGAACACAATGCGATGTGGGAAATGGTGACTCCTGTGTGTTTCCCGCATGGCATCTGTATGAAGTGAGACCTGTCTGAAGTGTGTGAAAGGGAAGTATGTTGCCTGCGGAGACCTGCTAGAAAAATGAAAAATTGGAAATGGCTCCCTTAACCGGTTGCCGACTGCGCACAGTATATTTACTGCAGCAGTCAGCCCCGGCCAGGCAGAGTGACGTAGATCTACGTCACTTGCCTGTCATTGGGATTTGAGCCAATAGCGGGCAGGCGCGCGCCCGCTGAGGCGCGCGCCCACCTCGGCTTGTTCAGGGAGGAGTGCGGGCGTGTGACCGGCGGACCCGATGTCCGCCGGTCACACTACGATCATCGGTACAGCGGGAGAAAGGCAGAGCGGCTTATGTAAACAAGCCGCCTGTCATTCTCCCCTGTGTAAAAATGCAGATCAGATGGTTCTACTATGTAGAACCGTTGATCTGTGTTTTTACACTAGGAGACCTGTCCCACTACAGTTAGAAACACGCCCCTAGGACACACTTAACCCCTCCCTGTCCAATACAGTTAACCCCTTCCCTGCCAGTGTCATTTTTACAGTAACAGTGCATATGTATAGCACTGATTACTGCAGTAATGTCACTGGTACCCCCAAAAGTGTCAAAAATGTCAGTCAAGGGTCCGATCTGTCCGCCGCAATGTCGCAGTACCGCAAAAAAAATCGCCGCCATTACTCGTTAAAAAAAAACACCAAAAATGACAAAAATCTTTCCCTTTGTTAGTAAACGCGATAACTTTTGCGCAAACCAATCAAAATACGCTTTTTGCGATTTTTTTTTTTTTTACCAAACATATGTAGCATAAAACAATTTGGCCGAAAATGTTAAAAAATTTTGATTTTTACATTTTTTTTGGGGGGGAATTTCATATACAAAAAAGTGAAAAATATTGTTATTTTTGCAAAAATTACGCACTTTTTTGTTTATAGCGCATGATCAAAAAATCGCACAGGTGATCAAATACCACCAAAAGAAAGCTCTGTTTGTGGGGGAAAATAAGGACGTCAAATTTGTTTAGGTACAGCGTTGCACGACCGCGCAATTGTCCGTTAAAGTCACGCAGTAAAAAATCGCAAAATAGGCCCTGGTCAGGAAGGGGGTAAAATCTTCCGGGGCTTAAGTGGTTAAGATGTGCTTCTTGGGATTTTTTAACAGTAAAGCTAGCTTTTTTTTTTTTTTTAGTAGAATGATTTAACTATTCAAGTGATAATTGCTGTTTCCACTGAATATGTAATCCTTGGGCTTATTCAGATTTTTTACATGTCATGATTACACCATTTTATATTATTATTGAAAGCCAAGTGTTTATGTATACAGTAATGATTCCTGATTTTAAAAATCTTGAAGACCTTTAACTGATTAAAAAATAATTGTATGTATGTCGAGAAATTCCATTAATGTATTCTTGGCAATTTTATTGTAAAAACCCCACTGGCATGGTGTTGCATTGTACCAGTGCAAGGCTATTGTTGTGAGCCTGGTGTTCCTTTTATTTGCTGATTAGCTATTGCACACCGTCCCTTTTGTAATGAAGCGCCTGAATTGCTGTTTATCTGCTGCTCTCAGTCTGAAATCTTCTTGTCAGTCAGCAGCCTCTGGAGGTCAGCAAACAGAGCATAGAGCTGCAGAGTGGCCCCAGATGGACACCTGCATGCCTGGCTTCCCTGTCAGTACTTTAGGCAGTTTGTGATCTGTTCAGGGGGAGGGGTGAGCATTGAATTAGATTGTTGATAACGTCCCTACAAGGACTGCTATTAAGAGCACGCTTCTCTGCTGCAGAAGACACAGATATCCCTGAATCCACAGCATGTTAGCCGTACAAAATTTTCCTTTTCCAGAATGTGGCAAAAGACTAGGGAAATGAGAGCCATCAGCACAGCCAGCCGTTCTGCAGAAATGTGCAGCACTTCATCTTTGAAATTTTGCATCCCAGTGAAGGATTAAAAGGACCGATTATTTTTTTTTCTTCTTCTCTCCCCCCTTCATAATGGCACTCTTGCATTGTTTGACCAGAGCTTGCTCCCGAGGAAGACAGGCTGCTGAATTTAGCCACTGATCACTCACAAGCCCTGGCCTAAGGCTATGCTGAGATTTATATCCCATTTGTATTGTTGCAGCTCAAAGGAAGAATGTTCAGAGGATGACAAGTGTATTCTGAGTAGGTATGTTTTATTTTATGCAAATCCACTTCTCCCTCCCTCTGTACTGGATAGAAATCAAGCTTTTAGTACGTTAGGTTCCTGATTAAAGTGCTGCAGTGTCCTTAGCAGAATTTCATTAGAATCAAGAGTTTATTTGCATCTGATATCATTTTTACATGCTCAAAATCTAGCTGCATTGGACTGCTTTGTGCAGTGCAGTTTTTACTTTTTTTTTTTTCTTCTTCCTCCCCTCTCCCTACAATCCACTGCAGTCAACGCATCCTTAACGAGGTGGCACTATTGTTGAGGTAGAACGATAGACTCATCATATCGCTTTAGGGGACAGGAGGATTTAAAAAGCGATGCCTGGCAACCCTATTTTACAGATTGGAAGCATCGGTTTGAGGGCATTGGCAATCATTTGCTTGTGTGCAGAGCAGCAGCAGAAGCAGCATCCACTGCGATGTCAGTAGTGTGTGGGATGGAAGTCCTAGTCGGTAGTCTGTTATGGAAACGCTGTTTACTGTTATTGTAGTACCGTGGTGACAACATGCCATTGAAATGGAAAACCAGCTCTCCTGCTATCTGGAAATTCCCCGTTCCTGTGCTTAAAACATCCAGGTCATCGCTACTATCTCCAGCATACATGTAAGTGAGAGACATGAGGCAACCTCAGGTGGGCTTTCATTCAAAGGAATACCCTCTAAGATGGAAAGTTGTAACAATTGATGATAAAACTTTGCATATTAAACATTTTTTTTTTTAGTCAATCAGATGTATGCAAATTTTAAAATCTTTATTAAGATCTAAAAAAACAAACAAAAAACAAACCTATAATTTGCAGACTTTATCGGGTATTCTACTTTGGAAAAAGGTCCACCCTCAATATTAGTGGTTTTGTAAGTTTCCCTAATCAACAACCTTTGGTGTTTCATTATGTGTAAGGTGAACTACTATCCTCAATATACCGTATATGCTGGTTTTTGGCAAGACTTACCTCCTAGTGTTTGACCAATGATGTGCCCCAGCTTGTATACCATGCCAATAAACCTTCATAAATCATGGTTTCTCATGATTTATAACATGTGACCAGGTTGGTTGCTCCTATTCCCCTCTCTTCAAAATGTGTGCAATGCAAAGCATGTTTATGTATGTATTTGATATATTTTAAAATTGTATTTCTGGTTCTTGTCTGTACTCAGTGTATCTACCTGAACAGCTGTACGTTTTGTTCAATTTTTGAACTGTTTTTCAAACTAATTTTATCAACATCTTGGTTTTATAATATTTTAAGAGCTAACCTCAAACTTATACTAAATTAAAATACTCACACAATAAAAGATGTCGTTTAATATAAAATGGGATTGATTTTATTGGGCTTTGGTACTCTCACAATCTCTGCATATCTTTTTGCCTTCAACATGGACTTCCAGAATTGGCTCAGTAAAGATTTTTATTTTTTTTTAAACGAGCCCTCGTGTTTATAGCTCGCCCTCGTGTTTTATAGCTCGCCTTTTTCACTTTTAAATGCCAAGCTGCCAAATTGATAGGTGCAAGTCTAATTTAGTCCTTTCCAGTGTCCATTACTTCTATGTTTCCACCAGTTTTTGAAGACCTGTATCATGTGGTTTGTAATATTCACTTCTTCTGTCTTTACATCATCAAGTACAATCATCAAGGGCTCTGAAATTGTTATGGCAACAGAAGATTCTGAATGCAGGTGCTGCCTTATCTGTGTTAAATAGGGGTTAACATGGATGTTGCAGACAAAGGTTTCATTGTATACTACAGTACTAAAAAGGTCTCTGTCACCTTGATACTGCTATTGTGCTGTGGTGTACATCAAACAAAAAATTCTAGAGGCAAATCTCAAGAATTGCTTATCACATACATTATTTAACCCTTTTGAATGTGTTTTTTTTTGGTAGAAAAGTATAAAATTCTGGATTTAAAAAACATTCCTACAAATTGCAGTTTTTCTTGCACAATGGACACAACCTAGATAATGACTTGTGAGGGGTTTAGTTACAGCTTTGTACGTGAACTAATGCTCTGGATTATGTGAATGTTTTTTAAGAAACTTTTCAAGTTGGTGATTTATCCGTGGACAGTGACGATAATTCGGAAGTGGTGAAGTGCATTTTGTGGCAAATACTGAAACCCTTTGAATAGGATTGAACAATCCCCAGGAGGCACATAATCCGTCAACCTAATAATTGGTGTTGGCATATACCTTTTTTGATCTTGTTCTATTGTCAGTTGGGGAGCCTGTTCCCTGGGTCCTTGCAAGTGACTGCTGTCTTCTGTATTGGACTTACTGCCTCTTGAATTCTGAAACCTTTTGCCAACCCTTACTCTAAAGCTGGTCAAACACAAGTAGAATGTTTGTAGGAAAACTCTTGCTTTCGGAATGTTCACTTGATTGCCAAATGGTTAAGGGGGACTGCATTGATGAAAATTTTTCTTTATCCACCGTCTGGAACAATCTTACCTGTTATGCTAGAAAAAGTTTCATCCGGAATTGGAACTGAACTTTCATGGTCATGAAAATTTTTGGAAAATGATGCAGTCTTTAAAATGCTGTAGTCCGTTAGTAGTATCTACTTATTATTTTCGGGTTTGCAATTAGTTGTAAACGGAACCAATTTAATTAGTGAGTGGCAATGCTGGTTTCCATGTCATTCCTTAGCTGTGTAATTGCCCTTTAATGCTTATATATATATATATATATATATATATATATATATATATATATATATATAATATTAGTGCCCTGTTTTATGTACAAACAACCTAAAAATCTGTTTTAAAATGAAAAAAAATAGCCAATCTGTACCATTTATGTTAAAAGCTGTGTTTTTAGGCCTTAATATAAGAGGGGACTATACTTATTAGCCTAGTATTTGTCAGTGATGGCAATAATTTTACTGCATCAGACTTTTAGACCAGAGTTTTATTGTCAAGAACCTAATTGAACACCGGTTTCTTGGTTGTACTTTTTGTAATTACAGCTGGTTTAGAACAGTAATCCAGTATTTGTTTTCTAAATTTTTTTATTACTTTGGTCTCTGCCTCCTTTTGCCATTTGTAATACTCTCATAAGAATGCGTGTGTTATTTTGGTGTGTAGATTGCCCATGACCTAAATTTTTTTTTCATGATTAGAAGCAGCCTAAGGCCATGCACATTGTTTTTTCCCCTGGCCTTGTTATGACCCATTTTTGCCTTCTCTCGATTGTTCTCAGTTCTTGCTGAAGAACACATAGTTTCCTTATTATACCAAGTTATTAGAATAAAAGTCTGTTTTTTTTTTTTTAAGGAAGTGTTTTATAAAACTCGGTCATCTGCAACCTGAGCTACTGTGTTTGTAAGATGCAGGTTTAATGGTGAATGTTTTTTTTTTTTTTATTGTACAGGCATCTATGGGGGTCACCATATTAGATGCTGGGCTAAACAAAAATATATCAGAGGAAGTTTGTGTCTTGTAAGACTCGAGTTTATCGTATTTGGTTTTCTGTTGAAATGTAGTCTGTCTTTTTTGTGGTCATAGGGCATGGCTGGGGCTCGTTTGTTTCTCAAGTTCTTTACAGGAAGTAGTGCTTGAGTCACTTGGTGGCCTGTTCACAAACTCTGTTGAGATGGTCAAACCATTACTTATAGTGGTGCAGCCAGATGACTCATTTTGAACTAGATGTCATAAAGACCGTGTTTCTTGCCTTGAGGCTTCATTACCCACACTGTTGGGTATGTACAACTGGTGATCTACCCACACTGTGGGGTATGTACAACTGGTGATCTACCCACACTGTTGGGTATGTACAACTGGTGATCTACAAACTCATTTGTAGATATATAAGTATACAACTGGACTCGACAACTAAAGGAGTTCTGGATGGAGGCATACAATTCTTGTTTTGAAGTGTAAAGCCATTTTCTACAAAAACTGGTAAAGCTAGCCTCAATCTGATCAAGTGGGAATGTGGTCTTCATACTACAAATCCTTGCTGATCAACTGAGTAATGCTGGACATCTGTAAGAATACCAGCACTAAAAAATGCTTTGCTTTCTCCAGCATATGATGCAGCCTGGGTTTAAGACTCTTTGAAAAACAGAATTGGCACCATGTGTTAATAGATCCATGTATTTAATATTATTTTTACAGGTACTTGTGTAACAATGTCAATTTACCAGTGTTAATTTTGGCAGCAAATTTCAATTTAGTTTCAGTCAGTCTTTTGACTAAAATGCCATTTTTAGTTTTAGTCCTATTTTAGTCCTTTGACTAAAATGCTAATTTAGTTTTAGTCGTATTTTAGTCATCCAAATTATTTTAGTTTAGTCCTATTTTAGTCTACTTAAATCTCCAGTACATTTTAGTTGACTAAAATCTCATACATTTTAGTCAGCTACAAATTAAATGGGTTTAGGTAAATTGTAATTCATGATTTAAACATTTCTCTAGAATTTCTAAACTCCTTATATACTCTTGGTGTAAAATCTAGCTTAATATTTCTGGTATTCCGGATTGGACATGCACTACAGATACAGATTTAGCCATTGTGATATATAACGTCTGTTTATGAAACTTGGTTTTATTTATAAAATCAAAAATATTGCTTTTTGACAAACAGAAGTGCAACTTTAAAATGCAAAGAAATGTAAACTCTATTGGCTGTAATGGCATTGCACATATTACCTGAATATATTACCAACAATAATTAAGAAAAAAATATAAGGCCCCCCCCCCCTTTCAGCAGCTTAGTAGATGCCCCTACTTATGCTTCTGCAGTAGTGCAATATATGTTTAAACTTTAATGTGCTATCTTACAGGCTCTGGATGGAATTGTGTTGCCGAGTTAGATATGGCCAGCAGAGTACTGTTAATTTTGTTGTCAATTTTTGATTTTAGTTTTTGTCTTTTGACTAAAATGTAATTTTAGTTTTAGTTGTATTTTAGTCATCTGAACTGTTAGTCCTATTTTAGTCAACTAAAATAGTGTTAATTTAGTCGACGAAAATATTTTAGTCGCAAGAATTAACATTGCAATTTAGACAGTGCTTTACCTATATCTTGTGAATTCACATCAGTCCCTGCCCTGAAGGGGCTTACAATCTAAGGTCCCGCACTCACATACATGCATACAAATACTAGGGCTAATATAGACAGGAGCCAGTTAACCATGTCTTTTTAATGGTTTGCATTGCTTATTTTTCAAGGAGGAAATCACTTGTTTTTTCATTCTTTATCACTGCTGTTGTGTGTTATGTTATATAAGTGATAGCCAAAGAATGTAATTTAAGCCATGGACCAAAATTGTCTGTGGCATCAAGTGGGCATGTTGGAGAAAGCATTCTGTTAATTGCATGGCTTTCTTAGGTGGCGAGTGTGCATGGTAAAATAGAGCATTAGCTGCAGAGGCCCATTTAGATTTGGGGGGGGGGGGTCTTTAAATGTCCACTGAAGCAAGGATTTGTATCTTAGTTCTCTGGACTAACCACCTCTTCTTCCAAAGTATGACAAAGCTTGAAGTAATAGGAGTTCCCCCTCTTCTGTTCTTTGTAATCTTTAATACTAGTCAGCAGGGTTTATTGAAGGTTGGGAATTCTTTCTCTGTTATTGCATGGCCAGGGTTGCCACCGCATCCCTTTAAGCCAGGACACACGTTAATTACACAGGTTCTGTGGCTGATTAACCACTTTAGCCCCGCTTACATTGAGGCTACTGCGGCAAAGTGCCGCGATCCCGTCCAGCGACGTAGACCTACGTCGCTGGACTCCGCCCCTTGTGGGCGGCGCTCGCGCGCCGCCGGAGGCTCGCGCGCCGCCGGAGGCTCGCTCCCGCTGTGTTCATTCACAGCGGTAGTCGGGCCAGCGGAGGAGCAGCGGTGATTGCCGCTACTCTGCCCCGATCGTCGGATCGAGTCTGGAGATCCGCCCGCTGTGTGTAAACACAGCGGGCGGATCTCCATAGTGACAGGGACTGACAGATCGGAGTGTTCAGCATAGCTGGACATCCGATCTGTCCTTCTGTCACTCAGTCACCTCCCCCCCCTACACGTCAGTAAGCACCAGGCATACATTAACCCCTCCCTCTCCAATAAAATTAACCCCTTCCCTGCCAGTGTCATTTTTACAGTAACAGTGCATATATATAGCACTGATTACTGTAGAAATGTCACTGGTACCCCCAAAAGTGTCAAAAATGTCAGTCAAGGGTCCGATCTGTCCGCCGCAATGTCGCAGTCCCGCAAAAAAAATCGCAGATCACCGCCATTACGCGTTAAAAAAAAAAAAAAACACCAAAAATGACAGAAATCTCTCCCTTAGTTAGTAAACGCAATAACTTTTGCGCAAACCAATCAAAATACGCTTATTGCGATTTTTTTTTTTACTAAACATAGGTAGCATAAAACAAATTGGCCAAAAATTTAAAAAAAATTTGATTTTTACATTTTTTTTTGGGGGGAATTTCATATAAAAAATTGTGAAAAATATTGTTATTTTTTCAAAATAAACGCTATTTTTTTGTTTATAGCGCAAAAAGTAAAAATCGCACAGGTGATCAAATACCACCAAAAGAAAGCTCTGTTTGTGGGAAAAAAAGGACGTAAATTTCGTTTGGGTACGGCGTCGCACGACCGCGCAATTGTCAGTTAAAGTCGCACAGCGCCGAATCGCAAAAAGTGGCCTGGACGGAAGACAGCAAAATCCTCCGGTGGTAAAGTGGTTAAGGTGGTAATTAAACTCACTTGGTGCCTTATCTGCATTATATCAGCCTCAGAACCTGTGTAATTATTATGTGTCCTGGATTAAAGGGATGAGGTGGTAACCCTATGCATGGCAAGACTAAAATGTCAGATTGCTGTTTTTAGTCATTTCAGCAGCTCCTTATTTTAAAACCACGTCACCATTGAAATTCTTCTTTTAATGCCTACCTGGCAAACCTGGCAAAAATTGTAAGGAATGATTAACCTTGTCAAAGGTATTCATTGCTTTACTCCTTGCCTAAGACTTGTGCAGTCTGAAAGTGTCTGCTGTGGTTAATAGGAAATGTTTAAAGATTGCTAGTTGCTATGTATCTATAAAATTCTCTTGATAATTGTGGATAAACTGCTATGGCAACAAGCACATATTTAAAAGGTTTGTGTTCCCTATAAACACATGGAATTCTGCAAACAACTCTTCAGACCAATCAGAAAATGTAGAAATAAAATTATATTTCACATTTTATTTCACTGCCTCTTACCAAAGTCTGTTCTGTAGGTGAGAATAATCAGCTGGGGTAAGCATGCAAATCCTGGGCTAGTTGGTATCCGTATCATTGATTGTACTGCACAGCTACAGGTTCATCTCAAAAAAAATTGTATTTCCTCAAAAAAGGTTAATTTTATTTCAGTAATTCAATTCAAAAAGTGAAACTCCTATATTACATAGATTCGTTATATACCCAGTGATATATTTCAAGTATTTTCTTTCTTTTAATTTTGATGATTGATTTACAGCTAGTGAAAACCCAAAATTCAGTATCTCAGAAAATTAGAATATTGTGAAAAAGCTCTACATTGTAAACTTGTGGTTTAACACTCTAATCAGCTTGTTAACTCAAAACACCTGTAAAGGTTTCCTGAGCCTTTAAATGGTCTGAGTCTGGTTCAGTAGGTTACTCAATCATGGGGAAGACGGCTGACTTGACAGTTGTCCAGAATAGTCATTGACACCCTCCACAAGGAAGGTAAGTCACAAGGTCCATCCTCCACAAGGAAGGTAAGTCACAAGGTCCATCCTCCACAAGGAAGGTAAGTCACAAGGTCCATCCTCCACAAGGAAGGTAAGTCACAAGGTCCATCCTCCACAAGGAAGGTAAGTCACAAGGTCCATCCTCCACAAGGAAGGTAAGTCACAAGGTCCATCCTCCACAAGGAAGGTAAGTCACAAGGTCCATCCTCCACAAGGAAGGTAGGTCACAAGGTCATTGCTAAAGAAGCTTGCTGATCAGCATGCTGTATTCAAGCATGTTAATGGAAAGTTGAATGGAAGGAACAAGTGAGGTAGAAAAAGGTGCACACGCAACAGGGATAAGCACAGCCTTGAGAGGATTGTGAAGCAAAGGCCATTCCAGAGTTTGGGGGAGATTCACAAGGAGTTGACTATGGTTGGTTTCAGTGCTTCAAGAGTCACCCCACACAGAGTTATAAAGGACATGGGCTACAAATGTCCCATTCCTTGTGTCACGCCACTCCTGAACCACAGGCAACGTTAAAAGCATCTTAACTGGCCTAAGGAGAAAGGACTGGACTGTTGGTCAGTGGTCCAAAGTCCTCTTTCATCCAAATTTGGCATTTCATTTAGAATTCAATGTGGAGAGCTGCAGAATTCAAGTTGCATGAGGTCCAGTGTGAAGTTTTCACAGTCCGTGATAATTTGGGGAGCCATGTCATCTGCTGGTGTTGATCCACTGTGTTTTATCAAGTCCAAAGTCAGTGCAGCCCTCTACCAGAGAAAATCTATAGAATGTCATGCTTCCCTCTGCTGACCAGCTTTATGGAGATGCTGATTTAATTTTCCAGCAAAACTTGGCATCTGCCCACGCTGACAAAAGTACCAATACCTGGTTTAATGGTCATGGTATCACTGTGCTTGATTGGCAAGCAAAATCGCCTGACCTAAACCCCATAGAGAATCTGTAGGGTAGTGTCAAGAGAAAAATAAGACACCAGACCCAAAAATGCAGACGAGCTGAAGGCAACTATCAAAGCAACCTGGGCTTCCATAACACTTCAGCAGTGCCACAGGCTGATCGCCTCCATGCCACGCCGCATTGATGCAGGAATACATGCTAAAGGAGCCTCATACCATACCATGCATACTATACTTACATGGACATACTTTTCAGTAAACCAACATTTCTGTATTAAAAATTTATCTTTAAAATTAAAAAAAAAGAAATGCTATCACTCTGTGTATAATAAATCCTATATAATTGAGTTTCACTTTTTGAATTGAATTACTGAAATTAAGTTTTGATGATGATCTAGTTTTTTTAGATGCACCTATCTGTGGCTACACATGGCTGTTCAAAGAACCTCCATAACTTTGTTCTATTTTTGCATTTGTGACTTTTGGATTTTTAGGTTTTCACTCGAGACCCAAAGAGGGGGCACAATAAGTGCAACCTTCCTTGTATGCATTAGTGTTTTCTTACCACAAGGTCTTGTGTAGGATTATTCAAATCCAAGGTGGAAAATAGCCACTGTGACAAAATTGCAATGGGCTTCTGACTTTACCACTTCTGGTCCGGAAGGTTTTACCCCCTTAATGACGGGGCCATTTTTTGTGACACGGCACTGCTTTAACTATTTGCGCGTTCGTGCAAAGCTGTACCCAAATAAAAAAAATTGATGTCCTTTTTCCCACAATTAGAGCTTTCTTTTGGCGGTGTTTGATCACCTGTGCGATTTTTACTTTTTGCGCTATAAACAAAAAAAGAGCGTTTATTTTGAAAAAATAACAATATTTTTAACATTTTTTTTATATGAAATTCCCCCCCAAAAAAATTTTGGCCAATTTGTTTTCTGCTACCTATGTTTGGTAAAAAAAAATCACAACAAGCGTATTTTGATTGGTTTGCGCAAAAGTTATTGCGTTTACTAACAAAGGGAAAGATTTCTGTCATTTTTGGTGGTTTTTTTTTTAACGCTTAATGGCGGCGATCTGCGATTTTTTTTTTTTTTTTTTTTGCGGGACTGCGACATTGCGGCGGACAGATCGGACCCTTGACTGACATTTTTGACACTTTTGGGGGTACCAGTGACATTACTGCAGTAATCAGTGCTATATATATGCACTGTTACTGTAAAAATGACACTGGCAGGGAAGGGGTTAATTTTATTGGAGAGGGAAGGGTTAATGTATGCCTGGTGCTTACTGACGTGTGGGGGGGGAGGGGACTGAGTGAGTCATGGACAGATCGGATGTCCAGCTATGCTGAACAGTCCGATCTGTCACTCCCTGTCACTATGGAGATCCGCCCGCTTGTGTTTACACACTAGATCCCCGACGATCGGGGGAAGAGCGGCGGCGATAGCTGCTCCTCCCCTGGCCCGACTCCCGCTGTGACTGAAAACAGCAGGAGCGAGCCTCCGGCGGCGCGCAAGCGCCGCCCAGAAGGGGGAGTGTCTGACGACGTAGTACTACGTCGTCAGACGATAACGAGCCACTCTGCCGCAGTAATATTACTGTGGGCGGTGGTAAAGTGGTTAAAGTCAATTCATTCCAAAATAAAATGTTAAAATCAAACAAAATCTTTCCAACAACAAACGAATATTTTGACTATTTATGTATGCATTTTCCTAGGAGTTTTTCCTAAGAATTTCCATAGCGAAATCTATCTATGGGCCAATTAAAGGTCTTAAAAGAAACACATGCTCAATAGCTCACTTAATCTCCCCACACTGTCTCCTAGAGTTCACTGAGGTTTGATTTCTGCATTAGTTGTATTCCTGATATTCACATCTTTTCCACTGTCTGTAACAACGTGCCAGCTTGGACTCTGCAGGGGTCATAAGTAGCACTCATTAGAGATCCAGGAAAAGTTACAGTTAAAAGCAGTTATAGTACTCTAATGAGCAGGTGGGAGTGGTACAAGTATAGAGCTTTTAGCTGTTCAGAAATGTGTGAAGAATTAAGGCAAGAACAACTGTAATGGGGCTACGATGAAACTTTTTAAACCGGAATCGGCCACATAATTCGCTAACTTCTTTGAGAGGTCATTGAATAAAATCAGCAGTTAAAGCGGAGTTCTGGCCTCAAAATCGAAAAAATAGATTTTGGGCCATCCGCTTGCTGAGGGTCACCTGAAAAAGAAATAAATGCTCCCAAATTTTTTTTTTTGTTCACTTACCTTGTTTTTGAAGAAAATCTACTCGCCTTCCTTCCACTTCCTCCCTCTGCAGCCGCGGCCCACGCCGTCCCTTCCGGCTTGCGATGACTCCTGGGAGCTGAACGTCATCGCTCCCAAGAGTCAATGCGCCTGCACCGGCCCCGCTCGTCGCTTCGGTGCAGGTCCGGCATTCCCTGCTAAACGGCTTCTGGGCATGCCCAGAAGCTGTGCAGGGATTCCGCGCGTGCACCGGAAGTGACGAGCGGGGCCAGTGCAGGGCATTCTGGGACTCCCAGCGTCACCGAAGAGGAGGCAGAAGAAGACGCTCCGGCTTAAGCTGCCCACACCTGAGATGGCAGCACTGGAGAAGAAATTTTAAAGGTAAGTATTTCTTCTAAAAGGTAAGTGTGATCCGAGACAGTACAGAGGCTATCCATTGTGGAATGCACTAGCCCTGACTGTCCCGGGGGTATTTTTATCTAAAATTCACCCCCGAGACCGGAACTCCGCTTTAACATTGTCCCAAAGGGAATGAAAGCAGTAGAGCTACACAGAATTTGGTTAAGGGCTTCAGCTTTCTGTTGAAAACTTAGCCATGTTAGTATCATGTATCAAATATATACACTCAAGTGTCTGTAGTACCTGCAGTAGCCAGTTTTTTAAAATGGGGGAAAAAAACTGCTCTCCCGTAAATGGAAACCCGTTTCAGGGTCTGGATGGTGGTTTACAATGGTGATTTAAAATAAAATATTGGGGTGCTCTAATAACATGCCACCATGGATACCTGCATTCAGTTTGTACATTCTCTGATACTTTGTTTCCTTCCACAATTAAAAGGTCTTTGTAGGATTACACTTTCACCCTCTTTGGCCCTAAAAAAGAACTTCAGCTTTTCCTCCCCTAAACAGATACATGGTGTATGTAAATGAATCACAACCCCATTGTCAGTTTGTGTGTAACTTACCTCCTTAAGCTGTATGCAGCAGGTTTCTGCATCGGTTGGCACTCCTCTTCCTGGCTGAATTTCAAAGTTCTCTTCCTGTTTCCATTCTTTACCAGTCCTGATACTATCTTACATAATTTGATCCTCCTGTAGCTTCAGGAGTGATATGGGAGTCACTTATACTAGGTCTTGCAGATGATTTGGGTGGGTCCTAGGGTTACTGTGAGTGTGTCAGGGCCTTAATGTGGGTGGTGAAAGGTGTAAATGTGTCCTATAGCTTACTGCATAACTACAGAGGAAAGGCTATGGGAG
Organism: Pelophylax lessonae; assembly: GCF_965119305.1. Taxonomy (NCBI): domain Eukaryota; kingdom Metazoa; phylum Chordata; class Amphibia; order Anura; family Ranidae; genus Pelophylax; species Pelophylax lessonae. The sequence continues at coordinate 114,633,421 of NC_138774.1, read as the reverse complement.
AGGATTTTGAAGATTTTTCACATGTAAATTAATCCTTTCACTGAGCGCAGGGCTCTGGGAGGGCAGGAGCTGAGGGATGCAAATCTCCCTGTTCACACTGGTGGGCATATTTAACTGGGCAGGATTGAGTTCTAATTGTGATCAATTAAGCCTTGCCCAGCAGCACAGCTAGCTTTCAGAACTAAAGAGTATATGTGGAGCTGCACTAAGGCTCGGTTCACACTACGGCGATCCGACTTAGGGGGTGACGTGTGAAGACTTCGGCTCGACTTGCACGGACTTCAGAAAATTAATGTCTATGCAAGTCGCTCCAGGACGCCCCGAAGTAGTACAGGACCCTTTTTCTAAGTCGGAGCGACTTGTGTCGCTCCTATTAGAACCGTTCCTGTACTACAGTATGGGACGCGATGGACTGCGACTTGTCAGGCTGACAAGTCGCGGTCCAAGTCGAGTTCAGTGTGAATGGGCTGTCAACCTAACAGTGTTTTAAATATACAGTGAATAAATGTAGCAATCAAATCTTGTGAAGTCATAAATAAACCCAAACAATAATGCATATATAACTCAATATATGAGCGCAAAATAAATATTACAAATGGTGGTGCACTGAAGTGATTCAGGTGAATAGTGCATACTAAATATAAATAAAAACCAATCTTTTTTTTTTTTTTTTATAAAAAGTCCATCATCGTGAATGGTGCAGTAAAATACTGGTATCGGGGAACACTCAAAAAATTGACAGTGAACAAGTGTTGTATATAGCTCCAGCACCAGGTGGTTACAAAAACACATAAATACTCTCCTGGGTGTTCTACATCCTTACCTTACTGCTGTAAGGTAACAGCATGAAGCAAGCCACTGGCAATCGTAGAGCACACTCTGGGTAGGATGTAGGAGGTCCTATAGTCTCCAGTAAAAATGGAACATAAAGGAGAGACTCCGTATAGTGTAGTAGTTTTGAGGTCATTTATTAGGGAAAATTATGTAAACTCGCATTTGGGTAGATGAAAAATGGCAGATAACATCCATTCAGTAATGTTCGTATACCCCCAATTTTTTGCTGTGGTTTGCCAAGAAAATAGTGGCGGCCATGATGGTGGTGCCCTGTGGGCGGCTATTTTGGCGGTGGGAGCCCTTCCTCATCCCCTGACTCCTGGATCTTTTCACTTCCTGATCGTCAAACGTATAGTGCAGATAATCCTGGTGGTTGCAGTTGCCTGTTTCTGCGGGTGTTGAGTCTGGTGGTGTCCTCTCCCTCTCTGCTGAGGATTGGGTGGTGTTGCCAGCACGGTGCGGGTTGTCCCTTTGCAGTGTTTTCACTTTTTGTGGGGTCCCCTCAGTGACTCATGGAATCTTGAAGCACATCTCCCCACCTTATTCCCTCTCTGAGGCAGCGGGGCCCTCCATGTCCCAACCATCCATCAATGCACTGACGGCGGTCCTGGAGTCCTTTTGTGTCCCGGGTGACGGACTGGCAAAAAGACCCCCCCCCCCCCCCCCCCGGCCTTCCTCTTCCCTTATCTGTCTCATCAGATCCTGAATCTGACTCGGCCACCGCGGACGTGGGTCACGCTGCTGGGTCTACAACCTCGTGCCCGGAATCCTTTGATAGGAAGATTCCTCCACGTCTGAACCTGTGCACGAAAAGGTGCTGTTCTAGGCACTGATTGTATCGGTGTGAGACACTGAAGATGGAAGACGCAACTGGGACTGAGGCGCAGGTTTCCTTCGGCACTCGCAAACCATCCAGAGTGGAAAAGGTGTTTCCTTCCCTGCCCATTTTGACAGAACTGTTGCTAAAGAGTGGGGATGACCAAAGTGCCCCATGGGGTCCTCAAGCGATTTACTAGGCGTTACCCCCTTTGAGGAGTCTCTTCTTAAGAAGTGGACTGGTTCACCGGTGGTGGACCCTCCGGTTTCCAGATTAAACAAGGCAGCCATGCTTCCCAGCCTTTAAGGAATCGGCTGACGGGAAGGCGGAGGCTGTGGCCCGAAATATGTACACTCTGGCTGGTTCGGCAATGAGGTCGGTAGTCACGAATGCCCTGGTGTCGCAAACTCTGATCGAGTGGGCTAAGCCCTTACACCGTGACCTGGAGGGAGAACAGCTGCCCCCTGCCTTTGCCGAGCTGGCGGACCAGCTGGTCCAGGGGCTGCAGTTCACCTATGATCCTTCTTTGGATGCGGCTCCCCTAGTGGCTTGGTTCTGTTTTGGCAGTGGTCCATTGGCGTGTCTTCTGGCTCAAGTGCTGGTCTGCGGACCAGACTTCGAAAAAGGCCTTGACTGTTCTTCCTTTTTTAAGGAGATTGCCTGTTTGGAGCTACCCTGGATGACCTCAATAAAGATCTCACAGGGTGGAAGAGTACTCCCCCCCCCCCCCCCCCCCCCCCCCCCCCCCCCACCCCTGCTACTAAGGGCAAGGAACCTCGTCGTAGACGTGAGCCTTCGTTTTTTGTGGCTCTTTTTTTTTTTTTTTTTTTTTCTTTTTTTGTTCATCGGGGTCCACTGATGGGCTTGAAGCCTTTTATGGCCTCCTCTGGAGGATCCAGACGAACCTGGTCTGGCAAGCCGAGTGCCCTGGTGCAAAACAAGTGGGTCCACAAAGTCATTCGGTCCAGGTACAAGATTGAGTTTCGCTCTTGTCCCCCCGTCAAGGTACTTTACTTCCAACTTGCGCCTATCCCTGGACCGCTTCCAGGGCCTGTTTGGGGAAGTACAAAATCTGTTACTTCAAGGGGTGATTGTTCCGTGTCCAACTCCGGAACGTTTTCAGGGCTTTTACTCAAACCTGTTCAGTTTCCAGGAAGGAAGACAAAGAGTGTCCAATCCTGGACCTCAAGGCGCTAAACTGCTTTGTGCGGGTGCAGAAGTTCAGAATAGAGTCCATTCGAAAAATGGTGGCATTCCTGTGTCTGTGATTTTCCTCACCTCCTATCTATATCAAGGATGCCTACCTTCACATTCCAATATGTGCCAGTCGCCAGCATTATCAGTTTGTGGCATTACCCTTTTGGTCTTGCCTCTGCTCCTCGGGTCTTCACAAAAGTGTTAGCCCCACTGCTAGCCTTGTGCCCCACTGCTAGCCTTGTTACGACAATGGGGGATCGCGGTACTGTGCTACTTGGAACGATCTCCTTCTGCAAGCGGAGTCTCCTTCTGCTCTGGTGGAAAACCTGGAGATCACAATGCGAACACTGGGTGTTCGGCTGGATTCTGATTTTTCAGAAGTCTGCACTGGTTCTGTCCACGAAGCTGGACAATCTGGGCCTGACTCTGGACTCGGCCTTAGCCAGAGGGCTCCTTCCTCTGGACAAACTCCAGAAATTGCATGCTGCAATTCATCTCCTGCTGTCCAGCAGATGGCCATCCCTCCGAACTTGCATGCGGGTGCTGGGCCTGATGGTGTTTGCACAGTTCCCTACAAGGTCCCTGCAAAGGGAGATTCTGACCAAATGGGATAAGACTCTGCAGTCTCTGGACAATCAGATCTGGCTGAATCGAACGAAGGTGTCCCTGACATGATAGCTTCATTCTCTGTTGCTTCGGCTGGGCAAATCCTTCCTCCCCTTGTATTGAATAGTGGTCACCACAGATGCCAGCCTGTCCAGTTGGGGAGGCCTCCTCGACAGGCATTCTGCTCAGGGGATCTGGAAGCTGGAAGAGTCCAGACTATGTCTTGGAACTCCAAGCGATCACACTGTCTGGACCATTGGACAGATCGTCTTCAGGGTTGTCCAGTGCGCATTCATTCGGACAATGCCTCGACTGTGGCTTATGTCAATCACCAAGGGGGCACAAGAAGTGTCCTGGCGGCTCTGGAGGTAGCCAACATTTTAAGGTGGGTAGAACGGTTCTTTCCAGCCCTCTCCGCCGTACAGGTTCCCGGGGTGGAAAATTAGCAAGCGGATTGCCTCAGTCAGCAGGCATTGGACCAAGGGTAGTGGTCCCTTCACCCGGAGCGGTTTCATCAGCTGCGTTTCCTGTGGGGCACCCCTGAGGTGGATCTGTTGCCACTTCAGCTAAACAGAAAGGTACAGAGGTTTGGGGCTTGGTCAAGGGATCCTCGGTCAGATGTAACAGATGCTTTGGTGGCCCCGCGGGGTCAGTATCGTCTGATTTGCACCTTCCCTCCACTCAAGCTTCTGCCAAGACTTCTAAGCAGGTTTCCGGTCATCTTAGTGGCTCTAAACTGGCCTCTCTGAGCTTGGTACACCGATCTGGTGCGGCTGGTCACCAACATTCCTTGGCATCTTCCTCTCATTTGCTGTCCCATGGGCCGATCTTCAATCCTGCTTTACAGTCGCTGGCTTTGACGGCTTGGCTGAACGCCAAGTGCTGTAGGATAGGGGTTTATCTGAGCCGGTGATTCCTGCACTGTTGGAAATCTACCTTTTAGGAAGATCTACCATCGTACATTGCGTGGTTTGAGTCTCTTGGGGTTCAACCTTGCTCCTTTTTGGTGGCTCAGATCTCAACCTTCTTTCAATGGGGGGTTGAACAGAAATTGGCTTTGAGTACCATCAAGGGCCAGGCGTCGGCTTTGGTGGTTGTCTTCCAACGACCTTTGGCCACACACTCCCCTGGTGCGTACCTTTCTTCAGGGTGTCCGGCATTTGGTTCGTCCAGTGCGTGCTCCATTGCCGCCTTGGGATCCTATTTTGGTGAAAATATTCAGTAAATTCCCCTCCTTACGCTGTCCCAGAAGGTGGCCTTTTTAGTGGCTATCACCTTCAGTGGCTATCACCTCTGCGCGCATGGTGTCAGAACTGCCGGCGTTATCCTGTTGTTTGTTTTACTTGGCGATTCACAGGGATAAGGGGGTTCTTTGCCCTTGTCCGTCGTCCCTTCCAAAGGTTGTCTCTGATTTTCATTTAAAAAAAGACATTGGTTTGCCTTCCCTGTGTCCTAGACCTAAACATCCAAAGGAAATTGCCTTGCATGCCTTGGATGTCGTCCGGGCAACTAGGATGTACCTGGCAGTTATGGAGTCTTTCAGAAAGTCAGACTCTTTGTGCTCACGGATGGAACTCAAAAAGTGTTGTCCGCTATGAATAAATGAAATGATGCACATTAAATACTTAAAGGAGAAGTACAGCCAAAGCTCGTTTCTTCTCCTGTGGATCACAAGCGTGCAGTTGATGTCGCAGAGCCAGTCCCGGCTGGGGTAAAATCTTGACAATGAAGTCAGGATCTGCCCACATGCCTGGAGCAGCACCCGTCTCAGGCTCCCAGCGAGACACTGAGAGCCTGAGCTGGCCGATTCTGCCCTCTCCACAGCTCAGTGCTCTTGTGAGCGAGTAGAAGCGGGGGAGCAAACAACGGGTTCCTGAGAATTGAGCAATCAGCGCCATTTGCTTGGTTCTCAATCTTGGAGCCGGAGGGGGGCTGATGCTGTATCCACCTAGGCAAGTAAGATTCTGGAAAAAAAAAAACTTCTCTATTAATAGCCTTAAGGTGCATTTTTTACTTTTTTTTTTTTTTTTTGCTACTTTTTTATTGCATTGAAAAAGCATCAAGAAAGTGTGCCAAATGCCTAAAGTGGGGGTTTTCTAGGGGAAGTGATGTAGAGGAAATAAATTGTTTTGAGATGTTTAGGTTGCGATGTGATGGCAGGCATTTTTGTAATTCTTGTGCTGCGTTTTGCTGCATTTAAAGACCCAACTGTCTTTTTAAGACACGTTACTGGCACTGACACTTGCCACTGGCAATAGTGCTGAATGCTGCTCCTGTCTGGCACTGTCAGTATTGCTGGCTTGATGCTTTTGCGTGGAGATGCAAATGGTGTTAATCACACAGCTGCTCTGTACAGACAGGAAGTGGTTGGAGCTTCTCTGTTCTATCTCTATCAGTGCTTTCCTGGGATACAGGAACCTCCACTGCCTCCCATATACATGTCTAAACTAGGTCTTAGGCAAGGCAATAGCAGCAGTACCTCCTGAAAGTGGCCTGCTGCTTCATTTTTACTGCAATGCTATTGTACATGTGTATACTGTACTGTGTGGTACGTATTGCAATAATGATAGATGTTGAAGGACAGTTGGGAGGCTTTAAAACATGGTTATAAACACATGATCTTGACGCGTTTGTTTATACGAACCTTTGCTTCATTTTCATGAAAAAGTATCTGTGGTGTAATAATAAGTTTACAATTTGGTCATCTGTTAATAATTAAGCATGTAAATTCTTATTTAAATCTGGGTATACTTTGTATTTTTCCCAGGGTTTTGTATATTTTCATTACAAAATAACACCCACACTTTTCCTCTGTGCAGTTGTTTCCTATTATTAGGACCCGTCGCTGCTGTTCTCTCCCTATGTGCAGGGAGACTGGTCTTGTATCTGCCTTCCTATAATAGTCTACAGGCAGCTCAACACTATTTACCAAGGTAATATCATCTGGGTTTGCAATGGCATTTGTTGCACTTGTAGTGCATTTATACCTCTTTACGACTATTCAGAAAAAAATTTAGATAAATATTTTGGCCCCTGGTGTGGAATTAGTTTTAAGGATGGAAATGATTCAGAGTTGTCCAGAACATAACCAACTTATCTGTTGCAAGGTTCTTGGCAAATGTTTCAAATTCGCATGTCATTATTATTATTATTATTATTATTATTATTATTATAATAATAATTAACAACAACATATAGTTAGATTTAAAAAAATTGTAATTGCAAATGTCCTGTTGCTAGTATTATTCCTCTTTAGTAGAGGCTTGACTTCTGAAATGTGTTGTCTTTGTTACTAGCATAGACTCTCAACCCAGATAGCATAGACTCTCAACCCAGATGTAGGCAGAGCCTCATCCACATTAGTGGATCGCAATTTTTTTAACAATTAATTGTGCGTCTCTAGCTTCTCATGCACACACGGTTTAGTAAAATTCTTCCATATCTTTTGAATGGAGAACTACAATTGAACATGTTAAAATCAAGTCCTTTTCTCTGCTAAAAAAAACATAATTTTTTTAAAAAAAAGGGAAATGCCAAGTAACAACTGAAATACTAATATTCATAGGAGAAAAAAACTTTAATAGTGCACAATTCAATAAAAGTGGATAAAAAAGAGCACAACTATTAATCTCAAGCTGTGAGGCATCAAGTACAATATTTCAATACGTGTCTATAGATTTTAAAATCAATATAGTCCATAATCATTCATAATTTTCCCCACCTCCTCCGTATAATATCTGCTCCTATACAAGAATTTGCCCACAGGATGACCTGCCTGTCAAACCCCAGATTTCAATCATCTTGATAGCAGGTTACCTGTGTGCTACAGTAACTTGTCAGTTCATACTATGGTTCCTCCAAGATACTCCACAACTTGAGAAGGTCCGTAGAATGATCTCAGATTACACTCCTTAAAGTAGAAAGAGACAAATCCTTTTATACCACTGTATTTATATAGGAATAGAAAACAAACCAAAGCATTCAAATATAGTGATGTGAACTCATACTTTTTGACAGTGCTTATTACAATGAGAAGCCACACCTTCTAGGTCCCGGCACAGAAAGATATGTCCGTGTCTCCTCTGACATCCGAAAGGGGGCAACAGAACTAGTAGGGAGGGTGGCGTTAGTGACATCAATACCTTTGCCACAATATACAGAATACCTATGGATTTTGCATAATTTATTTTTTATCCCCCCCCCCCCCCCCCCTAGAAATAAAGGGTGAAAAGGTGTGTGGGCATTTTTCCTACCTCAGGAATGCTGTGGCCAACCACTTGCATGTAGAAGTTTATTGGACAGAAAAATGTAGTGCTCCGGTTATAGATTTGATCCATCTGCACACTACAGTTTCCCTGATATGGTGTTTTTAAAGACGTTTGCATATAACATGTTCCTTCGCTGACATCTGTTTCATGTGCTATGTATATCTTCCTTATTTTTACATTTATAAAGCGGATTTTATTTTGCAAGATCTAATAGAGGACACATTAATCCATGATGTTTTAGGGAGCCATTTCATCTGCTTGTGTTGGTCCGCAGTGTGTTTTATCAAGTCCAAAGTTAACGCAGCCATCTACCAGGAAATTCTAGCATGCTTCCCTCTGCTGACCAGCTTTATGGAGGCGCTGATTTCATTTTCCAGCAGGACTTAGCACCTGCTCACTCTGCCAAAAGTACCAATACCTGGTTTAAGGATCATGGTATCACTGTGCTTGATTAGCCAGCAAACTCGCCTGACCTAAACCCTATAGAGAATCTGTGGGGTATTGTCAAGAGGAAGATGAGACACCACACCCAAAAATGCAGATGAGCCGAAAGCTATCAAAGCAACCTGGGCTTCCATAACCCCTCAGCAGTGCCACAGGCTTATCGCTTCTGCGCCATGCCGCATTGATGCATTAATTTATGCAATAGGAGCCCCAACCAGGTGTTGAGTGCAAACTAATACTGTACAAGGACATACTTTTCAGTAAAGCCAACATTTCTGTATTACATTTTTTTTTTTTTTTTTTTTTATTGGTCCTATGTAGTAATCAAATTTTTTGAGATACTGAATTTTGGATTTTCACTAGCTGAAAGCCATAATCCTCAAAATTAAAATAAAAAAATGCATGAAAAGTTTCACTCCTGTGTGTAATGCATCTACATAAATTAGGAGTTTCACTTTTTGAATAGATTTACTGAAATAGATTTTTTGATATTTTAATTTTATGAGATGCACCATGTTGTGGTATGTTTTTAGTGGAACAGTTCTTTTTTAAACAGATAAGCAGTGCCTCATCAGTCAAGAGGTGTGTTTTCTGTATCGACAGTGTAGAAATAAATGGCCTGACTTGCACTGGGATTAAAATTAATGGGTCACTCTGCTGCCTTCTCATTGGGCAGCCGTACTAGACAGGTGTGCCCCTTGTCCCCTTTTATTGTTAATAGCCACAAGTTTACTAAAACAAAATATAAAGGGCATAAGCGTAGGCCAAAAGGAACATAAATTGGCCACGTTTGAGGATGAGGTTTTGTTTTGTATTGGCGCACCTGAAATGTCTTTCCTCCCTCCTGCAGAAATGTGCCAATCTTAGTTACCTATTGAGTTGTGAAGTAAAAATGTACCAAAATGTAGATCCTCGGCTTTGGGAGAATAGATGGGACAAAATAAGACAAACCAATTTCCATTTATGTGGAAGGAAAGCTTTCCTATATATCCGGGGATTATCTTGTGATCCTTCTGATCTGTACACCTATAATTCCCAACCTCTTAAGAGGTTTTCTTATGCTTTGGAAAGATGGAATCTGCCTAGAATTTCATGCTTTAGTTTTACCAGTATAGGTAAAATGAATCTTTTTACTACCATTTACAAATGTTAATACGTCTTTAAGAGCTACGGTAAGGGATTATATCTGGTTGAATCGGAAACCATGATTGTTACCAATGACTGATTAGTCAAAAGTACTTTTGGGTTGTTAGCTTTGCTGGATTTTCGGAAATAGTGGCAGGCAGTAATACTTTTGAGAATATTGGATTAGCACTTTGAAAAGAATGGATAACAAATTTGCCTTTTGATATCCTATAATTTTATAAGAAGCCTCCCAAAACCTCTGCATTCTTTTGAGGCTTTTTATCCTATAGAAAAGATTTTTGTTCATGCTAAGGGTCCAACCCATTGTCTCTGGGTTAGCTGTATAAACTTCTACTCACTCCATTACACAGGGAATTTTTGTTTTGCATGGTTGAATGGGATGGAGATTTGGATCAGAATATTTCTTCAGATGTAATAAATAAAATATTGAAATTGGTCTACTTGTATTTATTTTTATATGTGTATATATATATATATATATATAGTGTGTGTGTGTGTGTTATTCCACTACTAAATTCAGACAAAAGGTAAATTCCCAAACACTTGAAATCTTAACCCCCGCCCCCCTTACCTTGGTAATAGCGAACAAAATGTAGGAATGTGCAGCAAAGTCTATTAAAATCATTGTTCTATGTATTCCCAAAAGAGAATGTTTGTTTTTGTTGTGAAAAAAAGAAAGTTATTCTGTTAAAAAAACTTTCTACTTCATCTGGGCAGTGTGGACATTTTTTAAAATTCAAAGACTTATAGCTAGTGAATGGCTACTGTATCTGCCGAGACCATATCGAGTGAATTTCTCTGCTCATATGGCTAGATCTTAACCTGAGCTTGCATTGCTAAAATATAATTTATCTTTTTTATTCAAGATTGTAATAATTGTGTAGATTTGGTTTAAATCTTTGTTGTATTGAGTGGAAAATAATCTGGTCTATTACCAGACTTGCCAAGGTTCAGGGCGAATCCAGGGGCAGGCTGCACTAGTGAGACTCTATCAATAATGTGGTCTTTTGGAATAGTTTTCCTACTCAGATCCTTTTAAAGCGGTTGCAAAGGCTTAAGGTTTTCTTAAGGTTTTTATTTTTATTTTTTTTATCTTAATGCATTCTATGTATTAATTCGAAAAACCTGTGTTCTGCTTCCCTCCTACCCAGTCTCCCTAAATACTAAACCTGAGCCCATTCTCGATCCAGTGCTGTGCCTTAGATTAGCATTGCTGCTCTTTCTCTCTCTCTTCAGTGGATCAGAGGCAGGAGCCAGTGTGGAGAGCGCGGGGGGGGGGGGAGTTAAGGCTGTGCCATGCCGTGTGCCCCAATAGCAAGCGTCTTGCTATGGGGGCACTCAGAAGGGTGGAATAGCCAGGGTTGCTGATGGAGGGCCTCAGAAAAGTAGGATCAGGGCTGCTCTGTGCAAAATCTTTGCACAGAGCAGATGAAAGTATATCATGTTTGTTTAAAAAATAATAATTCCCTTTTTGTAATTCATTCAATATATCCAGAGAAAGAGGTCCAATTTAAAATATTTGTGTTTTTTTTTTTTTTGTTTTTTTTTCCCCTGAGTCTGCTGTCACAATAAAATAGTACTGGGATCATCATTTTTTCAGTTGTCAGAGCGATTTGTGTATAGAAATATATCAAAAGAATGCATCACTGCTGATGAATGGTCCCTGGTCTATCCCACAGTTGGTCTGTGAGGGTAATGCCCCGTACACACATGCAGACTATCTGCAGACTTTTGTCTGCAGACTTACCTTTTCTATGTAGTGCAAGGGCCTGCCGGATTGCATACAAATTCAAAGTGTTTAGGTTTGACCTCATATTATATGGTTTTGGTAAGTCTGCAGACAAAAGTCTGCAGATAATCTGCATGTGTGTATGGGGCATCAGGAAATGGCTCAGACCATTTCTTCTTAAGGCTCCTTTCACACACTCCGTCCGTTGGACGGAGTCCGTTTTTTCACAGCGGGGGATCGAGCTGCCGATCCCCCGCTGAGCAGCAGGAGGACAGCTGTGTCTCCGCGCTGTGTGCGGAGACACAGCTGACAGTTCCCCATGCATCTCTATGGGGGAAATCGGATGTCAATGGACCGTCAGTCCGTTCTCACCCGATCCCATCCGATCCGCTGGACGGATGGAAAATAGGGTTTCCATCCGTCCAGATTTGACGGATCGGATCGGGTCGGATGTCAGCGGACATGTCTCCGCTGACATCCGATGCCCCATAGGAATGCATGGGGGGACCGTTCAGATCCACCAAAAAAACGGACAGGCGGATCTGAACGGTCCGCCTGTGTGAAAGGGGCCGAAGTGATGCTTGGGATTCCTTTTTAAATATAACACCTGGAAACATTTAAGCGGTATTAAACCTAAAACCAAAATTGTAATATATTGCAGCCTACCAATCATTAGATGTAATGGCTGTATTGGCTTTCTTTTTAAGCTTTTTTTTTTCCCTCTGCTTTTAATTGGTGATCTGCCCACTAACACACCACCTGTATTAGAGCATCCCCACTCTGGATGAAGGAACACAGCAGCACCTTTTGGATGGCAGCATTGTTAATCTGGGTGGGAGGGATGCTTTCAATACTAGCAGATTTAACTACACTAACAAATTGAAGCTGAACTTAAGATAATAACTTCTAAGAGGTTACTGCAAACATTTTTTTTCTCCAGGTCTTACACAAATAAAAGCTGGCCATTGTAAGCACCCCTGTCAGTGTTAAATGGTTTCTCGCTGCCCTGTAAAGGCTCTTTCACACTTTCGTTAAGTTTTAAAGCAGCCTAAAAGCACATGAATGCACTTTTAGCTTTTAAGGGGATTTAGGATGTATTTTACAGGCGTTCATGACTTTGTGGCAACACTTCTCAAACACTCCATGTGGTGTGTTTTTTTTTTTTGTTTGTTTTTTTTTTCAAGCTAAAATGAGAAATGATCACTTTTGATGCTTTGCAACTGCACTGTAAACGCCATAGGCAAGTTTACAGTGCGTTTAAGGTACAGTATAGTGTGTGTCAATAGAAGTGAATAGAGGTGGTTGTAAATCAACGCCTACCAAACTCTGCAGGCAGTGTTAATTTTGCCTCTCTGCAACGCTAACGCTGCAGTGTGAACAATTCTATTTGGCATTGATAGGTGTTCGGGAAGCATTAACCACTTGCCGACCACCGCACGACTATTTTACGTCGGCGGTCAGCCCCTCATAGGCAGAGCGACGTAGGGCTGCGTCGCTAGCCTGTGAGGGTCTAGGGAGCGAGCGCGCGCCGCCGGAGGCGCTTCCGCGTGGTCACGGTATCCCCCCGCGCGCGTGTGACCGGCGGACCCGATGTCCACCGGTCACTCTGCGATCGTTGGTGCAGAGGGAGAAAGGCAGGCGGCTAATGTAAACAAAGCCGCCTGTCATTCTCCCCTGTGTAGGAATGGTGATCACACGGTTCTACTATGTAGGACCGTTGATCATTGTTCCTACACCTCAAGCCACAGCCAATCCAGTTAGAATCACGCCCCTAGGGTAGGGACACACATAACCCCTCCCTCTCAAAGTTAACTCCTTCACTGCCAGTGTAATTTTACAGTAACAGTGCATATGTATAGCACTGATTACTGTAGAAATGTCACTGGTAACCCCAAAAGTGTCAAAAATGTCAGTCAAGGGTCCGATCTGTCTGCCGCAATGTCGCAGTCCCGCAAAAATAATCGCAGATCGCCGCCATTACACGTTAAAAAAAAAAACAACAAAAATCTTTCCCTTTGTTAGTAAACGCAATAACTTTTGCACAAACCAATCAATATACGCTTTTTGGGATTTTTTTTTTTTTACCAAGCATATGGTAAAAAAAAATTGGCCCAAAATGTTAAATTTTGATTTTTAATTTTTTTTTTGGGGAATTTCATATAAAAAAAATGTGAAAAATATTGTTGTTTTTGCAAAATTGACGCTGTTTTTTGTTTATAGCGCAAAAAGTAAAAATCGCACAGGTGATCAAATACCACCAAAAGAAAGCTCTGTTTGTGGAAAAAAAGGACGTCAAATTCGTTTAGGTACAGCGTCGCACGACCGGGCAATTGTCCGTTAAAGTCACGCAGTGCCGAATTGCAAAATAGGCCCTGGTTAGGAAGGGGGTAAAGTCTTCCGGGGCTTAAGTGGTTAATGAGAGCTAACCGCCTATATTCAATGCCTGTCTGTGCAAACAAACTTAAGATGTGTTAAGTTGCAATGCAAAAAAATGCTTTGGGTTTAATACTGCTGTAAAACGCACATCTGGAGTTCTGCCGAATAGACAGGCTAGAAAGTGTCAAAAAGATAAAAGGTCAATCAAACCCAATAGATCCTAGTCCAATAATATATATAGTAGGCTAAGCTCTGGATCCAGCAACATGGGTACCTTGTGGCGTTTCTCCTAATGCACATATGGGGCTACAGTGAACTATTCCTCGGACCACATCATTGGTACAGAACCCAGAACAGAGCGAGGGGAGCTGTAGTGAACATAGACACTTGTACCTATACAATTCCAGGTGATGTGCTGACCATAATAAGCACTTAGCCTGGGAAAACACTGACTATGGACTGCTGGGGACCACAGAATGTATAGTAATAAATGGCCACATTAGGTGTATAAAGAGGTTAGCACTATCAATGGAGTTCAAAGGTAAAAATATACATATCTCAGACCTTTTGGGAAGTATTAGGAAAAATACAGATCTGATCTGTTTATTGAAGAATACCATTAATATGTTATGGTGTTTGCAGCCAATATACCTCTTTTTAGCTTTCAATCAAAAAAAAAAAAAAACACAAAGGATATAGCACTTACAAAGGCTGCCAAACACAAATTATTTTTTGGACCGTATAATCAAAAAACACAGCACAGATGACACCCCCCCCCCCCCCTCCCCTCAATCACTAGCGAGGAGCACATCTCTATCTTTCACATCTGAAGATGCGAAGGAAATAGTGGCTTCCTGAGTACTTTTCATTCTTGGGTAAAAGTTTATTTTGAAACTTGTTAGATACTGCTACCTGACATTTACTGACAATTCAGCTTCATATCACTTCATACTCATAAGGCACTTTTATACTTGGCGGAACATATTCAGAAAAGAGTCTTTTCTATGGCTTTTAATGCAAGGTATACAAGACAAAAGAATGCTTAAAAGTACATGAACATTTCACTTATTGCATTTAGTCCTGTAAGGAATACTTTTGAAAGATGTATTTTTTTGAAGCAAAAACCTTCTGAGCAGAGCACTTAGGATTTGTTGATGCTTTCTGCTGGTATTGCGGTTAGTACATTTTCTAATTTTTACCTTTTTAGGGTAAATGTTTTGTTTTTATTGAACTGAACCATTCTCCTAAAAAAGCAAACAAACAAAATGGTGATCATTTATTTATTTTATTTTTTTGTTTTTTTTTTTTAAATGCATATTGCATAGTTTATGGGTTGTTAAAAATGTGTCTAGCTTTTTGTATCACATGAAATTCCTGGCTTGCAGAGAAAGTAGAGCAGCAACGTTGCCCTGTGTGAAATCGGTTCTGTGTATTATCCTATTGCTGTGAACTCCGGGTCACCATTATTGGCAAGGCGCATTTTATATTTCATTTCCATTCTGGTCTCTTGGCTTGCCGCTTCCATGATAGCAGCTGTGGCAGTGTTAAAGGTTTTGGTTGTTTGCAATTGTGTGCACACTTGATCATTTTTGATTTTCTTATTTAATACATTTTTATTGAAGCTCACAATACAGAAGTACAAGCGTAAACCAACATTTGTACATATGAAATTCATACAACATAGTTTACACTGCGTAGTTTAACCACTTGCCGACCAGCCGCCGTACATATTCTGCGGCAGGTCCGCTCGTTCCCCCCCAAACGACGTACCTGTACATCGTTTCGTGGGGCGTGCGCCCATTCGCCACAGGGGAAGCTGATCTGCGGGTCCCGCGGCCTTGATTGCCGCCGGGCACCTGCGATCGCTCCCCGTGTAGACAGAATGATGGTCTGCTCTGTTGTTGTAAACACGGCAGACCGTGTTTTTTTCCCAAAAATGTACAAATTGGCCTAAAGTAATGAAAAAGTTTGATTTTTTTTATTTATTTATTTTTTTGAGAATGTTGTATAGCAGAAAGTTAAAAAAAAAAAAAAAAAAAATATATATATATAATTTATTTTTTTCAGAATTGTGACTTTTTTTTTTTTTTTTTGTTTAAAGCGCTATTTGTGGGGAAAAACGGACATCAATTTTATTTAGGTACAGCGCCGCACGACCAGGCAATTAGTTAAAGAATGGCCTGGTGATTAAGGGGGAAATCCTTTCCGGTTCAGAAATGGTTAAAGGCAAGATTGGAATCGGTAAAGGGTCAAATTGGGAAGAAAACATGTAAACTGGGTAGGAAGTCAAATAGGTTGACTGACTGGAAAATCTTCAGTAAATTCCACTGCAATGCAATTACCCCCAGAGTTCTAGGTATAGTAATCTATGTACAATCAGGTCCATCTAGTCTAGGGGGCCAATGGACAGTTTTAAGTAGCTATGGGTAATTTTATTTATTTTGATTATTGATGGCAATATAGAAGGCACAAAGTTGGACTCCCATCTATAATTCAAATTTTCATTTTGCTTTTTTTTGTTGTGGTCGTCGGTCCTGTGTGTACTTTTGTAACTTTACTATTTTTCTTAATTTTAAATGTAATATGTACCCCAGGCTGTAAGAAAATATGATACAGGGATGTAAAGTTTGGGGGATAATTGACATTTTGAGTAGACAAGTCACTTTGTTTCATGTCAATCTGTTTTTGTCTGATTTAGTTTACAAACTGCAAAAGAATTTTGCATGGTGGCAAACAAAACATGAAAATTAGCTGCTATAGAGGAACCTTCTTTTCAAAAGTTATTTGAGGAAAAAAGGTTTTGTTTTGTAAAGCGGTCGGTGTTTTGTTTGCTTTTTTTTTCCAGTACTTTTCATTATGCAATAAGAACAGAAAATGTTAGTATTTAAACAATAATAAGCTTCCAAAGTCATTTTGGTATTTGTCATTCTATTTGATAAGCGACAACTGGGAGCATATTTTGATGAAACGCAAGATCCACTTTTCTGTCATTGTAATAGAATCCTAGTTTTGTAACTAAACACATTGATTTACATTTTATAATGGTCAGATCAGCAAAATGACTTTTAGGGGCAAAATGTTTCATGGGGAAGATATGAAGTTCATATCCTAACGTAGTTTCAAACTGTTCTGATTATCATAAGCAGGGCTGCTGTTAGGCTGTATGGTGCCCCATAATTTCTATCTGACATGGCCGAAGTGAATAGGACCACTCTGCAATCACCCCGCAACCATGTGCAGTGCACGGGGTTATGGCACACTAGCGTTGGTAAGGATTAAAGCAGGCAGCAAAGAGGCAATACAAAACCTCTTAACTGCCTGTCAAATACTATCAGAAAAGTGATTTAAACTCCAATCCACTCTTTAGTTCACTCCGCTAGTGTAACTTCCTATGGGCTAGTTTACACTAGCATTGCTTTCTGAAGAGCAATCTGCATTCTGGATTGCTCTTTTGAAAATGAGGAGACATTGTATTGCCTCGTCACCGTCTGCTTTAACCCCATAAATCTTGCATGCATTATGCACAGCTGCGGGGCACCCCCATTCTTTTGAATGGGTCATGTTCAGTTGGCAGTACTGCCCTCTGAGCGCGACAGAGGGGATAATTTTCCCCATGCAAAGCTATACAGCATACATATACAGCTAAACAGTTTTACTGGGATCATCATAATGATTGATGATCATCATAAGCATCTCACTGTGCTTATGAAGATCATTATAATTAGAACAGTGATCACAGTATATATATATATATATATTATAATGTGTGTGTGTAAAATGATATATATGTTGTATGGCTGTTTGAATACTACGGTCTCTACCTTGTACCATTGTCAGAAGTGCTAAGCCTGGATATCCCCTGGAATCCCTGTGCTGTGTATACTTCACTGTTCCCTTAATGGCCGCTACAGCCTCAGGACTTACTGAAGCTAACTGCATATCACCCCGCCAGGGAGAGCCTGTGCGCTTCCAGAGCTTTAACTTTAAGGCCCGTACCATGTCCAGAAAATCGTATGACAATCTGACCATTGGTACACAGCTTTCGAGCGCCAATCACGACAAAGAATGCAAAATTATCTGATGGGTCAAACCTTATTTTTCTCGTACGATACCAAATCTTACGATTTTATTTTAACCAGTTTGACTGCCCGCCGCAGATGTAATGCGGCAGGCAGCCTCTCCCAGGCAAATTGCCGTACATGTACAGCACTAGTTCTCGGGAGTCTAGGGGTGGCGAATGTGTGCCGCCGGCGGTGTGCTCTGCCCCCGCTTGTCAACAGGGAAGCCGATGTGTGTGTCAGGCAGCTCCGATTTCCCGCCTGACACCTACGATCGTTCCCCGCTGAGAGAGGACGGGCAGCTGTTGTAAACACAGCCGACCGTTCATCTCCCTGGGCTGATCAGAGCTCATGTGATCCTGCTATATAGGATCACATGTCTCTCTGGTCATCTCAGAAGGCACTCCCCTAGGCTCACATTTAACCCCTTGATCACCCACGGGGTTAACCCCTTCCCTGCCAATGGCATTATTACAGTAGCAGTGCATATTTTTAGCACGGATTACTGTAGTGATGTCACTGGTACCCCCAAAAGTGTAAAAAATGTCAGTTGGGGGTCCGATCTGTGCTCCACAATGTCGCAGTCCTGCAAAAAATCGCAGATCGTCGCCATTACTAGTAAAAAAATAAAAAAAACGATAGACATAAATCTTTCCCGTAGTTGGTAAACGCGATAAATTTTGTGCAAACCAATCAAAATATGCTGCTTGCGATTTTTACCATGTAGCAGAAAACCGATTGGCCTAAAATTTTAAAAAATTTTGATTTTTTAATTTTTTTTTTTTTGGGGGGGAATGTCATATAGTAGAATGTGAAAAATATATATATTTTTTCAAAATTGTCGCTCTTTTTTTGTTTATAGCACAAAAAATAAAAATTACACAGGTGATCAAACACCGCCAAAATAAAGCTCCATTTGTGGGAGAAAAAGGACGTAAACTTTGTTTGGGTACAGTGTCGCACGACCGCGCAATTGTCCATTAAAGTAAAGCAGTGCTGAATCGCAAAATAGGGCCTGGTCAGGAAGGGGGTAAAATCTTCCGGTGCTGAAGTGGTTAATCAGTACAGTTGTCCGAAAATACAATACATTGTATCACTTCTGAATTTTTATTCTGTCATACAAGAATTTTCGTAACTTTAGTAACCAACTTTTTATTTTCTGTATGACTAGCATGCAAAAAAAGTGGACAATCATTTATTCGATAAACTCATTGTGTGTACCAGGCATTAGTGCAGTATGTCAGATCTGCAGCGCTCGAATAAACATTCCCTTTCTGCCTGGACCAGAAAGCGAAATAAAGCTGCCCAGGCCTCGTACAGGAGGGCCGATGTTTTGTTGATTGCTGCAGATCGTCTGATAATGCCTCGGAGGGTTATGCACATGTGCAGTAGTAATGTCACTCCAGCTGATCAATCAGCTGGCGTGACGTCACAACTGCGCATGCGCAGATCGTCTGAGGCATTATCCAATGGTTTGCAGTAATCAACAGTACACGCATGCGCAGAGAGAGCGCAATGATCAGATTCTGCCTCCGTGCTTTGCTGATTGTCCGACAATGCCTCCAACGATCGGCGCATGTGCAGTGTTTACATCACGCCAGCTAATCGGCAGATCAGCTGGAGTGACATCACTAATGCGCATGCACAGTTCCTCTGAGACTTTATTAAAAGATTTTTAGTAAACCTTCTGTATTCGTATATCAGGACCATTCTAAGGTGTGTGTGTCGGTTTGTGTGGTGGTCTTTATTTCTACTGAATTATAAATGTTCACAAATATCCTATATTCTTATGTCTGTGAGAAGTCTCTTGCCACTGCCTCAGGCGGTAGAACAGTCATCTGTCTGGCTGTAATTTCCCAATAATTGTTTTCAGGTATTGGATTGGCATAACCTCTACAGCGCTTTAGCAATCTCTGTTGCATACTTTGCAGACTTTGTACATGAGGTCTTGCTGTATTGTGCTTAGGATACATTGTCACCCCACATCCTTTCCTCGGTTATATCCTTACGTTTTTCAAAACATGTTAACAAGTGATAATTTACACTGATGAATTACACACTTGTGTTTTATTTTTTTTTTGTTATTGCATGTAGCTATATTTGTCTTATTTTTAAATGTTTTTCATGTCTTTTTTTTTTTTGCAACGTATCTAAAATGTAGTTGCATTTGTCCTTTATATTTCAGATCTTTGGTAGAAGAGGAGGACCCTCATTTGAAAGTCTCTCTTGGGAACAACGATATGGGTGTGTCTGCTCACCTACAGTCTTCAAAGACAGGCACCACTCGCTTCTTCACCAGCAATACTCATAGCTCAGTGGTGTTACAGGTAGGTGATCTTTCCAAGTATTCCTTGAAGTATAAGGAAACCCATTAACAAAAATGTTATGTGGACACTGCACCTTTAATGTTTAAAATGTCTGAAATAAAAGTGTAAGATGAATTAGAAAGCAATACTATATCCCTTTTTACCAGTTCAGTTTTCGAGTTTATTTCTTTTTTGTTTGTTTTTTTTAAAATGTAAATTCCTAAATATGACTATGTTGTTGCAAATGCCAGAGGTATTAGAATTTAAAGATGGAGTGAAAGGTGATCCACAAGCTCATAGTTGCATGAGCATGCATGTAGCAACTATGTTTTTTTTTTTACGCTGTAGCCCTATTATACACCATAGACTGTCTTGTTCAGCCGCCTTTGTACATGGCCCTTTTATCTGCAATGGGGCTATGGGTCCATATTAGGCATATGTTTGTTCATTCTTCTGGTTAAAATATGAGACTCCATGGACAAATTACACACACACACACACACACTGTATTTTCTTAGATATTTGTAGAGCTTTGCAAGGAATTTTTGCCACTTTTGCTTTGTATTTTTTTTTTTTTTTTTATTCTTGGACAATAATTTAATAAATGTTTGAAACCAAAAAAAAAAAAATCATTTTTAAGTAACTCTCTCACCCTGTGTGCTTGGTGCATGTAAACTGCAATTGCGCCATGGGTAATGGAATGAGAGCATTAATTCTAGGACTATCTTTTACATTTTACTCTAAACCATGGGTGTCCAACCTTTTGGCTTCTCTGGGCCACATTGAGCGTAGAGAAATTTTCTCGGGCCGCATATAAAGTAATAAAATGCTGCCGCGCCCCCGCACTAATTTAACACAACTAGAGGATGATCAAATGAATTGAAATCAGTATACAGAGGGTTACTTCTTCTGAGAGATGATAAAGGAACACTCTAACCACCATGATCACTTCAGTGATTTGAAGTGGTCATGGTGGTAGGAGTCAGAAACACTGCACATGCTCCCCTCCCCTCTGAGGCAGCCTCTGCCTACCGTTAGTTGGAAGCTGCTGTGGCCATGCCCCTGACCCGACTTCCTTCCTCCCCAGCAAAAAATAAATAAAAATTGTCAGGGGGCAGTGGGCTGCATTGCATGCGGCCCTCGGGCCGCAGGTTGGACATGCCTGCTCTAAACTGATGTGCTGTAGAGGCATTGATCATTTTGGATACCAAAATACTTTGCCATTTTTCAGGCTTATGCAGTTTTGGGGCTTACCACATTTTGCTATCTATTTCTACACTACCTCATTTTTTATTATGTACAAAATAAAATGTTTAACTAAATGGTGCACGTGTGCAATAAAATAGATTTTAGTGTTTTTTTTTTTTTTTTCTTCCTAAAGAAAATATTTATTTGATAAACCGCTGTGTAAACAATACATACAATCTAAATTGCATCTACCTTTTTATTCTACAGGGCTTCTGCTTTAAGAAAATATATAATATTCTGTGGGTTTTAAGCAATTTTATAGCAGAAAATGCAAATTTGAGTGTATGCAAAAATAGGAAAAAAAATGTTTTCTCTTTCGTTCATTGATTGACACAGCTCCTGGTGTTCATAACCATTAGGTTATACTGCCCCCTACAGGAGTAGGACACTAGGCAGAAAATAATTCTGGCTACACCCATGGGCAGTCCCAGGGGGTATATACTCCCTCTCTCTGCTTTAGCCACTTTTTTCTGCCTAGTCAGGAGTAAGGACCTAGTTCCTTGTTAAGATCTTTGGTCCTGGCAAATACTTTATTTCTCTTTAGATAATTTTTTCTCCTGGATTTTTCCTGTGAGATCTACAATCAACTGCCTGACTGGGCGACGGGCTGGATAAACTAGATTCAGTGGTTACCCCAGTCTGGCCAGCGAGCGCGCACAGACCTCATCTCTGTGCTAGGTCAGCCGCGACATAGCTCCACTGGAGGGGGGCTGTCCTGCGAGATAAACACCTCGCGAGGTCGCATATGACCGGGTCTCGGCCCGTGTCGCAGCGTTCCTCCTGGCTGACCGCCCCCCATTTTGATCGAGAGGAGTTCTATCTGGAGCAGTGCCTGCCTGGTTCCTGATATGGTGAGTAGCCCCCCTCCCCCCATTAAGGGCCTCATGGAGGGGGAAGAGTACCTTTCTTCCGCAGGCTAGTAAGGGCATCCTTCTCGGCTTATAACAAGTTTTTTCGTCCACCGAGGTCTCAAGACAAGGGGTCAAAATCCTTCAGGGCCTCCTCTGGAGGATCCAAATGAGCTTGGTCTGGTAAGCCGAGGGCGGGCTTCTCCAGACCTGCGGACAAGGCTCCCTCCGCATAAAGGGGCGCCCTCACCCGTATTTGGGGTGGAAGACATCTTCGCTGGTTTCTGGACCCGTGGACAAGTGGGTTCACATAGTCATACGGTCCGGCTACAAGATCAAGTTTTGCTCTTACCCTCTGGAAAGTTTTTTTTGCAAAACTGAGTGCCTATAGCTGAGAGGTGAGAGTATACCCCCTGGGACTGCCCATAGGCATAGTCAAGCTTTTTTTCTGCCTAGCGTCCTACTCCTGTAGGGAGCAGTATAACCCAATGGTTAAGATAAGGAACCGTGTCCGTCAATGAACAGTCGAGAAATGGATTTTACGGTATGACACAAATCCCGTTTTTTGTAAATTTAGAAAATTGTGAATAATTTTTATTACTGTTTCTGTAGGTTAGAACAGGTGTTAAAATGTGTAACATTATTTACTTTATTATTCTGTCAGATCCCCTTCTAGTGGACTAGAACACTATAAACAAGATAGCGTTGACCCTAAAATGTTTTACTTCATGTAAGATGCCCTGGGTTACATCAGTTGTTTCTGATTTACACTTGCTTTACTTTTAAAACCATTGCATTGTTGGCCTCATATGGCATCCCATTTCTAAATATGTAAGCCCTGAGATACTAAGAGAAGTATGGGTTTACAAAAAACATACCTGCATTCTCTCCTAGATGGCTGCAG
The DNA here is from genome assembly GCF_965119305.1 of Pelophylax lessonae. Classification (NCBI taxonomy): domain Eukaryota; kingdom Metazoa; phylum Chordata; class Amphibia; order Anura; family Ranidae; genus Pelophylax; species Pelophylax lessonae. The sequence goes on along the minus strand of NC_138774.1, from coordinate 114,610,640 downwards.
CAACAATCCAATGCTGCATCTGTCCCCTGCTGGCTGCACACCGAGAAGTTCGTAATCGAAGTCTGCAGATTTTTCAGTTCTCAATCTTAAGTTGGCAGAGAGCAGGTGGCTGTCAGTCACTAGCACGCTAAGCTGTGGAGGGGGTAGGAGTGTCTGTTTCAGGCTCTGTGACAGGCTGATCCAGCTGCCGGTCAGACATATGGGTGAATCCCAACTTTGCCGGGGTCCTTTCAGAGGCTGGACCGGCTCTGTGATGCTGTTGGCTGAATCTGGTACACAAGAATTCAGAACTAAATACACTCCTGTGATCGCCAGGAGAAGTATCGCCAAAAACCTTTGACCATCTTTAAAGGACATTTACCGCCAAAGCTCGTTTGGCTGTACATCTTCCATGGATCACAGGAGTGCAGACTGAAGTCCGCTCTGCTGATGTTGCAGATGTCATGGCACCTCCTCATCACGATAATGGAAGTCTGGATCCGCCAGGTTCCTGGACTGACAGCCGGCTCAGCCTCTCAGCAAGCCGATAAGAGCCTGAGCTGGCCGCTCCCCTCCCCTCCCCTCCCCTCCACAGCCCAGAGCTCCAGTGAGCGAGGAGGGGGCAGAACAGAGAGCGGTCAGAACTAAGCGATCTGTGGTGTTTGATAGCTCTGTTTTACAGTGTAGAGGCGCCGGGGGGACAGATGCAGCATTGGACCCATGCTGCATCCACCTAGGTAAGTAGAATTGCGGGGGGGGGGGAGCTATACACTTCTTTTAAGTTGGATAGTGCCCTGGGTGAATACTTGTATGGGCAGTTGGGCAAGAAGGAAGATTAGTTAATACTGAGAGTTACTTTTATTTTTTCCCCCTGTTGTCAAATGGTTTGGGTAGGAGGAGGAAAGCTGCAAATATCCACAGGCATATTTAGATTGGACTTGTGATAAATGTCTGATATTTGCGTCTTTACACTGTAACCTAGTGAGGGTGAAAAAAGACACCAGTCCATCCAGTTCAACCTATGATGAGTGTGTGTGTGTAGAAGTGTGTGTCAATAGTATGTTGTATACCCCTGTATGTTGTTGTCCTTAAGGTGCCCATCCAATCGTTTTTGAAACTATTGATGTTCACCTCTGACACCACTACTTGTGGAAAAGAATTCCACATCCTTACTGCTCTGACGGTATAGGACCCTTTACGCAATTTAAGGATAAACCACTTTTCTTCTAATTTTAGTGAATGGCCGCTAGTCCTTTTTATATTCCCTTTCGCTGAATAGTTTGTTCCCTATGCTAGGGTCGCTAGTATGGTGTTTGTACATTGATATCATATCCGGTCTCAAGTGTCTCTTCTCCAGAGAGAATAAGTTCAATGCTTGTAGTCTTTCCTCATAGCTAATAAAGTGACTGGAGGATCTCCGCTTTGTTGCCCTTCTCAGGACTCTCTCCAGTTCCAGCACATCCTTCCTAAGGACTGGCGCCCAGAACTGGACAGCATATTCGAGATGCGGCCAGGCCAGAGTCTTGTAGAGTGGGAAAATTATTGTTTTTAATTTAGAGTGAATCCCCTTTTAGATACATGCCAGTAGCCTGTTGGCTTTGCTTGTAGCAGCTAGGGATTGCATGCCATTGCTGAGCTTGTCATCTACTAGGACCCCCAGGCCTTTTTCCATCTTAGATTCCCCCAAAGGCTCTCCCCCTAGTGAATTATTTGCATTCGTATTTCTGGCATCCAAATGCATTACCTTACATTTTTCAATAATAAACCTGGTTTGCCATGTAGATGCCCTCCCCATTATGTTGTTCAGGTCTTCTTGTAAGGTTTCCACTTCCTGCGTAGAAGTTATTGCCCTGCTTAATTTAGTACCGTCCGCAAATACAGAGAATGAACAGTTTATCCCATCCTCTAGGTCATTTATGAATAAATAAAAAGGGATTGGTCCCAGGACAGATCCTTGGAGGACCCCACTTTCCACATCAGACCATTCCGAGTACTCCCCATTTATCACCACCCTTTGGACTCACCCCAAAGCCAGCTTTTTAATCTAGGTACTCATCCTATGGTCCATATCTACGTGCCTTAGTTTGTACACTAAACGTTTGTGGGGAACTGTATCAAATGCCTTTTCAAAATCCAGATACACCACATTCACAGGCCTTCCTTTATCTAGATGGCAGCGCACTTCTTCATGGAAGGTTAATAGATTGGTCTGGCAAGAGCGATTTTTCATGAATCCATGCTTACTACTAATGATATCATTTTCATTACTTAAGTCTCATACATAGTCCCTTATCATCCCCTCCAATATCTTACAGACTATTGATGTTGGGCTAACCGTCCTGTTGTTCCCAGGTATATATCTGAACAATGGTCTGGCTCTCACCAGTTCTTTACGGACCCTCGGGTGCAAGCCATCTGGTCCCAGTGACTTATTTATGTTAAGTTTTTCAAGTCTACGGCTGAGTCTGTCTTCTGTTAACCATGAGGGTGCTTCCTGTGATGTGTTATTAAGTTTTAACTATACAGTCTAGGTTACTGTATCCCCCCCCCCAATTCTTTTGTGAACACTGAGGAGAAGAATTTATGAAGCACCTTCACCTTCTCTCTGTCCTTTGTAGCCAGATTCCCTTTGTTGTCCTTTATGGGGTCAATGTGTCCTGGCCTCCCTTTCTTACTATTTATATAATTAAAGAATTTCTTGGGGTATTTTTTTACTCTTCCGCTGTGTGCATTTGTGTTATATTTTAGCAGCCTTGATTGCGATCTTACATTTCTTTTTGCGTTCTTTGTAATGTTTGAATGCTGCCAATGACACCTCTGCCATGTATTTTTTGAATGCCTTTTCTTCAGTTTTTATATGCATTTTTACATTGGAGTTTAGCCACCCAAGATTTATTTTAGCTCTTTTAAATGTATTTCCTGTTGGAATGCACTGGCCAATACCTTTATTTAGTATGTTATTAAAGCACTCCCATTATTTCCTCCGTATTTTGTTTCCGGGGGTTCAATCCCATTTTATATTGTCTAGCAAAGAGCGCAGCTTGGTGAAGTTGGCTTTTTTTAAATTTAGAGTCCTTATAATATTACCCTTGTGTTTCCTATTTCTATGATTTAGACTGAAACTAATTGATCTGTGGTCACTGTTACCTAAGTTGCCCCGTATTTCTTTATCCGTGATCAGATCTGTATTGTCAGTTATCGGTAGGTCTAGTAACTCATTGTTTCTTGTCGGTACGTTCACTATCTGACCCATGAAATTGTCCTGTAAAACATTTAGGAACTGCCGAGCCTTGAATGAATGCATGGTTCCTTCTGCCCTGTCTATATCTGGATAATTAAAGTCCTCCCATAATGTCATTTCCCATCCTTGCTGCCGTTCCAAGCTTTGATGGGAGGTCCGCCTCCCTCTGCTTTGGGGGCCTTTAGCATATGCCCAATTTTACTTTCCCCATAGTGCCTTTTGAAGTTCCACCCATAGGGATTCCACTTCCTCCCTAGCTCCATTAGTAATATCGTCCCTCATATTTACCTGCACATTGTTCTTGATATTCATACCTCCCCCTCCCCCTTTTTTACCTTCTCTATCTCAGTGATATAGAGCTGTCAAACCAAGTCTCTGAAATTCCCACAAAATCAAAACCCTCCTCATACATTAGCAGCTCCAGTTCTCTCGTCTTGTTGGCCAGTCTTCTAGCATTGGCATACAACCCTCTTAGTTTTGACCGGTTGCATACTATATCCTCGTTCGATGTTTTGAGGCTGCACTTGCGATTTGTCCGCCTACCCACCCTGATTTTAGGATCTCTGGACACCCTACTGCTAATGCCCCCATTTATACCCTTGTGTTTCCTATTTCTTTGATTTAAACTGAAACTAATTGACCTATGGTCACTGTTTACCAAGTTGCCCCGTATTTCTTCATCCATGATCAGGTCTGTATTGTTAGTAATCAGTAGGTTTAGTAACGCTTTATTTCTTGTTGGTGCGTTCACCATCTGACCCATTAAATTGTCCTGCAAGGCATTCAGGAAATGACGAGCCTTAGATTAATGAACGGTTCTTTCTGCCCAGTCTATATCTGGATAATTGAAATCCCCCATTATTATATTTCCCATCCTTGCTGCCATTCCAAACTGTGCTGGGAGGTCCACCTCCCCCTCCTTCCTCTGATTGGGGGGCGGGTCCTATAGCATACACCCAATACTACTTTCCCCATAGTACCTTCCCTTTTGAAGCTCTATCCATAGGGATTCCACCTCCTCCCTAGTTCCATTCGTGATATCATCCCTCATATTCACTTGCACATAGTTATTGATATACAGGCATACCCCTCCCTTTTTTACCCTCTCTATCTCTACGATAAAGGGAATACCCCTGAATGGTTGCCAGCCAGTCTTTCTCCTTTGAGTCAGCATTTTGAATGTTTCTTTGCTCTCCAGGGTTAGAATAATGTTGGTTGGTTATTAGTTTATTAGCAAAGATAATTTTTTTTTCTCTTGTTCTGTCATGCAGATGAAAATTTTGCTCCAGGATCTATATATCTTTTTCTAATGTGTGTGTTTCAGGGTTTTGACCAGTTACGAATAGAAGGATTGCTCTGTGACGTTACACTTGTGCCAGGTGATGGCGATGACATCTTTCCAGTTCATCGAGCCATGATGGCTTCCTCAAGCGATTACTTCAAAGCCATGTTTACAGGTAATTTATTTTTCTGTATCCATCAACAATGCTCTTCACCAGGTTGTTGTATGTGTTAAATATTAGACCGCTGACAGATAAAGTCCTCCCTGGGACACAATCTTGATATGACAAAGCAGATACATGTTCTAGTACAGACAAGCTAAAGGTATAAGTAGCTAGTTGTTCATTTTCTGTGTTGAAAATTATTTTGTGAGAAATAGAACGTCTCCACTGTTTTGGATATAAAAACATGTTGCCAGTAAAGTTGTTGATGCAGAATAATGGGCCTTAAAAGGTAGTATAACTTTGTGTGTTTTGCAGCAGGTAGTATCACATTTTCATTTTGACTAAAAAATGCTCCTTTGTCTTTAAAGACAATGTTAGTTGACATCTTGGTGCTGCTTTTCCAATTTTATACAATTTTGCATCTTCCAACAGAAAAGTGACTTGAGAATAACTTCAGTATTTTACTTTGTGATGAAATTGCAATGAACACTCACTCCTAGATTTAAAATGGCAGCTAGCATAAAACCACTGGTAAGAAAAAATTCAATGTAAACACAAAGGCAGCGCTAATTTATATATGAAAGAAATCTCTAAGAAGAAGCTGGATCTTCCACTCGGGTGTTCAAGCCAAAAGTTTGTGAATATGATCCTCCACCGCCACCAGACACCCTGGCTCTTACCACAATGGGTGGACTATTGCTCTCACAACAGTCAACTATGCAGTGGGTGATTTAGAACGATTACTCAGCCTAATGCTGGCCATACACTAGCAGAAAAATAGTCCGTGCGCGTTTTATAAACGGTTTATTGGAATGGCAAGATACTACCATCATGGAACCATCAAATTTCAAAAGATAAACTCTCTATGAGCATAAATTAACCATTTTATCATTGGTTTTCGTGAAAGAAGGGAAATGACGACACAAAAGTAACCTCTACATGTTTACACATCAGTGTTCTACTAATGCGGTATGACTTAGCTGGTTCCCGACTGCCCGTCGCAGTTTTTATTTGTAAATTACTTTACTACTGCTTTAGGCCTGATTCCCATGTATGCGGGTTGGTGGCCCACATTTGCACAGGCATAGCAGCCCATTGATTTGAATGGGCTGCTATGCCCTCGTTTTCCACAGAAAAAGGGTGCATGCAGCATTTTAAAAAAATGCAGTGGCCTTAAAATCCATCCTGCTTTTGCGCCATGCGACTTACCTGCAGTTCCTGCACTGACAAGCTTTCTGCCTTTTTTATTTACGCGGGCCCAGCATTTAAAAACCGTTTGCTTGTGCAGGAACTACAGGTAAGTCGCATGGTGCAAAAGCAGGATGGATTTCACAGCCACTGCATTTTTTAAAATTCTGCATGCACCTTTTTTCAACAGAAAACGTAGACATAGCAGCCAATTTGAATCAATTGGCTGCTATGCCTGTGCAAATGTGGGTCACCAACCCGCATACATGTGAACCAGGCCTAAAATAAGCCATCAAGCAGTTTCTGGCTTACCTGGTGACTGGTTCTGGCGCTCAGCCCCGATCCGATAGCCTGGTCATTAAGGGGGCAAATCCTTGCCGTCCAGAAGTGGTTAAACCTGCAGGAGGACCAGTGTTTTTATTTGTAAATTACTTTACTACTGCCTTAGGCCTGGTTCACATGCATGCATGCAGGTTGGCGGCCCACATTTGCGTAGGCATAGCAGCCCATTGATTCGAATGGGCTGCTATGCCTGCATTTTCCGCTGACAAAAGAATTAAAAAAAAATGCAGTGCATCCTGCTTTTGCACCATGCGACTTACCTGCAGTTCCTGCACTGGCAAGCTTTCTGCGTCTTTATATATGTGGGCCCAGCATTTAAAAACAGTTTGTGTGTGCAGGAACTGCAGGTAAGTCGCATTATGCAAAAGCAGGATGGATTTCATGCCCAGTGCATTTTTTTAAATTCTACATGCACCTTTTTTCTGGGGAAAATGCAGGCATAGCAGCCCATTTGAATCAATGGGCTGCTATGCCTGTGCAAATGTGGGTTGCCTACCAGGCCTAAAATAACCCATCAAGCAGTGTCTGGCCTACCTGGTGACTGGTTCTGGCGCTCAGCTCCGAAGCGATGCACTGCACTCTAACGGCTCCACTCAGTCCAACTCCTACCCCGAGATGCCGCCTCCTGTACAGAATAGTTTGCACGGCATGGGGCGAGGTTGGACCCTCAGTGGAGCTCAAGGCCCCGCCTGCCAGCTCATAAGAGTGCGCTGCCAATGCCTGGGCAGCTCTGACCGCTCTAAATCCGCCGGCGACGCACTCAAATGCAGCTTGCATTTGGGAACTCCTGCTCCAGACACTTGTCTGCTCTCCAAACTCCTTACTACTCCAGGAGTAGTAAGTGGAGTAGTAAAGAGTTTGGAAACAATTGTCTGGAGTGTTGAGTGGCTGCTGGGAGCTGCTAAAAAAGGCTTGGATTGGGCTTTTCTTCCTGTGATTAAAACCCTTGTGTGGCTGATAATCTGTTAGTATTACTTTGTGCTGAAGATAAATTAACTTTCAGTTTTTGCTGGAGGTGTGTATACATCTTAACCTGGATATCACTGGAGGGAACTGGATATAAAATTAACCTGGAGTCTAAGGCTGCGTGATCCTTCTAAATCACCCACTGCATAGTCTGACTATTGTGGGAGCAATAGTCCACCCATTGTGATAGGCAGTGTGTCTGGTGGTGGTGAAGGATCAGATTAACAAACTTTTGGCCTGAACACTGGGTTGGAAGATCCAGCTTCTTCTTAGAGACGTCTTTCATATTTAAATTGGCACTGCATTTGTGTTTACATCAAATTTTACTTTGTAAGTTTGCTGGTGTTTGATAATATATGACATGACGTTTTGTAGCACAATCATGCTATGTCTGTCTCTGGCAGTGCTTGTCTGGACCTGAAGTGATAACAGACTTTGGGCTTGTGTCAATGGCATAAGTTTGAGATTCTTCACAGGTTCTTCAGAATTCCTTGACATTTGCACTTTACTTGCAGTTGACCTTTTTCTAACCTCCATTTTACCTGCTTCAAATGGGTTTCACAATGTCATAAACTTAAATAGGATAGCAAAACAATTTAAGCCAAACAAAAGCATGTCGACCCAGGCATTTAGAGTTCAGTTGTACCCTACAGCATCAATCCTGAAGTGTATAATTATGCTCGATTTGTTTTGCTGAGTGCAGTATGTTCCAAGGTATTGGAACATGTCTTATTCAGATGCTTTACATTTGGGAACTCTGCACTCATGATTTTAAAAACCCTAATGACGGGAAGCCTAATTCAGCTCCTGTTTTGATCTGCACTGAAGACAGACAAATAGGACTTGAACAGCCCAAAATCTTGTGATTAACGCAAATAGGCTTTAAATAGAACCTTTTTTTTGCCGCTGCAGATTCAAATCGGTTTGGTTACCCAAGCAGCTTTTTTCTTGGGCGTGGAAAAATAAGGTCCAAAGCTTTTACGGTAGTCGTTCACTTTGCTGTTTAAACTAAGGCTCCGTGCACACTAGCCTTTTTCTAAGATCAAAAAGCATTCGAAAAAAAAAATAAATGCTGGTTGAAAAATGCTGATAGATGTTTTTTCTACAAGTACAATTTTTTTTTTCCTGCTCCTAACTGCTGAAGCCTGAAAAACACTTCTAGCATAAAATAGTGTGCATGAACACATAGGATAGCACTTTTCTCTTCTAGAATGCTCATAATGGCTTCCAAGATTAAAAAAAAAAAAAAAACGCTAGTGTGCATGGAGCCTAAGCAGGCCATAAATGATGCAACGGTGTTGATGGGGGAATCCCTCACACTGAGCTATTGTGTTCTCCCCGCGTGGGGGAGCCATCCCTGCCTGGAGAACAAAATGATTATTGCTAGAAGCTAAAACTGCTAACAACAATCGCATGCCGAAAATCCGACTTGTACACATGTAGTTCGATCAACTTTGGTACAAAAAGACTGCCCATACGTTGATCAAATCTGCTAAACCGGATGAGATTCTAACCATCTATGGCTGGCTTAAGGTGATATTTTTCCCACTCTGTTTCCCCAGTTCAAAATCCACAGCACACTTTAAATTCCAAGTTTGAGAATTGGGTATAGCACTTGGGGGGTGGTTATTAATCAGACCATTACTGATAAATAGAAAATGTTACATTTAGTCAGAATATGATACAATTTCTCTTTTGTTCTTTTGTACCATTTCTCTTTTTGTTCCCCCTGCAGGAGTAGGACACTAGGCAGAAAAAGAATTTGGCTACGCCTATGGGCAATCCCAGGGAGTATATTCTCTCCCTTTGCTATAGGTACTCAGTTTTTTTTCTGCCTAGGCAGGAGTAAGGACCTAGTTCCTTGCTGGGATCTCTGGTCCTGGCAACTTTTTTCTTTCGAGGTAAAACTTTTTTCTCCTGATTATCCTGTGAGATCTAGAATCAACTGCCGGACTGGGTGACGGGCTGGATGATCTAGATCCAGTGGTCACCCCAGTTTGGCCAGCGAGTGCGCACAGTCCTCAGCGCTACGCTAGGTCAGCTACGACATAGCCCCACTGGACGGGGGCTGGCCTGCGAGTTCGCATACGACCGGGTCTTGGCCCAAATCGTAGTGTTTCTTCTGGCCGACAGCCCCCCCCCATTTAGATGGAAAGGGGTTCTGTCTGGAGCGGTGCCCATCTGGTTCCTGGTATAGTGAGTAGCTGTCCTCCCTCTCCCCATGGAGAGTTTTGGGGTGGACGTGGACCCTTTCTTCGGATGGTCAGACCCCCAGGTTCACTTCCTTCCCATCAGGCACCCCTCCTTTCATCTGTCCCCCAAATTCCCCCCCCTCCTCCACATATGCTGTGATTGTGTGGGTGGGGTCTGGTCCACCTCCTGGGGTGGGGGCAGGGCGCTATGCTGGTGATGGGGGGCTGAGGGTAGTGCCGCCGGCGACCGGGCGATCAGCTGTGCGGGGGGGGGGTTACCTGGTTGGGGCTCCTGCTAGGGCCCCCTGTCCTGACTGCGTGTGTGTCCTTGAGGCCGAAGGATCCCTCCTGCGTCCCTGGAGGCCTTGTGGTGCTGCCATTTTACTGTAGCCTGTGTTTCTATGCACGGTGGCCATGTTTGTGTAGTCCAGCGGCCAATTTGCGGTGGTTTGCCATTTGAAAATGACGGCAACCATGACAGTGGAGCCATGTGGGCAGCGATTTTGGTGGTTGGAGTCCCTCCTCATCCCCTGGTGTTGCCTCCTGGATTTTTTTTCACTTTCTGATCGCCGCACTTGGAGTGCAGATTATCCTGCTAGCTGCAGGTGCCTGCATTTGCTGGCTAGCGCAGTGGGGGTTTTCCCTTTTGTAGTGTTTTACACTTTTTGTGGGGTCCCCCTGGTGACTTATGGAGTCTTTGGAGCACATTTCCCCACCTGATCCCCTCTCCCTTTGTGTACTGGGTGGAGGTGGCTTTCAGGTGATGGGCTAGCAAAAGGCGCCCCCTGCCTCTTTTGTCTCATCAGATCCTGAATCTGATTCGGCCGCCACAGATGTAGGTCACCCTGCTGGTCTGCAAACGCACCCAGAATCCTCGGATAGTGAGGATGATTCCTCCACATCTGCAACCGCGCATGAAAAGGCACTGGTGAAATCACTGATTGATTGTATCTGTGCGTGAGACCTTGAAGATGGGAGGACGCAGCTGCAACTGAGGCGCAGGTTTCCTTTTGGCACTCTTAAGCCATCCAGAGCGGCAAAGTTGTTTCCCTTCCCCACCTATTTTGACGAAATTGTCACTAAAGAGTGGTGACGACCAAAGTATCCCCTTGGGGTCCCTAAGCGATTTTATAGGCGTTACCCCTATGAGGAGTCCCTTATTAAGAAGTGGACTGGTCTGCCGGTGGTGGACCCTCCGGTTTCCAGATTGAACAAGGTAATCAGGATTCCCCGGGCCTTTAAGGTCCCGGCTGACAAGAAGGCGGAGGCTGTGGCTGCAATATGTACAGTGCCTTGCCAGTATTCACCCCCTTGACTTTTTTACCTATTTTGTTACATCACAGCCTCGTTCAATGTTTTGTTAATCTGAATTTTATGTGATGGATCAGAACACAATTATCTAAGTTGGTGATGTGAAATGAGAAAAATTATATACATAAAACTATTTTTTAGTAATAGAAAACAGAAAGTTGGCATGTGCGCATGTATTCACCCCCTTTGATATGAAGCCCATAAAAAGCTCTGGTGCAACCAATTACCTTCAGAAGTCACATAATTAGTGAAATGATGTCCACCTGTGTGCATGATCTGTCCTTACATATATACATTTTTTGAAAGGCCCTTAGAGGCTGCAACACCTAAGCAAATAGGCGCCACAAACCCAACACTGCCATGAAGACCAAGGAACTCTCCAAACAAGTAAGGGGCAGTGTTGTGAAGTACAAGTCGGGGTTAGGTTATGAAAAAATAGCCAAATCTTTGATTCCTAGGAGCACCATCAAATCTATCATAACCAAATGGAAAGAACTTGGCACAACAGCAAACCTGCCAAGAAACAGCCGCCCACCAAAACTCACCAGACAAGGAGGGCATTCATCAAAGAGGCAGCACAGAAACTTAAGGTAACCCTGGAGGAGCTGCAGAGTTCCACAGCAGAGACTGGAGTATCTGTACATAGGACAAAAAGCCGTACGCTCCGTAGAGTTGGGCTTTATGGCAGAGTGGCCAGAAGAAAGCCATTACTTTCAGCAAAAAACAAAATGTCACGTTTCGAGTTTGTGAAAAGGCATGTGGGAGACTCCCAAAATGTATGGAGGAAGGTGCTCTGGTCTGGTGAGACTAAAATTGAACTTTTCGGCCATCAAAGAGAACGCTAAGTCTGTCACAAACTCAACAAATCACATCACCCATAGAACACCATCCCCACAGTGAAACGTGGTGGCAGCATTATGCTGTGGGGATGTTTTTCAGCAACCAGGACTGGGAAACTGGTCAGAGTTGAGGTAAAGATAGATGGTGCTAAATACAGGGATATTCTTGAGCAAAACCTATACCACTCTGTGCGGGATTTGAGGCTAGGACAGAGGTTGTGGAAAAAATATACTATGTATATTAGCGCGCTAGGGAGGTGGTTTCAGGAACCTGGTAAAAGTAAATATTGTGTAGAAAAAATAGGTAAATAATTTTAGTGATATTAAATTAATAGCAGGTGCTAGTAAAGTGCGGGTGCCAGTGATGAAAGAAAAGTAATCACAATAGTGATACCTCTAGCGCTTGCTGTTCCCTAGTGGAAATACATAAAATTACACTGATGCTAAAAATACATTGTTAAAAATAAATAAATCAAATGTATATGGATAATTGTAAATTAATAAACCACTCTAATATAATTGTCCATCCAGTGTATGGTGATAAGTTAATCAATAAAATTAAATAAATTGATCAATAAATTAATATAGTCCAAATTCAATATATGTGATTAAAGTGCGGGTGCTTCTTCCTTGATTTCTTTGGTGCTTCCTTCACCGTGAAAAATAAATAAATTGCCCACTCACCAGATACTGTGGGTCCTATATGTCTTATGACATTAGAACCAATCGTGCTTCAATAGAAGATCCTTTCCAGGTTCGGATTCCCTCTCCCTGGATATGGACGGCCTCTGCGGTTAACATTCCACCATGAGATGAGTCTCCTCCAACCACGATCCAGGGCGTCAGCTGAGCTCGGCGGTACGGGGCCTGGTGTACGACAAGCACGGGGAACCGGCGCAGGTGCTTCGGTGATTTACAGGGGAAGCACATCTCATATAGTGGATAGGCGTCAGCTGAGCTTGGCGGTACGGGGCCTGGTGTACGACAAGCACGGGGAACCGGCGCAGGTGCTTCGGTGATTTACAGGGGAAGAACATCTCGTATAGTGGATAAGGGCGTCAGCTGAGCTCGGCGGTACGGGGCCTGGTGTACGACAAGCATGGGGAAGCGGCGCAGGTGCTTCGGTGATTTACAGGGGAAGCACATCTCATATAGTGGATAAGGGCGTCAGCTGAGCTCGGCGGTACGGGGCCTGGTGTACGACAAGCACGGGGAACCGGCGCAGGTGCTTCGGTGATTTACAGGGGAAGCACATCTCATATAGTGGATCATGGTTGGAGGAGACTCCTCTCATGGTGGAAGGTTAACCGCAGCGGCCGTCCATATCCAGGGAGAGGGAATCCGAACCTGGAAAGGATCTTCTATTGAAGCACGATTGGTTCTAATGTCATAAGACATATAGGACCCACAGTATCTGGTGAGTGGGCAATTTATTTTTCTCTAGCGCTCATTGACAGACGTAGTGCTCGGTGATACAGCACCTTCGGGTTATGTTGCCTCCACAGGAGCAGGACTAGACAGGAAATTAAAAAGCTCTGGCCACACCCTAGGGGCAGTCCCAGAGGGTATATCCTCTCTCTCTCTGCCTCAGCAAATCAGTTATTTTCTGTCTAGTTAGGAGTAAGGACCTAGATACCTTGCTGGGATCTTAGGTCCTGGCAAGATTTTTTTAGACCGCTTTTTTTCTCCAGTGTTCCTGTGAGATCTTCAAGCAAGAAAGCTGAACTGGGCGACGGGCTGGATGTTGAGATCCGGTGGTCACCCCAGTTCAGCCTACGAGCGCGTGCAGGCCATAGCTCCGCGCTGGGTCGGCCGCGACAAAGTCCCATTAAAGGACTGACCCCGCGAGTTAAACGTCTCGCTGAAACGCCAAAGACCATGAGTCACGGCGTCCATATCGGTCGACAGCCCTCCCGCCCCGGTGGAGAGGGGTACTGTCAGGAGTTGGTGCCCGCCTGGTTCCGGTATGGTGAGTAGTATGTTCCCCCTTTTCCCCTGACGGGTCTTGTGGTGAACGCGGGCCCCTCTCTGTATGGTAAGATAGAGTCCCTCTCTATCCTATAAATGACACAGATCCTCCTACTTTGAGTGTGATTTTATGTGCAAAAAGCCAGGAGGCTTGGTTTGGGAGCTAACAATCTAATTGTATACATGTTAAAAAGATTGTAATCAGTGGCATTCTGGGAATCTTACGGTGATAAATATAAGCTACCTACCAGTCAGAAGCCACGGACATGTAGACTGCCTTCCTAATCAGATCTCCAGCTATTAGCAGGCCTCCCGAATGGCCATGCGGTCCGCCAGGGCCGGTACCGCCAACCACGCCAAATCCCCATGCAGAGAGAGTGTTGTGTGCCCTGCAGCACACCGCTATTCAGTACAGGCCGCCGCCATTTTTTTTTGCTGGATCGCACGAGCCGCCATTTTGGCGTAGCCTCGTGTCTCCAGCATGGGGGCGGCCATGTTTGAGGTGATCCAAACACCTCGTGGAGCTAGGGGAGGCGCCGGAAGGCGTGCAGAGGGGCGGAGCCGCCTCCTTTCTTCCTGGGCAGCCAGCCAAAAGACTTCCTGTTTGTCAAGACAGCGCTGTAACCTGTTGCAGTTAAACTCTGAGCATCAAGTGGTGAGCCTGGGGGTCTATCTCTCTCTCTCTCGATCGATAGGGATCCCTAGCAGGTAACACTAAGGGGCTTTTTGTGGCGCTGGGGGTCTGAAAAAAAAAAAAAAAAAAAGTTTTTTATTTTTTTGAATTATATTATCCAGGAAGTAACTGGAATTATCATGGACCCTGCCACACATATTCCCCCACCTGTTTCCCTCGAGAGTGTAGAGTCATTTACAGCAATTTTGGAGTCTATGGTGGCTCGGGTGGAGACGGCCTGTCAGGGACGGGGGTCAAGGAAGCGACCCCCGCCTACCCCTATACTATCTGACACCTCTGACTCAGATTCAGAGATGGTCACTGCAGTTGCAGGTTCCTCTGCAAGGGCTGTTGTCTCAGGTAAAGCCCCCTCAGACAGTGAGGAGGACGTTTCTTCTCCCGCTATAATTCAGGAAGAAGCATTGGTGGACGCACTAGTTGTGGCAGTGCAGGAAACCTTAAAACTTGAGGCTTTACCGGCAGAGGCAACTGAAACAGAGATTCCTTTTGGTACTAATAAGCCCATCAAAACGGTGAAGGTTTTTCCTGTACCCAAGTGTTTCGGTAATCAGATTAAAGGAGAATGGGAGCATTCTAAACGTACCTTTACTATTTCCAAGCGTATTGCTAGACGCTATCCGTTTGAGGAATCCATCATTAAGAAATGGACGGTACCACCAGTGGTGGATCCACCTATTTCCAGGCTGAATAAAGCCACGGTTATCCCAGTGGAGGACACTTCGTCCTTTAAGGATCCGGTGGATCGAAAGATGGAAGCAGAGTCCCGCACCATCTTCTCTCTGATAGGGTCAGCATTTAGACCAGTAATTGTTATTGGTCTAGTTTCCCAGACACTTACGGAATGGGCGAGAATGGTACGCCAAGAACTTAGGGAAAAAGATATTCCCCAGGAGACATCTGATTTGATGGAACAGATTATACAAGGGCTACAGTTTATCTGTGACGCAGCCTTGGACACTACTCCCTTATTAGGGCATGCATCTATGTCATCGGTCATCCTCAGACGTGTGCTGTGGTTAAAATGCTGGTCAGCTGACCTAGGTTCCAAAAAGACCTTGACAAATCTCCCTTTTCAGGGGAATCGTCTATTTGGGGCCAACCTAGATGAAATCATTAAGGATGCCACTGGGGGCAAGAGCACTTTTTTGCCACAGGCTGCTAAAGCTAAGGGACCTCGCAACAAGCGAGGACCTTTCTTTACCGCCCATAAAGGGCGCCCGGCTGGTACAAGCGGGAAAGGCAAGACTCCTCCAGGAGGGTTCAAGAAGGGCTGGTCGGACAAGCAGAGGACCAACCCAGCCAAACCCGAAGCAAAGGAGTACACAGCCTGAAGGTGCGCCCCCATCCGGTTTCAGGGTGGGGGGACGTCTTCACCGGTATTCAGGACATTAGATCGAGCATCAACCACTACTACCGGTGCGATTCTTCCCTTCCAACATTTAAGTACTACAGGAAGCGGTAGTTACCGTTCCCTGAATAGATCTTTTCCTTTACCTTTTCCTAAGATTAGTCCCTATACCTCACAGGAATCGGATCTGGTTGACCAGGTAGGCCAAGTAGCCTCTAGTCGGGTGACTTCGGTCCCTGAGGTTCAACCAGAAAAGATCACCCTTCCTGATGACAATCAGGTATCTGATAAATGTGTGGGAACAGAAAACGACCAGACTTTCTCGGATGGTCGGGGCCAGATACCTCTAGGGACGCCTGGTTCAGATTCTATCAGCGCCAGTGGTCCTAGAAATTCTAGGCTGGCCTCCTCAAGCCGGCCTGGCCGACTTGGACATGCTAGTCGCAGACGTTCCGTGGGAACTTCGTCTCAGGGAGTGTCTGTGGTCTCAAGGACCAATTTACCATCATGCTTTACAGTCGCTGGTTTTAATGGCCTGGCCATTGAGACCCAAGTACTGAAGAACAGAGGTTTGTCTACTTCAGTCATTCCTACCCTTATCAAAGCAAGGAAAGCGACTTCCAGCAAGGTCTATTATCACACATGGAAGACTTATGTTGCGTGGTGCGAATCTTTAGGATTTCCTCCACGTACCTATTCGGTGACTCGAATATTGGCCTTTTTGCAACAAGGGGTTGAGCAGAAGCTAGCCTTGAGCACCATCAAGGGTCAAGTTTCAGCATTAGCAATCTTCTTTCAGAAGCCTTTAGCTACCAAGTCCTTGGTGCGGAATTTCATCCAGGGGGTGCGGCACCTGGCTCCACCAGTCCGCACGCCCTTACCGCCCTGGGATCTTAATTTGGTTTTGTCGGTTCTACAGGAACCTCCCTTTGAAAACATCAGGGAGATTTCCTTGCTTACTTTATCCCAGAAGGTGGCCTTCTTGGTGGCTATTACTTCTGCTCGCAGGGTGTCAGAACTGGCTGCATTATCATGCCAGTCCCCATACCTAGTGATTCATAGGGATAAGGTAGTACTTCATCCTAAGCCATCTTTACTTCCTAAGGTGGTTTCAGATTTTCATCTGAATGAAGATATTGTACTACCTTCCTTGTGTCCTCAGCCCAAGCATCATCGGGAACATGCGTTGCATTCCTTAGATGTGGTTCGGGCAATCAGGGTATACCTGAAAGCTACGGAATCATTCCGTAAGACGGATTCACTTTTTGTGATCACGGATGGCCCCAGAAAGGGTTTGCCTGCATCTGCCGCGACCATTGCCAAATGGATTAGACAGACGGTGGTACAGGCTTATTCTATTAAGGGTCAGAGTCCTCCGTTCCCTGTTAGGGCGCACTCCACTCGAGCGCTCAGTACTTCCTGGGCCTTTCGCCATCAGGCGTCAGTGGTCCAGGTATGTAAGGCGGCCACCTGGTCGTCGGTACATACCTTTACAAAATTCTATAAAATTGATGTGACGGCATCGGCGGATGCCTCATTTGGCCGCAAGGTTTTGCAGGCCGCAATTTGAGGAGACCGGTGGTCTACCTCGAGGTTTTTTTCTGTTTGAAAAAAAAAAAATAAAAATAAAATTTTCTCTTTTTTGTTGAGTCTCATCATTAAGGATGAGCATTGTAAACTTCTAGTTGGCACCGGTTGGGCCTTCTAGATTGGGATTTGATTTTCATTTTCCCACCCCTCATTTGTGATACTGCTCTGGGACGTCCCGAAGGTGCTGTATCACCGAGGACTACGTCTGTCAATGAGCGCTAGAGAAAAATGGATTTTTGTAAAATCTTACCGTAAAATCCTTTTCTCTTAGCTCATTGACAGACGTAGTCCCCGCCCCTCTGTTTTTTGAGTTGGGTTGGGTTAAAATCTCTAAAGACTGCTTTTTCACGTAACTGATTTGCTGAGGCAGAGAGAGAGAGGATATACCCTCTGGGACTGCCCCTAGGGTGTGGCCAGAGCTTTTTAATTTCCTGTCTAGTCCTGCTCCTGTGGAGGCAACATAACCCGAAGGTGCTGTATCACCGAGGACTACGTCTGTCAATGAGCTAAGAGAAAAGGATTTTACGGTAAGATTTTACAAAAATCCATTTATTTTTCACGGCGAAGGAAGCACCAAAGAAATCAAGGAAGAAGCACCAGCACTTTAATCACATATATTGAATTTGGACTATATTAATTTATTGATCAATTTTATTTAATTTTATTGATTAACTTATCACCATACACTGGATGGACAATTATATTAGAGTGGTTTATTAATTTACAATTATCCATATACATTTGATTTATTTATTTTTAACAATGTATTTTTAGCATCAGTGTAATTTTATGTATTTCCACTAGGGAACAGCAAGCGCTAGAGGTATCACTAGGACAGAGGTTCACCTTCCAGCAGGTAAATGACCCCAAATGCACTGCTAAAGCAACACTTGAGTAGTTTAGGGGGAAACATGTAAATGTGTTGGAATGGCCTAGTCAAAGCCCAGACCTCAATCTAATAGAAAATCTGTGATCAGACTTAGATTGCTGTTCACAAGCGCAAACCATCCAACTTGAAGGAGCTGGAGCAGTTTTGCAAGGAGGAAAGGGCAAAAAATCCCAGTGGTAAGATGTGCCAAACTTGTAGAGACTTATCCAAAGCGACTTGGAGCTGTGATTGCCGCAAAAGGTGGCTCTACAAAGTATTGACCTTAGGGGGTGAATAGTTATGCACATTGACTTTTCTGTTATTTTGTCCTATTTGTTTGCTTCACAATAAAAAAAAAAAAACATCTTCAAAGTTGTGGGCATTTTCTGTAAATTAAAGGATGCAAATCCTCAAACAATCCAAGTTAATTCCAGGTTCTGAGGCAACAAAACACGAAAAATGCCAAGGGGGTGAATACTTTTGCAAGGCACTGTACACTCTTGCTGGTTTGACACAGAGGCCGGTGTTGACCATTGCCCTGTTGTCACAAACTGACGAGTGGGCTAAGCTTTTATGCCGTGACCTGGGGACAGAACAGCTCCCCCTGCCTTTGCTGAGCTGGCGGACCAGCTGGTTCAGGGGCTGCAGTTTATCTGTGATGCTTTCTTTGGATGCGGCTCCCCTAGTGGCTTGGCTCTGTTTCAGCAGTGGTCCTTCGGCATGTCTTTGGGTTCAAATTCTGGTCTGCGGACCAGACCTCTAAAAAGGCCTTGACTGATCCTCCCTATTAAGGAGATTGCCTGTTTGGATCTACCCTGGGTGACATCATTAAAGGTCTCACAGGGGGGGAAGAGGTGCTTTCTTCCTCAGGCTACTAAGGGTTAGGAACCACCTCCTAGACACGGGCGCCCCTCCAAGTCGACTTACAAGGGCTGGTAGTCTCTTGGGGCCTTCTCTGGAGGATCCAAACGAACCTGGTCTGGCAAGCCGAGAGCGGGCTTCTCCAGACCCGCGGACAAGGTTCCTTCAGCATCAAGGTGCGCCCTCACCCTTAATCGGGGGTGTGGGGGATGTCTTCACTGGTTCCCCAACCGTGGACTTCCCTGGTACAAGACCTATTGCCTCAAGGGGCATTTGTCCCGGTTCCAACTTCAGAACGTTTTCAGAGTTTTTACTCAAACCTGTTTACAGTTCCCAGGAAGGAAGGCAAGGTGCGTCCAACCCTGGACCTCAAGGCGCTGAACTGCTTTGTGCGGGTCCTTAGTTCAGAATGGAGTCCATTCGCACGGTGGTGGCATCCCTGCATCGGGGATTTTCTTGCCTCTATCGACATCAAGGATTCTTATCTTCACATTTTAAATCTGTGCCGGTAGCCAGCGATTCCTCCACTTTGCCATGGGAGAGGAGCATTATCAGTTTGTGGCCTTACCTTTTGGGTCTCTCCTCTGCTCCTCGTGTCTTCACAAGTGTTAGCCCCGGTGCTAGCTTCGTTACGCCAACGGGGAATGGTGGTACTGGGCTACTTGGGACGACCTCCCTCTGCGAGTGGAGTCTCCTACTGCTCTGGTGGAAAACCTGTTAATCACAGTTAGGCTTGTGACGGTATCAGATTTTCATGCTGCGATTAATTGATTAAGGTTTTGCCACGGTATACGGTATTATCACGGTATTCTATTATTAAATTTAAATTATTAAATTTCTACCTCACTTGAATTTTATTGCTGAATTTAGGGGCTTTGGTTCACTTATGCACATTATTATATAGTCAGTCAGTACAGACTCTGTGAACCAGGCCAAAATAGGTCATCAAGCAGTGTCTGGCCTAACTGGTGATAACTGGTCCTGGCGCTCGGCTCCGATCCGATGGCCTGGTCATTAAGAGGGCAAAACCTTGTGGTCAAGAAGTGGTTAAACCTGAAGGAGGTGTTGTTTATAAATTACTTTACTATTGCTTTAGGCCTGGTTCACATGTATGCGGGTTGGTGGTTCACATGTATGCGGGTTGGCGGTTCACATGTATGCGGGTTGGCGGCCCACATTTGCACAGGCATAGCAGCCCATTGATTTGAACGGGCTGCTATGCCCTCATTTTCCGCAGAAAAAAGGTGCATGCAGCATTTTTTTAAAATTCAGTGGCCTTGAAATCCATCCTGCTTTTGCACCATGCGACTAACCTGCAGTTCCTGCTCTGGCAAGCTTTCTGCATTTTTTGTATACGTGGGCACGGCATTTAAAAACAGTTTGCGTGTGCAGCAACGGCAGGTAAGTCGCATGGTGCAAAAGAAGGATGGATTTCATGGCCACTGCATTTTTTTTAAATTCTGCATGCACCTTTTTTCAGCTGAAAACGCAGGCATAGCAGCTCAAGCCCATTCACATCAATGGGCTGCTATGCCTGTGCAAATGTGGGCCCCCAACCCGCATACATGTGAACCACCAACCCGCATACATGTGAACCAGGCCTAAAGCAATAGTAAAGTCATTAATAGATAAAAACACCGGTCCTCCTGCAGGTTTAACCACTTCTGGATCGCAAGGATTTGCCCCTTTAAAGACCAGGCCATCGGATCAGAGCGCCAGGACCAGTCATCACCAGGTAGGCCAGACACTGCTTGATGGCCATATAATAATGTAATGTGGGCTGCTATGCGTGTGTGTGTGTATATGTGTATATGTGTATATATATATATATATATTAGAGCTGCACGATTCTGGCCAAAATGAGAATCACGATTTTTTAGCTTGGTATAAAGATCACGATTCTCTCACGATTCTCTGTGTAACAAAAAAAAAAATTGGGATAACTTACTGTTACGTTTTTTTTTTTTTTTATTCATTAAAGTCTATTAATTGCGTTTGAAAGACTGCTGCGCAAATACAGTGTGACATAAAATATTACAACAATCGCCATTTTTTTCTGTAGGGTCTCTGCTAAAAAAAATATATAAAATGTTTGGGGGTTCTAAGTACTTTTCTAGCAAAAAAAAAAACTGATTTTAACTTGCAAGCAACAAATGTCAGAAAAAGATCCAGTCTTTAAGAGGTTAAACTTCCTTTCTCCCTGGCAGAGGGAAGGAAAAGATACAAATGTAATCATTTTTGTTTATAGTTAGGCGTTAGCTGTGTGAGTGAATGAGTCATCCAGCTCACTGAAATGTATCAATTCACAAGTCAGACCCAGGAGCAGATAAACTCGGTATTTTAAAAATGCCACAATAACAATACAGTGGCTATGCAATACCACGATATATCGAATTACCGAAAACCGGCATATGTCTAATCACAGTACGAACTCTGCGGCAGTTTGGATGGATTCTGAATTTTCAGAAGTCTGCTCCTGGTTCCAGCCACAAAGCTGGACTATCTGGGTCTGACTCTGGACTCTGCCTTGGTCGGGGTGCTCCTTCCTCTGGACTAACTTCAGAAATTTCAGGCTGCAATTTGTCTCCTGTCATGCTGATGGTCATCCCTCCGGACTTGCATGCGGTTGCTGGGCCTGATGGTGTCTACCTTCGAGCTGGCTCCGTTTTGCACAGTTCCATATGAGGTCCTTGCAAAGGGAGAATCCGACTGAATTGGACAAGACTCCACAGTCTCTGGACAATCCGATCCATCATAGCCGGGGAACGAAGGAGACCCAGATATGGTGGCTTCGTTCTCCGGTGCTTCGCCTGGGGAAAACTGTTCCGCCCCTTTTTATTGGACAGTGATCCCCACAGATGCCAGGCAACCTTGGCAAACGTTCTGCTCAGGGGATCTGGACACTGGAAGAGTCCAGACTTTCGATCAATTTATTGGAACTCCGAGCAATCAGGCTGTGCCTGAACCATAGGACAGATCGTCTTCAGGGATGTCCAGTGCACATTCCATCAGACACGGCCATGGCTTATGTCAATCACCGGGGGGGGGGGGGCACAAGATGTGTCCTGGCAGCTGTGGAAGTAGCCGGTATTCTAAGGTGGGCAGACTGGTGTGTTCCAGACCTCTCTGCAGTACATATTCTTGGGGTGGAAAACTGGCAGGCGGATTTACTTCAGTCGGTAGGCATTGGACCAAGGGGAGTGGTCCCTTCATCTGGAGGGGTTTCGTAAGCGGTGTCTCCGGTGGAGCATCCCCTAGGTGGATCTGTTGGTGTCTTGGTTTAACGGAAAGGTGTAGAGCTGTGTGGCATGGTCACAGGATCCTCTGGCAGATTCTACAGATGCGGTGGTGGCCCCATGGGGTCAATATTGTCTGATTTACACCTTCCGTCCTCTCAAGCATCTGCCAAGACTTCTACGCAGGATCCAGGCAAAAGGGATTCCAGTCAGCTTAGTGGCTCTGGACTGGCCTCGTTGGGCTTGGTACTCTGATCTGGTGCGGCTGATCGCTAATGTTGGGACCTCAATTTGGAGATTTCGGTCCTCCAGAAGGCCTCCCTTTGAGAATCTTTGGGAGATTCCCTTGCTTACATTGACTCTAGTTTTCATTTGAATGAAGACATTGTGTTGCCTTCCCTGTGTCCCAGACCTAAACATCCAAAGGAAATTGCCTTGCATGCCTTGGATGTGATCCCAGGTTTTAGGGTGTTCCTGGCAACTACGGAGTCTTTTAGGAAGTCAGACTCGCTATTTGTGCTCACATATGGGCCTCGGAAAGGGTTTTCTGCTTCCTTTGCGACTATTTCCCGACGGTTATTCAGGCCTATTCCATCAGGGGTCAGGTTCCTCCTCCTTTGTCAAGGTGCTCTCTACTCGGGCGCTTAGTTCCTCCTCGGCCTTGGTTATCAGGCGTCAGTGATGCAGGTTTGAGAGGCAGTCACCTGGTCATCAGTGCACACTTTACACAGTTTTATAATGTGGATGTGTTGGCATCTGCAGATGCTTCTTTTGGCCACAAGGTTTTGCAGGCTGCTGTTTAGAGGACCTGATCCTCTTTTATGGTGTTTAGTTTTTTTCAGATGGGCTTCAGTTCTTTTGGTTAAGCTCCTTTTGCCTGATTGGCTAATGTTTAGCCTTGGGATTTTTATTGCTGTTCCCACCCCCCATGTTTAACACTGCTTTGGGACGTCCCTAAGGTTATGATTACCAGGAGCTGTGTCCGTCAATGAACGAAAGGGAAAATTAGATTTTTGACTTACCGTAAAATCCTTTTTTCAGATGTTCATTGACTGACACAGCACCCACTCCGCTGTGGAGTTGTAATTCTTCTCACACTGCTTGTAACTAAACTCAGTAACTATAGCAGAGAGAGGTAGTATACTCCCTGCCCATAGCATAGCCAGATTATTTTTCTGCCTAGTGTCCTACTCCTGTAGGGGGCAGTATAACCCAATGGTTATGAAGATCAGGAGCTGTGTCCATCAATGAACATCAGAGAAATGGATTTTACGGTAAGTCACAAATCCCATTTTTTTCAGCAGAGCTTGATTTAATAATGTACAGTGTCTGCAAAAAGTATGCCTATTGCACCTGCAATCTGTGAATGTAATCCTTGCACAAAAAAATAACACATACTTTTTAATCCTGAATAATTAACACTAGAATTTTGTTTAACATCATATGCATATTCAAGTGTCAGCTGTGTACAAAAGGCATCTAAAGTAGTGCAATTTATTTAAAACTTGTGCATCTTAAGGATAATTAAAATGGAGACTGATTTCTTGGTCTAGGTGGAATGAAGGAACAAGACTTAATGTGCATTAAATTACACGGCGTGAACAAAATTGGATTAAAGAAAATTATTGATTTCATTTACACTGCAAAACTTTCCCTGAATATGGATAATCTTCAAGATACACTGGAAGCTGCAAGCTTTTTACAAATACTGCCTGTGCTGGACTTCTGCAAAGTGTTTCTTATATCTGGGGTAAGAGCTAAGCACTTTGTTAGTTTTCTATATATTCAGATCAGTGTTGTATACACACTTATGCACTTATGTGGGACAGTGGGCTAGATTTATTGGTCGGAAAATATAGTCTTTACAAATTCTCTCACTCTTACATGTTTATTTTCTAGCCTTTCCATAGTCTGACACAACAATTTATTCATTTTTTATGGGGCTCAGTTTAGCTCTCTAACGAGGACACTGTAGGATGCAGTGTGTGTGTATAGATAGGTAGATAGATATTTATTTTACAGTGTAAGGAGGTAGACTGCACCAGCAAATTAAAATGGGTATCTATGCAAGTAACCAGGTAGATCCCAAAAAAACACACCAAGCTTATCAAGTTTGCACTTGTAGCTAGTAGTATAGCATTGCGCAGGTCCAAATAGCTTCATATATGCAACACGAGAAACTGAGGAGGTTTTGCTACTTTTTCCCCTTTCCTATAGCAAACTATTGCTCATGAAATGGGGATTCTTTATTGTACATATATTGCAAAAAAAAAAAACCTGATT
Organism: Pelophylax lessonae; assembly: GCF_965119305.1. NCBI lineage: Eukaryota > Metazoa > Chordata > Amphibia > Anura > Ranidae > Pelophylax > Pelophylax lessonae. The sequence continues at coordinate 114,586,289 of NC_138774.1, read as the reverse complement.
ATGTATACAGTATACCCTGCTTTAGCCACTAAAGGGCATAAATTAACTCAAGTCCTTATTGTCTGGTGGAAACTGGTTATGTAAATAGGTCAGCTTTACTGTTTTTTAATTCTGTGTTGCTTTCCATTTTTAATGGTCAACCGTCAAATGTAGCTCCATCCACTGGCTTTTAGTTGTCTGACATGAGCATAAATCAAGTTCCATTCTTTTATTAGCCGCTTTTAAAATCCTTCGCAGATGTGACTGGCTTTTTTTCTGTTAGTATTATGGGGTTTTTTTGTGTATACGTTTTTACTTCATTTTGGACAGATCAGACCGAAGAACATAGAAGTTAACTGGCAGTGCCATCTTTACTACACTCCATGTATTTGCTGTGTTTTATGTCCTCTTTTTCACTATGCCAATTTCCTTACTGAGTAAATCACTTCTCTTTGAGGTTTGTCCTTCTGGTGAAGTTATAGTTTCCCCAGTACAGATATGTTTGTGATTGCATCTCATCTAAACATGCAGGAAAGCTTGCGGCTGTCCCAGAGGTTCAAAACTCTAAAAACTTCAATACAATTGATATTTAGTTAGGCAACAGAGTAGTAAGTAATTAAGCCTGAATATTAATTTAACCAGTTTTCCCTTGTTAATTATCTTTACAATTTTTAATGTTGATTTCTTTCATCGGTTTGTAAGTCAGGTGTGGATTTATTTTTTCTCTGTAATCATATTGTACGGTACACTATATGAAGCTTACATTAGTTGTGTTTTTAATTATTTATTGAGTGCAATGTTTGACAGCGAAAATGAAGGTTTAAATACACTTCCTTCGGCAATGGTGGACAACATGCATTATCTACATCACCCCATGAATTGGATGCTGCTAAAGTGAAGCTGCACTGATCCTTTGCATAGATTAAAATTAACTTGTCAGTTGGCACAATATGCTGTGTTCAGTAGTGCTATGAAATTCAATAGTACTAGGTACAATTCCTTAGCATCACCTTCCAGCCATCAGTGCACATGTCTTACAGTGATGTCTTGAATTCGACCTGTGCTGCAAATCTGACCAGAATCATAAATCCTAGGGAAAATCCATTGGCTGTCTTCAAGTTTGCCTGTGGTGGCAATAAATAGAGTAGGTACCCTAGAGCAGTGGTCCTCATAACAGGCCAGATTTTAAGTATTACCTTGGGGAGATGCAGACTAGAGTACTGCAATCACTGAGCAGCAAATGATATCACCTGGGATGTATTTTAGTTATCTTGCAAACATGGCCTGTTAGTGGGCCCTGTAGGCCAGGGTTGAGGACCACTGCCCTAGAGTACCTAATTATACCTGTGCTGTAAAAATCAGTTTTCCACCCCCAAATGTCACAAACATTGGTCAGTGCTTGAGCAACCCATTAATACACTAGAGCTCTGTCAGTTGAGTTTCATAGTTATTTTGATGAAATGCGTTGGAGCGTGTTCAAGAGGTGATCGGATGCGAGGCAGGGAGATACGCTGAGAAGTAAGGCAACTGTCTTGACCTCTTAACAGTGGGAGGAGGGGTTCCAAGCCAGCCTGTGTACAGGCTTACATTTTATGCTATCGGTTTCATGTGATTGCTTGTGACTCTTCTTAATTTTTTTTTTTTTTTTTTTTTTTAACTAAGCGCTGGATTTCAGCTATATCATACGAGGTATGACACTTCTTTTCCCCATGATCTTAGGATACAAATGCTGTGGAGAAAAGGGGGTTTTTTAGATCCTAAAATAAATACTGCAGCTAAGAGCTCTATTAGCTGATTGGTGTAAAAAAAGAGGTAGTTTAAGCTGGTGAGTGTCTATCATAGCTGTGGAGCGATACAGTATTTTGAGATTACACACAGATTTTGAGGTGTTGCATTGGGAAGCACTCTGGATATTGTCTTTTCATTTTGGGTGGATAATGAAGCCATTAAATTCATTAGATACCGGACTAGAAGCACAATGAGAATTCAGTAATTGCAGGGCTCAGTATTTTTCCCAGTGCAAATTTTATGTTCCTTAATGACTCGTGTCTAGCAAAGGTGGATACTTCATCCTGGAGTGTTTCTGCTAGATAGACACATGGGCTTTATTTAAAAGTTGCATTTAAGGGAGCACATATTTTATCTTTAAAATGCCATACAAACCTGTTGGGGGGGAACAAACCAGTATAGTCAAATGACGTTTCATTTAGGGACTTTATTTTTTAAAGCTGGATAAAATCCAAATGATGGTTAGTCCAGCTCCAGAAGCTAGCCCTTACTCTTTAATGTTTTTATTAGGGAGAACCTGGTTCAGGATCTGCTATTTGTCGCAGCAGAGGCTCACATTTAGGGTTGGGCCCTGCTGATGGTGTTAGGTTTAGAGCAGATGTGTTCACTATCTCTTTTTAGAGATGGCACCATTTTCTATAGTCCTTCTTTGGTAACATCTCTAACCAGTAAGGTCTATACTATCTACTGTAGTTCCTTTTTAAACTATCCAGTGCTTTGCCCCCCTTGCAGAACAATGCAATAGGTTCACTTTATTGACCCACCTGCAGCATGTGTTCGCCTATTTTCAGCCCACACAGGTCTCGTCACATGATCCCATTTCATTGGCAGCTGCAGGGGAGAGGAGAGAGTGCTTGACAATGGCTGGTGATGTCTTTAATTTTTTCCCTGCCATTGTCGGCTCTCCCTCCTGCAGCAGCAGCAGCTGGCTGACAGAGGAGAGCTATATCATATGACCGGAATGGGATAAAAGTAGGTAAGTATATACAGCGAGTAAAACAAATATTGAACAAGTTATAATTTTTCTGTGTAAATATATTTCTAAAGGTGCTATTGACAACCCATGCAATCCATATGTACAAAGAAACCAAAACAAATGCATTCAGAAATCAAGTTATGTGTAATAAAATGGAATGAGACAGGGTAAACGTATTGAACACATGAAGAAAGGGAGGTGCAAAAAGGCAGGAGGTGTCTTGAAGCTGTTCTTACCAACAAAAGATTTTGTAGGAAGAATCAAATTAGATTTCAGTTATGGTGTTCAATACTTTTTCTCTCTGTCATTCCATTTTATTATACATAACTTGGTTTCTGAACTTTTTTTTTTTTTCCTTTTTTGTTTCTTTGTATAGTTTGCATGAGTTTTAATTTTAATGTCAATAGCACCTTTTTAGAAATCCATTTACTAGGGATAGACCGATATGGTTTTTCAGGGCCGATACCGATATTTCGGGCACAACGTATCGATATCGGCCGATACGAGCCGATATTTTGTACATTTAAAGTTTTGAAAAATAAAGAAAATTTTTGACACAAATCTGGTACTGAACATGTTAATTGTTGTTTAATGCTTAATGGGTGGCTGGCTGGCACCCTGCGGTGGGTGGCTGGCTGGCACCCTGCGGTGGGTGGCTGGCTGGCACCCTGCGGTGGGTGGCTGGCTGGTACAGGGCCTGTGGGTGGCTGGCTGGCACCCTGCTGTGGGTGGCTGGCTGGTACAGGGCCTGTGGGTGGCTGGCACCCTGTCTGTGGGTGGCTGGCTGTCTGGCTCCTTGAGGTGGGTGGCTGGCTGTCTGGTACCCTGTCGTGGGTGGCTGGCTGTCTGGCACCCTGTGGTGGGTGGCTGGCTGGTACAGGGCCTGTGGATGTGGGTGGCTGGCTGGCACCGGGCTGCTGTGTATGGCTGTGATACACTCCCGCGAGACTAGTCCCGACTCGAGACAAGGCTGTCCAAGGCGAGGGAGGCGGCCTAAGAAGGCAGAATGATATCACAAAAATATCGGCCAGTTCAGGGGCCGATACCGATATATCAGGGAAAGTGCATATCGGCCACTGATATATTGGTCTTTTGCCGATAATTGGTCTATCCCTACTGTTTACCTAGAAAAATGGGGATGTATTCAATGCTTATTTTACCCGCTGTATATCTTTTACACAGGTTAGACCTCAGCCCTTCTGAATGCCTTTTTTGTCTCCACACAGGAGAAAAGCAGTGTTAAAAAACCTGGCTAATATAGTGTTTTGCAATCGCTTTTGCTGTTCATTTTATTGGCCAAATATAATTAGTTTTTTTTTTTTTGTGCCTCTAAATGCCTGTAAACATCGTGTGAACGGGCACAAAGGCTAACTGAGAGAAGCATTTCGGAGCAGGAAAAAAGCCTTAAATGTCAATTTTTAACACCCAGTGTGCATTAGGCCTTAAGTGGGGGTACACACTAAGAAAATTGTGCAAACCATCCGATATGCCTCGTTGTTTCCCAGCAAATCGGAGCCGATGAATGAAAATTCTTGTACGACACAGACTTTTTTTTTTTTTTTTTCGGCCGTCGAAAGTTGTGTACACACTATACGAAAATCGTAAGAAAATTCTTTGGATGAAAAAATTTGCCCGTTTTTCTAATAGTGTGTACTAGCCTTTAGTCTGAATATGTATTAGGAGAGAGGAGGGGATATTTTTAAGAAAATTTTGGTTTAGGGGATATTTTTAAGAAAATTTTGGTTTAGACTGAAGTTCTACTGCATTGGAACTAGGGATGCACCGATCCGATATTCGGATCGGATATCGGCGCCGATATGGCCATTTTAGATGGATCGGGGGATCGGTAACATTGACCGATCCACTGGCCGATCCGGTTTTTGCTTGGTAATGGCTCAGCCATCCCTTGGTGCAGTAGTAGTATGGGATGGGAGCTGCTACTTCCTGTATAGGTCCAGCTTACAGGCGGAGTGATATCTGATGCACTCCGCCTGTGAATGGAGGAGCCGTACACATGAAGCAGCGGCTTTGCTCTGTACTGCAGCCGCTTGCTTTGTGTGTAGCTCCGGATTGGTTCCGGTATCGGTGATTTCACAACACCAGATATCGGTATCGGGTCCAAAAAAGTCGGATCGGTGCATCCCTAATTGGAACCCCTAAAATGTACCCATTACATAAGGCCAAAGTTTTTAGGTTTGTATTTTTAGTTTAATTGGTCCAGCTTGCATGTGTTCCTGGCAGATAACTGAGGAAGCTGGAAATCACTGTTGTAGGCACCACTACTACAGTGATCGCTGCTAGTTTCCAGGTACCATGCAGAGCAACTGCCCTGCTGCTTAGTTGAACACACAAGGTTGCTGGCTTGGTACTGGCTTCATTCAGAGAACACTGATAAGATATTGTTCTATTTGAATATTGAGTTTCTGTAAAATTTAATCATTTAAAGCTGTTTTGCAATGCTGATAAAATGAAGTCTGGAGGACTACCTTAAAGATTTTGTATTCAGGAAAAGACTTGCATAGAAAATGGAGAAGTTGCTGGCTTAAGTTTAACCACCAAGTCTTTTGTAAATTCCATTAGGAACAGAAAGTAATGAGTTGGAAAGTACATTTTATAGGTGTTGTTTCAGGTAATGTGTTCACATATGCGGGTGTATTTTGGAGAAATAATCACATCCCAATTAGTTGAATGTGTCCTTATTTAGGAGTATATCATAGATGGGTGACACCCCCCCCCCCCCATGTCATATCATATCCTGAATTGTAGCTCTTTAAAAGAGTGTCGGACCAACCTGATTGTAACCGACTGTGTTGTGTATGGCACGTCCCGTGAGCGGTCTCTGAGGATGCTAAATGGAGGTAATATATTATTTAGATAAGGTGAAATAGAGGACTACAAACACCTTTGTATTTTCTCAATGAATGCAAAGCTTTTTGTGGATGAGGCGGCTGCCCTGCCTCTCCACCTCATCCAATCAGCAAACTCTTTGCATTCATTGAGAAAGTGTTCTCTGAATGGCACCCGTACCCGAGTGAACGACCACATTTATTCACTAAGCAGCAGGGCAGCTGCACTGCATGGGATCCACAAGCTATCGAAGACACTTTAACTGGCCAAAAAATGTGTATCTAAACATCTGCTTTCACTACTTTTCTTGTTCCCAACTTTAACCCTAAAATCCAGCCAAAACCTTTTTTTTCTGAGCTTTTAGGTTTTATTGCTTTCTGTGCTAACACCCATCAAAAATGTGGTGGAAGCAATAAAACACTTGCCTAACCCGAACTGCTGAACCTAAAACTCCCCTAGCTTAACCACTAAATGCAATTATTACACTAATGATCAAATCACTTCAACCTGCACTTAGCACTATGCACAAACATGGTGTTTATGAATGCCTTTTGTGAGTGACCTGGTTTCTTTAGTTGTTCATAGTATGTCTGTTACACAGGTTGATGTCTGAATTGATCCAGTTCATTGACTGCTGCTTGTAAATGTGCATTTTATTGCACAATGCTTGATTTGTCGATTTTATGTTCTCCATGTACATGGGACATTGACCTGGAAAGATTGGTTTGGGAAGAGCAAAGCCATATATCCATTTCTGCTAGTAGTAAAATACATGGAAAATAATTGAATGTTAGTGTCGAGCTCAATGTTTTTTCCTTGTTTCTAATATATATTTTTTTAGGTTTGCTAGTATCGTAGTATAATTCTAGTATACGGGCATAAACAAAGGGATTAAAAGCATACAAAAGAATAGTACATTGAGCTAGGAATAATTTATGTTTTTATGGATAAAATGAATTTTAGCTATTAGGAAGAATTGTATTTTAGATGTAAAATGGATGTGCCTGGAAGAAGAGATCTAGATGGGCAAGCATGGGAAAGTGAGTAGCACCCAAGAGTAAAGTCTTCATATCAACTGTGGCTGCATGAAACCACATGTATAGGTGTTTTAATTTGTTTTTGAATGTATGCTTTATGCAAATTATATCATCCAATGTGTGCCTAAAAAAAAAATCAGTTTATAGTTTGTAAGTATGTAGATGGTGTAGCATATTAGCTCAGTAAGCCACTGCCTTCTGCTTTGCAGTCTACATAATGGTTACGCTTTACTGCTTTATCACTCAATACAAGTCTCAGCCAGCTGTGTGTAGCTGATATGTCAATGTCAGCAGGCAGGTTAAATGTGCGGCATTTAATGCAGAGCTCCCTCTAGTGGTCATTATGGAAATACAGTACAGTAGCAAAAATATGCAAGTGGAATGTATGTATAGATGTCAGTAACGGAAAAAAAAAAAACTCTGCAATAATAGTTACGATAAATATGCTGTCATTTTTTCTCTACTTTGTCTACTACTGACTAAACCCTTTTAGGCAATATGACAAGATGAAACCAATTCACTGCAAGAATTAATTTAAATTTAGTCAATAAACTGCTAATATGCAGGAAACATTGCATCTCTATCAGAGTCCTCTTACCTGTCCTTTCATTAACTCATCACAACGCAAAAGACTTCTGGAATACCACAATGCATATCAGTACATGATATTATTTATTGTGTATTTTCCTTATCTGGAACTGTATTTCTGTACGGGACTAATGGGACAATATCATCTTTGTAACGTCTTCTCACTTGTAAAATGTACTTTCTTTATTTTAGGTCACTCTGGAGAACTGTGTAGAGGTTGGACGAATTGCAAACACCTACAATCTCACTGAAGTTGATAAATATGTCAATAACTTTATTTTGAAAAATTTCCCACCCTTATTAACTACTGGGGAGTTTGTGAAGCTCCCATATGAACGACTTGCCTTTGTGCTTTCTAGTAATAGCCTTAAGCAATGTAGCGAGCTTGAACTTTTCAAAGCGGCATGCCGCTGGCTGCGTTACGAAGATTCACGTATGGAATATGCTGCAAAAATTATGAAGAACATTCGATTTCCCCTCATGACGCCACAAGACCTTATAAACCATGTCCAAACAGTTGACTTCATGAGAACTGACAACACTTGTGTTAACTTGCTTTTGGAAGCTAGCAATTACCAAATGATGCCGTACATGCAGCCAGTCATGCAGTCTGAAAGAACTGCCATTCGCTCAGATAACACCCACTTGGTGACGTTGGGAGGAGTTTTAAGGCAGCAGCTGGTGGTTAGCAAAGAGTTGAGGATGTACGACGAGAAGGGACACGAGTGGAAATCCTTAGCTCCCATGGATGCTCCCCGGTACCAGCATGGAATAGCAGTCATTGGCAATTTTCTTTATGTAGTAGGTGGCCAAAGTAATTATGACACGAAAGGAAAAACCGCTGTGGATACTGTGTTTCGATTTGACCCGCGCTACAACAAGTGGATGCAAGTAGCTTCTTTGAATGAAAAACGTACCTTTTTCCACCTAAGTGCCCTGAAAGGTCATCTGTATGCTGTTGGCGGCCGCAATGCAGCTGGTGAACTTGGTGAGAATGGAATACTTTTTCTTTACGTGTTTTAATATATATAGTGTGACATGATGATATATACAGCCTGTTACTTGTTTACCAATTGAAGGGAAGCAAGCTCGCGGTTCTTTATTGAAAAGTAATTACAAAGTTTGCTTGCTTTTGTAAAGGTTACATTTTTCCAGTGTCACAGGAAACTTAACCTTTACACGCTCATGAACTTTAATGGCATTCCAGTCTTCGTCCATAGGGTACAATATTGAGTTGGCCCACCCTTTGCAGCTATAACAGCTTCACCTCTTCTGGAAAGGCTGTCCACAAGGTTTTGCAATGTGTCTATGGGAATATTTGCCCATTCTTCCAGTAGCATATTTGTGAGGTCAGGCACTGATGTTGGAGAGAAGGCCTGGCTCACAGTCTCCACTCTAATTCATCCCAAAGGTGTTCTTTTGGGTTGAGGTCAGGACTGTGCAGACCAGTCAAATTCCTCAACCCCAAACTTGCTCATCTGTGTTTTTATGGACCTTGCTTTGTACACTGGTCCAAATAATTTGGTGGAGGGGGTATTAAGGTATGGGGTTGTCTTTCAGTGGTTGGGCTTGGCCCCTTAGTTCCAGTGAAGGGAACTCTTAAGACGTCGGCATACCAGTACATTTTGGACAATTTCATGCTCCTTACTTTGTGGGAACACTCTGGGGATGGCCCCTTCCTGTTCAAACATGACTGCACAACAGTGCACAAAGCAAGGTCTATGAAGACATGGATGAGCGAGTTTGGGGTGGAGGAACTTGACTGGCCTCAACCTGATAGAATAATGGGATGAATTAGAGCGGAGACTGTAAGCCAGGCCTTCTTGCCCACATCCGTGCCTGACCTCACAAATGCACTTCTGGAAGAATGGTCAAAGATTCCCATGTGCCAACTCAATATTGAACCCTATGAACTTAGACTGGGGTGCCATTAAAGTTCATGTGCGTGGAAAGGCATGTGTCCCTGTATGTGTAGATATGATAGCTATATAATGTGTGTGTATATGCAGATCTTCACCCTTTTAGGGCATGTTGGGCTGCCCTGCCTCCTCTATTTTCTTTCACAAATGGACAATGCGTAGAAGGCCGGACAAAGCCCATAGGCACATCTGTGCATGTGCCATAATGGTGGAGCCACCTTGGAGGTGGACTTCGCTTCTGGTAAAGTTCCACTTTCTATTAGGACAGGGTTTGATTCTTACTGGATTTTTATAATTGCTTGGGATTCTATCAATTTTTTTTTTTTTTTTTGGTCTAGGTGCATTCTAAATGTAAATCTTTGGAGAATCATTTATAGCAGACCTTCTTAAATAAGTAATCGGGCATCACTGGCAGTGCATGTTTTGCTGATTTACTTAAAGAGGAAGTAAACCCTCCTCTGCAACTTGTACCTATAGGTAAGCCTATGATCAGGCTTACCTATAGGTACTGTAAATATCTCCTAAACATGTACCGTTTAGGAAATATTTACCTTAAATGCAGCCAGTGACATCACTGGCGCATGCGCTCTGAAGGAACGGCCGCTTGTGCCGTTCCTTCAGAGCCCCGTGCCGTGACCGTCGGCTCCCGCACGCATGCGTGGGAGTGACGTAATCGCGGCTCCAGCCAATCAGATGGCCGGATGCTGCAAACCCGGAAGAAGGGCGACGGAACATGTCGCCCATGAGAGAGGTGAGCGGTCGGCACTTCGGGGCTTCGTTTTAAGGTAAGTATTTCATAATGAGCTAGTATGCGATGCATACTATCTCATTATGTGTTTGTCTTTCAGGTGTTTTTTTTTTTTTTTCAATAAAAAAATTCGGAGGTTTAGATTTTCATTTTCTCTTGGTAAAGACTTACTATTGGGTTGATTTACTAAAACTGGAGCGTGCAAAATCTGGCACAGCTCTGCATAGAAACCAATCGGCTTCCAGCTTTGTCAAAGCTTAATTGAACAAGCTGAGGTTAGAAGCTGATTGGCTACCATGCACAGTTGCACCAGACTTTGCGCTCTCCAGTTTTAGTAAATCAACCCCTATGCGTCTTCTGCAATAAAAGCTTTTCATCTTCCTGTTCCCAAACTTTTTTTAGAATGTACACTGAGCTGCTCATGTGCAGCTCCGTGTATATTTTTAGGAAGGTTACACCGGTACTGATTTATTACCCACGAGTACCGATCCTTTGGTCAAGTACTCGCCGATACCTTTGTGGTGCAAGTTGAGCCCATAAAAAATGAATGCGTTCAAATCTGACTGCAAATAGCATGCAATTTGAACAGGAATATGGTGCGATTCTTGACTGAATTGCATGCAGTTTCCCCCACCGCTCCTGTGTGATCCCAGTTTAAAAAGACAGGGAGGCACCCTCGAAGTGTAGCAAAGGGGCAAACACCGTTTATTAAAAAAATGTTATCGCAACGGACATGTTAAAAGTACATAATATGTCAAATTCAAAACCACGGCTGCTTGCGGTGTTCACAGGTTTGGAGGAGATGCAGGAAGTTCTAGGGCCCCTATGGGTATTGGGCTGAAGTGATGCCTATACATATCTTCCAGCCCTGTGAGCGCCGCAAGTGGGCCGCGGTTTTGGATTTGACATGGAAGATCTATATTATGTGTTTTAAACATGTGAGATGTTCTAACATTTTTAATAAACTGTATGCCCATTGCTGCACTTCTTAGATGGCTCTTCCCTGTCTATACCGAGATCTCACAGGAGTGGTGGGGGAATCTGCATGCAATTCAGACAGGAAACGCACCACATTTCTGTTCAAGAAAATACTTTGAAGGGCGATTTGACCTCACTTGCAGCTATTGTTTTCAGATATCGGGAGCATTTGCATGAGTACGAGTACGAGTACTCGGTATCAGTGAAACACTAATTTTCTCTTGCGTCCTCCGACAGTCGCCGCCCATTCATACAGTCTTCACCAATGGGGTTGTGACTTCATCTCCACTGGAGTAACTAGGCATAAGACTTGTTAAAAACAAAGCATTTACATAGACACACCCATGGGGGCTGTCCCACTGGTCCAATACCCCCCCCTGCAATCAGCCATCCCAACTCAGTTTGTCTTCTGCCTAGTTAAGGAGTAAGATAGGCTTCCCTGTGCTGGGGCTTCAGTCTCAGCCTTCTTCTATTTTATGATTTTATTTACTGCAAATGTGTTTTTTTCTTGGCACTACTAGCTGTTTATTTTGTCAGCGTTAGTTAGTCGGATCTTCGGATGAAGACGGCGTTTGCGGAGCTGGGAAGTTGGACTGGTCGTCCTTGTTTTCCAGGACAGAGGGCCTGATGGAATCCCAGCCCGCCATTGAGCGTTTAGCAGGCTATGTGTTCGCCCTGGCCTCGCAAACGACCCATCCCTGTCCTCAGGGATGCAGCCTGCGAGGTGGCTACCTCGCCTGGACGTCTCCTCCACGGTTCTCCGTGCACTGTTAGGTTCCTGCGTTTTTTGGCTGACGGCACCCCTGCCATCTGAGGGTGGGTGGTTTCCTGTCCATGAGAGGCACCCCACGCCATCGGGTACAGGTAAGTACATTCTGTGTGGGGCCTCTGTCTGGGCCTGGCATTCCTGTGTGTCTGTGTTATCCCCTCATGTCTGTGCGTTTTTGGGCTCCCTGATCCCGGTTCCTGCGGGGGTTTTCTCTCACGGCCTGTGCGCTGTGTGGGTTTGTGGGGGGGTCCCTCTCCTGTGTCACCTTAGGGTGCTTTTTGGAGGTACAGACATGTGTGGCGACCGCTGCGGGGTTAAAAACCGACGCTCCTCTATTTTAGGTGTGGGCAGCATGTATGCCTTCACTATGGGCGCTTATACAGCATGGTATGTGGTGTTTTTTGGCGCCTTGCGGCGCCATCTTGTGCGTGGCAAATCGTTCGTTCCGAGCACATGTCAACGGCCATTTTACCGAAGCCTCCCATTACTTTCTATTGGCAACCATTTTTCCTTAGCCTGCAGCCTTAGTTAAGCCTCCTGCGGTGACATCACTTCCTCCTTTTGCTATGGAGAGTTCAGCTGCGGTGGTAACACTTGTGGGGGGTCTGTCTGTTGTCTTTTTTTTTCTTGTACAATCCTTCTGGCTATCAGTTATCCTGATTGAGGGTCTGTGTGTTCACAGTCTTTGTAGCGGTGTTCTGCGGGGGTCTGCGGCGCGCTTAAAGGGCCAGTACCTTATAAAAAAAAAAAAAAGAGGATTTTGTTTTTAACATGTATCCTCAGGACAGCAAATTTCCCACAGCCCTAGTGGGGGATTCAGGTCCCCCTGAATCCTCTGCTCTCTCTACTTTGTCTGTTGCAGTGGCGACTTTGGTGTCCAAAGTGGAGATTCTGATGTCTGAACGTGCTGCCAGGAAAAGGCCTCGTTTGTCCTTGTCTTCGGATTCTGAATCTGATATGGTTGCCATAGGTGTGCCGTACCCCTTGAGGGGGTCTCACTCTTCTCAGTCTGAGGGGGAGGCGGAGGTTGCAGGGGTTGATGATTCCCCCCCTGGGACGGCCGAGGACCGCGCAGTTATGGATGCGCTGATTCTTGCCATTAAAGAAACACTACATTTAGAGGATGAGCCCAATCCTCCGAGCATTGTGTCCTCTTTGGCACACACAGGACCCGCAAGGCGGCGCAGGTGTTCCCTTGCCCCGGTGAGTTTCACGCTACTGTGAATGATCAATGGCGCCATTTAAAACGCACCTTTGTGGTGCCAAAAGATTTCAACTCCTTTATCCCTTTGCGTCTCCAACGGATTTGCGCTGGTGTGTGGCCCCTCAGGTGGATCACACTGTGGCCAGATTGAATAAGGCCACTCTAGTACCCACCGAGGATTCTCCGGTGTTTAGGGATCCTACGGAAAGGAGAATGGAATCCCTTGCCCGCCATGCCTACATGGTGGCGGGTTCCCTGCTAAAGCCCATTTTCGCCTCTATCATGGTGGCTTAGGCTGTGGCGGACTGGACCAAGGTGCTAAAACGCACCCTCGTGGCTGATTCCGCTCCTCCTACTACCGTGGCGATGGTGGACGTCATGTATTTGTGTAATGAGGCCCCATTAGCTGCACGCCTGTCCAGTGTCGCGGTGCTTAACCGTCGCCTGATATGGTTTAAGAGCTGGTCGGCTGACCAGACTTCGAGAAAAATGGTGGCTGACATCCCCTATGCGGGGGTCTCGCCTGTTTGGGGAATCCCTGGTTGAAGGGGTCATTTGGGGCAAGAGCACTCTGCTGCCCCAGAATCCTAAAGGCAAGTTTTTTTGCGGTAAGCGGGGCCCCTCCTTTAAACCAAATCAGGGGTCCTTTCGTGCTTCAAGGCACAGAACAAGGGGAAACCCTTCAAGGGCCAGGGTGGCCAGAGAGAGCCCTGGGTGGGCAAGCCAAAATCCGGCCAGGATGGTGCGGCGGCCCAGTCCGCCTCTGCCTGATGGGACGCCCTCACCCGTTACAGGGGTGGGGGGACGTTTGCACGGTTTCCTCCGACATGGCTGCTCCGAATTCCAGACAGATGGGTTCAGGAAATCATTTGTTCGGGTTACAAGATCGAATTCCTTTTGCGGCCGGCGGACAGATTCTTTCCCTCAAATCTTCATTTGACCCCAGGGCGGTTACATGACCTGCATCAGGCGGTGCAAGATCACCTCGCCCAGGGGGTGATCGTCCCGGTGCCTCATCGGGACAGGTTTCGGGGGTTTTACTCTAATCTGTTTACCGTGCCCAGAAAGGAGGGCAAGGTGCGTCCGATTCTGGACTTAAAAGCTCTGAACCGCTTTGTACGCGTTCGGAAGTTCCGCATGGAATCGCTCCGCTCGGTGGTAGCCTCCCTGAGTCCAGGCGAGTTCCTGGCCCCTATCGACCTGAAGGATGCGTATCTGCACATCCCCATTTTCAAGGGTCATCAGAGGTACCTCCGATTCGCCATTGCGGAGGAACACTATCAGTTTGTGGCGTTACCTTTCGGTCTCCCTTTTGGCTCCAAGGGTGTTTAAGGGTGCTGGCTCCAGTTCTGGGCCTGTTGCGGGCTCAGGGCATTGCGGTTTTGGGATATCTGGACGATCTCCTGTTAAGGTCGAGTGCCAGACAGCGCCTGCTGCGCGATCTGTCCACTACGGTGCAGACGCTTCAGGAGTTCGGATGGACCATCAACGTACAGAAGTCGACTTTGTCTCCTCGGTTCGTCTCCCATATTTGGGAATGGTTCTGGACTCTGCTCAAGCGAAGGTGTTTCTGCCGGAGGACAAGCTCCGGGCCCTACAGAACGAGGTCAGAGCCCTCCGGGACAACGTCACTCAGGACCTGTATGCGGGTCCTGGGGTTGATGGTGTCAGCCTTCGAGTTGATACTGTTCGCACAGTTTCACACAAGGTCTCCCCAAGCGGAGATCCTGAAGGGATCAGATGGGACAGACTCCCGCAGTCCTTGGATCCGAGAGTGTCTCTGTGTCACCAAACCAGAGTGGATCTTCTGTGGTGGCTTCAGTCCCCGGCGGTGGCGGACGGCAAATCCTTCCGGCCGTTGCTGTGGACAGTACTTACCACGGATGCCAGCCTGTCGGGCTGGGGTGGAGTCCTGGGCAACCTGTCTGCCCAGGGCACTTGGTCAGTGGAGGAATCCTCTCTCCCCATAAACATATTGGAATTGAGAGCGATCTAGCTGTGCCTACTCCATTGGTCGGACAGTCTTCAGGGCCGCCCTGTACGGGTGCAGACGGACAATGCCACTGCGGTGGCCTACATCAATCACCAAGGGGGCACCAAGAGTGCCCGGGCGGCCCAGGAAGTGACTAGTATTCTGTCTTGGGCCGAGACTCATGTCCCGGCAATATTGGCAGTTCACATTCCAGGTGTAGAGAATTGGCAGGCCGATTACCTGAGCCGCCAGACCCTGGACCAGGGGGAATGGTCCCTGCACCCAGAGGTGTTTCAAATGCTGTGTGCAAAATGAGGATCCCCGGATGTGGATCTGTTCGCGTCTCGGCTAAACCACAAGGTGGAAAGGTTCGTGGCAAGAGCGTGCGATCCTCTGGCAGACGCCTCGGATGCGTTGGTAGTGCCATCATCTGATATATGCCTTTCCTCCGATTCAGTTGTTGTCCAGGTTCCTTCGCAGGTTGGCCTCTGAACCAATATTGGTGATTCTGGTGGCGCCGGACTGGCCACGCCGGTCCTGGTACGCGGACATCGTTCACCTGGCCGTCGAGCCTCTATGGCGGCTGCCAATGCGAGAGGATCTACTGTCTCAGGGACTGATCTTCCATCCTGCTTTACAGTCGCTGGCTTTAACGGCATGGCTGTTGAAAGCCTGGTCCTGAGGGACAGGGGTCTCTCCTCAGAGGTCATTCCTACCTTAATCAAGGCTAGGAAAGCATCATCTGGTAAGATTTATTACCGTACATGGAAAGCTTATTTTGCCTGGTGTGAGTCCAGGGGCTTCTCTCCTCGTTCATACTCGGTGGTGAGAGTGCTGGCTTTCCTTCAGACTGGTGTGGACCAGCACCTTGTGTTGGCCACGATTAAGGGCCAGGTATCTGCACTGGCAGTCCTTTTCCAGCGCCCTGTGGCATCTGATTCTTTGATTCGCACCTTCATTGAAGGTGTGCGTCACTTGGCCCCTCCTCGTAGGGAGCCCTTACCTCCATGGGACTTTAACTTGGTCCTGTCCGTATTGCAATGTTCCCCGTTTGAAAACATCAGGGAAATCTCGTTACCTCTGCTGTCTAGAAAGGTTGCCTTTCTTGTGGCAATCACTTCTGCTCGCAGAGTGTTGGAGTTGGCGGCCTTGTCTTGCCGCTCCCCTTACCTTGTGGTTCATAGGGATAAGGTGGTCTTGCTACCTAACCCGTCCTTTCTTCCAAAGGTGGTTTCTGATTTTCACCTTAATGAGGACATTGTTTTGCCTTCGCTCTGTGCGAAGCCTAAGCATCCTAAGGAGGTTGCTTTGCATTCCTTGGATGTTGTCAGGACGATCAGGGTTTACCTGTCGTCGACTGAATCCTTTTGGAAATCAGATTCTCTTTGTCCTTCCTGAGGGACCTCGGAAGGGCAGGGCTAAACAAATTTGCCTGAAATCTAGGAGCCAGCTAAAAAAGTTAAAAGCCATTTTTTTTTTTTTTTTTAAAACTAACAACCAAGCTTTATTTAATGAAACTGATACTAAATTTACACATAAATACGACTAGAACCCCACTCTCCTCTATAGCGCAATTGGATGGAAACGGACTGCCTGTCTCTTTCCATCCGATGCCATCTGATCCGATCCACGGGATGGATAGAAAATAGAACCACCATCCGTCTGTTTTTGGCGGAGAGGATCAGATGGCGGCAGATTACTGCTCCATAGAGGAGAATGAAGGGTCCGATCAGGTCTGCCTGAAAAACTGACAGGCGGACTGGATGGATGGATGGATGGATGGATGGATGGATGGATGGATAGATGGATATTTTTTTTTTTAAGAATTGAAAAAAAATAATTTATTTTTTTTAAGAATTGAAAAAAAAAAAGAAAAAATTATTTATTTTTTTTTAAATTTAAAAAATAAATTAATAACCACACTCCCTGTCCACTTACCTTTAAGCAAAGGTAACTGGATAGGGAGATGAAGCCTGCAAAAACTTCCCTCTCATCTCCTCTTTGGAAGGAGATGGGAAGGCATTGAGAACAAGGCAGTGGAAACAGTCATTACTCCCGGCCACCACAAGAGGGCGCCAGTTCCCCATTGGAAGCCTCATCTCACAGAAGAAGGCTGAAAAGCCGGGGTCTCAATTTTTGGATGGCGCGGAAGTCTGTGCACTCGGGGAGGAGGTGGGGGCACAAAAAGGACAGGGCACCCCAGGCGCCAGGTCGCTAATTCTAGTCGCAAATGCGACCTGGCGCCCGGGGTTTGTCGAGCCCTGCGGAAGGGTATGGCTGCGTCTGCGGGGACCATTTCAAAATGGATCAGACAGACAATTGTACAGGCCTATTCGTTGAAGGAACGGGTACCTCCGTTCCCTGTCAAGGCGCACTCTACCAGAGCGGTGAGTGCGTCCTGGGCTTTCCGACATCAGGCTTCGGTGGCCCAGGTGTGTAAGGCTGCGACTTGGTCGTCAGTACACACCTTTTCAAAATTTTACAAAATTGATGTTCTGGCATCGGCGGATGCCTCCTTTGGCCGCAAAGTTCTCTATGCGGCTGTACCGTAAGGGAACCCTGGTTTTATTTCGGGTCCCTGGCTGTTGGGGTTGTTCATCACCTTGGTTATTTGCTTTCCTGGGTTGTTGCTCCTGTTGAGCCTTTTTTGTTACCCAGAGGGTTACCTTTCTGTTCACATAAGGTTCCTTTCTCTGTTGTGGGTACCGCGTTGCCTTTCTGACGGTTGCGTTGCCCACCCCTCATGTCTACAGTGCTTTGGGACATCCCCATTGGTGAAGACTGTATGAGTGGGCGGCGACTGTCGGAGGACGTAAGAGAAAACTGAATTTTTGTAAAATCTTACCGTAAAATTCCTTTCTCTGAGTCCTCCGACAGTCGCCACCCCCACCCCCTCTATTGGGGTTCTTATACACTTAACTGCTTGCTACCAAACTGAGTTGGGATGGCTGATTGCAGGGGGGTATTGGACCAGTGGGACAGCCCCCATGGGTGTGTCTATGTAAATGCTTTGTTTTTTAACAAGTCTTATGCCTAGTTACTCCTGTGGAGATGAAGTCAATACCCCATTGGTGAAGACTGTATGAGTGGGCGGCGACTGTCGGAGGACTCAGAGAAAGGAATTTTACGGTAAGATTTTACAAAAATTCCGTTATATCTTTCGTTCATTGATGGACACATCTCCTGATTCTTCATAACCATTGGGTTATACTGCCCCCTACAGGAATAGGACACTAGGCAGGAAAAAGCTTGACCACCTATTGGCAGTCCCAGGTAAAGGCACTCAGTTTTTTTTTTTTTTTTTGCCTTCTCTATGTCCCAGGCCAAAACATCCTAAGGAAATTGCTCTGCATTCCCTGGATGTGGTTCGGCCATTCAGGGTGTACTTGGCAGCTATGGAGTCTTTTAGGAAGTCAGACTCACTATTTGTACTCACGGTTGGACCTCAAAGGGTTAGCATTTTCTGCTGCGACCATTTCCAGATGGATCAGGCAGTGATTCAGGCTTATTCAGTTAGGTGTCAGGCTCCTCCTTTTCCTGTTAAGGTACACTACTCAGGCGTTTAGTGCCTCCTGAGCCTTCCAGCATCAGATATCAGTGACGCAGGGTTGCAAGGTGGGTGTCTGGTCGTCAGTGCATACTTTTACAAAGTTTTATAAAGTGGATATGTTGACATCTGCGGATGCTTCTCTTGGCTGCAAGGTTTTGCAGGCTGCTGTTTGGAGGACCTGGTCCTCTTTGAGGGTGTATTGTTTTTTTCAGGTGAGCTCCAGTGGTTTTGGTTGAGCTCCATGTTACTTGGTTAGCTATAGTTACCCGTTGGAATTTTTTTTCTGATGTTTTCCCACCCCCCATGTTTAACAATGCTTTTGGGACGTTCCAATGGTTAAGAAGAATCAGGAGCTGTGTCCGTCAATGAATAAAAGAGAAAATGGGATTTTTGACTTACTGCAAAATCCATTTCTCTGATGTTCATTGATGGACACAGCACCCACCCCTCTATGGAGTTCTGATACTTCTAATACTGGTGTATAGGTAGTAGTGTCCTACCCCTATAGGGGGCAATATAACCCAATGGTTAAGAAGAATCCGGAGCTGTGTCCGTCAATGAACATCAGAGAAATGGATTTTACAGTAAGTCAAAAATCCCATTTTTAACATGCGCAGGAGTTACTTGATTCAGGACTGGCCTATCAATATCACTAGTGGGGGTGGGGGGCGGGTATGTATTGGCAGCTTTAGTACGTTTTAAGTGTTACTCTAATAAAATAGATTTAAAGTGACTTTGCTTTTCAGTTTCTTTCCAAAATGGTTTTTGTAGCTCATTATGTTTTTAGTGCGTGTAAGCATCATGAGGTCTTAAATATGATAAGTAATAAATACATTTCTACACATTATAATAATAATAATAATTTGCTGGGGTATAAAGTCTTTAGCCCTTTGCATCTTTTTGTGTATTATCAGCACAGGACTTGGTCTTAAGCTGTTTTTGTATGTGTGAATGTTCTGAATGACAATCCTAAAATTGGCCTATGATTAACTGACAAGCAGCTATTGGGTAGCTGATTCAACATGTGTCATAAACTGACATTGTTATCCTGATTGTTGGAGAATTATTGTCTACAGTGTAATAAACACCTATTTTATCTCTTGTTAAATGTAATCAGTAAGTCTACTTTTTGACATATAGTCTCTCCCCAGCAGACGATTGCGATGAAAAAAAATGCTTTGATTCATGGATCAACCACGTTAACTGCCTTTCCACGTTCCAGAGAGATAGTGCCCCTAAGGCTATTTTACTAGTTATTAGCAGTAGAACAAGCTTATGTATGAAATCTGTTAAGGTTAGTATCTAGAAACAAAAAGACACTAAACTGGAGAGGAGTACAAAATAGCCTTTTATTATTGAACATAAGATCATTATGATGTTTATAAGCAACTACCTTCAGGTGATTGGAGACTGGCAAAAAAAAAAAAGGCTGCAGGGGCATCCCCCTTATAACCCTTCTCACTGCCAGCTAGCCGCTTTTTCAGTTCTAGTGTTCTTAGGTGAAGGGCCTCTCCTTTTTACTGAGATAAGTGTACCTCTTTCCTATGGGGGTCCTTTCTCTCTGTTAACTTTGTTGTATTCCCTGGCTGCATCATAACCATTGTGGCTCCTTCTGCAGCTTTTGGATTGGTTGAATCGTCAGTTATGTCTTCTGACCATACCTTGATGGATAGAAAAAAATATGGCCAGCCTGTAATGTTGCTGGATGCACTGTATGCTGCTGTAGGTGCTCTACTTGGTATGTAGTGCGACACATAGGGTGAGCTTCAGGGTGCCTAACAAATCCAAGGCCATGGTCCGTCGCGGTGGAAGGGCTAAGCCAGGCAAATATCGGTAGGACTCTTACTAATCCTACCTGCATGAAATTACTGGCTGGTACAGGATGGAAGCCCTTTAAACATTTATGCCCAGGATGCTAATAGCCTTCCAAAGTATTTTGGGGTGTGGGGTTAGGCTGCCGAACAACTGTCTAGTATCTGCAGCTTAGAGCCAGGAGCACTGGTTTAATTTTAGTTTGGTGCCATCTTTAGTTTTTTTTTTCTGGCATGGCAAGTACCAGTATTGGCTCTGTGTCTATGTGAACTTTTTCTACGGCGCCCTAGTATGCATGTGCAGTGGGTGGAGTGAAATGTGTTGGGGGCGTGGCCTGATGGGGATCTAGGCTATGACTGCCACTTATCTATACACCGTGGGTCTTGTTCTGATGTGTGGCTCCCGGGACCTTCAGCTTTTACCTGTCATTATCTGGTGCATGGGTGGGTTCCTTCCCGGCCAGTACTCAAAGCAGCAGGAACGGGACTAATACTTCCTAGCAACCTAGGCGGCTCACATACATACTATGCCTATGCAGCTGTTTGAATTGACAGTCCTCTCATTCTCAAGTGGGTTACTGCATGCCCTATCTCTCCTTTGTTTAGAGGGAACACCTCCTGACTTAAAACTGCTTCCGACCCTCTCTGCATTTGCACAACACAGCTGTCTCACTGTGGTACTTGGGTTCACAGTAGGCATGTTTGAGGAATTGATCAGGATGACATACCTGCGGTGGTGATTTCATCCAGTTAAGGATACCATTGTTAGCTTTATTGATGCAGTAAGCTCCTGTTAGCGTTAGGGAGTCTGCTCATCCCAAGGTCTCCTGTATGGGGTCTTTTTAATTTTCGAAACCAGTTACGTTTTCCCATTCCACTTGCTGGTGGAGCCTGTGCTTTGGAGAAACTGCCCTCATCCAGAGAAGATTTTTACTCCTCCAAAATGCTTAGCTCCTCAGTATCCTATTTAAGAAAGTTTCCTGCACACGTGTTTGGGTCCAGTGGTGGATCCTGCCATTTCCTGTTTCCTAACAAGACCTTCAGGGCCCCTTTGGAGGGTAGGCCTTTGTTCCAGTACCCAGTAGACAATACTTTGGAAGCCCTCTTTTAGCCCTAGCTGGCACTGCTATGTACCCTGTTGTTGCTTTTATAACAGCTATATAAGTTTTTCTGTCTGGACAAAATGCATGACTCTAAATCCTTGTTCCTTCCTATCAGATGTCTCAGTTCTGTCAGACCATTTACCAGTGGTCTTTTGCTACTGTGTGAGCATCTTGGTGGATACAAGCTGTTCGATCTCTGAGATGGGTCTTCTCTATATCCATATGCTCAGGATCCTTTGGCTTAAATTCTGGTCAGCTGACCTTCCATTCAAGCAATGTCTCCCACAATTACGGTTTAAAAGCGAAAACCTGTTTGGTACCTCTTTGGATACTCCATCCAAGAAAATCACAAGAGGTAAACTTACACCAGTAGGACTTCTACTTCTGGAAAGGTTCATTTCTCTCTGCTGTTTTTCCAGTACCTTTTGTAGCTCATGTTCTTTCAGGCGATCCTATTCCCTCTTCGCTCTTTCCAAGGATTCCAGCAGGTGCCTTCCTGCTTCTCGTTAAAAATGTTACATTAGAGTACAGTTTTCTGTTATGGGTCCAACCTTTTTTAAAAAAAAAAAAGCCCAGTTTAAAGTGGGCTTATGTAAAGATTTAAATATTCTTCTAAAATTTTATAAATCTATATTTAAGCTCTTGCATAAGCCTAGTTTCTGAAAAATGCTCACATATCTACACTCGTCATCAACCTAAAAGTTGAAGTTCTTTCTAAAGCATACACCACAAGATGCTTAGCCTGGGTTCACACTATTACGATACAGGAACCAGCGTGATTCCAGTGCGGGGAAAAAAAGGTTTCTGCAGCATTTTTGCGTGAATGCAATGCCAGTTCAGCCATACAAACTGCATTTCTGAATTCGCATTGCACAGACCTCGCTTGTGATTTTCACAGCAATGCGGTGCGAATCACATGTAATGCCTGTGTTTGCAATCTAGTGATCGACCGATATCGTTTTTTCGTTGCTGATACCGATATTTTGTCCATTGCATATTGGTATCGGCCGATATTGGCGGATATTTTCGTACATTTAAAAAAAAAATGTTTTTATTTGTATCACTTGACGGGTACTCTTCTGGAGGGATCTGGGGGTCTAAAAGACCCTAAACCCCTCCTCTGCACTTAAAAGCATTCACAACACCAAGTTTGGCTGTTTTGAATGCTGTCTTTTTTTTTTTAATCTGGTGCCGAGTACCCGGAAAGGATGTCATGACATTACTTCTGAGTTTTTACATGGAGACCCAATCGGAGCCAGGTGCGGCTTTGATCGGGTCTTCGGCGGCCGTGCAGGCTGGTTGCCCAGGTCTCCCGGTGGGACGGTAGACCCAGGCAAGCCATGGAACGCGGGGAGAGGGGGGGGGATGCCCCCTCCCGCTTATTGTAATGACAGCCGAGCAGCTTCTCAGTCGCATCGGTTGTCATTACAAGACAGCCGAACGCCGGCTATGGACGCCGGTACCGTAGGAATGCCTCTAGCTGTAGGCATCACTCCGGTACAAGCACTTTCCCCAAATATCCGCAATATCAGTCACCTTGGTGGGTGATTCCGATATATCGGGAAAGTGCCCTTGATATATCATCTTTGCCGATAATCGGTCGATCACTAGTGTGAAACCAGGCTTAAAGTGGATGTAAACCCTCACATATAACCAGGGAATTGAACAGTCTCCAATGATACACAAAGATGAAACCAATCTCCCTACATAAGTTGTATTTGTTTATCTGCGGTCTTCAGCTTCCTATGCAGTTTAGAAAATGAGCATTGTGTTTGAATTTTTTCTTTCTATTCAAGCACTGAGTCTAGAGTCTTTGCATACACTGTGACAGCTGATTGGAGGAAAGGCACCCCCCCCCCAACACACACACACACTTAGGCAGAGGAAGGAAGAAACCTGCAGAGCTGTGCCATTGAATAGACCAGCTCTCTGCTAATCTAGCTCTATGCATCCACCCAACACAAATTTCCAGCTGCTTTTTTCTCTCTTGTCGGAGAACTTGTCAGAAGTTAGCATTCTGATAACAGAAAAACGGAGCAGAAGAAAGACACGGGACTAAGGCTCTGTTCACATCTAGGCTTTCTGGCTTGCTGACGGAAATGCCGTGATCCCAAATCACCGCAAATCGGGGGGGGGGGGGCACGCTTGTGATCCCTGTCATTTCCAACGGAACTCCAACCGCGGCACGATTTAGCCACGATTGTCGCCCAACTATTCGCAGTAAAATTGCGCAAATAGAATCTCAAGAAGCCTGTCGCTCAAAAGAACTTCTGGAAATTCCTTTGAGCGTCAGACGTCCTGCGGTTCTGTTTGCACGATTTTACCACAGTTTGTCGGGCCACAATCAGGAAACCATTGGAGTGCCATTGGAAATTACTGAGATTACAAGTTTGTCCAGCGATTTTGCAGTGGTTTGGTATCGTGGGCAGAATCAAGGCAATTCCGGCCGCGATCCAGAACGTCTGGATGTGAATGGAGCCTTATGGCTTTGGAGAGAGTTAAGTAAACTCTACAAATATGCCCAGGTCAAATTTCATGAATTGGGTTTGCATCCACTCTAAAGCAGTATTGTATTAAACTCAAACGCAAACATTAATTTATATTGCAGCTTACCAGTTCTTAGATGTGATGGCTGCATTTTTTTAGGCTATCTTTCTTCTGTTTTATCTGGTGATCCAGCCAGCAAGTCTACTTTTCAAAAATGATGATGCTGTGTAAAATCTACATGTAAACAATGCAATGATTGCAAATCTCCTAAACCCATATTTTATTCACAATAGAAAATAGAAATATCAAATGTTTAAACTGAAAAAATGTACCAATAAAAAAAAAGGGGGGGGGGGTGTTCATTTTGAATTTGATGGCAGCAACGTGTCTCGAGAGTTTGGGACAAGGCCACAAAATGCTGACAGAGTAAAGCCACACACGATCAGATTATCGAACGATCTGTCGTCCGTTTTTTGTGGCACGCTAGTCTGATGTGGAAAGTGAAGAGGTTATTTTCATACGAATTTTCCCGTACGACAGAATTCTACTTCAGAAGTGATGTCATGTGTTGGATTTTTTTGTATGTGTTCTTTTTTCTCTGAGCATGCCTAGTCTTGCTCTTAAGATTTTTTTTCCGTCAAACTGTACTAATGAGATGAAAATCAGATGTTGTGTTGATGGACGATAAAAATTTTATAGCCCGCACATCAGGATTTTTTCTGCCGAAAAGTCTGAGTCGGTTGTCGAAAGCACCATACTAACAATCCGAAGATCGGTCGTCGGAACAAAATTTTCCTTCAGATTTTCTTATCGTGTGTACGAGCCTTAAGTGGTACCTAGCAAGGAAGAGCTGGAAGAACATTTTGCCACTAAGTAGGTTAATTGGCAACAGGTCAGAACCATGATTGGGTGTAAAACGAGCATCTTAGAGTAAGTGAAGAGTAGAGAGCTCCGCGCTTATGGAGTATTGGATATAGTAGACAATATAGACTGCTGCCTCCCTATATTATAGTCCAAAGACTATATAATATGGTGAAAAAGGGGGGGGGGTAGGGGATGGCGCTGTCTGTTAGCTAGGAAAGATAATAAAGTGCCAAGTTTGGAATTACTATCAACATGTGGTAAAAGATGTAAATAAATAAATAAAACCGATTTATAGAATTGTGGTATTTGAAATAGTTTGATAAACAGTGCATCAAAGTGACATGTGCATATACTTCACCATGAAGGTGACGTGTGCTATGTAGGTAAAATTAGTGGTGTTGGAATAAATTTGGCAATATATGTCTAGCAGTATATATGCACTATGCAGATGATATGAAAGGTGATATAATCAATGGATAAACACAAATAAATATAAGTGCAGCAGTGCATAAAGTGATCCAAGTGACAGCCCCAATATAAAGTGACATATGCTAAATAATATATAAACTAGATGATAACAAATCCTCCTCATAAAATGTGGACAATAAATCAAAGTGACATGGGCATATGCGTCCCTGTAAGGTGAAGTGTGCTACAATGCTAGTGAAATTGGAGGTATTGGTGAACGGTACCAATATACTAAATTTGATAATCCAAACAAATACAGGTGAGATAAAATCAACAATTGATATATAAAAATTTATATATGAAAAAATTATTATTAGCACAAATTAATAAGCATAGATAAATATAAGTGCAACCGCGCATAAAGTGACACGAGTGACAGCATATTTTGTGAAGTAGAGATCTACCACCTAATTTCATATATATTATATTATCTAGCATATGTCACTTTAACATTGGGGCTGTCACTCAGGCATGCCTGTGCTAATTGGAAGTCAAAGGCTTGATGTTACCCAGCCCATTGCCCGGATTATAAAGGTTCATGGTCAAATTAAGGAGCGAGCCCAAGCGCTAAACCAGTCAACCATTACAGATATTTGGACCTAAAGGTTGTTTATACATCCATCAAAGGGAACTGGCTGCTACTACTCCAAATGACAGCTCAATATCTGTTCTTGGGTCAGAAGATGCCACTACATGTCACATTATAGTGCTCAGGCACACAGCTGGTCACATTCCCTATGTTCTCAGCTGCATAACAGCTGGGGGAAGAGCAGCAACAGTACACTGAGCTACCCAGTTAAAGGCTCTGCAGGGAGGGTGTGTCAGGAGAAGTCTGATCATTGGATCAGAGCAGGCCAAGTTCCCAGCACAGCTATCTTCCATATCTTTATATGTGCGGACTGCATTGTCCACGTACGAGTAACGTAGGAGCAGGATATTCTGGATAAGAAGCCGAGGAGAGGTCTGATCCACCCATTTAAAGGGATCACAGGCGTTGGGGGTCCTTGTGACCTGCCATAATCTGGTAAGAGGCAACGTGTGGCACACCCCAGCACCTGGAGCACTATAGATCTAAACAATTAAGTTTACACAAGCACTCCTTTGTTGCATGAATTGCTCAGGATTACCAAATATATTAGACACTTTAATCACATTTTTTAGAGCACTGTAAATCTAATGTTGATATAATTTAAAGGTATATATCACTTGTGATTTAATTTATTTGTTGATGCACTAGTAAGCACTTTGATTTGCAATATTTTTTTTTTTTGCACCAAGTACAGTACAGCACGTGCACTTTTACTATAATATTGATTATATAATTTTATTGGATTTTTATGAAAATAATTTAGTATTTGTATTTAGCACTATAAAAGATTACCAGCGCCTTTTTACCAATTATATACACATCCTTCCTGAGGACCGGTGCCCAGAACTGGATGGAATACTCCAGATGTGGCCGGACCAGAGTCTTGTAGAGTGGGAGAATAATCTCTTTAGATTATTCTGGAGTGAATCCCCTTTTTTATACATCCCAGTATTTTGTTGGCTTTGCTTGCAGCTGCTTGGCATTGCATGCCACTGCCAAGCCTGTTGTCTACCAGTACCCCCAGGTCCTTTTCCATCTTAGATTCACCCAGAGGTTCCCCCCCCCCCCCCCCCAGTGAGTAGCATGCTAAAAGGAAAAAAAATACTTATTTACAAAATTTTATAACCAAAACTCATTTTTTATTTTTCTCAATTTTATTTTGTTTCTAGAAAAAAAATTGAAAACCCAGTGGTGATTAAATACCACTAAAAACAGCTCTATTTGTCTAAAAAAAAATAAACGTGTTTGGGATACAGCCATGTATAACTGCTCAGTTGTCATTCAAAGTTTGACTGAAATCTGAAAATTGGCCTGGGTAGGAAGGGGGTGAAAGTGCCCAGTAGGCAAGTAGTTAAACACCACAAGCATTTATTTCCCATATATAGTTATTTTGTAAATCCTTATTTCCTTTTATAAGCTTTCTTTTCTTTTTTTTTTTTCGGTTTTTCTCAATGGGCCCCTCATTAAAAACTTACAATTAAAATCTGCCATAATTTAGCAATGTTTTTGAGAATTCCCACATTCTAGGATCCCATGCAATAATCGATTTTGATCCATACAGTTGTGAAAGTTAAAGCGGATGTGAACCCTCACGTATACCCAGTGAAGTGAACCGCCTTAAATGATATACCGAGATGAAACGAATCTCCCTACATAATTTTTACATGCATATTTGCTTCCTTCAGCTTGTTAAATTCTTTAGAATGTGCACATTGTGTAGAAATTTACTCTTCCTGTTTAGCACTGGGAGTGTAGTCTTGGCATACACTGTGTGACAGCTGATTGGAGGAAAGGCACACACCCACTCCAAATAGGCAGAGGAAGGAATGTTCTGTGAATAGACCAGCTCTCTGCTAATCTATTTATAGCACCCACCCCAACACAAAATTCAGCCTGGTTTTATTTCAGTAGATGAGAGAACTTGTCATTAGTTATCATGCTGATGACAGAAGAACAAAGCAGGATAAAGCCAGGGGACTTAGGGCCTTGGAGAGAGATAAGAAAACACTGCAGATATGTGCCTAGGTCAAATATCATGAATCAGGTTTACATCCACTTTAAGTGTACTTTTCAGTCAGAAGTTAAAATGAAACATTTTTTTTATATGGGGAGCTGAGCCTGTTTGATCTGTAATTTCTAATAACCACCAGATGCAATCATGCTTTGGAAGTTTGTATGTGATTGGCAGTAAAGGAAGCAGAGCGAGAAGTATAAAACTAATGACTGCGCTTGGTACTCTGCATTCTTGCAGTAATGCATTACAAAGAACTTTGATTTAAGTAGAAGTTAAAGCTACACAGTACCTCACATATTAAATGTAAAGCTCTAAATCCCTCCCCATTGCCCCCACCCCCATTTAATCACATAGTTTTAGCATAAGGAACAATATAAATGGCGCTTAAAACGTTTTTCATAGCAGTCACTTGACTGCAAAGCTTCCAGTGCTAAAATGAGTGGCTGGTGGATGTGAACTCTCTCTCTCCCCCTCTGACTACTCCTATAAGAATGGACACAGACGGGTGACGTCACTGCCTTATGTGATTGAGTCCCGCTATCAGCCCTCTGCATTTACACAGAGGAGCTGGGGATGTGCGGTCATGCTGGTGCATTAAAAATCCGAAAAAGGTATTTCCATTGCGATTTATGCAAAAATGTGTGTGGGGCAAAGGGGAAACTAAAATATACTTGCTATTTATAGCCAAGACGCAGTGTTTGTGTTTTATCAAGTGCTGTGTGCGTTACATTTTAATGAACGGATCACCAAGTGCATACATTTGGTATTTGTGGTGGTTATCTTGAGGATATACAATTATAAAAACTGAAGTTGGCAAATGTGAAAATTCTTTTTTTACTAAATTTATTCTGAGGTTTTTTTTTTTCAGTTTGGCAGAACCCTTAAATCAGCAATGGATAAAGCTAGTTAGGCCTGTTGATGCACAGGAGTGTGTCAGACAGTAGTTAATTGAAGACTTGCATTGTTTCTGCCTCATGAACTATATTGATTCTACTTAGAGTGAATTTCCCTTTGCCAGTTTTCATTTAATAGGCAGTAGTTCTTCAAATAAGACTGTCATTTTCATGTGTTACAGAAAACTGCACTTGAGATACTAAAACCCGGCTTTACGGGTCAGCTAACAAAATACTAGACAGATTTTCTACAAGTCTCCTAAATAAAGCTTGTAAAATAGTTTTTTATGACTCGCAATGTCTTTCAAATACACTTTATATCTTAGGGATTTCTTTATTGCGTAGTTACTTGTATTTTGTCAACTCTCCGCATATTCTTTATATACGCACTCACACAAATCACAAAGGCATCCAGAGTGCTACTTTTTTCTTATTTAAGAATGCCAAATTAGGTCCAAGTTTGGCCAAGTCCAGGTGACTGAGACTTTGGAAGGGGGAAGGCCACTATTTTATATGTTGACTATAGTGTTCTATACAGGTAATCAATTTGAGTAATAATGAAATGGACATTAAAATTATAGCAAACACTTTATTACCATAACACCAAAACTATTTGCAATAACTACTCTGCTACAGCTTTTATTTGTGTCGTAACTGTACTTTAAAGATCTGATTTTTACCCATCCCTGCGGCTTTCTCCATTGACTGAAGTACTTCTATTCACACATACCCCCAAAACTGGAGCATTATACTTTGGTGCATTTTTATTGTAGACACTGTGACTATTTTCACACTATTATGCTCTAAGCGCTTTTTGTTTTGTTCATGAAAGCCTACATTTTATCTAAGACTTAGGGCTAGTAGTTGAGGTTATGAGGTTGTCTATGAATAGACTATTTTTGCATCCCTGATAACTTTTTTCAGACACAAGTGCATAGTGTGATGGCTATATTTTCTGAAATATCATATTAACATACAAATAAAAGCCCAGCCTATTTAACATTACATTATTAAAGGAATTGTAAAGTCAGAAGGTTTTTTTTTTATCCTAGTATATTCTATGCATTAAGATAAAAAAACTTTCTATGTGAAGCAGCCTTCCCAGCACCCAGTTATACTTACCTGAGCCCCATCTCTGTCCAGTGATGTCCACGAGTCCCTCAGCCGTCTGTGACTCTCCCTCCTGATTGGCTGAGACACTCTCAAAGTCAGTCAGCCAATCAGGAGAGAGATGGGGGCAGAGCCAAATGGCAGCTCCGTGTCTGAATGGAAACACGGAGCTGTAGCTCGGCTCGGGTGCCCCCATATCCAGCCGCTTGCTGTGAGGGCACTCAATAGGACCAAGAAGAGCAGGATCCAGGTTGCCCTGTGCAAAACCAACTGCACAGAGGAGGTAAGCATAACATTTTTTTTTTTTTTTTAAAACGAGACTTTACAATCAGTTTAAAATATTTTTTAAAGGTGGAAACAGGCATAACCGCTCACCTGCTAAACCTAAAGTGGTAATGAACTCAAAAAACAAACCTTTCATATATTGCAGCTTACCAATTCCAAAATGTGGTAGTTGCATTAGTTTTAATTTTTAGAGGCTTTTTTCTTGCATTTTCATTTGGTGAAACTGTTGCTGTAATTTCTTAAAGTGGTAACTGGAGTTTGGCTTTGAATTATTAATCACGTTATCGGTGTTTGCTAATGCACCCAGCACTACCCTTTCCTTGGACTGCCAATGCTTCTTTTCCTTCATTAAAAATGAAGACCTAACAAGATGGAAAGGGTTACTGGCCAGGTCACTACGATCTAGTTATAGCATAAACTGCCATTTTTTTTATAACATCCACATTTTGATGGCATTACAAATAATTGTTTTCGACAATCCAATATAAGCTTACTTAAAAAATGTTCTTTCATGTTGGGAATGCTGCCTGTCTGCTGGCCATCTCTAGCTGCAACTTCCTGGATTCCCTGCATGCTTTGCAGCTTTTCCTTAACTGTTTACTTTCAATTTCTAAGGACTACATACCCCCAGTGTGCCTTCATGTATACAGAAAGGTTTCACTTTAAGTGTGTATGGTAGGACAGGAGTTAATTATATGTAATAACCCAATCCCCCCATTCACAAATTCCCAGCTGTGTCTTTGTATTCTAACCGAGGGGAGACTTCCCTGCTGCCAGAATACACTGATCAGTGCTGCAGTCTACAGCTTGCGGTGCTGGATTGAGAATCCGGCAGGGTGGACCATAGATACCTTCTAAAGTGGAATTCAAGGATTACGGGAAATAAACTTCTAGGTTTTATGGTCTAAGCTTAACCACTTCTAGACCACCCACCCCCAAAGTACTGCGGATGAGCTGCCTGTGCAGACAAAGTAACCTATTAGTATGTCGCTGCCTGCTTCCAAGTTAAGGGCCCACACTCCAGGACCCCCCCCCCCCACCCCCTGACACTCGCTGTGATTGTATACAGTGGGAGTCTGTTGGCAAGTCCTGGCCAATGATTCATGGTGTCCAATCAAAACCCAGAACCCTGTGTCGACAGTCAACACAAGGCTCCATACAGAGGGAATAAAACCGATATGTAATAAAAGTAGCACATAATACAAACATTACACATTTTTTTCCGCACACATTTAACCCCTTGATCACCCTAGATGTTAACCCTTTCTCATCCAATTTAATTAGTACAGTGTATAGTATTATCACGGATCACTGTATTCTTGTCACTGGCAGTTAGTATTCAGTCTGACCCCCCAGTGTCAGGTTCCTGCTGCATTATTGCAGTCCCACTAGAAGCCGCTGATCACTACCATTAGTAGTAGAAAATAAATGATATATATCTGTCTGTAGACACTATAACTTTCACACAATCCTATCAATATACATTTATTTGGATTTTTTTTTTTTTTTTAACCAATGACATGTAGCCGTGCATACATTTTGGTCAAAATTTTTTGGGCTTTGTTTTATAGCAGAAAGTAAAATAGTGTTTCTCTTACGTCCTCCGACAGTCGCCGCCCATTCACACAGTCTTCGTCAATACCCATTGGTGAAGACTGTGTGAATGGGCGGCGACTGTCGGAGGACTCGGAGAAAGGAATTTTACGGTAAGATTTTACAAAAATTCAGTTTTTTTATTTTTATTTTTTTATAAAGTTTTTGATCTTTTTCATTTATATTACAAAAAACAACCCAGTGGTGATCAAATACCACCAAACGAAATCTCTATTCCTGTGACAAAAATTGTATAAATTTCATTTATGTACAGTGTTGCATGACCATTCGATTGCCAGTTAAAGTAGCACGGTGCTAAATAGCAAAAAAACAGCCTGGTCATGAAAGGGGTAAAACCTTCCTGAGCTGAATTGGTTCATTCCAAAAGCTCAATTTGGAAGCTGATTGGTTACTATGCACAGCTGCACCAGATTCTGTGTGCATCGGTTTTAGTAAATATTCCCCTTGACAGTCTATTTTTGCAGAAGTTGTATGATGCAACCTTATGTTCAAAGCAAATATGCCGTGGTTTATAAATTTCCCTTGGCACGTCTTCTCTAATGAATGCTTTTATTTCTCGTGCTTCCTCTGTCACTCAGTGAATGCTAGGTTTGAGGATTGAACGCTATATCTTGTATAGACTCTTGACAGCGCTCAGTGAATGTAAATGAGGTAGATGCTGTATAGAGCAAGGTTCATAGAACAAATCTATGTACTTACCCAATATCTCCATTTTGTTCCCTTAACTGCCTACACAATTGGCCTACCTGGGGGGTTTCGCTCGTCCTTGTGGATTTTAGGGATGATATAAAAAGGTGGGATGTTAAACTCCTCTACTGATAGATATCTTAGTTCTTTTTTGCTAATCAAGTCTGCCTCCAAGGCGAATTGCAGCTTTTCATTTATTAGGGCCACTAATTTTGAAAAAGGGTTATAGTCTAGTTTTTTTTTTATAGGTCAGCTTATCCAACAGAAGCCGAACTACCTCCCTTTCATATTTATCCTCTGATAGCAGCACCACATTTCCACCTTTATGACTCGTTATCACTACCTCATTGGCCTCACACAATTTACGCAGGGCCCTTCGCTCATCTGGGGAGAGATTATAAGGTGAGTATCGCAAGATAATTTTTTGAGGTCTTCTGTCACTAAGTCTAAAAAAAACCCAAGCCATTTGTTGTTCCTAAATTGGGGCATGGATCCGTCCAGTCCCACATGTACTGACTCGACTCTTCACTCTGAACTGTTACAATACAAGCTTGTTTCCAGTTCTTCAGTGTCAGTGTGCTGAGAGCCGCTGATTGGTTACAGGGAGGAGCTGAGCTCCTCACTCTAGGATCATATTATCATCAGCTGGAGAACTAGGCTAGCTGCAGGCAGGCAGACTGAACGTGTGGGACGGATGTCGGGCTGTGTTCTGCTACAACCACTGTGAGTCATCCCGACTTCTCCCTGCCTAATGCCTATGCCTTACATCGTATCTTCGGCGATGTGACTATCGCCCACGCCCACAGCACGATAGTCGATATCACACGACTATCGTTCAGCTCTAGTTCCAGGGGCATATCGGGATTTGTCCAAGAACACAAGCATATTAACTAGGAACACGTTAAGGACATGGGATAGATTATTTATAATGGCTCACTGGCACTATACTGCACCCTTGATTTCATTAATTGACACAAATTATTTTAAACCTGGGAAAGAAGATTTATATTTTGTTAGATGGGCAAAAAATAAAGTGATACAACTACAAGATGTAATGGTAGGGAATAGAATGTACACAATAACTGGAGATGCACACAATTGCAGCATTTTGTGCACTCCCTACCGCAACCTTTGCGGGGGGATGCATAATATGAGACCATTGGAGAAACTAAGGTTTTAACTGTAAGGTTTTACTTAGGAAATTAGAACCCGAATACCCGCCATATTTAGGGAAATGGGAACAGGAATTAGGACCCCTCCAAGATGAAGAAAAGAGGAATAAACTTTAAAGATTAGCCTGTTACTCATCGGTTGACCACCGAGATGTGCTATAAGCTATTTGCCAGGTGGTACCTTACTCCAGAGAGAGCTTAGAGGTTCAGCGCAGAGATATCCCCAACTTGTTGGAGGTTAAAAGTCCCTGGAATATTTGCGCATTTGTGGTGGGAGTACACAAAGATACAAGTTTTTTGGGAAGGGATCACCAGGGCAATCGACCAGATAACAGGAGAGAGAAAAAGATGACGGATTATAAAAACACGCTAGTGCCTCATTTATTGAATGCAGCTAAAAGCCTGATACCGGTATTTTAGCAATTGCCATAAGGGTGGATTGGGTGAGATCCATGGAAAAAATGATATCTGCAGCAAAGGACTCTTGTGGGAAATATTTGAACATATGGGGAGATTGGATGAAGTTCAAAAAAAAAGTTGAGGATTATATGAAGATGCTGGGTGTTTGAGGCTGATAGGCGATACAGCCTTGGAGTAAAACCTGGACCTTGGAGGTCTTTTTTTTTTTTGGGAGAGGAGAGGTCACTCAGAATGTAATGTGTATAGGCATTGCTTATATATGATCATTGGTTATGATCATTGATTTTTGTTTTGTAACAATTTTAATTTTTTATATGCTTACTGACAAATGAACAAAAATAGGAATATACAAAGCAGAGCTCCACCCAACTGCTTTAAGGCAGTTCTTCAGTCTGAAGAAAAAAATAAGTCGTCAGCTATAAATACGGTAATAAAAGGGCACTGACCTGTCCAGGGATCCATCCCCATCCTCAAACAGGCTGGTTCTTCACCGATCTTCGAGTCCCTGACTCTGGCATCTTTAGTGTGGGAAGTCGGCTGTGATTTCTTGTGGCTTCACAGCGGTGCTTTGCTTTTGGCAGCCTCCTGTGACTTGCCATCAGAGGCTGCAGGCAGGGAGGGAGAGGGGCAAACATCTGCTTGGATTGCCTAGGCCAGTGATGGTGAACCTTGGGACCCTAGATGTTTTGGAACTATGTTTCCCATGATGCTCAACTGTACTGCAGAGTACATGCACATCATGGGAAATGTAGTTCCAAAACATCTGGGGTGCCAAGGTTCACCATCACTGGCCTAGGCAATCAAAACCAGCTCTGCTCTCCAAAAAAAATATTGTGACAAACGTTGAAGGGGGAGAGGGGGCAAGAGAGCAGGACTTCCCCTTTTGTTTTTTTTTTTTTTTAAGGAGTTGTAAATGCATAAGGTTTTTAAATCTTAATGAGTTCTATGTGTGCATCAGCCTCTCCAGCACCCACTAAAACTTACCTGAGCTCTATCTCTATCCAGCGATGTCCACGAGTCTCTTGGCCACCCAGGACTCTCCTTCCTGATTGGCTGAGACACAGCAGGGGCCCCATTGGCTCCCGCGGCTCTCATTTAAAGTCAGTTAGTCAATCATGAGAGGGGGCGGGGCCGAACACCAGCTCCGTGTCTAAATGGACACAGCTCGGCTCGGGTGCCCCCATAGCAAGCTGCTTGCTGTGGGGGAACTCGACAGGAGGGAGCAGCAAAGAAGGACCGAGAAGAGGAGGATCCTGGCTGCTCTGTGCAAATCCACTTCACAGGGCAGATAAGTATAACATGTTTGAAAAAAAAAAAAAAGACTTTACAATCATTTTAAATGCTGATAAAATGCTGTAATTGGACAGGAAAATTGCAGATTGGCTTATCCCTGAAGTCAAAGTCTGTTCACTGGAAATGAAGTGAAAATAAATGAGAGAGGCGGGTTTTCTTGCTTATTTTGGCTATCTGCTCTTAGACTTTGCTTTAATAAATTATTTAAAATGGCAGGCAGTGTAACTTTAAAGTGTAAAAGTTGATGTGTTCTACATTGTGTTTTTTTTCCTTCTAATAACTGTATATTTTGTTTTGTTCCATTCAGCCACTGTAGAGTGTTACAACCCCAGAACAAATGAATGGAATTATGTTGCAAAGATGAACGAGCCCCACTATGGCCATGCTGGGACTGTATTCGGTGGACTCATGTACATTTCAGGTAGCTATATGCAACTTTTTTTTTTTTTTGTAACCTGCTGTGTTACTTTTGGATTCTTGATTTCTTTGCAAGCTTTAACAGACTTCCCACCAATAGCAGTAGTGCAATTCTTGCAAAAGTTGGATGGGCTGCTTTGTCTTGGAATATGCATGAGTTGCTTGCAGTTCATGTGAGCTGTTTATCCTTCTCTCATTTTTCTGCAATACATACCCCAGTCATGCATTTGATTTGATTTTGGAGGTTCTGTTTGTAGCAATTGATGATGAAAAAAATGCTTAGATTCATTTATACACAATTACAGAGTGCTGATATTATATCTGATAATAGAGCTACAATAACCAGTGGGACATTTTGTATTGGATTTAGAGCGGTAGTAAAAGCATAAAAGAAAAAGGCACTGGACAGTTTCAGTCATAATGTGCTAGCACATTATGAAATTTACCTGAAAATAATGCCCTCCAGCGGCACACAGTCACCGCTGAAGGTGCTTACATCTTCACCCGGTCTTCCTTCCGGGCTCTTGGGATCCGGTCATATGAATAATGACGTCACTTCCACGCATGCACGGTTTATGGCAAGGCTGAACTGTGATGTCACTGGCTGCATCTAAAGTAAATATTTCCTAAACGGTACACGTTTAGGAGACATTTACTGTACCTATAGGTAAAAATAATACAAGGGAGTTTAATCCCACTTTAACCACTTCTGGACCGGAAGATTTTCCTGCTTAATGACCAGGCCCTATTTTGCGATTCAGCACTGCGTTACTTTAACTGACAATTGTGCAGTCATGCGACGCTGTACCCAAATAAAATTTACTTCCTTTTTTCCCCCACAAATAGAGCTTTCTTTTGCTGGTATTTGATCACCTGCGAGATTTTTATTTTTTGCGCTGTAAACAAAAAAAGAGCGACAATTTTTGAAAAACAAAAAACATTTTTTTCACATTCTGCTATATGACATTCCCAAAACAAAAATTTAAAAATCAAGATTTTTTAACATTTAGGCAAATTTGTTTTCTGCCACATATTTTCAGCATAACAAATTGCAATAAGCGTATTTTGATTGGTTTGCGCAAAATTTATTGCGTCTACTAAGTACAGGAAAGATTTGTCATTTATATTACTTTTTACCTGTAATGGCGGTGATCTGCAATTTTTATTTGTTTTTTTGCAGGACTGCGACATTGCGGCTGACAGATCGGACCCCTAACTGACATTTTTGACACTTTTGGGGGTACCAGTGACATTACTACAGTAATCAGTGCTAAAAATATGCACTGTTACTATAATGACACTGGCAGGGAAGGGGTTAACAGTATTGGTGATCAAGGGGTTAAATGTGACCCTAGGGGAGTGATTTTAACTGTGGGGGGTGTGGCTTTTGAAATGATCAGAGACATGCGATTCATATAGCAGGATCACATGGTCTCTGTGATCATTGCAGGCAGAAGGACGGATGGCTGTGTTTACATCAGCCGTCCGTCCTTTTCTCTCAGCGGGAAAAGATCGAGAGTGGCAGTCGGAGCGGGGCGGAGCTTGCCCCCTACTCTGTCCGGAGCGAGTGCCGTACATGTACGGGGTTTCGTCCAGGAGCGGCTGCCTGCCGCAGTATATCTGCAGAGGGCGGTCGTCTAGTAGTTAAAAGGTTGAGGGTTGGATAAGTAAAGAATAATAGAAGATCTCAATTACCTAGTTTATCTGGACCTGGTGCTGTTCAAGATTGTCACCGGTGCTGCTTTTGTAAACTGAGGCCTAAATTTGGCCAGTCCTCCCCTTTACCAGAGATCATGTGATCAAAGGATTAGAACTTGGGTTATGCAAGTAGCAGTGGCTACATCACTTAAAAGGGACCCTTTCAATGGTTTTTGCATGGCAAAATGGTCACTTTACTTCCCCCACCTTTCCAGTAGCATATACTATTCTACTAGGCGTTCCTGTGCTTTGAGCTCTAAACTGAGTTTCCAGAGTTTCACAGGGCTATGGACTCTTAACCCGGTTTGGGAAAATAACAAGGCGTCAGCATTATCATATAGGAGGAGGGATGTGAGCCACATTCTTACCCAAAAACTTTGCCTAGTATTTTACTTCACTTCTTACTGCTAAGCAGAGCAGCACAGGAGCAACAAATGTGTATGTGGAGTGGGAGAGCCAAGTGACTTTTTTTAGGTACTTCCTGCAGCAAATATAACGTAGCGGTTAGTAGCCAACACACATAAATTCAAAGGCTATTGAGAGCACCAGAGCAGATAAACGCTGCACAGACTCTGGGTTGGCCAGTTTTGTAAATTATTGAGGTGGTTGGTGGAGCCAGGGGTTGAGATGTGCATGTGTTGTGTTCCCAAGTCTGAAGATTTTCGTATTGTCTGGTAAATAAATTGAGACACCTCCTTGGTTCTTCAAAGAGTACCTATTCAATTCTATTTTTATTTTTAACAACATGTGTATTTTTTTAAAGATACACAAACCACTGCAGACACACCCCACCATTCTAGTCAAGAACTTTGGTGATTTTAAATTGCTGGTTAGAGTGGAGTTGACCTTATTAAACTCTACATTCCCTCCATGCATAAGAAGGGGCTGATTGAGCAGAATATGAATGGATGTGTCGGACCTGCTTCAGTATTAGATGTCTTGCTCTGTAAAAATGTCTTCCTTCTCAAGTGTAATCAGGAAATGCTGTTCCTTTTTTTCTGCTGCCAGTATAGCTGCGATCAAAAATATAAATATATGTTTTAAAACAAGAAACGGAAAAAATGGTTATGAATTCGAGACTTCTGATGTTAATAGAATGCTCTAAATAATACAATCAGGGCATTAAGATATTTATCTTTAAAGATGTATTATTGCTCTCTGGATTTAGATAGGATTCTATTATTCATGCAAAACCACTAGGTAAAGCCTTCAGTGTTGAGTCATAAATTAGATTAAATCTTTAGATGTTTCATACCCATTTTGCCTGAAACAGTCTGACTTTTCCAGACGCTCTACAATATACATTGAACAAAGCTTGTGTAAGTGGTCTTTATTTGTGTCACGCGGAGAGGCTCCTCACAGGAACAATATTCATTTCACAATGAAGTCAATACACCACAGCTGCAGCTGTACTGCTCTCTTTATAGTGGCCTAATCGTAGGGAGATAGATGCCCTTCCTGTGATCAGCATTCCCTTCCTGCATGTACATGAGCAGGATTTCTTTTCTACATTTGGTGTGTGCCATATTCTCATGGTTATTTCTTGTCTGGAAAACAGACACGTGCTGAATGACTTATGTTTATGGGATGATACAGTCCCTTTTTATTTATGTAGAATTTCCTTACTTTGCTCGGATGTGTATTTTATTAAAGGGGGTGCTGAAAGCTAGGCAGAGGTCACTTTACAGAAGCCTAATGTTAAAAAGCAGGGTACTGTTTTGACTCAGCATTGTAAACATATTAAATATTTAAATATCACTAAGGGTTCTTTCACAAGGGCGATCCGTATGTCTGTTTTTTCATCCCATCCGATTGCGGATGAAAAACTGACATAATACATGTCAATGGGATTGGGGATGTCAGCGGATGACCATCCGCTGACATCTGATTTGCGTCCTTTCCGATCAGTTCCGTTTTTTGGAACGGAAGGCAACCCTTTTTTTCTTCCATTTAAAGACGGAACGGACGCAAAAACGGATGTCAGTGGTGTAATCCGCTGACATCCGCAATCCCATTGACATACATTATCTCTGTTTATCAACCGCAAACGGATGGGATGATGAATGGACATACGGAATGGACACTCCAGAGTGTCTTCCGTGTAAAAAAAAAAGTTCCTGAGCGGAGGAAAATACGGTCCGCCCCGTGTGAAAGGACCCTAAGGCCTCATGCGCACTGGATTTAAAGAAAAACTCCATCTTTCAACACTTTTACATAGTTTGTTTGAGCCAAGCTGGCCCAAACAAACTATGTCCCTTATTAAACTGTGAGGCCCCTGGATGTGCAGTATAAACTGTAGCTGCAGCTACATCCAGCATACTGCAATGTGTTCCAGATGCGAGCTGAGACTTTCTCATGCCCGGAATACAGAACAGTCTACCACAGCCACGCTCAGCCGCTCAGAGCAAGTAATGTTTTCTATAAATTAATATAAAGCTTCCTCTGGCTGAGTCAGAGAGGCGGGCTGATGTCAGGACTTCTGATCTTGCGCAGTCAGAGGAAGCTTTGTATTCATTGATAGAATGCATTGCTTGCTCTGAGTGGCTAAGCGCTGTCGCGGTAGACTCTTCTGTGTTCTGTCTGAGACAGGACTCCCACTTATGCTGTATATAACTTCAGCCAGGGATCGACAAACCCCAGGCACCCAGTCGCCATTGCGACTAGAAAATGCGGACTGGTGCCTGGGCTGCGGTCAGCCCCAGTGTCTAGCATGGGGGGAGCAGCCGGGCACACCATTGCCGGGCGGGCGGCAGGAACATTGGCTTTCCGATGTCAGAGGTGGGAAAGGGAAGCACTGTAAAGACGGGTTAAAGGAGGAGAGGGGTGGGATTGTGAGGGGTGGGTTAGCACAGACGAGGGGCTGTAAAGTAGTAGGAAGGGTGGGTTGGGGCGGGAGCGGAGCTGACGGGCGGGTTGGAGCCCCCTGGCAGGAAGTGTGCCCTGTGCAGCTCTCTCCTCCCTCCCGCTGGGTGCGCGTCTAGATCGAGCTGTCCAGGGAGACTCCCTAGAGCAGGAACCGACAGCTCTGAAGGGGCTTAGCAATGAGCCTGAGCTGGACACCTCCTCGCAGGGATTCCCCGGGCGCTCCGGTTAAAACCTAGTGATGATCTAAAACCACTAGAAGGAAGCTCCATCGGTCTCAAAAAAAATTTTGAAAATTTTTAATTGGGGTATAGTATTGCATGGCTGCGCTCTTGCCTTTCAAAGTACGACAGCGCTGAAAATTGGCTTGGGTGAGAAGGGGGTAAAAGTAACCGGTAGGCAAAATGGCTCCTAACTTTTTTTAGCTGGCTCCTAGATTCAAAGCGAATTGGTCAAGCCCTGGCTTCAGCTATATACAGTTTATACCGCACATCTAGCGGCCTCTAAGGTTAGTGAGGGGCATAGTTTGTTTAGGCCAGCATGGCCCAAACAAACTATATACTGTAAAGTGTGTGGAAAGATAGTTTTTCTTTAATCACCTCCCACCCGCTGTATAGACAAATGACGGCAGGCGGGATGCTCCCTTCTTTTGGGACAACGTGATATGACGTCGCCCAGTTTCACCACGATCATAGGGGTGCGCAGCGCAATCATCGTGGGACACTGCATGACCGATGATGCGGCTCTTTACCCATGTGATCGGCTGTGTCCAATAACAGCTGATCACTTGTAAACAAGGAGATGCCGTTTATTGGCTCTGCTCACACTTGACAGAGTTTGAGGAGGGGAGAGCCGATCAGCAGCATTTCCCTACAGGAGAGACCTGTACAGATAATCGGGGAAGTGATCATCGGTGCCCTGATTATCAGTGCAGCCCCTACAGTGCCCATCCGTGCCACCTATCATTGCCCATAAGTGCCACCCATAAGTGCAGCCTCATCAGCGCACTTCAATGAAGGAGAAAAGTTACATATATATATTTTTTATTTTATTTTTTTAAGTGAACTTTAACCTTTGCCTTTAACCTTTGACTAGTAGTGTCTGCAATACATATATTGCATATATTATAACTTTTATTTTGGTATTCATTTCAGGTGGCATTACCCATGACACTTTTCAGAAGGAACTGATGTGTTTCGACCCAGATACGGACAAATGGACTCAAAAAGCTCCAATGACCACGGTCCGAGGCTTGCACTGCATGTGCACTGTAGGAGACAGACTTTATGTCATTGGTGGCAATCATTTCAGAGGGACTAGTGACTACGATGATGTCCTTAGCTGTGAGTACTACTCTCCGTCTTTGGACCAGTGGACTCCAATTGCCGCAATGTTACGTGGACAAAGTGACGTTGGTGTAGCAGTTTTTGAGAACAAAATTTACGTTGTTGGAGGATATTCTTGGAACAATAGATGTATGGTTGAAATTGTCCAGAAGTACGACCCTGAAAAAGATGAATGGCACAAAGTATTTGATCTACCGGAATCCCTTGGGGGTATCCGGGCTTGTACTCTAACAGTTTTTCCACCAGAGGACAACAGTGGTTCACCATCTCGGGAATCCCCGCTCTCAGCACCTTGAAAACCAATATTGTAATACCTTTGCACTGCAGCAAAATGGATATTTTTTAGTTCCATTACCTTGCGATCAAAAGACCTCGGCCAACGGGAATTGGCAGATCCTCTTCTGTAATGAATTTTGTACTTTTCATTTGGCTTAGGTTATTTATCAGAAACTGTTTATTTAATATTGCTAGATGTTCAGAAGAATAAAATTCACTTGATTCAGTTAGGTACGATGGGGTTCCTTGGTTTGTGAAGTTAAGAGGTTGGTTATAGCAGACCTCTGTTTGCCCCTTTATGCAGTCTTTCCAGTTTAAAAATGGAATGGATATGTAACAATTCAAGTACAGGTGAAATCTGACCCTTGACACATATTTAAGCACTTACTCAAGTGTCCTTCAAAAGAGCCAGTAGCAACA
This sequence comes from Pelophylax lessonae, assembly GCF_965119305.1. NCBI lineage: Eukaryota > Metazoa > Chordata > Amphibia > Anura > Ranidae > Pelophylax > Pelophylax lessonae. Next base: position 114,544,105 of record NC_138774.1, on the reverse strand, counting down.
CTGAAATGTATCCATGAACAACAGTCAACTGTTTCTCTGTCCAACATTTGCAAATTGATTAAATATTGGCAGCTGGCTTTGCTTTGGTTTTAGAATTTTCATGTTGATGGTTGAGCGCATTGTAGTTTCTTTTTATTAGTTATATACTTGTAATATATTATTGTTATTTATTAAAGCTTACCAATCGGTTTCTTTTTTTCATGCTCGCTTACTCCATTGTATATATGGAAGGAGCCACGGTTGTCATCCAGGATAGGATTACTTGGAGAGGGGGGAATTAGTAGTTTACAGAAGATGGCTAATTACAAAGGATACTGCATTTCTGGAAAGATCAACAGCTTTATGTAGTTGCTTAAAATGTTCTTAGCCTATAAAAAGAAAGCTAATGCAGCCACCTCATCTAAGGACTGGTAACTGCATTAATTTTTCTTCAATTTAAAAAGTGACTTTTAAATTTCAAGTGAAGCTCCAATAATTTGTGAAATCAGATGCTGCTATAGTACCATAAAATAAAATGCATCTGTATAGGAACTGCTGTTTGCTTTTCTTACAGTAGAACTTTAGTTGGTTTTAAGCAGTGCAAAGAGCTGGGTAGGAATATCCTATGTTATAGGAAGTCAATGCCCCTCTGTTTACTACAAGGGGTCCATTGCAAATGGAGAATTTCCAGTTTTATTGCCATCCTTTTCAGTGTAGAAGTTACTATACTAATTTCACCTTTTTGTTGGATACAAAGCCACCTAGGGGTAAGGCATTCAAGCACATCCAGTCTGACCGGGTAATGTAAAGAACTTATTTGGTACATTGAACAATTGACTGTACGTTTAAAACAAAAATGTTGCTCAAAACATTGTGATACAGGTTTGTGAAAACATGTTATAGCATTTGCATTTTTGCGGGAGATTGTTCATAGCATTGTATTGAAGTAAGCAAAGATGCCCTTTAGTATCTACTAAAACTTTTAAGAGGCCAGGTGTCTTGATACAGGCAGTATTTTTTTAATAATATTATTTTTAAGAGCAAAACCAGCCATGCAGTTAAATACACATTTGAAACCAGTATAAGAACATAGTTACTAGCCTAAAGATTTGTAAAATACACTTTCATATGGCACATCCACTGCTCCTGTGATGTAGAACTATGCTGATCATGGCACATCCGCTAAAGACAGATACAGAATATATTTACTTTTTAATGTACTAAACCATTTTTAGAGACTTCTGGCATTATACTTGAATTTGTTTTCTAATGTGCAATAACCAAAATCCTATAGATCCCAATAAATAGCACCCCTCCCTTGATTCAGCACTGTCCTGCTGGCAGCACCGTTGCTCTCTTTCTGGTCTCACAGGAGGCTCTGAGAACAAAGGCTGCTGCTGTCAATCAAATCCTGTGAGGAGGAAGCAGGGGTTGTGCGAAGCCACACTGCTTGTCTATAGACACACATCCTGGCTTGAGAGCGCGCCCATACAGCATACAGCTTGCTGTGGGGGCACCCACAGTAAAGGAGGAGCGGAGAGCACTGTTGAGGGATGAGGGACTCCAGAAAAGGAGGTAAGAGACCACTTTGTGTGATACCATTGTACAGAACAGGTAAGTATAGCATTTTTTTTTTTTTATTTAAAAAAATAAATAAAAAAATCCCTTTACATTCATTATTTTAGGCCCACTTATTTTGTGCTTTATGACCATTATAAAAATAAGGCAATTTGAAGAATAACATTTTAATGAATGTGGATGTCTCAGGCTAGCCAAACATGTTAGGATTTCTCCCATTCAGCCTTCGCACGATTGATACCTCGTCTTCCTGTCAGACTAAATGCTCTTTTACAAATTTCGAGTCTGTTGGATAAGCGTTCATAGTTTAATTCTTTGATGCTACTGGCACTTTTAGGTTTCCTATTCCTCTCTACTTAAAAAAAAATTGGATGCTGATTTCCTACAAGTGTGTCTGATTCCTTTCCCCCATGAAATAAAACTTGTTTTTGAAACATCTGAATTATTGCAGAGCTTGAATGTTTCCTGTAAGATGAGATTTAATGCGTACATTTTCTGTTCAGTTATCTAGGAGAAAAAAATGAAAATCCCAAGTTTTGTCCCTGTGCACTGAATTTAACAGGGCTCAACATGTTAAAGGAAGGAATGGCTATGAACTTTACCTATTCAGAGCAAAAGTAACCGTGTCTACACATAGCCAGCTCCTCCCTTCCCCAAGGCATGTTTACTTGCTCAGCCCCTCCCTTGGCACCTTAATGAGGAGTTGCTGGAAAATGGAGGAACACATGACTTACCCTTTGTGACAGTGCTCAGTCCTGAGCAGCCAATCACCGGGCTCAAAACGCGGTCACGTGTGGGAGTGCCCTGACCTCATCCTCCTGTCTAAACTCCAACTTCAGTTATCATGAAGCCTAGACAGGCAAGGATACTACAACGGAGAAGCGACCAAGGATGTGGCTGGCAAGCATACGTGTGTGTGGGGGTGGGTTATGTGCAGACACTGTCAGTTTGCCCTGAATGCCCTGAGTATGAATGTCTTTCATATGCTTTTCTGCATAAAGCCAATCTGAAAAATATACAGTTTTGAAAATGGTATGCATTTTTTATTTCATTATGCATCAACAGGTTTTTGAGGCTTACACTGTACTCTGCGAATAATGTTCAAAGTCTTTTATTGCAATGTGAGAACTGTAAAATCAATGTATTGTCTGTCTGAACATTCCATAATTAACTATGTGCATGTGTAGACTGTCTCTCATAGCATCAAACAAAGCTTGAGCATTTGCAGTAGGGCTCAGTGAATGCTTCAGAATTCTGTTTAGACAAAAGCAAAGAAAATAAGTAATGAGTACTATTTACACTGTTTATCATTTCACTGCCATTGGAATACATGTTAAGGGACCAGTCTGCCCAAAAGCAATATTTCAGCTTGGTGTGGATTTGGGTAGGGTGAATCGCTCAATGGCCTCTTACATCTCTAAGAGACACAATTTTTGTAGTCTCCATCCCTCTGGAGTTCTTGGCTCTGTCTCATACCTCATCCTGGAGTCTCACTTCTTGTACTGTATTCCTTCTAGAGTAATAAAACAAATTGAAAATCCAGTAGTAATGGAAACTGCAAAGGGGCAGGGTTAGGAACTTGGGTAATAAGATCAGAGATCAAAGAGGCTAATGGTGTATTCAGTCCACTCACATTACTGAAAGCCAGTGTTAATAATTTTGAGTCTACTGACCTTTTTAATTGGAACCTGTTGTAATTTATAGACAGTCACATGGTATAGCCTGCCTGCCTTTACTGTATGAGAAAAAAATTTTGAGCAAATGTAGCAATCTTTGAGGGTTGGACATCTGTTTAAAGCTTGACCTCCAGGGCTGAGATCAAATCTATCCTTGCAGTGGGTTGTCCCTGTTCTGCAAGGGTTACATGAACATTTAAGGGGATAGGGATATGGTGTAATACTTGGCTTATTCCTCATTCCAGTAGGCTTCCTCAATCCATCCAATCGGTCCTCTGCAGTCAACTCTCAGCAGTTTTGGGGCATGATCACATACTTGCCTGCTCACGTACAATACAGAATTGCACTGCACATGATGATGCTGCTCAGAGCTTAAGACTAGCGCTGGAGCCTGCCAGAGCCATGGATAAGATGAGGAATACATGGAATTCATGCACCCCTAGAATAAATGAGAATTTAACCCTTGCTGTGCGAATGGCCCCACTTCAAGGTTAGCGTTTGTCTCATTCCTGGAGTTCAGCTTTAAGCCAAGGCAGCAAAGCTGTATACCTTTAGAAACTACTGTGGGTATAAAAAGAATAACTCCCATTTAAAATCAAATTTTGTTGCTTTGCAGCCTGAAACAGACCCAGTTTTTGTTTTTATCCAGCTGTATTTACTGAGATAGAACAACACATCAGAAAAAAATAAAATTCAAAAACGGAATCATGGAGTTGGAAAAAGGTTCACCCCCCCTTTGTGTAAGTATTTTCTTAAAATTACCTTTTGCTTTAATTCCAGCCTTTAGTCGATTGGGATCGGTCTCTACTAACTTTGCACATATAGACTTTGCAAATTTGGCCACTCTTCTTTGCAGAACTGCTCAAGTTCAGTTAAATTTGATGGTGACAATTTGTGGACTGCAGTCTTTGTCATTCCACAGATTTTCAATGGGGTTTAAGCCTGGGCTCTGACTAGGCCATACAAGGACATTCACTTTTCTCCTTCAACCACTGTGTGGTTATTTTGTGTTGTGTGCTTTAGGTCATTGTCATGTTGGAAGGTAAACCTTCTAACTGTACACTCTGGCCTCCTCTGCTGCACAACTACCCACCACCATACATTTACACCTGTACATAATAAACACCACCATATCCTCTACACTTCACTCCTGCATATACCAGCCACCATTGCACCCTAATCACTCCTCTTCTATACATATCACCAGCTTTTATATGCTCCGTACTCCTTTCCTAAACATACCATCATACCCTCTGTAGTGAGGTGAATGTCCCACACAGTACATACTACAATGGCTTGTTGAATGCGCAGCAAAAAAAGTGTTCTTGAAATGTTGACAACTTTGTTTGTGACTCTCAGTATGTGCGTTATTTTGTGCACATTCCTGCACTATATATATTGTACATTACACACTCCTACACTAAATATACACTATATTGTATATAACCTATTTCTCACCAAAGTATTCATTATTTGAACAGTTGCTGGTTGCTAAGGAGTCCTGGACAATTTTAATGAAGTTCTACTTTAAGGTTGGCTCAGATAAAATGTTAGCTCTTAAAATAATGATTGTGCTGAGGTTTGCATAGGCCTCTGAGGCTCTGGCTGACAGGACAGCAATTTCAGCATATTTTAGGAGTACAAGAAGGCTTTTGTTTAACCATACCCCTTTAAGTCCCTCCCACTCTTACTCCATTGTGGACCCACCCACAGCTGACCACATTGCTACTCTAGCTACTCAGAGGCAACCCTCTCTCTCTCCCACCGTCTTTTACACCCTCTGTTTCACTCTCACTCGACCTTACCCCCCTCGCTAATTTATTTAAATATATTTGAACAAAAATAGTTTGTTTTCATTTTATTTATTTGCTAAAAAAAGCCCTACAAAATCCTCAGCACCTGGCCCATGATGCTCTTAATCTAGCCCTGGATTTCTGCCGGACATCTCATTTGGTGATGAGGCCAAATAATTAAGTTTTAGCATTATCTGACGATGCCTTTATCCATGTGGCCCCAGATTCTTCAAGGTGTGTTATGACAAAGCTCAGTTGTAATGGCATGTGCCATTTATTGAGGAGTGGCTTTTTTCTTCCAACCCTCCCATACAAGCCACTTTTGTGGAGAATTTGGCATATTGTTGTCAAATGCACACAATGACCAGTCTGTCATAAATTCCTGCAACTGCTTCAGAGTTACTGTAGGCCTCTTGGAAGCCTCTCTGACCAGTTTCTTCCTGGCTCTTTCATCCAGTTTATAGCGACGTCCTGATCCCAGGGAGGGTCTGTGTTGTAGCTAATGCCTTCCACTTCTTAATAATAGATGTCACTGTGCTTCTAGGCATTGATAAAGCTATCACAATTTTTTTGTTTCCATCTCCTGATTTGTGCCTTTCCACCACTTTATAGCAGAGAGCTTTTGACGGTGCTTTGCCACCCATATTTGATTGTTTGCTTCCGTTGTACTACCAGGGACTGAAATGTTCCAGGAAAGCTCTTTTCATGCGGAGCTAAACAAAATAACCACAGGTGAAAGTCAAATGGCTTTGTGTGTCATTGAGAAGGTGATTGGTTACACTTGATCGAGTTTACAGGTCATTTTTAGGAGGGGGTGATCCTTTTTCCAACTCAGTGATTCTATTTGATTTGTTTTTTTTTTGGGGGGGGGGGTTTACGTGCTGGGGTTATACCTTTCACTTGGATGTTAAAGGTTGCAATGAGTAAATACAGCTGGATAAAAATAAAAACTGTCTGTCTTAATTTCGGGCTGCAAAGCAACAAAATTCTAAGGGGGGGGGGGTGATTATTTTCTATACCCATTGTGTATGCTTTGGCATATGTTCCAAAAGAGTACTCTTAAGCAGAGAGATGCATTGTCTGTGCCTGCAATTTATTATAAGGTTTCAAGGTTTTTAAAGGATGCGATAATTTGTCACCCAATCAAGAGGTTTGCTGCATTCTTCTTACCTCTTTCACTATTATATTGGAATAACCTGCATATGCCTTGTTCAATGTACATTCTCTGAGGTTACTTAGCACAAAATGCAGCTAAAACAGGAGAGCTAATTTTTCCACATTGAACTGACTCTCGTGTTTTATCATTTTTGTTCAATAAAAAAAAAACCTAATTGCAATTATTAAGCGTGAGATACTTCATTAATACAGTTATATTCTTGAGCCTCGCTGTTGCCTAGATACATCCTCCTCTGTTTGTGGGTTAGCTAGCTCGATTTGCTAGGAAACCAGAGCACAATTGGGTACAGTGACCTACATTTCCGAGACTTCCTCTTTCTTTCTGCCTTTTGCTGTATTAAGCTTGCAGAAGACTGCAGTGTAAAAAAAAAAGCACACAGTTCCAGCTGCAACATTTGCTGTTTTCCTTTTCTTGTTTTTTTTCCTCTAAATTGTAAAAACACAGTGGCATTTTTTTTTTTTGACAGATTTGTTTTTCCCTCTCTTCTAAAATTTGATATATGGAAGAGGTGCTTTTGTATGTCGTGTTCATGTACGTGCCATTACCTCACTTTTAGAGAAACTTTAGAATATTTAATGTGTATTAAAAACAACTTGCTAAAGTAGTTGCCATGACATCAACCAATGATTCACTACAAATGGGTCTGTAGCAGTTTTGGTGCAGTGAACATTTATGCAGACCCTTATAGAGGTAATACAGTAACTTGGTGTGTGGGTGCTGCATAGCAACTGCTCTAGAATATTGTCTGTATGTCTTGTTAAAAAAAAAAAAAAAAAAAAAAAAAAACACAACAGACAGGCAGAAATGTGATCAAATGTTCTGCAGTTTAGACATACTTGGAGGAATTCAATAAATGCGCTGTGCCACTTTTCTGCTGGTAACCTCTTGTCAATGTATCGTGCAAATTCATGAAGCATCTGCGACACTTGATTCTGACCGCAACTCCTGCACCCAATTGAGGTAGTTATACAGTGTGCCACTTTGACATTCCGGAGCATTAAATGCTCCACTTTATATTGTTGCATTAAATGCACCAGATTAAAAATAAAATACTGACAATTCGTATATTACGGAAGTGGAGTGAATAAAGACCAACTTGCTTTTGGCATCCAGAGAGAAATTGGCTCAGACAGATTTTCCGAAAGTGTCTCGATTGCATTCTAAAAGTGGCACAGCCTGAGCCAAATTCAAGTGCAAGTTCTTTACAGGTACATGAATTTAGTGCATTCAAAGCACCACTTGTAGAATGAATCAGACACTTTCACAAGATCTGTCTACACCAGTTCTGACCCGCAGTGCAGCTGTCAGACATGTTCCAGACTGTGACCAGACATTTAGAAGAAAACTATACTATGAGAAGCAAGATATAGGCTGACCCCCTCCTGGTTACCTACCTGGCTCTAGCTTTAGTGAATTTAGGGTTTATGCACATGGACATTTTTTATGCTTCGCCTACATTTCTCAGTGCAAGTACAAGTGAATGGCTGTAAGATTCTGTACTCTTACCCACGAATGCATGCACCCACCATATTTCCCTAACGTTTTAACATACAAAGAAACAGTGCAGTCATTCACTTGTGTGACAGGCTGTATGTGAAAACTGCAGTTAGCTGGGCATGGGAAAGCGACGGGCAATTTACGCATAAAATGCCTATAAATGTCAGCATGCATGAACCCTTATAGTCACTAACTGGAAACAAGCATGCCATTTAGAAAGTCAGATGGGGGTCAGGATTCTACATCTGTATTCGTATTTAGGTTAGGGGCTTAAAGTATTGAAGCCTTTGAAGCAACCAACATTTAGCATTTTCAGGAGGAATAAGTAATGACTGCTTTTATACCCTCTCACTACAGGTTGGATTTAAAGGACAGGTCGTATGAGAAATGTGTAAGCTTATTGCTGAAAATTCTAGTTGCCTGGCTATCATGCATTTGACCGCCAAAACTTTGTTATGGACCCCAAGCAAATATCAAGTTCAATTATTAATTTTTTTTTCTTTCTTTAGGCCTGTGACTAAAAAGCACTGAAGCCAGACAGCCAGGCAACTAGAATACATTTTGTTAATCTTGTTACTACCTATGCATTGTAATGTTTGCTGCATCACTATTTTACATATAAAATAAATAGCTATACTTGCCCAAGGATTTATGAACCTGCTGATCGCAAGGTTAGTCGTCTTGCTCTTCCCAACATGTACTGAAGAAACGGGACGTGTGCAAAATAGCAGTCCAACATCACTAACCAGATCAATTGCTGTTTTTGGTATAAATTATATTTCTACATGGAAAATAATTTGCTAGTAGGTGTACAGTAGTAGAGTAATAGAAAACCAACAGTCGTGACATGCATGCAGCTGACCCTGTGTAATTGAAAGAGGCGTGTTCAAAATAATAGCAGTGTGGAGTTCAATTAGTTGGGTAAAAATTGGTGTCAAACAGTTGGCCCCAATTGAACCACTTGACCTCCAGGAGATTTACCCCCCTTATGACAGGTCATTTTTTTGCGCTATGGCACTGTTACATTGTTAATTGAGTGGTCTTGTGATGCTGTACCCAAATAAAGTTGATGTGCTTTTTTTTTTTTTTTTTACCTCCACAAATACAGCTTTTGATTACCTCGGTTTTATTTATTTTTTATATATATTTCTCTTTCGTTCGACTGACACAACGCTCCATAAATCATAACTAGTGGGTCATATTGCCTCCTCCAGGAGTAGGACCAGGCAGAATAAAAAAAAAAACACCTGGCTACGTACATGGGCCGTCCTCAGCTGGTATATAACCCCCCTCTCTGCTCTAGGTAATCAGTTTTAATCTGTCTAGTCAGGAGTAAGGATTTCCTGGCTGGGATCTCTGGTCCTAGCAATTTTCTCCTTCCTTACATCTTCTTTGTAGATCTTCCGAGAGAACAATTAGCTGCTGGGCTGGGCTGGGCAACAGGCTGGATAATCTAGATCCAGTGGTCCAGCCAGAGAGCGCGTGCAGACCGCAGCTAGGTCAGTTGCAACATAGCCTCACAGACAGAGGCTGGCCCACGAGTTAAACGTCTCGCAGGGTTGCATACGACTGGGCTTGGGTTTGAGTCGCAGCGTTATCTTGGCCGACAGCTCCCCTACTTCGGTGGTAAGGAGTTCTGTCTGGAGCGTTACTTGCACCATGGAAGGGTAAGTACAGTCCCCCCTCTCCCCTTTTGGTGGTTTTCTTTGGGGTGTACGCGGGTAACCTCCAGGGATGGTCGGACCTGCCTGCAGGTTTCCTCCTCCCATCCCTAAATCCTTCACTGAGCTGGGCTTCCCGCACTCCCATTCTTTCCAGTCTGGACCTAGAGTCTGGTGGGGGTCCCAGGGCTGAGAATGCAGGAGAGATCCTTGGGGTCCCCCCCGCTATCCCCACTCTGTAAGGGTTCTGTGATAGTGTGTGTCCCACACAGGTATTCTAGAGGGGTCCCAGTGTAGGAGACCCCTAGGTGCATGCCCTGCTGTTTGCATTGTGGGTATACTGCAAGGGGGTCCCAGTGCAGAGACCGGTGCATAGTGCACAGCAGTCTCTCCCATAAATGTGCGTCCTACCTTCAGGGAAGGTCCCATTGCAGAGGGTGCAAGAAAGATCCTGGCAGCATGCTTTAGTGTTTGTAGCCATTTTCCTTTAGTCTGGCTGGTCTCCAGTTGGTGGCCATTTTTGTGTAGCCATATGATGTCACGGGGGCCAATTTCCCTTAGTCTGGGAGATGCTGGAGACAACTGAAGCCTCGTGGGGATGCCGAAGATCCTCTTCCTCAATTTCCTCACTGTACCTGGGACATATGAACAGGGATAGCATCCATGATGATGCTAGGTTTGAATTCTTAGCGCTTTGTACGTTTGGTAGTGTGAGTCTTTGGGGGTCCCTGTTATTTCTCTCTGCTGGTAGGTACCCTGTGTCTTGAGGGGATCCTTTAGTGGTGCCAAAAGATTGTTTCTCTTTTTCATTCATTGACGGACACTGCTCCATATCTTCTTTGACCCTTGGGTTATGCTGCCCTCTACAGCAGTAGGACACTAGGCGGAAAATAATTGAATATGTCTATAGGGCAGTCCTAGGGAGTATACTCCCACTTCCTACTATAGGACTTCAGTTTTTTTCTGCCTAGTCAGGTGTAAGAACCTAGTTCCTTGCTGGGATCTCTGGTCCTAGCATTTTTTCCTTTTTAAACTAAATTTTTTTCTTTTATTTTTTCTGAACTGCAATCAAGTCTGTTCCAGTGGGACTTTCGGTTTCCATATGGCGCTGGTGAGACGCGCATGGGGGGAGCTCCGTGAGGAATCCTAATTCTTTCTTCCTCCACTGTTACCCACCTCTCCAAACCTGGCAGAAAACATGAGGAAAAGATCCGGAAGACCATCTGCGACCAAATCGAATCACTCGTGGTCCATAAAATGCTTTTTATCAGCGGGACGGAGGACTTAATGAGGGCCGAGGATTCGGCGGCGTCCCCACGTGAAGCCTGGCTGACCTCACAGCTGCAAACACACCCTAGGCAGAGTTCCCCTTCATCCTCCTTTTCCTTGGACTACCGGACATCCAAAGACCCACGCACTGACCTCGATATGGCAGCTTTGGTGAGTGGTCTACCAACTCAAAGTAAACTGGCATCTATGCTCCATAATATGGAGCGCTCGATTAAAAAAGAGGTTTCCTCCATGCACTCAGAACTGGCTCACACACTTCGTGTTAAGGACACTGAGCAGCACCTTGACCACCACCATACAGCTATCTCAGACCTTCAAGCCCAAGTTTATCATCTAACTATAACCCACCGAATGGCGCTCTTTAAACTTGAAGATCAGGAGAATCGCAATCGGCAAAATAACTTCTGCATTAGCGGCCTTCCAGAAGCTGCAAGAGATGATCTAGACGCCACGGTCAGGGGCATCTTTAACAGCATTCTGGGAAAACCAGTTACGGATACCCTACTATTTGACCGTGTCCACAGAGCTTTTCATCCCTGTAACGTTACCTCCGAAACACCACGAGACGTAATCTGCAGGCTCCATTACTATACAGTTCCACTCCAAGAGCAGCAATGGCATAAAACCACTAAAACGCCACTCAGCCACACCGAGATCAGCACATAGTCGGGTGAAATCTATCCATTTATTGAGCTTTAAGCTGAATAACCTGTCTCTTAGAGTACTGTAACAGAGGACTCCTTCATTTTTTTTTAATTGGACTCCTTGCCCAGTTTTCCATTCATTACTGTTGATTTCAGTAGTTGTTACCTTCCATTACACTTAGTTACCCTATGTTTACAGGGGAAGTGTATATCTTTCTGTTATGTACCTAAGGATCCCTTGGAGCAACGCCTTCCGAGATGCATCTCACCGCTTCTTTGCATTACTGTTTTACTTTTTCACCTACTTTCACCGTCATACCTTTCTATGTTGGTGGGGAGTTCACGCTGTTGGAGTATTTTGCCCTGGCGGTGTGGGCACTGCGTGTGAGGGATTCGTTTTCCACTCTATCACCGCATTTATTTACGTGATTTACACAATGTTGTTCTATGACTTCTGTCCTTTTTCCCCTCTTCATCCTCCTTCTCTCCCTCTTACTTTCTTTATACTCTCCCTCTTCACTTACTCTTTCTTAATTGTTCATGCCTATGGTCCTAGGCTCGTATATTGAAAGCTTTGACTTCTTTCATTTCCCCATGGCAACTCTGAACTTAGTATTCTATAATGTAAGCGGCTCACATGCCGCGGGTAAGAGGCACCAATTGTTGCGAGAGTTACAATGGCTCTCTTGCGATGTAGCCTTCCAATAGGAAACCCATTTTCTCTGTCGCTCATTGACAGATGTAGTCCTCGTTGATTAATAACAACTCAGGTTATACTGCCCTCTACAGGAGTAGGACTAGACAGGAAAGAAAACATTCTGGCCACACCTTAGGGGCAGTCCCAGAGGGTATATCCTCTCTCTCTCTGCTACAGCAAATCAGTTTTTTTCTGTCTAGTTAGGAGTAAGGACCTAGATGCCTTGCTAGGATCTTCGGTCCTGGCAGGATTTTTCTTAGATTTTTTTAGACAGCTTTTTTCTCCAGTTCCCTGGAGATCTTCAAGCAAGCTGTAACTGGGCGACGGGCTGGATGTTGAGATCCAGTGGTCACCCCAGTTCAGCCTATGAGCGCGTGCAGGCCATAGCTCCGCGTTGGGTCGGCCGCGACATAGTCCCACTGGACGGGGGACTGACCCTGCGAGTTAAACGAACGCCAATGACCAACAGAGTCACGGCGTCCGTATTGGTCGACAGCCCCCCCCACCCCGGTGGTGAGGGGTTCTGTCAGGAGTGGGCGCCCGCCTGGTTCCGGTATGGTGAGTAGAATGTTCCCCCTCCCCCCCTGTCGGGTTTGTGGTGGACGCGGGCCCCTCTCTGGAATGGTAGGATGGGTCTCCCCTCTATCCTATAACATGTCACAGATCCCACAATTTAAGTGTGATTTTTTGTGAACAGAAACCAGGAGGCTTGGTTTGGGAGCTGACTATCTAAGGTCATTGTAAAACTGTAAGGGTAACTGAAGTCAATGGCAGTACTATAAGGGGCATTACTATTGAAGTAAAAGGTATCCTACCTGTCAGAGGTGTACACAGGCCGATGCCTATGCCTGAGTCACTGCAGTCCAGATCGCCATTCCTCCAGCAAACGGTCACTTCCAGAAGGACAGGGGGCTGCCTCCCGACGGCCCACGGACCGCATGCGGCCCGCCAGGGTCCTGTACCACCGGCCAGGCTTATCACCATTCAGGGTGAAGGTTGTGGGGCCGAGACACTCCCGCAGGCCGCTGCTAGCCGCCGCTATTCTACACAGGCCGCCGCCATTGTTTTACAGATCGCACGAGGCCGCCATATTGGCGTAGCCTCGTGTCTCCAGCATGGGGGCGGCCATGTTTGAGGTGACCAAACACCTCGAGTAGCTAGGGGGAGGCGCTGGAAGGCGTGCAAAGGGGCGGAGTCGCCTCCCTTTACCCGGGAAAGCCAGCCAAAGACTTCCTGTCTGTAATAGACAGTGCTGGAACAGGTTGTATTGAAACTTCTGAGCATCAAGTGGTGAGCCTTGGGGTCTCTCTCTCTCTCTCTCTTTGTAGGGGTCCCTAAGCAGGTAACACTGAGGGGCGCTGTGGCGCTGGGGGTCTAAAGAAAAAAAAAAGTTTTATTTTTTTGGCAAATTATTTTTTTCCGGCAAGTGTCTGGAATAATCACGGATCCTGCCACACAGGTATCCCCACCTGATCCCCTCGAGGTGGCCGCAGGACCCTCCAGTTCACAGAGTATTGATGCATTCACAGCAGTTTTGGAGTCTTTGGTGTCTCGGGTGGAGATGGCCTGTCAGGGACGGGGGTCAAGAAAGCGACCCCCGCCTACCCCTATTTCGTCTGATGATTCAGATTCTGAGATGGTCATTGCAGCTGCAGGTCCCTCTGCAGGGGCTGTTGTCTCAGGTAAAGTTCCCTCAGACAGTGAGGAGGACGTTCCTGCCTCCGCCATAGCACGAGAAGAAGCATTGGTGGACGCACTAGTTGTGGCGGTCCGGAAAACCTTAAGACTTGAGGTTTTACCGGCAGAGGCAACCGAGTTGGAAATTCCCTTTGGTACTAGTAAACCTACCAAGACGGCGAAGGTTTTTCCCTTACCCAAATGTTTTGGTAATAAAATTAAAGAGGAATGGGATCATTCAAAACGTACCTTTACTGTTTCCAAACGCATTGCTAGACGTTATCCGTTTGAGGAATCCCTCATTAAGAAATGGACGCTACCACCAGTGGTGGATCCACCTATTTCCAGACTGAATAAAGCCACTGTTATCCCGTTGGAGGACGCTCCGTCCTTTAAGGATCCGGTGGATCGGAAGATGGAAGCGGAGTCTCGCACTATATTTTCCCTGATAGGGTCAGCCTTTAGACCAGTGATTGTCATTGGTTTAGTTTCACAGACATTAACGGAATGGGCAAGATTGGTACGCCATGACCTAAAGGGGAAAGGTATCCCCCAGGCAGCATCTGATTTGATGGAACAAATTATACAAGGACTGCAGTTTGTCTGTGACGCAGCCCTGGATGCCACCCCCTTGTTAGGGCATGCATCGATGTCAGCGGTAATCCTCAGACGTGTGCTGTGGTTAAAATGCTGGTCGGCGGATCTAGGTTCCAAAAAAGCCTTGGCGAATCTCCCCTTTCAGGGGAATCGCCTATTTGGGGCCACCCTAGATGAGATCATTAAGGATGTCACTGGGGGCAAGAGCACTTTTTTGCCGCAGGCTGCTAAAGCTAAAGGACCTCGTAACAAGCGTGGACCTTTCTTTGCCGCTCATAAAGGGTTAGTTCGCTCCGCTAGGGCGAGCGGGAAAGGCAAAGCCCCTCTAGGAGGGTTCAAGAGGCGCTGGTCGGGCAAACAAAAGGCCGACTCAGCCAAACCTGAAGTTAAGGCTAATACAGCCTGAAGGTGCGCCCCCACCCGGCTTGAGGGTGGGGGGACGTCTTCACCGGCATTCAGAGCTAGAGCCTTCCTGAATCTCGGACTAGGAGGTTCAGGAGATCATACAATCAGGACACAAGATCGAGTATCGATCACTGCTACCGGTGCGATTCTTCCCTTCCAACATTTAGGTGCTACAGGGAGCGGTAGTTCCTGTTCCCTGAACAGATCATTTTCTTTACCTTTTCCAAAGATTAGTCTCAGTTCCCTACAGGAATCGGATCCGGTTGAGCAAACAGACCAAAGAGCCTCTAGTCTGGTGACTTTGGTCTCTAATGCTCAACCAGGAGAAATCATCACTCCTGATAAGAATCAAGTTTCTGATAAATGTGTGGGAACAGAGAGCGATCAGACTTTGTCGGATTGCCTGGACCAAGCAGCTCTAGGGCAGCCTGGTTCGGATCCAGTCAGACAATATCAGGGTGATGACTTAGGTCGATCACCAAGGATTTCACCATCTGTGTCTTCATCAGAGCATCCCGGAGGTGGATCTGTTGGCATATCGGCTCAACAGGAAGGCGCGGAGGTTGGTAACGCGCGCCCGCGATCCTCTAGCGGACGCAGCAGACACGCTGAACGGCCTATAAAGGCAGTATGAGCTACTATACGTCTTCCCCCCTCTCAAGTTGCTGCTGAGATTTCTCCGCAGGACAGAGATGGAGGGAACTCCAGTTATCCTGGAAATTCTAGGCTAGCCTCGTCAGGCCGACTTGGACATGCTAGTCGCGAACTCTCCTTGGAGACCTCCTCTCAGGGAGGATCTGCGGTCTCAAGGACCGATCTTCCATCGTGCTTTACAGTCGCTGGTTTTAATGGCCTGGCCATTGAGACCCAGGTACTGAAGGACAGAGTGCAGAAACCTCCCTTTGAAAATATCAGGGAAATTCCTTTGTTTACATTATCCCAGAAGGTGGCCTTCTTGGTGGCTATCACTTCTGCACGCAGGGTACGGAAGGCTACGGAAACGTTCCGTGAGACGGATTCACTTTTTGTGATCACGGATGGCCCCAGAAAGGGGTTGCCTGCATCTGCCGCGACTATCTCCAAATGGATCAGACAGACGGTGGTACAGGCTTATTCTATTAAGGGTTGGAATCCTCCGTTCCCTGTTAAGGCGCACTCCACTCGAGCGCTCAGTACTTCCTGGGCCTACCGCCATCAGGCGTCAGTGGTCCAGGTGTGCAAGGTGGCCACCTGGTCGTCGGTACATACCTTTACGAAATTTTATAAAGTTGATGTGATGGCATCGGCGGATGCCTCATTTGGCCGCAAGGTTTTGCAGGCCGCAATTTGAGGAGACCGGAGGTCTACCTCAAGGGTTTTTTTCCGTTGGAATTTCAGTTGAGTCTCATCGTGTGATTGATGAGCCTTTAAAACTTCTAGTTGGCACCGGTTGGGCCTTCTAGATTGGATTTTGATTTCCATTTTCCCACCCCTCATTTGTGGTACTCCTTTGGGACGTCCCGAGTTGTTATTAATCAACAAGGACTACGTCTGTCAATGAGCGACAGAGAGAAATAGATTTTTGTAAAATCCTTTTCTCTTAAGCTCATTGACAGGCGTAGTACCCGCCCCTCTGTTTTTGAGTTGGGTTGGATTAAATTCTCTAAACACTGCTTTGTGACATAACTGATTTGCTGTAGCAGAGAGAGGGAGGATATACCCTCTGGGACTGCCCCTAAGGTGTGGCCAGAATGTTTTCTTTCCTGTCTAGTCCTACTCCTGTAGAGGGCAGTATAACCCGAGTTATTAATCAACGAGGACTACGTCTGTCAATAAGCTTAAGAGAAAAGGATTTTACGGTAAGATTTTACAAAAATCCATTTTTACCCACTCTACCACTGTAAAAATATCTTACACCATTTATCCCACCTGGTATTATAGCCTTTCTGATAGTCACAAAGCCAAAGGAGTTGCCATTGGGATTCATAAGGATGTCCGCTTCCAATTTCAAAACATGATGGCGGGCCCCCAGGGCAGATAACCTTTTCTTAAAGGGAACACTCTTTGTACATTTGCAGCTGTTTATTCTCCCAACCATTAGCAGACAGAATTCCTTTCCCAAATACTGTCCAAGCTATTGGGACTTTGCTCAGGGATTAGTGGTTCTTGCTGGAGACCTCAATCTGGCCACCCACACTCTTAAACATTCCGTGGGTCTTCCCATTTCACTAACAAAAATTTGGCCTACATACGTAAACGCCTACATGTACATACACTAATAGACAACTTGATGCACATTGTTCCCAATGGAAAGAGACTACTCCAAGTTACATTCCACATACAGTATTCGCAAATTGATTATGTTTTCATAGATCACCATCACTTAGAATGGCTCCATAAGGCTAACATAGGGATAACTACCTTATCTGACCATGCTCTTTGTCTCATCACAAATTATCATCCCGAAATTATCCCCCAAAAAATAACAAATTGGAAGTTTACTAACTTGACTCTCTTCTCTCCAATCCAGACAACGTCTCTTTGCGCAACTCGTATCTTCAACAATACTTTATTGATAATGAGGCAGTGCATATCTCTCCGTCTATTTAATGGGAGGCACATAACTCCTTTATGAGAGGCAAACTGATAGAATTATGATCTCACAGGAAGAAAAAAAAAAAAAAAAAAAACACCCTTCCCTTACTGAGCCGTTGTCAATCTACTCTCTCCCAACTTGTAGCTAAATGCGAGGAACTTCAAAATTTTCTTCACCTTGACCATAAACAAGTTTTCCACTTAGTAGCAAGAGATTTTTATGAATGGGGTAACAAACCCAGTAACTTGCTAGCCCATACTTTTAGATCTAAGCAGTCATCCCGGTTTATCTCCAAAATTCAATCCAGACCCGATAACATTGCCCATTCCCTCTTGGATATTGCTAAATCCTTTAGAGAGTACTAACAAAGTTTATATAATGTTCAAAGAGAACATCCTATGACTTACCCTCTTTCTTACTCATTCTAAACTTATATTAGACTTCCTATCCAAATCAAATATCCCCAAACTTCCCACCAATGGGCTACAAAAGTTGGAGAGACTCGTTTCGGAGGAGGAGATAGGAGAGGCCATGAATTCACTTGCATCTAATAAAGCCCCTTGTCCCTGATGGCTACACAGCCAAATACTGCAATTTATTTGACATACCTTACTCTCACATCTAACCACCTACGCCAGCTCTATATCTGAGGGCAGCACATTCAGACCCGAAACACTGTATGCTCACATCACTATTATTCCCAAACCAGGAAAGGATCCTACCTGCTTTAGTAGCCACAGACCTATCTCTCAATTAAACTTTGATGCTAAAATGTATGCGAAAGTCCTCGTGATTCGACTTCTGCCTCTAATTCCGAGGTGGGTCTCTCCAGACCAATCTGATTTCATTCCAAGTAGAGAAGCCAAAGATAACTCTCACACTGATGCTGATAGCTTACACTAGACGCTGTTCCCAACTCACCTTATTGCTTTCTACTGATGCTGAAAAGGTATTTGATGGGGTGGACTGGAAATATATACTAGCCGTATTATCCCACTGTGGACTTGGTACTCAAATGATTGCCCAAATTGCAGCATTATACAACCACCCAACTGTCCAGATAAAAGTAAACGGTATACTCAGTGAACCTTTTAGCCTACCCAACAGCACACGGAAAGGATGCCCTTTATCTCCCCTACTATTTGCGCTATCTCTTGAACCCTTCCTGTCCATCGTTAAACAAAATCCTGATGTTCTGTGGTATTCCCATAGGCCCAACAGAACACAAATATGCCACATATGCTGATGACATTCTTTTTTTTTTTTTTTTTCATATATATACGGCAACCACAAAGTACTTTACTCACCCTACTCTCACTTTTCTCTACATTTGGCGCAGTCTCGAGTTTGAAGATCAATTTCACCAAATCAGAAATATTAAACTTTATGGTACCACAAAGAGATAAATATACTCAGAGAATCTTTCCCATTCACTTGGCGAAGCTCCTCTTGGAAATATTTGGGAATATCATTGACTCCATATCTTCCTAAACTCTTTCTAACTTATTATATGCCCCTACTTAATACTATCCGGCAAGACCTATTACGATTGAACTCACTTGTGCAGACATGGTTGGGTAAAATACATTTCATAAAAATGAATGTATTATCACGTCTGCTATACATTTTTCAAATTATTCCTTTATGTGTCCCCCCTGGATATTTTTCCATTCTACAATCCATCTTGGACAAATATATTTGGAACCACTCTAAACCTTGCATATCCAGAAAAGTTCTTATTAGATCTAAGCGCCATAGGGGTCTTGCCTTACCTGACCTAAAATGCTATTACCATGCAGTTATACTTACCAGAATTGCAGAATGGACCTTCCACCGTCAAGAAAAACTATGGATTCAATTGGAATACCAACTCAGTCTATCATCAGTACACCTTGTCCCATGCTCAGTCTATCATCACTACACCTTGTCCCATGGATACCGAAACAGTATCGGGATCTGGCAGCTACAACTTCACCATTAACATTCTCTTCTCTAGCTGTGTTGGACAATATTGTAAAGAAATCCCAGGGGGCCTAGAACTCACCCCTTTTACCGCTTCTAGGTCATTCTTTCTTTAAACCTGGCCTATTGGATAAAGGTTTTATGACCTGAAACTCATCCTCTCAACTTCACTTACGCCAAGTGATGGAGGACTAAAAACCTATACCCATACGGAAAATTAAATCAAACTCTACCATCACTGCACTGGATGAATGGCGGTACCACCAGTTATATCAATTCAGATGCAGCCTTCTGAAACCCATATGATCGTACAAAGACCTCTCATCTATTAAACTCACCTTTGCCACGAAAACAGGACTGTCTAGAGGTATCTCCCAATTCTATGTGGCCTTATCAGACCTAGATGGCGAAAACAATCCCCCATATTTTTCCAAATGGGAAGCGGACCTACAACGATCACTTGCAGATGCTCAAAAAGATAAAATACTTTGATTTGCATACCTCATCCATCTCCTCTAGATATACAGAGATTATCTTTAAACTCCTCTTGAGATGACATTACCAACACAGCTACACCATTTGCTACCCAATTACTCTCCCACCTGTTGGCGTGGTTGTGGACTTGTGGCCTCTCATGGACATGTCTGGTGGCTTTACCCCAAAATTCGTCAATTCTAGCATGATATCAGATCCTCAATCACTTCTTTTACAAAAGATTTTATTTCAAAGCAAAGAAGTATACACAGTAAATCAACACAAATGAATACATCAAAATTGAACATCTGAACAAAATTCCCAACTGAAAACAAATAGGGAAATATAGTAAAACATATCCTTCAATGAGTAGGTGTTCTCTTATAGAGAAAACCCTAGAAAATAAGTAGACAATCTCCCACTCTTAGGTGATATGGAGTCGTACATTACAATCTATGTACTAAAAAACATAAGTAAATTCCATTGAGAGAATACAGTAGTTAGGCATATTCATTTGATGAGTAACACAAAGTTGTGTCATCATAGGTGGGAAATGAGAAAGAATAGAAAAAGAGTAGAAAAGAAGAACAAGGAAGGGAGTCCTGCGGGGTGAGCATCAGGGAATCATCTAAATTGAGAGAAGTGTATCATTTGGATCTGGAATGTGTGAGATCCTCAATCACTTCTATTACTGGCACCCTCTTCCTCATCCCTCATCTACTTAATGAGGCCAAATCCCTTATCCCTGTATATTGGAAACCTGTATATTGGAAACCGCAATACATCCCTCCTTTAAAGAGATGGTGCCAAAACATGGATCAAATAAAATCTATACCATGGAAGATCTTCGCTCTGAACTTAGATATATGCAAACAGGAGTGTGTGTGTGTTTTGAGTAAGTGTTGTGTAAAACTGGAGCTCAGCTAGGAACAACTGGAGCTCACCATCAAGAAAAAATACACCCTCAAGGCGGGAGCCTCTGCATCCGCAGCCTGTTAAACTTTGCGACCGAACGCAGCATCCAAAGATGCAGGTACATCCACCTTATAAAATTTAGTGAATTTGTGTACACACAACCACGTAGTCGCCTTGCACTCCTGAACCACTGATGCCTGATGACGAAAGGCCCAGGAGGCACTGAGCGCCCTTGTAGAATGCGCCAACAGGGAAAGGAGGAACCTGACCCTTTAATATAATAGGCGTGCACCACCGTCTGCCTAATCCATCTGGAAATGGACACAGCAGATGCAGCCTGTCCCTTACGAGGTCCATCCGTAAAAACAAAGAATCAGATTTCTGAATTAACTCAGTCACCACCAGGTACACCCCAATTGCCCGGACTACATCCAGGGAATGTAGAGAAAATTATTTAGGATGTTTCGGCTTGGGACATAAGGACGGCAACACAATATCTTCATTCAAATGAAACCCCGAGACAACCTTAGGAAGGAACACTTGACAGGGTCGTAACGCCACATTTTTCCGGTGAACCACCAGGTAAGGTGACCGACAGGACAAGGCACCCAACAAAAAGGCCACCTTTTGTGACAGAGTAAGCAAAGGAAGTTCACAAATGTTTTCAAAGGGAGACTTTTGAAGTACCGACAGTACCAAATTGAGATACCTAGGAGGTACTAGGGATTGCATCGGAGGAGCCAGATGGCGAACTCCCTGCACAAAAGTGTGAACCAAGGAATTTGCCTCTAACAACCTTTAGGAAAATATGGCCCTTGATGGTGCCTAAAGCCAAACGTTGAATCTCTCTTTGCCAAGGTCTGGTTTGGAACTGGGCGAACAGATCTGCCTCAAAGGTGGAGACCATCAGACCCAGCACTTGCATGCAAGTCCTGAGCGATGACTGATGGTTGGACAACAGGAGCCGATTTGCATCCAAAGTAGTTTCATCTGTGGAAGAAACACCCGGGCTGATGCTGAATCCAGTGTCCGACCCAAGTAGTCCAGCTTGGTGGACGGAGTCAAAACAGATTTCTGAAAATTCAGTGTCCATCCGAACTCATGTAGAGTTCACACAGTAATTTCCAAATCAACTTCTAGAGCAGAAGAAGACTCTACACGTAGAAGCAGATCATACAGGTAACCTAGTACCGTGAACCCCTTCTGTGAAAGCAAGGCCAACACTGGGGTCCAAACTTTTGTGAACACCAGAGGAGCTGAAGCAAGACCAAAAGATAACCCCACAAATTGATAGTACTCCTCGCCCATGGCAAAATGAAGAAAACTCTGGTGCCTAACATATCTTGGAATATGAAGGCAAGCATCCTTGAGATCGATAGAAGCCAAAAGATCCCCTTGATGAAGGAAAACCACTACCACTGCGAATGGACTCTATTCGAAATTTCTGAACCCACACAAAGTGGTTCAGAGTCTTAAGGTTCAAGATCGGGCGGACCTTGCCTTCCTTCTTGGGAACGGTAAACAGATTTGAATAAAAACGTTCCTACTCTGGAACCAACACAATGAATCCTTGTGCTGACAGGTCCTGCACTGCCCCGTAAAGGCCCGTAAGTTGGAAGGAAAGAACCCTGCCGGAAGCAAGGACCAAAACTCGATCTTGTAGCCAAACCAAATCAACTTGTGGACTCATTTGTCCTGAATAAGCAAGGTCCACGGGTCCGGAAAGAAGCAAAGATGTCCCCCCACCCCAGATACGGGTGAGGGCGCCCCTTCAGGCTGGGGAAGGTTTGTCCGTGGAACCAGTAGTGCCTACTTTTGACTTACCATTCCAGGGTCTCTTGGAGATGCCCGCGAAGTTACGGGTGGATCTCAAACCCTTTTTCTGCGATCCAGTTGGACGAAAGGACTGCTTGTGAGCCGAGAAAATAGGACCACGTTTATAAAGGGGTTCCTTGCCCCTAGCAACCTGCAGAAGTAAGGTACTCTTACCTCCTGTAAGGCCCTTAATGATTTCCTCCATCGAGGCACTGAACAAACGGTCACCTACAAAAGGTAGATCAGTCAGCACCTTTTTAGAAGCCTGGTCGGCCCACCAGTACTTCAACCAAATCATGCAGCGAGGCATCACCGCCGTCACAGATACTCTGCCAGCCAAAAGGGTCACATCCAAAATGCATCACAAATGTACTGTGGCCCCTGGATCAACTGATCCGCCAGCTCAGGAGGATGTTGATTCCCTTCCAGATACTGGCCCAAAATTTTTGCCTATTCCGTTAAGGTCTGGGATACCAAGGTGATAGCAAACACCGGCTTCAACATTGAACCTGCCACGGTGAAAAGGTAACAAACCAGAGCCTCAGCTCTTTTGTCCACAGGATCCTTAAAGAATGGAGAATCCTCCACTGCAAAATTGTGGCTATATTTAGCCTGGAAACCTGAGAGTCCAACGAGGGTGGAACCGTCAGTTTCTTCAGGAGAGACTCCTTAGAGAGATTTAGCTAAACGCTTAAGTATTCGTCCCCCCCCCCCCCCATCACCTAGTTTTAAAACCCCTCTAACTTTTTGGCCATCTTCTCTCTCAGTACGGCTGCACCCTCCCCATTTAGATGCAATCCATCCCTACTAAAGAGCCGGTAGCCGACTGAGAAGTTGGCCCAGTTCTCCAAGAACCCGAAACCCTCCTTACTTCACCAGCTCCTCAGCCACTTTCCTATTCTCCTGCTGCCTATTTCTGAAAATACTACCTTGGAGGTCCTCCTCCTTAATTTATCTCCTAAGTCCCTGAAATCGTTTTTTTTAGGACTCTCCCTCTAACTTTGTCATTGGTACTCTGTGTTGTCAGTTGCTTCCCTAGATTCAGGACCTGAGCTTCCAGGGAAGCAACGTGCTTCCCGACCATGAACAAATTCAATGGGAAATCTCTGGCAAATTGATCATTCCAGAAAATGAATATTTCACTCCTCCAAAAATCTTTGCCGAGCTCTATCCAGTGGAAAAAAAGAGTTCACTAAAAAGTGGTCTGTTCCTGTCTTAACCACTTAGCGACCGCCCACCGCAGTTTTACTGTGGCAGGCAGCTGCTCCTGGGCAAAGTGACATAGTACTATGTCGCTCGCTCAGGAGAACCTAGGGGGCGAGCGCACAGCGCGCTCCCGTCCCCGCTGGTCAGCTGGGAAGCCAGTGCGTGTGACTGGCAGCTCCGATGGCCGCCGGCCACTCGTGATCTCCCGCAGCTGACAGAGGACAGACGGCTGATGTAAACACAGCCATCTGTCATTCTCGCTGAAGTGATCACAGAGGTTATGTGATCCTGCTATATAGGATCGCATGTCTCTGTGATGATCTCACAAGCCACGCCCCTCTACAGTTAGAATCATGCCCCTAGGGTCACATTTAACCCCTTGATCACCAGTACAGTTAAACCCTTCCCTGCCAGTGTCATTTTTACAGTAACAGTGCATATTTTTAGCACTGATTACTGTAGTAATGTCACTGGTACACCCAAAAGCCTAAAAATGTCAGTTAGGGGTCCGATCTGTCCGCCGCAATGTCGCAGTCCCACAAAAAATCGCAGATCGCCGCCATTACTAGTAAAAAAAACAATAAAAATGACATAAATCTTTCCTGTGAGTAAATGCAATAACTCTTGCGTAAACCGATCAAAATACGCTTACTGCGATTTTTCTTTTTACCAAAAATATGTAGCAGAAAACAAATTGGCCTAAAATGTAAAACAAATTTTTTAATTTTTTTTTTTGAGAATTTCATATAAAAGAAAGTGAAAAATATTATTTTTTCAAAATTGTCGCTTTTTTTTTTGTTTATATCGCAAAAAATAAAAATTGCACAGGTGATCAAATACCATCAAAAGAAAGCTCTATTTGTGGGAATTAAAGAATGTCAATTTCGTTTGGGTACAGCTTTGCACGACCGCGCAACTGTCTGTTAAAGCAACGCAGTGCCGAATCGCAAAATGGGGCCTGCTCATTGAGCAGCCAAATCCTTCGGTCTTAAAGTGGTTAAACATCTCACTGTAAAAAGATGTTTCTTTGTTCAAGGATTCTGCAGAGAGAAAGTTTGAGACCCTTTATAGGGTCTTTTTACACCCATCGCTGCAATTTCAGTGAATCAAAGTGCAGCTAACTGGAAAAGGGCAATTAACAACTAAAAGTATCCTGTATTCCAGGAGTGTGCTTTAATGGAGCAATTACATCAATTAGCTTCTGCTCGGCTCTTTATTGTGGATGCACTGGAACATGTCATGAGGCAAATTTCCAGCTTTGAAGCTGCCTGCAAAAAGTGCCTCATATTTATGCCATTTCAAGGCAGATGTCTTTTGGGGGAGGTACTTGACCCGTTCATTAAAGATGTTATAGGAGGAAAGACTACTTCTACAGAGGAAGTCTCCAAAACTCCCCTCTTCAGGGGCCTTGATCTCCTCAAAATGTGGAGCACCTAACTGCTCTATCTAGGTTTCCACTTCAAAATCTAGCCATGACCTTCTGTGCAAGACGTGACCCATAAAGCCCACTTCCAAAAAGATCTCTTCCCAATGAAGATGCCCTCACTCCTAAAAGTGGGGAATGTCTGTTATAGTTTGTCTCTCTCTGGATCACAGATGTCTTAGACCTGTGGGTTCAATAAGTGGTTTCAGAAGTGCACAAAACCAAGTTCAAATCTCTACCCCCCTCACCGCTTTCTTCACACAAACCAACCAAAAAGTGCCCAATGTCCGATTTTCAGAATTCCTTGATCCAGCTCTTGTCCTAGTCCAAGCATGCTCAACCCATGGCCCATGGAGCCATCTGATGTGGCCTGCGACCTCAAATCTGTGGCAACTTCGGGTGCATGTTGCTCTACTGAATGATTTCTTTCCTAACACATGAAAAGAAGAGCCTTTAACCACGTGGCACCCATACTGGGGCTCTGAAGCTGGATTCTTACAATTCTGTGATGCGCTTGGTGTCAATTCAGGAGCATTATGTGTCCTTTTTTTCTTTTCCTAAACAACAATTTAATAATTTCCCTTTGGGATTAAATAGGTATTCCGAATTTGAATTCTGAATCTGAAGTTCATTGCACTACTAGGGTATGCTCTTTCCTGGTCAGTTGTTTTTTTCTTTAGTTTGTCCACAGTCCATGCTTTGGCTATTCAAGGGATGGCTGCAACACTGGTTCGGAGCTTTTTTTTGGCTGGTCACCCCTGAGCGCAGGAGTGGGATTAATGGTTATATGGATAATATAAAATTTAGATTTTTGTGATTAAACAGTGGGTAATCATCCAACGTGGATTGATCCAGCAGAAAAGAAACAATCCTGATTGTTGTTTAACCACTTAAGGACCAAGCCTATTTCTGACACTTGTTTACACGTTAAAATCAGTATTTTTTGCTAGAAAATCAATTAGAACCCCCAAACATTATATCTAATTAGAGATGCTGCAGGCCTTCAGTCGAGTAATAAATTTTCAAAAATCTGCTCTCCAGCCTTCTCTTTGCCTGGAATACTTGAGTCTGGTTCTGGACACATGCCAAGCAAAGGTTTTCCTTCCAGAAAACAGGATTCTTTTCCCCAAAGCCCATGCTCAAGATTTTAGATTGACGACATCCCATAATGAGAGTTCTAGGTCTGAAGGTAGCCTCCTTTAATGCTGTCCTATTCTCCAAGTTTCATTTGAGACCTCTCCAACACATCTTGTCAACTTGAAACAAACATCCTCCTCCTCTTGCTCATGCATGCTCATATCCAGCCAAACAAGGAGTTCCCTAACTTGGAGGATCCCCAGCCCAGCCTAAATGGTAGGGGAAGTCTTTCCTTATTTACACTGGAAAGTAAAAACAAATGCCAGTCTCTCAGGCTTGGGAAGATTGCTCTAGCCCCTCTCAGTCCAGGGAACATGATTACCCATATAAGCTAAGTGCTCTATCAACATCCTTGAGCTCAGAGCAATAGGAATGGCTCTGCAGCAGTGGAACCCCCTTCTGGGATGACACCTAGTCAGGGTGCAGTCAGACCATGCCACAGCTTTAGCCTAAATCAACCACTGAGGAGGCACTAGGAGTCATGCTGCTTTGAAGAAAGCCAGCCATATAATGTCATGGATGGAAACTAACTGTCCTCTGATCTTTATAGTCTGCATCCCATAGGTAGACAACTGGAAAGTGGCTTACCACAACCACCACTGCCTGGATCAAGGGGAATGGGCCCTGCATATATACAGTATCTGACAAAAGCGAGTACACCCCTCACATTTTTGTAAATATTTTATTATATCTTTTCATATGAAAACATTGAAGAAATGCCACTTTGCTACAATGTAAAGTAGTGAGTGTACAGCTTGTATAACAGTGTAAATTTGCAGTCCCTTCAAAATGACTCAACACACAGCCATTAATGTCTAAACTGCTGGCAACAAAAGTGAGTACACACCTAGGTGGAAATGTCCAAATTGGGCCTTATTAGCCATTTTCCCTTCCAAGGGTCATGTGACTCGTTAGTGTTACAAGGTCTCAGGTGTGAAAGGGGAGCAGATGTGTTAAATTTGGTGTTATCGCTCTCACTCTCTCATACTGGTCACTGGAAGTTCAGCATGGCACCTCATGGCAAAGAACTCTCTGAGGATTGACAAAGAACTCCCTGAGGATCGGCAAAAAACTCTGAGGATCTGAAAAAAAGAATTGTTGCTCTACATAAAGATGGCCTATTCTATAAGAAGATTGCCAAGACCCTGAAACTGAGCTGCAGCATGGTGGCCAAGACCATACAGCAGTTTAACAGGACAGGTTCCACTCAGAACAGGCCTTGCCATGGTCGACCAAATAAGTTGAGAGCACATGCTCAGCTTCATATCCAGAGGTTGTCTTTGGGAAATAGACATTTGAGTGCTGCCAGCATTGCTGCAGAGGTTGAAGGGGTGGGGGGAGTCAGCCTGCCAGTGCTCAGACCATACACCACACCCTGTATCAAATTGGTCTGCATGGCTGTTGTCCCAGAAGGAAGCCTCTTCTAAAGATGATAACATTGGGTTGAAATGAGCTTATCTCTTAACATTGTGCCTATTCGGTAATACATGTGATCCCTATCTGAATGTTTGTTATTTACATGGAAAATGTAAGTTTTTTACTTTTTAATAAAGTTAAAATTTTGGATGGTATCACACTATGTAGAGCTTTTTTGTTTTTTGGAGCACCTGAGAGATCAGAGGAGGAATCAGATACCAAGGGTTGTTCCAGCAAGGTTTTATTACCTAACGCATATAAGACTCTGTGCCAATGGTATTAGAGTCCAATACCTCTGGTAAGCGCTCCCAAATTTTCCCTGTTTGGTGTTTGAAGCTCTGGCGGTTTCTTTTCCTTTTCCTATTTCGGATCACAGAACACTTTCCCCATATTATATGGATTTCACTTTTTGATTTGGACACTTTAATATTTTTATCCTTGTGGACTTTTTTGCACTGTTGTACATTTCATCGAAAGGTGAAAGCACACTTGGACCTATATTGAAAGACTTTGCACAGTTTTGCACGACGCACTTTTGCTATACATTCTTTTGTTGTTCATGTCAATATGCAATATTATACATGGTTTTATCTTATTTTTATGATTTTTAATGCAGTCATGTTTTACCATATATGTTGAATCCATCTGACTTATTTTCGTGTTTTTAGCGTGGCACTTTTTATGGTTCTAACAACTTCAAGATACCACTGCCTTGCTAAAGAAGCTGAGGGTAAAGTTGATGGATTGGCACAGCATCTCTCTAGACCTAAGCCCTATTTAGCATCTGTGGGGCATCCTGAAAGGCAAGGTGGAGGAGCGCAAGGTCTCTAACATCAACCAGCTCTGTGATGTCGTCATGGTGGAGTGGAAGAGGACTCCAGTGGAAACCTGTGAAGCTCTGGTGAACTCCAGGCCCAAGAGGGTTAAGGCAGTGCTGGAAAATAATGGTGGTCACACAAAATATTGACAGTGGGCCCAATTTGGACATTTTAACTTAGGGGTGTACTCATTTTTGTTGCCAGTGGTTGATACATTAATGGCTGTGTGTTGAGATATTTTGAGGGGACAGAAAATTTACACTGTTAGAGCCCATTCACACTAGCACAACTTGTGAGGCGACTTGTGTTGCCCCAGGTCGCTTGACATAACAAAAGCAATGTTAATCAATCAGTGCCGTCTTAATTGGCACTACTGAAGTTGCTCCGACTTCAGAAAAGGGTCCTGTACTACTTTGAGGCGACCTGTGATCTGACCTGTCCCATATACTTCAATGGGAGTCGCCTCCTTATCTTAATTGACACGACTTGTTATCAGACTTTAGGGAAGAAGAAAGAGATTAGCCAGGCATTCCCCACATAGCAGCCATGCCTATAATGGAATATATATACCATTATATATATATATATATATATATATATATATATATATATATATATATATATATATGTATATATATACAGTGGGTACGGAAAGTATTCAGACCCCCTTAAATTTTTCACTCTTTGTTATATTGCAGCCATTTGCTAAAATCATTTAAGTTCATTCTTCTTCCTCATGAATGTACACATAGCACCCCATACTGACAGAAAAACACAGAATTGTTGACATTGTTGCAGATTTATTAAAAAAGAAAAACTGAAATATCACATGGTCCTAAGTATTCAGACCCTTTGCTCAGTATTTAGTAGAAGCCCCCTTTTGATCTAATACAGCCAGGAGTCTTTTTGAGAAAGATGCAACAAGTCTTTCACACCTGGATTTGGGGATCCTCTGCCATTCCTCCTTGCAGATCCTCTCCAGTTCTGTCATGTTGGATGGTAAACGTTGGTGGACAGCCATTTTTAGGTCTCTCCAGAGATGCTCAATTGGGTTTAAGTCAGGGCTCTGGCTGGGCCATTCAAGAACAGTCACGGAGTTGTTGTGAAGCCACTCCTTCGTTATTTTAGCTGTGTGCTTAGGGTCATTGTCTTGTTGGAAGGTAAACCTTCGGCCCAGTCTGAGGTCCAGAGCACTCTGGAGAAGGTTTTTGTCCAGGATATCCCTATACTTGGCCGCATTCATCTTTCCCTCGATTGCAACCAGTCGTCCTGTCCCTGCAGCTGAAAAACACCACCAACGTTTACCATCCAACATGACAGAACTGGAGAGGATCTGCAAGGAGGAATGGCAGAGGATCCCCAAATCCAGGTGTGAAAGACTTGTTGCATCTTTCTCAAAAAGACTCCTGGCTGTATTAGATCAAAAGGGGGCTTCTACTAAATACTGAGCAAAGGGTCTGAATACTTAGGACCATGTGATATTTCAGTTTTTCTTTTTTAATAAATCTGCAACAATGTCAACAATTCTGTGTTTTTCTGTCAGTATGGGGTGCTATGTGTACATTCATGAGGAAGAAGAATGAACTTAAATGATTTTAGCAAATGGCTGCAATATAACAAAGAGTGAAAAATTTAAGGGAGTCTGAATACTTTCCGTACCCACTGTATATATATATATATATGTAATGGTGTATATATTCCATTATCTCTGCTTGGTCTGTGTGAATGGCACTGGTGGACACTGATTCATGGCACTGATACGTGGCACTGGTGGACACTGATACGTGGCACTGATACGTTGCACTGGTGGACACTGATTATTGGCACTGATACGTGGCACTGATAGGTGTCACTGGTGGACACTGATACGTGGCACTGATACATGGCACTGATACGTGGCACTGATACTTGGCACTGGTGGACACTGATTCGTGGCACTGATATGTGGCACTGGTGGACACTGATACGTGGCACTGACACGTGGCACTGGTGGACACTGATTAGTGGCACTGATACGTGGCACTGGTGGGCACTGATTTGTGGCACTGATATGTGGCACTGGTGGACACTGATTCGTGGCACTGATACGTGGCACTGGTGAACACTGATACGTGGCACTGATACATGGCACTGATACGTGGCACTGGTGGACACTGATTCGTGGCACTGATATGTGGCACTGGTGGACACTGATATGTGGCACTGGTATGTGGCACTGATACGTGTCACTGGTGGGCACTGATACGTGGCACTGGTTGACACTGATTCGTGGCACTGATACGTGGCACTGGTGGACACTGATTTGTGGCACTGATATGTGGCACTGGTGGACACTGATTTGTGGCACTGATACGTGGCACTGGTGGACACTGATTCGTGGCACTGATATGTGGCACTGGTGGACACTGATACGTGGCACTGATACGTGTCACTGGTGGACACTGATACGTGGCACTGATTCGTGGCACTGGTTGACACTGATTCGTGGCACTGGTGGACACTGATTCGTGGCACTGATACGTGGCACTGGTGGACACTGATTTGTGGCACTGGTGGACACTGATTCATGGCACTGATATGTGGCACTGATACGTGGCACTGGTGGACACTGATATGTGCCACTGATTCGTGGCACTGGTTGACACTGATTCGTGGCACTGATACGTGGCACTGGTGGACACTGATTCGTGGCACTGATATGTGGCACTGGTGGACACTGATTCGTGGCACTGGTGGGCAGTGGCACTGGTGGACATTGATACGTGGCACTGGCTGGTGGGCAATGAGGAAATGAGTAAAAAGAAAACAGAAAAGGGGAATTAGGTAACAATACATCATATTCTGTTTGGCCAAACACAAAGTCGTCTGTCATATAAGTCCTGCAAAATAATTCACAAGTCGCGGTAAAATCGCGGTAAAGTCGCGGTAAAATTGCGGTAAAAAGTCGCTCCGACATGGGGCGACTTTTATGGTCGTGGCAGTGTGAACCGGCTCTTATACAAGCTGTACACTCATTACTTTACATTGTAGCAAAGTGTAATTTCTTCAGTGTTGTCACATGAAACGTTATGATAAAATATTTACAAAAATGTGAGGGGTGTGCTCACTTTTGTGAGATACTGTATGTCAGAAATGGGGGACTCTAGATATACAGTGGGGAAAGTAATTAATTTATCCCCTAAAGATTTTGTAAGTTTGCCCACTTACAAAAGAAATGAAGGGTCTTTAATCTTTATCATAGGTGTGTTTTAAATGATAGAAACCGAATATTTACCAACATGTTCAGAGGTAAGATGCTTCTTGTAGTTGGCTACCAGGTTTTCACACATCTCAGGAGGGATTTTGGTCCACTATTTTTTTACAGATCTTTTCTAAATACTTAAGGTTTCTTGGCTGTTGCTTGGTAATTTCGAAGTTTTAGCTCCCTCAATACATTTTCTATAGGATTAAGGCCTGGAGACTGGCTAGACCACTCTATGACCTTAATGTGCTTTGTTTGAAGCCACTCCTTTGGTGCCTTGGCTGTATGTTTTGGGTCATTGTCATGCTGGATAATCCATCCACAACCCATCTTCAGAAGGTTCTCATCCAAGATTTTACAATACATGCTCTGTCCATTGGCCCCTCAATTTGGCAAAGTCAGCCTTTCGACTTTAGCAGAGAAACAGCCCCAAATCATCAGGTTTCCAACTTCTTGCCTAATTGTAGGGATAGCGTTCTTAGGGTCATAGTCAGCATTTTTCTTCCTCCAAATACAGCGAGTCGAGTTAATGCCAAAGAGCTTAATTTTGGTCTCATGTGACCACAGCACTTTCTCCCAATCCTTCTCTAAATCATTTAGATGTTCATTGACCAACTTCAGATGGCCTGTACATGTGCCTTCTTGAAGAGGGGGACTTTGCTGGCGCTGCAGGATTTCAATTCATGGCAGCGTATTGTGTTACCAATGGTTTGTTTGGCGACTGTGGTCCCAACTACCTTGAAATCATTTACAAGCCAATCCTCCCGTGTAGTTCTGGGCTGATCCCTCACTTTTCTCATGCTCATCCTTACTCCATTAAGCAAAATCTTGCATAGAGCTCCAGACCAAGGGCGATTGATGTTTTTTTTTGTAATTCTTCCATTTGTGAATAATTGCTCTAACAGTTGTCTCCTTCTCACCATGCTTCTTGATGACGGTCTTGTAGCCCTATCCAGCCTTGTGCAGGTCTACAATCTTGTCCCTGACATCCTTTGACAGCTCTTTGGTCTTGCCCATCATGGTGCATTTTGAATGGAAAAAAGATTTTGTGTACAGGTGTCTTTTATACACATAAATTGACAGGACTAAACTGTAGCCAGTCTGTGGGAGACAGAATTATTGTTGGTTGGTAGGGGATCAAATACTTAATTTTCTCGCTGAACTGCAACTCAGTTTATAAAAATTTATATCATGTGTTTTTTCTGGATTTATGGTTGATATTCTGTCTCAATAATTTAAAATACACCTATAATACAATTTAAAGACCCCTAATTTCTTCGTAAGTGGGCAAATTTAGAAACTCTGCAGGGGATTAAATATTTTTCCCCACTGTAGAAGATTTTATTTGTTCAATTGCTAAAGAGGCACTCACAATGAATGCTTTAAATTATAACTATGCACTCCTCTATGCAGTCCCAGTGCTATTCCTTCTGCGCATGTGGCTATCCAAGCTCCCCTCCCAATGTGGACCCCGATATGAAACAGGGTGCATTTAAAGCTTTTATTGTGAGTGCCTCTTTGGACATTTTTATGAATCTTCTATACAGAGAACACTATTATTTACATTTTGTGTTTGCATGTATCCATACATGGAAAAGGTGGAGGAGAACAAGGAAGTATATTGGAGGAGACAACCCCTTAGTTTTAATGATATAAGCCTATATAGCCTTGATTTTGTAATTGGGGTCCACATCTACAGGTGACCAGATATATTGCACTCGGTGGCTGGAGACACAGCATGAAAAATTTTATAGAAGTCTTTTGTTGCTTTGCAGCCTAAAATGAAGTCAAACACAGTTTTTGTTTTATTCAGCTGTATTTACTAGTGCACCTTATAACATCCAAGTGAAAGATATAATATGTCAGAAAAAGGTTAAAAAATAGAATCACTTAGTTGGAAAAAGGATCACCTCCCATATGTCAGTAAATTGTTGGACCACACTTGGCTTTAATTACAGCTTTTAGTATGTTGGGATATGTCTGTCTCTACTAACTGTGCACATCTAGACATTGCAATATTTGCCCACTCTTCTTTGCAGAACTGCTAAAGTTCAGTTAAATTTGATGGTGACCATTTGTGGACGGCAGTCTTCAAATCATTCCACAGATTTTCATTGGGGTTTAAGTCTGAGCTCTGACTAAGTCATGCAAGGGACATTCACCTTTTTTGGCCTTCAACCACTGTGGGGTCATTTTTGCTGTGTGCTTTGGGTTATTGTCATGTTGGAAGGTAAACCTTATTCCCACGGACAACTCTTTTGGCAGCAGGGTGTTATTTGGATGGTGAGCTGTTTTGGATTTCCGCCAGTTTCATCTCATCTGACCACCTTAAACGCATCGTGAAGATTCTGAGGCTACATGGAAAAAAGGTGTTCTGGTCAGATGAGACTAACACTGAATTATTTGGCCTCAAAACCAAATGATATGTATGGCAGAAATCCAATCCTACTCACCATCCAAATAACACCATTCCTACAGTAAAGCATGGAAGTGGTAATATCCTGTTATGGGGGTGTTTCTTTGCAGCAGGGACTGGAGCAATTGTCAGAATAGAAGAAAAATGGATGGGGTAAAATACCATCAAATTCTTGAGGAAAATCTGCTGCCCTGCCCAGCCAAGAAAGTTGTCAAAAGTTCCAACATGACATTGACTCAAAACACACAGCAAAAATGACCACACAGTGGTGGAAGGAGAAAAAGGTGAATGTCCTTACATGGCTTAGTCAGAGCCCAGACTTAAACCTGATTGAAAATCTGTGGAATGACTTGAAGACTGCAGTCCACAAACAGTCAACATCAAATTTAACTGAACTTGAGAAGTCTAGATGTGAAAAGTTAGTAGAGAGATTTTCCAACAGACTAAATGCTGTAATTAAAGCACAATGTGGTCCAACAAAATACTGACATAAGGGGAGTGATCCTTTTTCCAACTCAGTGATTCTGCTTTTTTTTTTCTGACATGTTGGTGTTATATCTTTAACTTGTTACGTTGCAGTAGTAAATACAGCTGGATAAAACCGAAATGGTGTCTGTGTTCTTTTTAGGTTGCAAAGCAACAAAATGTAATTATTTTAAAGGTGGGGGGGGGGGGGTGATTCTTTTCTATACCTACTGTATATAATTCAATGATGATGGACTATTGAAGCTTTGGAATTTTGTTTATTTCTATTTTTCTTATTTTTTTCACCTATATTGTTTGCTCTGCATCTTTTTGTATTATGCATATGTATAGTGTGGTGGAAAGCACTGTTGCTGTTTAGCAGTATTCAAGTATTGAATATCAATATTTTTGGTATATTCACACAGGGAATATTACTGCTCTGATTCTTTATTAATTTATATAATCTTCCCACACTGCCCACACCAAGAATGGAGAAGGAATGAGGCTTAGCCTGTCACATGACTGCAGGCAAGAAATTGAGGTTTTTATTTAAAAAAAAAAATTATAGCTTTCCTAGGAGCGGGTGGAGTGTGTGGTGGAAACGAATGAGGTTTGGCGCATAGAAATTAGCTTGGTGCGCGGAGAACTTTGCTGCGCTGAAAAGCACACTTTCGGATCCTAATACACGCCTAGCGCCTTTAATCCCTTATACTGAAAGGTACAATGTACAGCTCTTTTGTATACAGAAATCCTAGCACACGCAGTGACAAAGAGAGAAAACAGGCTAAAAGCTGTCCTCCTCCAACACAGGGCGCTTGTTAATTTATGCTCAGGCAGAAAGGGGTTTACAGGGGGGAGGTGGCATCAACGCAACCAATCACAGACATGTATATTTTCAAAAGTACAATAGAAAAGGGAGTGTATGTAAATGAACCAACTGAGCTATGTACAAGAGTCCCCAGCTGTTGAGTGCAAGCAGGAACCATGCACTATTGCTAATAATGAAACTAACGTGTAGTAAAATGCCTGCCAAACACTATACAATGGAACTAGCATAGAATCTCATGAATGCAGCCACGTCAGTACATACGCATGCACCCCCGTCATAACCTGTTAGAGTGAAACCTATATAATATAGTTCATAAAAATCATACTTAATAGTTATTATGCTACTGTTCTGGTAAATGAGACTATATATGCAAAAGAAAATAGCAGCATTACTTCAAGCACGTGGATCAAGCGTAACAGAAAGCTACCAGCCATTATTCCAGCAAAAGGGCAGATACTTATCAAAACGATAATAATGCCACATCACAAACATATCTTCGCCAGTGAATACTGGGGCCCTGGCTGGCTGATATACATTTGTGTATCAGAGATTGCATCGCACTGCCATAGATCCGGACCGGCGTTCGATAGCCGCTCAGAGCGCCCTCCGTTCAGGAGATCAGGTGAGTGGTATGCAATCTCCATTTAATAGAAGGTTTCTACAACTACAGGTCTTTTCTCAATGCTAGTTAAAGCCATATTCGCTGTGCATAGCAAATACTGGTAAACTGACACTGGGAGACATACTGGCAACTCAAATAAAACACTTCCTGAAAAATGTCCACACAAATATTATTAAAATTTCTTTTTTCTTTGTCATATGCTCCCATGTGTCCCTCGATGAATCTTGATTTTCTTCTTCCAAATAAACAGAACAGTTCTCATACACAAAAACAATCCATTTCAAAGAGTTAAAAAGAATGAATAGTTTTTCTGTCGGTCGTGGGCACTTAGCAGTAACATAATAGACTGAGGGATTGCTCCCTTAGTCTGTACATCACAACCAGTACTGTATCCTGGCCTAGGCCAACAAGGCCTAGGGCGGCACTTTGCAGGGGGGCAGCAATAAAGCTGCTCCCCTTATGAGAAAAAAACAGCCTCCTCCCGACTCCCGCACGAAAAGGGTCTCTGCCGGCGTCCACTACACTTTTAGTATAGTGCCAGATTTTTGGGGCGAATTGGGGGGCCAGATATAATATAATTTCATTTCTTTAAAAATCCTTGTCCTTGAGCGAGCATATTGAATTGCATCATATACAAATAAGACTTTTAATTGAGTATGACGGCAATAATATTTTGGACCTGCTCACCTCATATGTGCCATTGCAATATGTCACTGGGTTAGTAAGATTACTCCTGTCTTATAAGATATTTGGACTTATGTTTGCTGCCACTGATTATTTCACTTATTTCTTTAATGACTATGGACTTCCTATTCATTATACAAATACGTGAATGATTACAATCGGTGGCAGCAAACACAAGTCCAAATATCTTAAAATAAAGGAGTAATCTTACTAATCCTGTGACATCAGGCTGCACTAATGGGCACTGATAAGGCTGCACTGATGGGCACTGATGAGTTGGCACCGATAAGCTGCACTGATGGAGCTGTACTGATAAGGCAGGACTGATATGCTGCACTGATGGGCACTGATATGCTGCACTGATGGGCACTGATATGCTGCACTGATGGCCACTGATGAGGCGGCAATGGTGAGTATTGATAAACTGCAGTGATGGGCACTAATAAGGCTGCACTGATAAGGCTGCACTGATGGGCACTGATGAGGCTGCACTGATGGGCAATAGGCGGCACTGATAAGCTTCACTGATGGGGCAGCACTGATATGCTGCCCTGATGGGCACTGATATGTTGCTGTGATGGCCACTAATAGGTTGCACTGATGGCCACTGATGAGGCTGCGCTGATGGCCACTGATGAGGTGGCACTGATAAGCTGCACTGATGGGGCTGCACTGATAAGGCAGCACTGATATGATGCACTGATAGGCTGCAATGGTGGCCACTGATGGGGCTGTACTGATAGCCACTGATGAGGCAGCACTGATGGGGCTGCACTGATGGGCACTAATATGATGCACAGATAGGCTGCACTGGTGGCCACTGATGAGGTCACACTGATATGCTGCACTGATGGGCAGTAATGAGGCAGCACTTATAAGGCTGCATTGATGAGGCTGAACTTATGGGAACTTATAAAGCTACGCTGATGGGCACTGATAGACTGTGGTTGTGGTCTGGTTTACAGATGACAGGACGGATCATAAACGGGAAGGGATGTGGCCTTTACAGGATGGGGTCGGTCATATTTAAATTCGGGGGTGCACAAGTTTAGTCAGGCCTAGGGCAGCACAAAATCTAAATACACCACTGGTCACAACCGTTCTTCCAACAGATATAATCCAGGCTGTTGTTATTAAAAAGACCCAGAGTTTCATTGGTGAGATTGACTGTTATACCTGCCTCACAGGTTGTAGATCCTACAAATCTAGTTCCGGTGCCAAAACTAGAGTTATAGCACAACTGTGGACTACCTAATTGTCCTGATACCCAAATTGGATTGGCCATCAAAGAGCAAGAGTCAGGGCTGACATTAAAACTATAACTGAAGTTACCCTCTAGGAATGTGTCATTAAATTCTTTGGACAAGTGTCTCCTGGTTGTTTTTGAAAGTATCCCATATTCCTTCATGCCAATATGATGGTCGTATATAGCATGCACTGCTGCCATTGCTGGGGTGTAATGGCTAGATGGGTGTTTGGAGCACACCCAGCAATTAGTCCCGTTTGCCACCTTGGCCAGCTTAAGATGCATTTTAAACAATATGTTGGGATGCTGTTCATCATTACCCTTGCTAAAATACACTAAGCTAAATAAATAAATAAAAACAATATTAATCAGTATCATTCTTGGAGGTAGTTGAGCAGCTTTTTGCAGTGGCTGGCGTGGATCCAGTTATCACATGTCTCAAGCTTCAAAAAAGTTGGCGTTGTCAGCTGGACCTAGAACGGCCAGATGTATATCAGTTCTAGTCCCCTCCTTTGAGGTTTCCTCACAATGACCCAATCACCTGGTTGAATAGAATGGACACCGGCTATTGTGTCTGGGTCTGGGAAAGCCTCCCAAACCCTTTGATGGAACTTCTGGAGTTCCCTTTGCAGGGACTGCACATACCCCATCAGCTGGGAATGTAAGGATGACAGCTACAGAGGAAAGTACAGTCCAGTTTTTGTGTGGCTCCCAAACAACACCTCATAAGGGGATAATCCATGAGGTTGTCTAGGGGCATTCCTGATGGAATAAAGAGCAACGGGAAGACATTTGGGGCCATGGCTTTTTAGTATCAGCCATTATTTTTGAGATCTTATTTTTAAAAGTTCCATTCAGCCGTTCAACCTTACCGCTACTTTGAGGATGATAAGGGGTATGTAATCCCTGGTTGATGTGAAGCACCTTACATACCTCTGCAAAGATCTGACCGGTGAAGAGTGACCTGCAATCCAACTCGCTCGTTTCAGGCAGCCCCCAGCGACAAACTGTCTCAGACAGGATCTTTTTGCGGTGGTAGTGGCATTGGCACTGTGAACAGGTCAAGCCTTTGGCCACCCAGAAAACATATCCACACAGACAAAGACATTTTGGTTCATTCTGCTCTTTGCCAAAGTGATATAGTCTTTCTGAATGCGCTGAAAGGGATATTCTGGTTTGGGTGAGTGCCTTCTCGGTACCGCTACCATTTTACCTACATTGTACCATGCGCAAACTAAACAGGTAGCGGTAAATTTAGCAGCTGCGATAGTGAAGCCAGGGGCAATCCAATGCTCCTCCACCTGTGCACAAATAACCATCTTTGACTGATGCCCAGGGTAATGAGCCGAGTGGGCCATCATTGGAAAAAGTGATTTGGGTAAACACCATTTACCATCAAGACCCCAGATGTCCCCTGGACCCTGTGTAGCCCCAAAAGCCATCCATCTCCTCTTTTCTTGCATTTCTGCTTGGGACTGCAGTTTCTTAAATTCTTCTAGTGAAATGTCAGAGGGGATGGCTAGCATCAGGGTCTCTGCTACAGGGCTCAGAGCACCTTCCTTAGTAGCTCTATCTGCCAAGGCATTTCCATTGGCTTCCATAGTCGTTTCAGTAGTATGAGCCTTTACCTTCAGAATGGCTATCTGGTGTGGCAAGTAGAAGGCAATGAACAGTCTGTCTATTAACTCTGCATGATTCACCAGCTTCCCTGAATTAGTCAAGAACCCTCTCGCCTTCCAGATAGGACCAAAATCATGTGCAACCCCAAAAGCGTATCTTGAGTCTGTATAGACATTGATCCTCTGATCTTTATGGATCTCACAAGCTTTTGCTAGTGCCCATAACTCATAAAAGCTTCCTGTGCGGACATATGGGAGCCTAAAGAGCCCCTGTCCACAATTTCACTGGTTGTAGTTACTGCATAACCTGTGGGTGGCTTACCATCTGGGGTGTAATACCTGGAACCATTGACAAAAAGGTTCTTAGCATCTGGAATGGGGGTCTCCTTCACCGGACCCAGACAGCCGCTGATTCCTGCTCCATCAAAGAAAGGCAATCCTGTTCTTCGTGTCCTGCTAAAGTTGGAAATTAATCAGAGACAGAGAGATTAGTGTTGTTAGTAAAGTTCTGAAAATTGTAATTTTCCGCACCACCTTCTCCCTCCTTCACTTTCTCCTGCACAGGAAGAAGAGATGCATGGTTCAAAATAGTGCATTGTTTAAGAGTGCGGTTAGTATGTGTTAGGAGGGCCACTTCGTACTTAGTCAATCTAGCAGCAGAGAGGTGTCTTGTTTGGACGTGATTTAAAATCTCCATCACCAAATGGGGAGTATAGAGTGTCAACGGGGAGTCCAAAACTATGTCACCTACCTTCTGTAGCAATACAGCACAGGCAGCCACAGCTCGTACACATCCAAGTGAGCCTCAGATGATTGGGTCTAAAGCAGTTGATAGGTACATGATGGGGTCGGTACCTGAGACCATGTAATTGGGACAATACTCAGGTGCTTTGGAGAGTTCCTGGGTCAGATCCTCTAGGATTGCACAGTCGTAATCAGTCAATTGGAACGGTGTTTGTGAGGTTAACTCATAAAGAGGCCCCGGTTTTGATGAGATGTTGGGGATCCAATCTCTGCAGTAATTGACAAGTCCGAGAATGGCTCTCAGTTGTCGGGTGTTACGAGGTCTCTGGAGGTCCCCCAATGTCTGTATTTTCTAAATGGTGATGCAGAACTGGCTTAGTCTGCAATGAAGAGGTTCAGTCATTCGCAAAGACACTGTCTGGCCCGTGAGACCTATGGTGGGAGTTGTCTCCCCTGGAAGGGAAACCTTGCCTCCAAGGTCTTGAGATCTTAGAACAGTTTTGGCTGCACCAATATCAAGAAGTCAAGGGAGTGGATATTTTAATTCCTTGACGAATAGATTGATGTGGGCTGACACTGGTTTACCAATGCCCTATGATGAGTCATAGTCGTTTCTGGCCATACTTACCTTTTGGAGTTTCTGGATCATCTGAAATAAATTGCCACTTACCCGCGGACCAGCCAGGTTGGTCGGACAATTATGCCTGATGTGCCCTGACTTTCCACATCCGTAGCAGACCTGTTAAAAGAACTCATAGTTTGCCACAGAGTTAGAAGGAGAGGGTTCCGGTGTTATGACAGGCTGTTGAGAGATAGAGACAGTGAGAGGTAGGAGGGTGTTAATAGTAGCGAGGTTTGTACTGTTAGCTGAGGGAAACGGTGATAAAAATGCAGAGATAGTAGAGTCAATAACAGGCTGTGAAACAGGAGAGGCAGTGACAAGTTCAGTGTCAGCGGATCTGACTCGTCTCAGTAAAGTTAGCCCAGAAAGAGCTTCCTCCACTTCTCTCACCGGATTGCTGGACTCGGCTATCTCATCAGACCAAGTATACATAATGTGGTTCTTCTGGACAAAAACACCGCCTTATGTGTACGCCTTGCCGATTGACCATAATAGATCTCTGAAGCCACAATTGTGCTCCGTCTAGCATCCTTGTTGCCTGGAGCCTAGTTCTAAATTCAATAATAAACTCCTCCCATCTCCAGACATCAAGAGTACCTTCCAAAGGGATGCACCAACTTGCTCCCCTGGACCACTTATGCCCATAAGTTATGCTTGGACCCCTCATGGCCCGAGCCCCAAATGCAGACTTCATGTACCGCAAAGCTGTATGGCCTCTTGGGGAACCTTGGTTTCCCCCCTTTGCATGGACGGCCCATGGCCCATGACAATTTAGATCACTCTTTCGCACATAGTTTAGGAGCTATACTGCCAGTCGCCTCCTTTGACAGTGTCGGCTTGCTTCCAGACTCTGATTAGTTTACACGGCTTCCCTGCCCGTCCGCTAGAAACCTCAACCTGGTGGATTTGTAAGACTATACAGTTCAGCAACTACCACTCGCTCCCTAACCGTGATTATTTTACTTCCTCTTTAAGGGTATGGCAAGTACTCCAAATTTCCCGGGAAGACACTGCAGGAAAGTGTAAGAGTGTCTTCTTAACATTAGGGCTACTCTAAATTTCCTAGATCTCATTGAAGAGAGGATGAAGTCACCTTCACCTAGGTGTCCCAGACAAGGTGAGAATACTATCTGACTTTTTTCCCTTAAGGTTTTTTTTTTATAATTTTATTCAGCATTTCTGCGAGAGTAAGAAAAATTAAGCTATGGATTTATTTTCACCTTAAAGCATTTATTATTTGGAAATTATATTCTAATACTTACCAGATATAGACTTAAACTAGAGAATCCAAGCTTAGGCCTGCCATTTTCCATGTCTTGCTGTTGGTCAGTGACACTTTGCTTTAAATGTGAGCTCCAGACGTCCCTGAAATTAAGTAGAAAGCTCAGTAAAAGCAAGCAATGCTTCTGTTTTTACAGATTCCTTCTTGTTATTTGACTTTTCTTAACGTGTTAAGAGGGCGGTAAACAAGTGCCTCAGGCAGCAACAAATATTTAATATCACACAAGATTTCCAAACATGCTAAAATTTTCCTGAAGGCATGTTATAATTTTTACTTTCTTTTTAAGATAAAGAAACAGAGGTACCATGTGTGTTGCTGACAGCCTCAGGGGCATTGGCTTGACTCGCGCTAGTGTGGGCAGATATCTCTCTCGTCATTCTCTGGGGCATAGCTGCCCATCTGTGGCCACTTAAATACTCTACCACCCTCAGTTTCCAACCACCATTCGCAGAACTATTCCTTTGTTTGGTTGAGCCAGCTTTTGGCTGATATCACATTGTTTTGGCTATCGTTGCCCTGAACATACGCAAGCTGGCTATTAGAGTTATACTGTTCTGAAATGTATGCTTTGCTGCTAAACTGTTTTTTAGATTACTGGATAATCTCTGAATGCAGCACTATAAGTCATTATCTCTCATTATTTGCTCAACCACTACTACACTATTGTTGCTGATGCTTGGATTAATTGTATGGCTACAGAAAATTGTGTATGCAGTATAAAGCATGTACAGTATGCTGAATGAAAGAAGTTCCATTTGCTTAAGTATTTTTATTTAAAGTTAATAAATGTATGCAGAGAGCAGAGTGTACCTTGTAGGATTTCATTCAGGCTGAACATTTTCCAGAGCCACATGACAGGTACACCTTAATGACTTGCCTTTTCATGTCGATGCATTCCTTTTGAAGTCACTCCTAAATGCTATATAATATCTTTCTTCTAACACATAATTTGACTATCCACTTATCTTTTTAATAAGGAGAGAACATCTAAAGGCTGGCACAAATGCATATGAAAATGTATTCAGGGTGCACTCGTTTTGCTTGTTAGATTTTCTGATACATTGTTAAATATATTGGATACAGAATATAGGTGCGTTCTGTACTTTCATACTGTAATTTCATCTGCAGTATAAATGGATCTTATACTAACACCTATATGCCTTGTTCACATCAACACTTTAATCATTTGGTCCTTATGCATCAGGGCCATGTCAGATTGTCAGATGAACAGACATATTGACCAGGGTTGCCTGCCCCCATGACTTTTGTTTCTGACAAAACATTAAAAATTTACAGATGGAGGACATTTTTTACTGACATCCTGAAATATGACAGAAGCACCAATTCTAAACGAGGACAAGCGATATTTGCCAACTTGCCGACTGCGTAACGTACATTTACTGTGGCAAAATGGCTCTATTGCGCAAAATCACGCACTTGTATGTCATTTCGTGCAATAGCCTCTAGGGGGCACGTGCGTGCTGCCAGAGACCCGATCACGTGCTGATTGAACAGAGGGGGAGTGGACCCGATGTCTGCCGGCCACCCGCGATCGTTCCCGAGAGAGGCATGTAAACAAGGCATATCTCCATTTTCACAGGGGAGAAGATGGAGATCTTGTGTTTCTGCTATGCAGGAACACAGATCTCTGTCTTCCCCCAGTCACAACCACCTCCTACCCCACAGTTAGCAAGCACTCCCAGGGAACACATTGAACCCTTTGATCGCTTCTTGTGTTAACCCCTTCCCTGCCAGTGTCATAGTACAGTGATAGTGAATTTTTTTTGCACTGATCACTGTATTGTTGTTACTGGTCCCCAAAAAAGTGTCAGTTAGGTGTCTGATTTGCACACCGCAATGTCGCAGTCCCGATATAAGTCGCTGATTGCTGGCATTACCAGTAAAAAATAAATAAACAAAAATTTCAAAAAATATCCCCTCGTTTGTA
Organism: Pelophylax lessonae; assembly: GCF_965119305.1. Lineage (NCBI taxonomy): Eukaryota > Metazoa > Chordata > Amphibia > Anura > Ranidae > Pelophylax > Pelophylax lessonae. Next base: position 114,499,975 of record NC_138774.1, on the reverse strand, counting down.
GACACTATCACTTTTGTGCAAAGTGGTATGGACTGGGGGGAGACCCCATGCCACTTTTTTCATGTTTTTTTTATCTGTATTGCTGGGAGCCGACAATAAATTACAGCCGTGAGCAAGTTTAAATTACATTTTTTCCTTTAGAAATGTCAGTATTGCTGCAGCTGGCTACATACATTGTACAAATGTGCCAATTTACAGGCACATTAGGGGACCCCCCAGACACGATAATTAAAGGAATTTTTCATTTTTATTATTTCACTTTAAGCCTCAATAAAATTACTGCTCCTGTAAAAATGTTTTTAAAACATTTTTTTTACATTGGTACATGTCCCCATACACTTTTTGGGCAATAATTTGTATTTAAGCCTTTAAAATGAGGACTTTAAATTTTTTATGTACAAATCCCATAGACTTTAATGGAGCGTGCAACTGTGCATGTTCGCTAGAACATTTCCCCTGTTTGCGGTGTTCTGGTGCGAACCGAACCGGGGGGTGTTTGTCTTATCACTAATATATATATATATATATATATATATATATACACACACAAACACACAATCTTAAAAATAAATGTAAACAAACATTTTAAAATGTATTAAAACATAGACATTGTCAGTAGAGCGGTGGATGCGTCAGTAGGGCATTGGATGGTGTCAGTAGTTTTTTTTTTTTATTTTCAATTATTTTAACAATTTTATTTTCTAATTATTTTTTTACAATATTAATTTTTACTATTTGTTTACAATTTTTTTAGGAGCCCTGTTGGGGGGCTTTAATGGGATATCAGGGGTCTGTTTAGACCACAGATGTCTGACAGAGATTCCCCATTCCCTTTGTCTGCAGCCTCAGCTGCACTGGACAGTAAATGAATGGGAAGTGCTTTGTGTTAAGTGGCTTCCCGTTTAAAAAAAAACAAAAACTGAAGCATAGTAAAGTTTACTATGCTACAATTATGAATGAACACAGTGAATGATCACTACTGGCTGGAGAGGAGGGAAGACAGCAGCGCTGCAGAAAGAGGGGTACATGGGGAAGGCGGGCCCAGGCAGCAGGGGGAATCTGTGCCACACAAGGTGTTTAGGGTGTGCCTGGGCACACCCTTTGCGCTTGCCTATGTTTAAGCAGTATATGTAAACATTAACAATACTCAAAGCAAGTAATCTGCTGTCTTTACAATTAAAACTCAAAACAGAGTAACAAAATGTGAGCACGACTAGGATTATGAAAGACCTGGGGCACCCTAGGATAAAACAGAAAAAAAGTTCTGTGAATGGTATTGCATGCCCAGATCTTGCCTAACAGTAAAGGGGTTTAAGGAGGATGATTAAACAAAATCTATGCCTAGCCACTGTATACACTGCAAATATATACCACAGTCCTTGTACCCACAAAATAGCCCTAATTACTGTATCACATCTGATAGCCTTACAAACAGAAATAAACCTCAGGGCAAAGGATCCTTTTTAAAAAATGAAATGTTTCCATTACAAATGCTTTGATACACACAAAAAGATTATCATTTTGTCTGACTGTGGCTACCTTAAAGAAGAACTTCATTAAAACCAGCAACTGTTGGGACAATGAACACTTTGGTCAGGATTATGTAATAATGTATAGACTACAGGGGTTGGGATGACCATGTAATAATGTATAGACTACAGGGGATGGGATAAGTAACATACAAAACAACATATAGAGTGCAGCAGTCAAGATGAGCCCTCTGTTCACATCAGAGTCCCTTCTTACATCAGAGTCTGCAAATCCCTCCTTACATCAGAGTTCCCCTTTACATCAAAGTACCCATTATTACCTTACATATCAGGGTGCCCAGATTCCTTCCTCACATCAGTTTCCACAGAGTCCTCAGTGTTCCTTCTTAACACCAGAGTCCCAATATTACATCAGAGTCCCCAGAATTCCCCAATAGATCAGTGTCCACAGAGTTCTCCTTTACATCAGAGTCACCAGAGTTCCTCCTTACATCAGTCTGCAGAGTTCCCCTTTACATCAGAGTCCACAGGGTTTCCCCCTATATCAAAGTCCCTTTAAATCCCCCCTAACATTCAGGGTTCCCAGAGCCAACACTTACATCAGAGTCAGCAGAGTTCCCCCTTTGTCACGTACCTGATCCGAAGCCGGAGTGTAGAGAGGGCTCCCCTTGCGGCTAGGTGCAGAACACCCCTGGAGGTGAGACAGGGAGTGCTGTGCCCGAAGTAGCACGGGTTGCCGGCTGGGATGGCCAGATGGTGGTTGAGGCCAATGAGTGATAGGTCCAAGGTGGATCTGGAACACTTGACAAGCCAGGCAGGTGTGCTGCAGGAACAAGGTAAGTTGGATAGCCCACAGGAGACTGGTAAAGCGGAGTCAATAGCCAAGCCGGGTCAGACACTGGAGAAAACAGGAAAAGTCCAGGGACAAGCCAAAGGGTCAAAAGCCAGAGGTATCAAGAAGAGTCGATGGTCAAGCAATCCGGGTCGGCAACAGGAAATCCAAGATAAAGGCAAAAACAAGGCACAAGGGACACAGGGAGCTGAAGATCATCCAGCAACTAGTGCCTGTCATTGCTGAGTTTAAATAGGCCGTTTGGCGCCAAGCGCCGTCACGTCCTGCGTGCGTGTGTGCGCATTGGCGCACGCACGTTCTTAGTTGATCTTGCCCGGAGTTGGCCGCGCATGAGTATTCGCGCCAATGCGCGAATTCACTGATTAGCCAAACTGTTGGAGTTTACCTGACACCCTTACGGCTCATTTAGACCAGTCCATACTGAACCACTGTCTGCTGTGTGTCCATCCAACTTAGAGTAGCGTGCAAGCAGCCTATAGAAGCGGATGCAGATGTAGCAGCTGCACGCACACAATTGAAAGTCAAAATCTAACATGCAGGCAGGAGAGATTTAATGAATCCGAATGCAGCTGCTGCATCTGCATCCACTTCTAAAGGCTTCTTGCATGCAGCCAGTGACAGTGGCTTTGTTAGGATGCTGACCAGTCCTAGCAACCAACCATTAGAGTTGGCAGTGGCAGCGATGTGTGGGAGGTGGCGGACGCTGGGCTTGTATAAGAGGAATGAAACGTTTGACCCATGCATCACCTGGTGCCACCCCTGGCTGAAGTGTTTTTATGGACATTCTATGTCCGTAATGGACATTCATAGATAGCTGTAAGAATCACTGATTTTTACGAACTGTCTGTGAATTTACAGCAGTGTTAATTTCGTCAAATAAAATGTTTTCGTCGACTAAATTAACACAATTTTAGTCGACTAAAATACGACTAAAATTAAAACAATTCAGATGACTAAAATAAGACAAACTAAAATGGCATTTTAGTCATAAGACTAAAATACGACTAAAACTAAAATGGCATTTTAGTCATAAGACTAAAACTAAATTTAAAATTGACAATCAAAATTAACACTCCTCTCCTGGCCATTTCTAAATCGGCAACGCAATTCCATCCAGAGCCTGTAATAATAGCACATTAAAGTTTAAACATGTATTGCTCCACCGCTTAAGCATAAGTAAGGGGCATCTACTAAGCTGCTGAAAGAGAAAAAAAATTAAGAAAAAGCCTTTTCTTATAGGTTTTTCTTAATATTTAATGCTGGTAATATATTCAGGTAATATGTGCAATGACATTACAGCCAATGGAGTTTACAGTTTTTTTTTTGTATTTTAACGTTGCACTTCTGTTTGTCAAAAAGCAACATTTTTCTTTGTTTATTAAACTCGGTTTTATTTATAAAGATGTTGTATACCACAATGGCTAAATCTGTGTCTGTAGTGAGTGTTCAAACATTAATACCGTAAATAATTATTATTATTAGATTTTTACTCCAGGAGTATATAATTTGTTTGGAAATTCTAGAGAAATGTTTAAAAAATGCATTACAATTAACCTAAACCTATTCGATATGTAGTGGACTAAAATGCATGAGATTTTAGTCTACTAAAATATGACTAAAACTAAAACAAATCATATGACTAAAATATGACTAAAACTAAAATAGCATCTTAGTCAAAAGACTAAAATACGACTAAAACTAAAACGAAATTGAAATTTGCTGCCAAAATTAACACTGATTTACAGACCGTTGGCAACACTGATATTGACTGACTGACTGACTTTTAGTGGTGTACTTCTTAACACATAGCAGTGGCCAAACTACCAGAGTCGCAGCAGTCACCATTGCGACTGGGCCCTGGAGTTCTGCCACTGTGGGGGGGGGGGGGCGCCCATTCGTTCTGCCTGTTTGTCTGTTCATTCCGCCCGTTCATTCCGCCATGCTGGGGGGGGGGGTGCGGCCGGCCACAGAGGGGAGGTAGAGCTGACCACTGGAGTGTCCGGAGTCTGGAGCCCCATCTATCCTCTCCAGGGAGAGAGAGAAGCCGTTTAGGGAGGCGGAGGTGGACACTGAAGAAAAAAAAATGTCAGCTGAAACCAATAGAGTTAAGGGGGAGGAGCTCTCCCCCTCTGCAGCAGAGGAATCCCCCATGACACAGAGGGATCCCTGGAGGCACGTGTATACTGAGGGGAAATTAACTGACTGATCAAGTAAGTGATAAATTGCTAGTGCAACTGATCCCAACCCCCCACCACCTCTGCCTCTTACTAATTCCCCACCACCACCTCAGATCTCCTCCCTATTCCCCCCATAACTTCTACAACAGATAGGAATAGGAATGAGATCTGTGGTGGGGGGATCAGTAAAAAGCAGAGGTAGTGGTGGGAGGATGACACCACCGCTGTCACTAATCACACCCCCCTCACCACCATTGCTCCCTCTCCTCACCACCACCGCTGTCACTAATCCCACCCCCCTCACAACCACTGCTGTCACTAATCCTGCCCCCCTCCCTACCACCACTGTCACTAATCCTACCCCCTCAACACTACCGCTGTCACTAATCCCGCTCCCCTCACCACCACCGCTGTCACTAATCCCACCCCCTCACCACCACCGCTGTCACTAATTTTACCCCCCTCACCACCACCGCTGTCACTAATCCTACCCCCCTCACCACCGCTGTCACTAATCCCACCCCCCTCACCACCACCGCTGTCACTAATCCTACCCCCCCCCCCACCACCACTGTCACTAATCCTACCCCTCTCACCACCACCGTTGTCCCAAATCCTACCCCCCCTCACCACCGCTGTCACTAATCCCACCCCCCTCACCACCACCACTGTCATTAATCCTACCTCCATTACTACCACTGCAGTCACTAATCCTACCCCCCCTCACCACCACCACCCCCGCTGTCACTAATCCCACCCCCCTCACCACCACTGATGTCACTAATCCCACCCCCCTCACCATCACCGCTGTCATTAATCCTACCCCCCTCACCACCACTATCACAAATCCTACCCCCCCTCACCACCACCACTGCTGTCACTAATCCTACCCCCCTCACTATCACCACCACTAATTCTATCCCCCTCAAAACTACCGCTGCCACTAATCTCACCCCCCTTCACCACCACTGCCAGGGATCCCACCCCGTTAACCCCCACTGCTGCCACTGATTCCACCCCCTTCACCACCACTGCTGCCACTAAACCCTTCCCCCAACCACCACCACCCCTGCCACTGATCCCACCCCCTTCACCACCGCTGTCAATGATCCCACCTCCCTCACCACCACCACACTGATCCCACCCCCCTCACCACCACCCCTGCTGCCACTCATCCTACCCCCTTCTCCACCACTACTGACACTCATCCAATCCCACCACAGCTGCCACTCATCCAATCCCACCACCGCTGCCACTGATCCCATCCTGCAATCACCAACGCTGCCACTGATCCCATCTCCCCCACCACCACTGCCACTGATCCCATCCCACCCCCCCACCACTCATCCCACCACTCATCCAATCCCATCCCACCACTACCCCTGCCACTCATCCCATCCCACCACCAATGCTGCCACTCATCCCATCCCCTCCACTACCACTGCCACTCCCACCACTGCAGCCTTTAATCCTATCCCAGCATCACCCGTGCAACTGATTCCATCCTGCCACCACCACTACCACCACCATTGCCACTGATCCCATTCCATCTTACCCCACCACCACTGTTGCCAGTGATCCCATTCCCCCCATCGCTGCCACTCATCCCATCCCTTTACCGCTGTCACTTATTCCATCCCCCCACCACCGCTGCCACTCATCCCATTCCATCCCCCCATCATTTCCACCACCACTGTGACTCGTTCCAACCCCATGCTTCAGGGGGCCCATGCCTCACCCCTGTACACCTGGATGGGAAGGGCAGGGGGGGGCAAATAGAGGAACCAATCCCCTTTCCGCTGCAGGAAGAAAATGTAGGGGATCAGTTCTTCTATATGCCTCCCCCCACCGTCCCTTCTATCCAAGTGTACTGGGCTGACGCATGGGGCTGGGTCGCCCCAGGGGTCAGGGGAACCCTTCATGGTTTCTTGCATCGGGGCCCTGAAGGTTCTAGTTATGCCTCTGACACATAGGATGGGTCACAATGTTTTTTCTCAACATGTTAGTGGACCAGTACAGTTAGTGTTTTAGTACTGCATTTGTCATTGTTGTGAGAAACAATGTATAGGGTAAACAAATGAGAATCCTCTGCCCGTTCACATGCAGCTTGTAAAGTAATCCAAAAATGCATTGTGCTTGAGCAGCAGTTGAGCTATGTTTAAGTAAAAGTGATGGACAGCATAAGCTGTGGCATGGAAAATGCACAGTAGTGTCCAGTACTGAGAAGCTAGGATGCTTGAACATTTTTTTAAGGATCTCTCTTATTACAAGCATTTTTACATCCTAAACTATTGTTACTACTAAGTACTAAAGTGGTACTAAAGTACTACTGGTATTAAATTGAGGACCATTTTTTTTGTTTATTTTTAAATATCAGTTTGTAAATCCTAGTTTGAAACACATTACATCCAGAAAGTGCCATAGGCACTGTTCAAGTTCCTGTGGCTGAATCTGTAGAAGATGGCTGCAGGATTGCAGCAACATACTAAGTATGTACTTGGCATAACACATGAATGAAAACACGTCAGAGAGACATTGTCATTGATTGTCACGACTTGGGAATACACTCCTACTAGGTGCAAAGTGGCTGACTGGGCAGATGGTGGCGAAAGCCACAGAGGTGACACAGAATGTTATGTGTGCTTGCTCGCTTAGTGATAGTGAGAGCCCTGTAAAGGGCCAAGCTGCAGAATAAATGTGCAACTGTAATACCTAGATTGCAGTCCTTGAACGCAGGGCACAGCTGAGCTCATTAAACTTATTTGCAGCACTAGACTCACAATACAGGAGGTAAAACAAGAGAAATAGCAAGGGTGCATGGAATTACTCAGAGACATACATGAAACACACAGGCTAGGAGTACACGGGTGCTGATAAGGCTGGCTGGAACTCACAGGGGAAACAGACTGGTGTGTGTGTGTATTTATATATATATATATATATACAGTGGGTACGGAAAGTATTCAGACCCCTTAAATTTTTCACTCTTTGTTATATTGCAGCCATTTGCTAAAATCATTTAAGTTCATTCTTCTTCCTCATGAATGTACACATAGCACCCCATACTGACAGAAAACACAGAATTGTTGACATTGTTGCAGATTTATTAAAAAAGAAAAACTGAAATATCACATGGTCCTAAGTATTCAGACCCTTTGCTCAGTATTTAGTAGAAGCCCCCTTTTGATCTAATACAGCCAGGAGTCTTTTTGGGAAAGATGCAACAAGTCTTTCACACCTGGATTTGGGGATCCTCTGCCATTTCTCCTTGCAGATCCTCTCCAGTTCTGTCAGGTTGGATGGTAAACGTTGGTGGACAGCCATTTTTAGGTCTCTCCAGAGATGCTCAATTGGGTTTAAGTCAGGGCTCTGGCTGGGCCATTCAAGAACAGTCACGGAGTTGTTGTGAAGCCACTCCTTCGTTATTTTAGCTGTGTGCTTAGGGTCATTGTCTTGTTGGAAGGTAAATCTTCGGCCCAGTCTGAGGTCCAGAGCACTCTGGAGAAGGTTTTTGTCCAGGATATCCCTGTACTTGGCCGCATTCATCTTTCCCTCGATTGCAACCAGTCGTCCTGTCCCTGCAGCTGAAAAACACCCCCACAGCATGATGCTGCCACCACCATGCTTCACTGTTTGGACTGTATTGGACAGGTGATGAGCAGTGCCTGGTTTTCTCCACACATACCGCTTAGAATTAAGGCCAAAAAGTTCTATTTTGGTCTCATCAGACCAGAGAATCTTATTTCTAACCATCTTGGAGTCCTTCAGGTGTTTTTTTTAGCAATCTCCATGCAGGCTTTCATGTGTCTTACACTGAGGAGAGGCTTCCGTCGGGCCACTCTGCCATAAAGCCCCGACTGGTGGAGGGCTGCAGTGATGGTTGACTTTCTACAACTTTCTCCCATCTCCTGACTGCATCTCTGGAGCTCAGCCACAGTGATCTTTGGGTTCTTCTTTACCTCTCTCACCAAGGCTCTTCTCCCCCGATAGCTCAGTTTGGCCGGACGGCCAGCTCTAGGAAGGGTTCTGGTAGTCCCAAACATCTTCCATTTGAGGATTATGGAGGCCACTGTGCTCTTAGGAACCTTAAGTGCAGCAGAAATCTTTTTGTAACCTTGGCCAGATCTGTGCCTTGCCACAATTCTGTCTCTGAGCTCTTCAGGCAGTTCCTTTGACCTCATGATTCTCATTTGCTCTGACATGCATTGTGATCTGGAAGGTCTTATATAGACAGGTGTGTGGCTTTCCTAATCAAGTCCAATCAGTATAATCAAACACAGCTGGACTCAAATGAAGGTGTAGAACCATCTCAAGGATGATCATCAGAAGAAATGGAAAGCACCTGAGTTAAATATAAAGCACCTGAGAATACTTAGGACCATGTGATATTTCAGTTTTTCTTTTTTAATAAATCTGCAACAATGTCAACAATTCTGTGTTTTTCTGTCAGTATGGGGTGCTATGTGTACATTCATGAGGAAGAAGAATGAACTTAAATGATTTTAGCAAATGGCTGCAATATAACAAAGAGTGAAAAATGTAAGGGGGTCTGAATACTTTCTGTACCCACTGTATATACAGTATATATATCTATAAGGGTATTTGTTCTACTGTTCCTTTTTTATTTTCTCGTTTATATTGTTCCATTTTTATTTTCTCTTTTATACAATGTTGTAAGAGGCTCTATGTTGTGTTCTGATATTGTAGTCGTTCCAAATGTCTATGACCTTTTTCTTTTTTGTTTGTACCTTTTCATTACTCTCAATAAAAAGTATTTGTAATAATAATAAAAAAAAAAAAATATATATATATATATATATATTCTTGTAAATAATCGTAAAGTATACAGAATAATCAAATGATCAAATAAGAGGTCCTGACAAAGTGCTGTTAGCCAGCTGAATATTAATATAAAATAAGCCATCTATTAGTAAGTGGACCAGCGCATCTATTTACGATGGAATACAGTATATGCATAGTATCCATGATAGTGCGGTGTATCCTCTCCATCAACTTTATCGTGTGTTAGTTTCTGACAGTAGGATGACACATCCTGTAGATCAGCAAAGAGCAAGCACATAATGGAATAGGTCAGAGTCAAAGACATACCGCCCAACATTTGAACTTCGGAATGAGGGTCACTGAAAGAGGGAAAAGATTTATAGCGCTGCTGTAAAATATGGGTGTGGCCAAACACTTAGCACTGGGAGGGGCTTAAGGGATGTGGTTAAACAAAACCCAGGCTTCCTTGTACCCATAAAATATGCTTTGATTGCTTTGTCTGAGCCTACTTTAAAGAAGAACTTAATTAAAATAGTGAGGGACTGCATAGCAACCAGCAACTGTTGAGACAATGAAGACTTTGGTGAGAAGTATATAATGTACAGTATTGTGTATATAGTGCAGAAGTATGTAATATATAGAATGCAGGGGAAAGGAGTATGTAATGTATAGAATGCAGGGGACAGGAGTATGTAATGTACAGAATGCAGGAGACAGGATTGTGTATTGTACAGAATGCAGGAGACAGGAGTGTGTATTGTACAGAATGCAGGGGGCAGGAGTATGTAATGTATAGAATGCAGGGGGCAGGAGTATGTAATGTATAGAATGCAGGGGGCAGGAGTATGTAATGTACAGAATGCAGGGGGCAGGAGTATGTAATATATAGAATGCAGGGGGAAGGAGTATGTAATATATAGAATGCAGGGGGCAGGAGTATGTAATGTATAGAATGCAGGGGGCAGGAGTATGCAATGTACAGAATTCTGGAGACAGGAGTGTTTAATGTACAGAATGCAGGACACAGGAGTCTGTAATGTATAGAATGCAGGGGATAATGTGTAGAGTGTGTAATGTACATCCACAACCCTGATCCAATCCCAGCTCCATCCATCCCCTGATCCCATCCCAACTCTATTTGTTCCCCCGGATCTCATCCCCGCTCAATCCATCCCCCGATCCCATCCCAGCTCCATCCGTCCCCTGATCCCATTCAGGCTCCATTATTCCCCTGATCCTATCCCGGCTCCATCCTTCCCCCCAATTCCATCACTGCTCCATCCTTCCTCCGGTCCCATCTTGGCTCTGTTGTAACGTTCATGCGTTTTTGTTTGTGGATGGATTTACAGCTGCAGAATTATTACACTCAGTAGCCTTGTAGAGAATCTGTTGAACAACTCTCAGGACTTCATCACCGTGTACAGCCTGTTATATACTATATATATATTAATAGATGTTTAATGGAGGGATAGAGTATATGAGGATATATAGATGAGAGACAGGCTATTGTATGGTGAGCACTAGAAGTAGTATAGGAGAGTTGCAGGTGATGGTAAGCAGATAGGTTCTGATGTCAAGTATAGTGCAGATGGTAAGAGGACACAGATGGAGTATACTTTAGACAGAGTAACCTAGTGCAAGGATAGTTCAAGGTAGTCCCAAGAGCTAACAGTCTTATGCAGATGATAGTGAATAGATAGATACAGATAGTCTTGGTAATTACAGTAGATGACAGTAGGAGATTGGTTAGTAAGAATCCCCTGCGGGGTACTTATCACTTAGATAGGTTAGGAATAACAGTGTCCATTGGAGAGGGGTGATCCCGTAGCGGGATACGGATCACCAGCGAGGTTTCCGGCTTTAGTTCAGCAAGGAAGGTATGTCAGCAGCTCCGACTTCTCAGGTGTAGGTGCGATGAACATGTGGGTTTGAACGAGCGATGAGTGAGAGCAAACCGGCGATTGAAATAGCCGCTCATAGCGGCGCTCGGCAGTGATGTCATCCGGTCTTAAAGGTGTATGCGTCCTTTGTTATACAAGATGGGACGCAAAGAGAGGAGAAATATAGGAACAAGGGTACCATAGGTACCGGAACATTACATCTGTCCATCCACCCGATCCCATCCCGCCTCTGTCTATCCCCCTGATCCCATTCCGGCTCTGTCCATCCCCCCGATCCCATTCCGGCTCTGTCAATCCCCCCGATCCCATCCCGGCTCTGTCCATCCCCCGATCCCATCTCGGCTCGGTCCATTGCCCCGATCTCATCCCAGCTCTGTCCATCACCCCAATCTCATCCCGGCCCTGTCCATTGCCCCGGTCTCATCCCAGCTTCATCCTTCCCCCTGATCCCATTCTGGCTCCATCCTTCTCCCTGATCCCCTACAGGTCCATCCATTCCCCACACCCATACTGGCTCCATCCATCCCCCACACCAGCTTCATCCATCCTCCAAACCCATCCCAGCTCCATCCTTCCCCCTGATCCCATCCCCAGCTCCCTCCACCCCAAATGCCCCCCCAGCTCCCTCCACCCCAAATGCCCCCAGCTAAATCCACCCCAAATGCCTACCCCAGCTCCATCGACCCCAAATGCCCACCCCAGTTACATCCACCCCAAATGCCCCCCGAGCTCCTTCCACCCCCCCAGCTTCATCCACCCCAAATGCCTCCCCAGCTACATCCACCCCAAATGCCTACCCCAGCTCCTTCCACCCCCCCAGCTCCATCGACCCCAAATGCCCACCCCCGCTACATCCACCCCAAATGCCCCCCAGCTCCTTTCACCCCCCCCAAGCTCCATCAACCCCAAATGCCCCCCCATGCTCCATCCCCTCAAATGCCCCCCCCAGCTCCAACCACCCCAAATGCCCCCCGGCTCTATCCACCCCCAATGCCCCCCCCAGCTCCACCCACCCCCTCCCCATGCTTCCCTCTTCTGCAAGTTAGTGTAGCAGGTTTTCCAGGCCTGTGGCCTAATGTGGGTCTGCCATTGTTACCGGTTACCTCTCCAGCCCATGTGAGCTGCGGCCCCGGGTGTGAGAACTGAGACACTGACAACTCCGGCATCTTTGTTTTGTGGTTTTATTGTAGGAAAAGGGGATAGGAGAAGGGAATGAGTGGGATACTCCTTTAGGCTTAACTAGATAAAATTTGGGACTTTATCCTGAAAATAGTGAAGAAAGGATTCCGCGCAAATGGATCTAATTGTGTGGTTGGCTGCAGCCTACCCCAAAAATATAGTAAAACTATATCTGAAAATGAAGAAGATATTAGGGTAATTGGCGCTGCCAAATGATAAAGAAAAATATAAAAGTGTGTCTCATAGATCTAGGTGCATTTAGATGTTCTGAAAAAGTTATTGCTGTAAGTAATGGTCCCTATAATATAGCCAATGGTCTTGATGATAAGCCACAATAAATATTTAAAGATATCAATAAAAAAATGAATTAATAATAAAATCAACCATTCATCAATTAATATCACAAATAAATACTTGATAGAAATGCAATAATTAGGCAAGCCAATAAAATAAAAACAGTAAAGTGTCTCAAAATTCAAAGTATAGTGACTCTTGAAACAATTGGTGTAAACACTAGGTGGCAGTATTGATCAAAATTAAGTAGGGATATCCAAGTGAATGAAAAGTGCCAGGTGCTAAAATTAAGTCAAAATCTAAATGAAGTGCAAAAATGGGTATCCAAGTGAAATTAAATAAATATAGAAACAAGCCAAGTAGTAAAAAAATACATATGATGTGCCAAGTGAATTATAGGAAATAAAAAAACAATAAATAGGTGAATTTCTAGTGGATAGATAAATATGAATATAAAAAATATAAAAAATATAATAATAAAATAGTCCGTATTATAAGTGACAAAAAGTCCAAAGAAAAATATATGCTCAATATAATAGTCCAACAACGTGCAATATGGTGATAGGACGTGCCAAAGAGAATTGCATGGATAGAGGGGGTGTCTCCTGGTGTGGATCAGGATGTGGGTGCTGGGTGAGGGAATTCCGTGCTCCCCTTCCTAAATAGCCCGCACTCACCAGAGAGCGGCACCCCTACAGGGGTAACCAGCGTTGGGTAATTGGGGTAAACCCCGATGAACCGCGGTGAGCCTCTCCTCTCCTGGTGGGACCAGTGGTACTTCCTCCCTCAAATGATAGGTAATGGGGATGAGCGATGTGTAAATAGGGGTAATAAGCAGCGCTCCAGCAAAGATGATGTCCGGGATTATATGGATAAAGAAACACTCATATAGTGAAGTACCGTAATGTATGTTCTTTTATTAAACAGATAAAATCAAGTACTCACATTTAAAAACCAGATAAAGCATCTGTAGGAAAGTAGGGACCGCGAACCCCTCGTATAGCGGTATTTCTGGACGCCGTGCGCCTCAACGGCCGGATGTGCGTCTCAAGGTGCGGAACTGACGTGCCTACGCTCTGTTAACGCTGCCTTGACGCCAGCCGACGCTAGCCAGCACTAACTGACACTTAGAACACACTATTACTTGACTGAAGTGCTGAATCTTTGACTCTTGGTCCAGAAGAGTAAGGATTGTGGAGCATAGAACTTCTGATACTACTGCAATACAAAGCCTCTGACCACTCTCTCTAGCCTGGCACTGGCTGGAGGTAGCTTGCTGTGAATTACTGTGTAGCTGCAACTCTCAACTGGTACTCTGCACCATTCAGGGCCCAAACCGCAGGTGCCCCTTTACACTTTTAGCTCTTCAGGGTCCACTGACTAGGTACCCCCTCTATTACTTCAGGGTCCTCAACCTAGGTACCCCCTTTCTACTAGCTGGCACTGGATCCCAGAACCTCCTCTGGAGCGGTCTCCTCTAACTCTTCAGGCAGACCACCAGGGGCAATCCCCAGTACTCACGACCTGTGTAGGCTTTCCTGGGACTGAACCCCTCTCGCTCTCCACTGGTTCTCGGCACACCGGATCCCCTCAGCTCAACTCAGCACTCTCTGGATTCTCAGGCGACACCCTGAGACATCCACTTCCTCAGACAGGAGGAGAGACAGCTGATCTCTCCCTCCCGGGACCCTGCTCCCGCCAAAGACACTGCGTCACGCGCTTCCCCTAAACTTATACCCACTCCCAGAATCCCTTGCAGCATAATCTGCCTTCTGGGGTAGTTACAAGCTTGGATGTGCCCCCTGATTGAGGTTCCTCCACTGCCCTATCAGAAGCCTCTAACAAAGCCAGTGGGGAGACTCCCCTCACAGAAGACACACTTTGAAACCATGGCAACCTACCTAGCAAAAAGAAACAAGGCCCTACTGTTAGGCATACAGGCCCAATATGCATTTACCTAGCACCTACCTGTAGGGTGCTACATGAGTATAGTAGTTAAAAATCACAGACCTCAGATCAGAGTGGTGTTCTGCTCCCCGCCTCCTCCTCTGTGTACAGGAAAACACAGGAAGGAGGAGGGACAGGTTCAGTGCACTCAGCCCTCTGCACTGTCAGAGGCAGCTGGGGACTGAGACCGGCTGCCATGTGTTGCTCGTGGCATGCGGGAACAAAGCCATTCTGCACTGCCACGGGCATTCCGAGACTCAGCCCTAATTCGCTGGGATCATGGGACACTGACCATTTTCCAGGATGATCCCTGAGAATCAGGGATGGTTGGGAGGTATGCAAAGGTACTCCTGTGATCTGAGCCACTGTAGTAGAAGCTCATTGCTAAAGAGCTTTAAGGGCTTTACAGCTCCAAAATATATGGAAATGTGTCCTCCTGTCAGGACAGCTTCTAAAGCAGGATTTTGGAACTAGAAGATATATTTTGTGCATTATAGCAGGGGTATAATACCATCTAGTATGTAATTTGACCACGGTTTCTTTTACAGCAATAGAACAGGTGCACTTGTGCATATTAGAATGCATGTCTAACCAATCGGCCGAAAAGTCTTGACCATTTTTGGTTTCCAATTTAGCTATGTTTATTTAATTTAGCTTGTCTATTAACCACTTCCCACGAATCGGCGTAGCCCTACATCGGCTCAGAAAAGTAGTTGTATTGGGATGATGCCTGCAGCTAGAGCCATCAACCCGGTACCATTTTTTAAAACCAGCAGTCGGCTTTCCGGTGATATCAGCCAATGCAGCTAGGGAGCCGCTCGGTCGTTATTCCAGCGAGTGGGAGGGGATGACCCCTCTCCTGCAGCCTTCCACGCCTCTGCCCGGTCTCCCGTCCCACCGGGAACATCCGCCGGCTGGTTGGAGTCCCGATCAAAACCGAATTTGGGTTTGATCAGGTCTCCGATGTAGTAACCTGGAAGTGGCATGATGACATCATAGCCGGGTTACTCGGCGGCTAAAGGTGACTGTAACAGATCAGCCTGCACCTTGACTGGGTACCTCCGTTGACAGATGCTCCTAGTGCTTCCCGAGGGCTCCAAGCACTCAACCAGACACCGTAACTGCCTCAGACCCCACGAACCGCCGCAGCTTGGATAGGGTCTTGCCGTCTCCTTCCCACCCTGGACCTACGACAAGGCTCCAGGTTTCCGAGGGTGAACCTCTCTTTCCCCAGAGAGGGCAGCAGGAACAAGCTCTACACAAGCTCTTACAAGAGCTTAGTGATTATCCAAGTGAGTATGGAAGACCATAGCAATTCCTTGTAGCATATTCTCCCAATAAGAGACAGGACTTTAGATTGAGGGTGAACTAGCTCTTTATTGAACAAGAAACATACTTTTATACAGTTTTCCCCCACAAGGTTACCGCCCAGGGGGACCTTGTGGAGAACTGGACCTGACATTCACAATCCAATAGAAACTGTGTTACACTCAGTCATTCCCATACAGTGTACACAATCCCTCCCCCCTAACCTAAACAAATGATCTAGTCATCTGGACAGAACAGTGTGAGGTCATTAACATTAGACAATAGGACGGCACAATCCACATTCCCTCCCCACACAAACAATAGGACAAGGCTGCCAGTGACAGTCTGTGTGTCTCTCACACATTGAAGCTGGAATACACATTATCCCAATCCACAAACAATAGGGAAAACCTGTCTGACATTGAGGGATATGTAATACACACATTATTTAGAAATTACAGATTTCATGGCAATGGGAATAAATCTTCATATTTCTATATGAAGATATTGCTGACAAATATCACTGTCCCATCTGAAGCAATTCAAACCATTAATTATCTGTTTTTCACTTCCAGTGATGGTAAATACCGTTACAGCAGCAAATTTAAAAAACTGTCAGTATTCAAAAATGCAGATTTCGGCATTTTAAATACATTGAAGTGCAGTGGAGGGGTTTGGGGTCTTTTAGAGTACCTGTCACTGCCTATTACTGTCACAAGGGATGTTGACAGCAATAAAAGTGATCAGATTTTTTCTTTTTAAACTGTACTAAAATTAAACAGAAATAAATAGGAAAAAAAAATGTTAAAGCACCCCGTCGCCAAGAGCTCACGCATGAAAGAAACCGCATACGTGCCCGCAATTGAAAGCGGTGTTCAAACCCCACATGTGAGGTAACTCCGCGATCGCCAGAGTGAGAGCAATAAAACTTCGCCTTAACCTGTCACCAGATGCAGCTTGTCACTTGCCACATCACCTGCCACCAGATGCAGAGTGTCACTTGCCTTGTTGCCTATCAACAGATGCAGCTTGTCACTTGCCTTGTTACCTGTCACCAGATGCAGCTTGTCACTTGCCACGTCACCTGCCACCAGATGCAGCTTGTCACTTGCCACGTCACCTGCCACTAGATGCAGCTTGTCACTTGCCACGTCACCTGCCACCAGATGCAGCTTGTCACTTGCCACCGTCGTCTGACACCAGATGTAGCTTATCACTTGCCACATCATGTGACACCAGATGCAGCTTGTCACTTGCCACCTCGCGTGACACCAGACGCAGCTTGTCACTTGCCACGTCAACTGCCACCCGATGCAGCTTGTCACTTGCCACCTAGAGCGAATTGTCATTTGCCATTGGCTGTGTCCCAGAGTGAGGGCGGGCAGTGGGAAATAATGTAATCTCACTGCTGCCCACTGAGAGTGGTGCTTTGTCACAAGCTGGACAGTGGTGATGCAGGGCGGGTGGTGAGAGATGATGTTATCTCTCTGCTCGCTCGCCGGCTTGCCCACTCGCTCACCTGCCTGTCAATCAGCTCACCTCACCCACGCTGCCGGCCTGCCCGCTCCCCTGACTGTTAATCCGCTCATCCGAGCTGCCAGCCTGCCCACTCACCTGCCTGTTCCTCTGCCCCCACCCTCTCAGTGCACTCACCCGCCGACTGGTTCACTACTTTCTCCGGGGGGGGGGGGGATCCACCCCTGCAAGCGACGGAAGAGCTTACGACTGAAATAGGATAGTAATTTTGGGGGAGGGTATGGTTTTTATTAGGTTTAAGTAAGAGAGGCATGTTCACCGGAAGCATATCATTGGGGAAATATTGACCCCTTAAAATGTAGATAAATATTTTAGATAGGCGGGGACAAGCTGGCTAGCAAATTTTTTGTAATATAGGACTGAAAATTTGCCTGGTCCAGGGCCTTTAGAGGTTTTTAAAGATGCAAATATGGCTGTTATCGCCTCCGCTGTACATGGAGCATTCAGGGAAGGAAGTTGCGCATCCGTATGTTTTGGGAGAGGAATATTTTCTAACCAGGATAGGGAAGTGGAACAAGGCTGGGCTAAAGGAGGGGAGAGAAGTGCTTGGTAATAGAAAAGATCTGAAGGACCTCTTTAGGGTGAGTAACAACCCATCCCACAGAATCCCTTCGTTTATAGACATGTGGTGGTTGAAGGGATTGATGTAGTTTTCCTCATGAACATAACCAAAGCCAAATTACTGTAAAGAAGGAAATGAGCTTTCGACCATGACAACCTTATGGGCTGCGGAGAGAGAAGCTGGAGGGATGTCAGCTACATCGTTGTCATTAAAATAGTCTCCAGACATTCAGTCAATTGATTTAGAATATCTGAGTCAGTAAGAAGGGAATAATTTAAAGGCCAGGAATCTGTCCCTACAGGAAGGCCCATGAAAGAGGTATAAAAGGGTTCTATATGATGGTCTGGCCATAAGCAAATGTGGATGCATGCTTTAGAAGGGTTGACAAGAAGTATCGGGTAGCAATAGAGGCAATCTAGATGGGAATAGCTATCATGTGGGGGAGAATAGTATGTAAATTTTGAAGCGCCTACATTGTGGGCCCTCCTGGAATAGAGATGGCCTTGCGGTTCACCCGGCCTTGCGGTTTGCGGCAAATTTTGCTTGTTCGCTACCGCCAATTTTGCGAACACATGGCGTTGTTCGCAGCGGCCATATTAGTTTACATTGGGGAGAACTATAAACTCATGACACAGCTGTCAGGTGGAACGGGACAGCCAATTGAAACATTTCAGCACATGGAAATGCCCCCTACCTTATAAATAGACCAGAGCAGGCGGCCATTTCACATTCTGCTTTTTGTCAGCATAGGGAAAGGTCTGCTGTGTTCATGAGGGAGAGATTGCCAGACACAAATAGCTCTGTTAACCACTTGCCGACTGCTCACATGGAGCATACTGCGGCAAAGTGGCTCGTTATCGTCCAGCGATGTAGACCTACGTCGCTGGACTCCCCCTCTTGTGGGCGGCGAGCGCGCCGTCGGAGGCTCGCTCCCGCTGTATTAAGACACAGCAGGAGTTGGGCCAGGGGAGGAGAGGTGGTGATTACCGCCGCTCTTCCCCGATGGTCGGGGATCGAGTGAGGAGATCCGCCCGCTTGTGTAAACAAAGCGGGCGGATCTCCTATGTGACAGGCAGGGACAGATTACAGGATTCAGCATAGCTGAACCTGCGATCTGTGCCTGTGTCACACAGTCCCCTCCCCCCACACACGTCAGTAAGCACCAGTCATACATTAACCCCTTGATCACCAATAAAGTTAACCCCTTCCCTGCCAGTGTCATTATTACAGTAACAGTGCATATTTATAGCACTGATTACTGTAGTAATGTCACTGGTACCCCCAAAAGTGTCAAAGGGGTCCGATCTGTCCCCCGCAATGTCACTGTCCCGCAAAAAAAGAAAACGCAGATCGCCGCCAGATCGCTGCCATTACTAGTTAAAAAAAAACAATAAAAATGACATAAAGTTAAATAAAATAACGCAGTGCCGAATCACAAAATATGGCCTGGTCAGGAATGGGGTAAAATCTTCCGGTCTTAAAGCGGTTAAAAATACGCTCATTGAGAATTTTTTTGTCAAAGACATGTAGCTAAATACATTTTGGCCTAAATATATGACAAAAATTGAATATATTGGATATTTTTTAACTGTCAAAGTAGAAAAATATTGTTGTTATTTTTTCAAAATTGTCGCTTTTTTTATTAATATCGCAAAAAATTAAAAGCGCAGAGGTGATCAAATACCACCAAAAGAAAGCTCTATTTGTGGGAAAAAAAAGGACATAAATTTCGTTTGGGTATGGCGTTGCATGACCGCGCAATTGTCAGTTAAAGTCGCACAGTGCCAAGTTGCAAAAAGTGGCCTGGACGTAAAGCAGGAAAATCCTCCGGCCCTAAAGTGCTTAACCACTTAAGCCCCCGGAAGATGTTACCCCCTTCCTGACCAGGGCCTATTTTGCGATTCGGCACTGCACGAATTTAACGGACAATTGCGCGGTAGTGCGACGCTGTACCTAAACGAATTTGACGTCCTTTTTTTTCCCACAAACAGAGCTTTCCTTTGGTGGTATTTGATCACCTGTGCGATTTTTTGATCATGCGCTATAAACAAAAAAAGAGCGTCAATTTTGCAAAAATAACAATATTTTTCACATTTTGTTATATGAAATCCCCCCCAAAAAAAATTGTTTTATGCTACCTATGTTTGGTAAAAAAAATCACAAAAAGCGTATTTTGATTAGTTTGTGCAAAAGTTATTGCATTTACTAACTAAGGGAAAGATTTTTGTCATTTTTGTTGTTTTTTTTTTTTTAACGAGTAATGGCGGCAATCTGCAATTTTTTTTGCGGGACTGCGACATTGCGGCGGACAGATCGGACCCTTGACTGACATTTTTGACACTTTTGGGGGTACCAGTGACATTACTACAGTAATCAGTGCTATACATATGCACTGTTACTGTAAAAATTACACTGGCAGGGAAAGAGTTAACTTTATTTGAGAGGGAGGGGTTAAGTATGTCCCTAGGGGCGTGATTCTTACTGTGATTGGATGTGGCTACTAGTGTAAGAACAGAGATCAATGGTCCTACATAGTAGAATCGTGTGATCTCCATTCTTACATAGGGGAGAATGACAGGAGGCTGTGTTTACATCAGCCGCCTGCCTTTCTCCCGCTCTAACGGACGAACGTGAGTGCCCGGCGGACATCGGGTCCACCGGGCACACGCGCGGGGGGGGTCCATGAGCGAGCAGGAGCGCGCCTCCAGCGGCGCGTTTGCTCCCCAGAGCCTCACAGGCTAGCGACGTAGACCTACGTTGCTTTGCCTGTGAGGGGCTGACTGCTGACGTAAATCGTCGTTAGGCAGTCCGCAAGTGGTTAAGATCCACAAAAGTCCTTTTCAGGGCTGGTATTTCAGTATAGGTCTACTACACTAAAAGTCATTTAAAGGGCTGCAATTTTTTGGTATTGGTGTGCAGTTTCTGTTCAGTTTAGGGACAGGTATCCAGTGTGCTCTAGGGACAGATCTGCAGTGACACAAATCGCTCTGTTAATGTCCACAAAAATCATTTAAAGGGCTGCAATATTTTGGTATTGGTGTGCAGTTTCTGTTCAGTTTAGGGGCAGGTATCCAGTGTGCTCTAGGGACAGATCTGCAGTGACACAAATCGCTCTGTTAATGTCCACAAAATTCATTTAAGGGCTGGAATTTTTTTTGGTATTGGTGTGCAGTGCACTATATAGGGGTGTAATCCACGGTATAATATACTTTGTAATATAGAAAGCATATTATAGTGGATTTGTATTGTGCACTGTGCAGCATTGTGACTGGTGTGGTGACTGAGCGTTGCTGCAGCAATACTACAAACAGTGACAAAAGCACTTGTAATGTATTATAACTAGTGTGATAGACCAGTGGCCCCCCAATACCACACATTGAAGTGGGTTGTTATTTGAGTATACTTTTACAAGTGTATTTGTGTCCTGCAACAATATTGCCTCTTTTGCTGTGTTAACTGTGCTACACACAGTGCCAAACTCACTGGCCAATTTTTTGAACAACTGGTGTGATAGACCAGTGGCCCCCCAACACCACATATTGAAGTGGGGTGTTATTTAACAGTATACTTTTCTAAAAGTGTATTTTAGTCCTGCAAAAATGTGGCCTCTTTTGCTGTTTTAACTCTGCTACACACAGTGACAACAGTTACTGGCCAATTATTTGTAGACCTGGTGTAATAAACCTGTGGCCCCCCAATACCACAGATTGAAGGGGGGTGTTATCTGAGTATACTTTTACAAGTGTATTTGTGTCCTGCAACAATATTGCCTCTTTTGCTGTGTCAAGTCTGATACACACAGTGCCAAACTCCCTGGCCAATTTTTTGAACAACTGGTGTGATAGACCAGTGGCCCCCAAAATACCACATATTGAAGTGGGGTGTTATCTGAGTATACTTTTACAAGTGTATTTGTGTCCTGCAACAATATTGCCTCTTTTGCTGTGTTAACTCTGCTACACACAGTGCCAAACACCCTGGCCAATTTTTTGAACAACTGGTGTGATAGACCAGTGGCCCCCCAATACCACATATTGAAGTGGGGTGTTATTTAACATTATACTTTTCTAAGAGTGTATTTTAGTCCTGCAAAAATTTGGCCTCTTTTGCTGTGTTAACTGTGCTACACACAGTGACAACAGTTACTGGCCAATTATTTGTAGAACTGGTGTGATAAAACTGTGGCCCCCCAATATCACATATTGAAGTGGGGTGTTAGAAAAGTTTTACATTCCAGTTCTGTGTATTGTACTGTACTTCAAGAAAAGGAATTTACAGGTGATTCAAAATTTATATTTTTTGCTTGAATTTTATTTAATGATGGAAGTCAGCAGAGCTTCATCTCATTTACTACTGTAAGCTATGGGAGAATTCCATTGCAAAATGCACAGCCTGTTTGCCATTAGTAAATCAACCCCACAGTGTCTTAAGTCCATCCTACAGAAGTATACTATCCAGTTTGGGAGTGTGAAGATATTGGAATGGTATACCTAACTTATGTCCATAGGATTGGTCCAAACTTGGATGAGATTGAAAAGATGGAAAATTGTATACTCACTTTTCTGTAATTTTAGTTTCCTGGTGCATCTTCATGCGAGCATACAATGGGTTGTGGCTCCTCCCCACAACCTGATAGGACCAGTTAACTAAAAATCAAAGACAGATCACAATATTCTCTGTAAATCTCACCATTTGTGGTAGGAATCTGTATGCTGCCATGAAGATGCACCAGGAAAGGAAAATTACAGAATGGTGAGTATACAATTTTCCATTTTCCTGGAGCATCATGGCAGTATGCAATGGGAACTAGCTTGCCATACAAAAAGGTGCAAGACAAATTTTGTAATGGTCAGTAGCGTAAGTATGCAAAATAAATTTTCCAAATTTACTGTTGTGAGCTGAGCCGGATTCACATAATAAAAGCATAATGAAGGTGTCCTGGGAGGACCATATTGCTGACTTGCAAATAGCTTTAGGAAACACTTGGCACTGCTCTGTCCACAGAATTGGCACTGTCCTGGTTGAATGCACTCTTAAGTCTTCCAGAACAGGAAGGTCTTGTGAAGAGTAGGCTCTTTTAATTGTTATAACAATCTAGGAGGTGACTGTATGTGTTGATGCTGACTGAACCTGCCTTAAGTAGTGTTGAGCGAACACGGACTGTATTATTCGTGTTCGTACCGAATAATTGGATTTTTGTTACCCGAACACGAACACGGACACTTTACTGTATATTCGGGTAAAAATCCGAGTTCGGTCGTTTTATTTCCGGGTTTTGCATGCTTTGGCGCTCTTTTCATGGCGGGCTTTCAACAGCCAATCAACAATCGTTTAACTGGTGTGCCTTAAGCCATCCCAGCCATGCCTGCAAATGTCTCAGTAGCTGTGATTGGCCGTCTGAAGCATGTGACCAAGTCTTTATAAGTTCGAGGCAGCCGCAGCGGCGTCATTATGCTGCTTAGATCAGGGACAGAGCACACATCAACGTGCTGGCTGCTGATTAGGGAAAGATAGGCAGGAAAAAACCATTTGTGTCCGGATAGAATTGAGGGACAGGTCGGAGTGTTTAGGCAGGGCGAGTTGTAGGCATTTTAGGGATAGAGTCTGCTGAATTATAGGGTCAGTGTGTTCTACAAACTACAATCGATATTGCTGTGTGGGGTGGGGTCTGCACTTAGTTCTCCTGATCTACGATCTCTTCTCAATCCTGTTAGGGACAGAGTCTGCTGAATTTTAGGGAAAGTGTGTTCTACAAACTACAATCGATATTGCTGTGTGGTGTGGGATAGGAGATAGGCAGGTGTCAGTGATCCACATCCATTTTTCTGTGTGTGGGCTGCAGTGAACACAATGTTTTTGGGGTGCAGTGAACACAATACTTTTGGAGTGCAGTGAACAAAATCTTTGTGGGGTGCAGTGAACAAAATCTTTGTGGGGTGCAGTGAACAAAACCTTTGTGGGGGTACAGTGAACACAATCTTTGTGGGGTGCAGTGAAGACAATCCTTGTGGGGTGCAGTGAAGACAATCCTTGTGGGGTGCAGTGAACAAAATCTTTGGGGGGTACAGTGAACACAATCTTTGTGGGGTGCAGAGAAGACAATCCTTGTGGGGTGCAGTGAACAAAATCTTTGGGGGGGTACAGTGAACACAATCTTTGTGGGGTGCAGTGAACAAAACCTTTGTGGGGTGCAGTGAACACAATCTTTGTGGGGTGCAGTGAAGACAATCCTTGTGGGGTGCAGTGAACAAAATCTTTGGGGGGGTACAGTGAACACAATCTTTGTGGGGTGCAGTGAACAAAACCTTTGTGGGGTACAGTGAACACAATCTTTGTGGGGTGCAGTGAACAAAACCTTTGTGGGGTACAGTGAACACAATCTTTGTGGGGTGCAGTGAAGACAATCCTTTTGGAGTGCAGTGAACACAATCTTTGTGGGGTACAGTGAACACAATCTTTGTGGGGTGCAGTGAACAAAACCTTTGTGGGGTACAGTGAACACAATCTTTGTGGGGTGCAGTGAACACAATCTTTGTGGGGTGCAGTGAACAAAACCTTTGTGGGGTGCAGTGAACACAACCTTTGTGGGGTACAGTGAACACAATCTTTGTGGGGTGCAGTGAACAAAACCTTTGTGGGGTACAGTGAACACAATCTTTGTGGGGTACAGTGAACACAATCTTTGTGGGGTGCAGTGAACAAAACCTTTGTGGGGTACAGTGAACACAATCTTTGTGGGGTGCAGTGAACAAAACCTTTGTGGGGTACAGTGAACACAATCTTTGTGGGGTGCAGTGAAGACAATCCTTTTGGAGTGCAGTGAACAAAATCTTTGTGGGGTACAGTGAACACAATCTTTGTGGGGTGCAGTGAACAAAATCTTTGTGGGGTACAGTGAACACAATCTTTGTGGGGTGCAGTGAAGACAATCCTTGTGGGGTGCAGTGAAGACAATCCTTGTGGGGTGCAGTGAACAAAATCTTTGGGGGGTACAGTGAACACAATCTTTGTGGGGTGCAGTGAACAAAACCTTTGTGGGGTACAGTGAACACAATCTTTGTGGGGTGCAGTGAACAAAACCTTTGTGGGGTACAGTGAACACAATCTTTGTGGGGTGCAGTGAAGACAATCCTTTTGGAGTGCAGTGAACACAATCTTTGTGGGGTACAGTGAACACAATCTTTGTGGGGTGCAGTGAACAAAACCTTTGTGGGGTACAGTGAACACAATCTTTGTGGGGTGCAGTGAACACAATCTTTGTGGGGTGCAGTGAACAAAACCTTTGTGGGGTGCAGTGAACACAACCTTTGTGGGGTACAGTGAACACAATCTTTGTGGGGTGCAGTGAACAAAACCTTTGTGGGGTACAGTGAACACAATCTTTGTGGGGTACAGTGAACACAATCTTTGTGGGGTGCAGTGAACAAAACCTTTGTGGGGTACAGTGAACACAATCTTTGTGGGGTGCAGTGAACACAATCTTTGTGGGTGCAGTGAACAAAGCCTTTGTGGGGTGCAGTGAACACAACCTTTGTGGGGTACAGTGAACACAATCTTTTTGGGGTGCAGTGAACAAAACCTTTGTGGGGTACAGTGAACACAATCTTTGTGGGGTACAGTGAACACAATCTTTGTGGGGTGCAGTGAACAAAACCTTTGTGGGGTACAGTGAACACAATCTTTGTGGGGTGCAGTGAAGACAATCCTTTTGGAGTGCAGTGAACAAAATCTTTGTGGGGTACAGTGAACACAATCTTTGTGGGGTGCAGTGAACAAAATCTTTGTGGGGTACAGTGAACACAATCTTTGTGGGGTGCAGTGAAGACAATCCTTGTGGGGTGCAGTGAAGACAATCCTTGTGGGGTGCAGTGAAGACAATCCTTGTGGGGTGCAGTGAACAAAATCTTTGGGGGGTACAGTGAACACAATCTTTGTGGGGTGCAGTGAACAAAACCTTTGTGGGGTACAGTGAACACAATCTTTGTGGGGTGCAGTGAACAAAACCTTTGTGGGGTACAGTGAACACAATCTTTGTGGGGTGCAGTGAAGACAATCCTTTTGGAGTGCAGTGAACACAATCTTTGTGGGGTACAGTGAACAAAACCTTTGTGGGGTACAGTGAACACAATCTTTGTGGGGTGCAGAGAAGACAATCCTTTTGGGGTGCAGTGAACACAATCTTTGTGGGGTACAGTGAACACAATCTTTGTGGGGTGCAGTGAACAAAACCTTTGTGGGGTACAGTAAACACAATCTTTGTGGGGTGCAGTGAACAAAACCTTTGTGGGGTACAGTGAACACAATCTTTGTGGGGTACAGTGAACACAATCTTTGTGGGGTACAGTGAACACAATCTCATACTTCTGAAGCTTTGAGGGTGCTGCCTGTTCTATACTCCTCCTCCTCCTCCTCATCCATCCTTTTAGGTGTACAAACAATAGTAATTGGGGCCTAGTGTGCTTCTGTACGTGTGAAAAACATACACTTTTTTTGATCATATTTCCTATTCCGCTATTCAATAAAAACCTTTGGGGCTCAATTAAATTGCGGAATAGTCTGTGTCGGTACGTGTGAGATCCACCTTTCCAAGTTTTTGGGGTTCATCTCATACTTCTGAAGCTTTGAGGGTGCTGCCTGTTCTATACTCCTCCTTCTCCTCTTCCTCATCCATCCTTTTAGGTGTACAAACAATAGTAATTGGGGCCTAGTGTGCTTCTGTACGTGTGAAAAACATACACTTTTTTTTTATCATATTTCCTATTCCGCTATTCAATAAAAACCTTTGGGGCTCAATTAAATTGCGGAATAGTCTGTGTCGGTACGTGTGAGATCCACCTTTCCAAGTTTTTGGGGTTCATCTCATACTTCTGAAACTTTGAGGGTGCTGCCTGTTCTATACTCCTCCTCCTCCTCATCCATCCTTTTAGGTGTACAAACAATAGTAATTGGGGCCTAGTGTGCTTCTGTACGTGTGAAAAACATACACTTTTTTTTGATCATATTTCCTATCCCGCTATTCAATAAAAACCTTTGGGGCTCAATTAAATTGCGGAATAGTCTGTGTCTGTACGTGTGAGATCCACCTTTCCAAGTTTTTGGGGTTCATCTCATACTTCTGAAGCTTTGAGGGTGCTGCCTGTTCTATACTCCTCCTCCTCCTCCTCCTCCTCCTCATCCATCCTTTTAGGTGTACAAACAATAGTAATTGGGGCCTAGTGTGCTTCTGTACGTGTGAAAAACATACACTTTTTTTTGATCATATTTCCTATTCCGCTATTCAATAAAAACCTTTGGGGCTCAATTAAATTGCGGAATAGTCTGTGTCGGTACGTGTGAGATCCACCTTTCCAAGTTTTTGGGGTTCATCTCATACTTCTGAAGCTTTGAGGGTGCTGCCTGTTCTATACTCCTCCTCCTCCTCTTCCTCATCCATCCTTTTAGGTGTACAAACAATAGTAATTGGGGCCTAGTGTGCTTCTGTACGTGTGAAAAACATACACTTTTTTTTGATCATATTTCCTATTCCGCTATTCAATAAAAACCTTTGGGGCTCAATTAAATTGCGGAATAGTCTGTGTCTGTACGTGTGAGATCCACCTTTCCAAGTTTTTGGGGTTCATCTCATACTTCTGAAGCTTTGAGGGTGCTGCCTGTTCTATACTCCTCCTCCTCCTCCTCCTCATCCATCCTTTTAGGTGTACAAACAATAGTAATTGGGGCCTAGTGTGCTTCTGTACGTGTGAAAAACAT
This sequence comes from Pelophylax lessonae, assembly GCF_965119305.1. Taxonomy (NCBI): domain Eukaryota; kingdom Metazoa; phylum Chordata; class Amphibia; order Anura; family Ranidae; genus Pelophylax; species Pelophylax lessonae. The sequence goes on along the minus strand of NC_138774.1, from coordinate 114,472,196 downwards.
ACACTTTTTTTTGATCATATTTCCTATTCCGCTATTCAATAAAAACCTTTGGGGCTCAATTAAATTGCGGAATAGTCTGTGTCGGTACGTGTGAGATCCACCTTTCCAAGTTTTTGGGGTTCATCTCATACTTCTGAAGCTTTGAGGGTGCTGCCTGTTCTATACTCCTCCTCCTCCTCTTCCTCATCCATCCTTTTAGGTGTACAAACAATAGTAATTGGGGCCTAGTGTGCTTCTGTACGTGTGAAAAACATACACTTTTTTTTGATCATATTTCCTATTCCGCTATTCAATAAAAACCTTTGGGGCTCAATTAAATTGCGGAATAGTCTGTGTCTGTACGTGTGAGATCCACCTTTCCAAGTTTTTGGGGTTCATCTCATACTTCTGAAGCTTTGAGGGTGCTGCCTGTTCTATACTCCTCCTCCTCCTCATCCATCCTTTTAGGTGTACAAACAATAGTAATTGGGGCCTAGTGTGCTTCTGTACGTGTGAAAAACATACACTTTTTTTTATCATATTTCCTATTCCGCTATTCAATAAAAACCTTTGTGGCTCAATTAAATTGCGGAATAGTCTGTGTCGGTACGTGTGAGATCCACCTTTCCAAGTTTTTGGGGTTCATCTCATACTTCTGAAGATTTGAGGGTGCTGCCTGTTCCATACTCCTCTTCCTCATCCTCCCTTTAGGGTAGGAAAAAATTTAATCGGGCCTAGTCTGTGTTTGTACGTGTGAGATACACAGTTTTTTATCCTATTCCGCTATTCAATACACACCCTTTTGGTGTAAAAAACATTAAATTGCGGCATAGTTTGCATATTTGACTGTGAGATACACCCGTGCGATACTGTTGTTCTTTTGTTCCGCTATTCAATAAAGACCTTTCTAGGGCAAGATCTTAAATTTCAGAAATATGAGGAGAGCGTCAAATAGGGGCCGTGGCCTGGGTCGTGGTGGTGCTGCTGCTAGAGCTCCTGTTGCAAGGAGAGGACGTGGTCGATCTGTGCCAGCTACACGCACAAGTGAAACACCTTCCTCAAGTGTGAGTAGGCGACAGAACCTGCATCAGTATTTGGTAGGGCATCATACGCCCCTAGAAGTGATGAGGCCAGAACAAGTGGAGGCGATAGTAGATTGGTTTGCTGCTGACAGTGCCTCCAGTTCCTTCACATTGTCTCCCACCCAGTCTACTGCAGAAAGGTCACAGTTGGCACCTGCAGCCGATGTCCAACCGTCTTTCACCTCACCCCCTTGCAAATCAGGCAAGCAGTCTGAGCCCCAAGCCATACAGCAGTCTCTTCTTCTTTTTGATGACTCTGTCAGCAGGGTTTCCCAGGGCCATCCACCTAGCCCTGCCCCAGAAGTGGAAGAGATTGAGTGCAGCGATGCCCAACCACTTATTTCTCAAGATGAGTACATGCAAGGATCATCGCAGCACGTCTCCGATGATGACGAAACGCAGGTGCCAACTGCTGCGGCGTTCAGCATTGTGGAGACCGACAAGGAGGGCAGGGGTGAAGACTGGGTGGAAGATGATGTGGAGGACGATGAGGTCCTCGACCCCACATGGAATGAACGTCATGCAGGTGACCTGAGTAGTTTGGAGGAAGAGGCGGTGGTCGCACAGAGCCACCAGCACAGCAGAAGAGGGAGCAGGGTGCAGAAGCGGAGCGGCCGTGCCCTAGACACTACGCCCGCTACTGCCCAACGCAGCAAGGGAACGAGCGCACCAAAGTCAGCTCAAAGGAGTTCTCTAGCGTGGAAGTTCTTTAGAAAATGTGCTGATGACAGGACACGAGTGGTTTGCACCCTGTGCAATCAGAGCTTGAAGCGAGGCATAAACCTTCTCAACCTGAGCACAACCTGCATGATCAGGCATCTAAGTGCAAAGCACGAGCTGCAGTGGAGTACACACCTTCAAAACCAAGAAACGTCTCTGGCTCATCCTGCTTCCTCTTCTGCTGCAGTCTCGGCCGCTCCAGCCACATCTGTAGTGATACCGGCACCTGCCACCCCGCAAACAGACGATCTGTCAGCAACACCACCACCTGGGTCACCAACAACCATCTCCACAATGTCCCGTGGAAGCGTTCAGCTTTCCATCTCCCAAACACTTGAGAGGAAGAGGAAGTACCCCCCTACCCACCCGCGATCCCTGGCCCTGAATGCCAGCATTTCAAAATTATTGGCCTTTGAAATGCTGTCATTCCGTCTGGTGGAGACGCCCAGTTTTAAAAAGCTTATGTCGGTGGCTGTCCCACAGTACGTCGTGCCCAGCCGCCACTACTTTTCCAGGCAAGCCATCCCTTCCCTGCACAACCAAGTGGGGGAAAAAATCAGGTGTGCACTGCGCAACGCCATCTGTGCCAAGGTCCACCTAACTACCGATACGTGGACCAGTAAGCACGGTCAGGGGCGTTATATCTCCCTAACGGCACACTGGGTAAATGCAGTGGCGGATGGGCTTGAGGCGGATAGCAATTTGGCGCATGTCCTTCCACCACCGAGGATTGCAGGGCGCTTCAGTTTGCCTCCTGTTCCTAACTCCTCCTACTCCGCTTCCTCATCCTCTACCGCCTCCTCATCCGGACAGCGTAACACCTTCACCACCAACTTCAGCACGGCCAGGGGTAAACGACAGCAGGCAGTTTTACAACTTGCCTGTTTGGGGGACAAACCACACACCGCGCAGGAGTTGTGGAGGAGCATGGAACAGCAGACAAATGAGTGGTTGCTGCCAGCGAGCCTCAAGCCCGGCCTGGTGGTGTGCGATAACGGGAGAAATCTCATAGCAGCTCTGGGCCTAGCCGGTTTGACGCACATCCCTTGCCTGGCGCATGTGCTGAATTTGGTGGTGCAGAGGTTCCTTAAAAACTACCCCGATATGTCAGAGCTGCTGCAGAAAGTGCGGGCCGTTTGTGCGCACTTTCGGCGTTCTCACCCTGCTGCTGCTCGCCTGGCAGCGCTGCAGCGTAACTTCGGCCTTCCCGCTCACCGCCTCATATGTGACGTGCCCACAAGGTGGAACTCCACCTTGCACATGCTGGAAAGACTGTGCAAGCAGCAGCAGGCCATAGTGGAGTTTCAGCTGCAGCACGCACGCGTGAGTCGCTCTGCGGAGCAGCACCACTTCACCACCAATAACTGGGCCTCCATGCGAGACCTGTGTGCCTTGTTGCGCTGTTTTGAGTACTCCACCAACATGGCCAGTGGCAATGACGCCGTTCTCACCTTAACTATCCCACTTCTATGCCTCCTTGAAAAAACAATTCGGGCGATGATGGAAGAGGATGTGGCACAGGATGAGGAGGAGGAGGAGGAGGATGAAGAGGTAACATTTCAAAGGCTTTCAGGGCAGTCATTCGCAAGGGGCTCCGAGGGTGGGTTCCTGCACACACAAACGCCAGGGACACAATTGTCCAGCAGGGGCACAGTTCTGGAGGATGAGGAGGATGAGGAGGAGGAGGAGCTGGAGGAGGAGATGGAACCATGTTCACAGCAGGGTGGCACCCAGGCCAGCTCATGGCCATCACTGGTGCGTGGCTGGGGGGATACAGAGGACACGGACGATACACCTCCCACAGAGGACAGCCTTTCGTCGCCTCTGGGCAGCCTGGCACACATGAGCGATTACATGCTGCAGTGTCTCCACAACGACCGCCGAGTTGCCCACATTCTAACTTGTGCTGATTACTGGGTGGCCACGCTGCTGGATCCCCGTTACAAGGACAACGTACCGTCCTTAATTCACTCACTGGAGCGCGATCGCAAGATGCGCGAGTACAAGCGCACGCTGGTAGACGCGATGCTGCTGGCATTCCCATCTGACAGCGGGGCCACAGTGGAAGCACAAGGCAGAGGAGGAGGAGGAGGAGGTCGCCAACTCAACCAGGGCACCGCCAGCACCTCAGAAGGCAGGGTTAGCATGGCCGAAATGTGGAAAAGCTTTGTCAGCACGCCACAACAAACAGCAGCACCAGCAGCTCAGATGGAACGTCTTAGCAGGAGGCAGCATTTTACCAACATGGTGGAGCAGTATGTGTGCACACGCCTACATGTAGTGAATGAGGGGTCTGCCCCCTTCAACTTCTGGGTCTCCAAATTGGGCACATGGCCTGAGCTTGCCCTTTACGCCTTGGAGGTGCTGGCATGCCCTGCAGCCAGTGTATTATCTGAACGGGTATTTAGCACGGCTGGGGGTGTTATAACAGACAAGCGCAGCCGCCTGTCCAGAGACAATGTGGACAAGCTCACGTTCATTAAAATGAACCAGGCATGGATCCCACGGGACTTTTCCGTACCTTGTGCAGAATAGCAATGGATACCGACCTTACCCAGCCATTGTTCCATTTTTGCTCTTTCTCACTCTTTTGGGGTGTACCCTCATTTAAAATTTGTGAAAAGAAGCAGTGTTGGCTACCTCGTCCTCCTCCTCAGGGCCAGATTAACGTAGGGGCTATTGGAGCTGCAGCTCCATGCAGGCCCCTACCTTTTATATAGGCCCCGGGTTGGCCATATTCACTGTGACCGCTCTTCTGTCACTTGTAAACACAGAAGTCTGGCTTCTATGCTCGCTTCCCCAGGCAGCACCCTCAGAACCTCCCCACACAGCGCGAAGGCCGGACAAGGAGGGACAGTTGCCGATGCATGGATGTGTTTATGGGCTTCAGAGACAGCATCCCATGTTGAATTAGGCATGCATGGCTGCACCCTTCCTCCTCTGGGTGCATGCCAAGGCACGGCCCTTAAGGCCCTTCAAAATCCTCAGCACCAAGACCATGATGCTCTTAATCCGGCCCTGGTCCTCCTCCACCGCCGCTTCCACCTACACCGCCCATAGGTGTGCGCAGCCTATTGCATTAGGGTGTGCACCCCAAAGTTGAAATACACATGCATGTGTTTGCCTACATGTACATGGCCCCGATACATTACTCTCCCTGCTGGCAAAGAGAAATAGAGCAGAGCAGGTGCGAGGGAGATCTTTCCCATCTCCTCACTGGCAAACAGAGCGATAATGCTATGTGCCCTAGGTGATTAGGGTGTGCCCAGGTACACCAGGCACACCCTGTGCGCATGCCTATGACACCGCCACATCCACCACCACCTCAACCTCCCTCCTACTCCATATGGGCCTCGTCCTTCAGAGATGAAGAACATTGTTTTATTTTTCTGTTTTTTTTTTGTTGTTTTAAGTTATTTCCCTATCCACATTTGTTTGCAGAGCACTTGCCATGCTCTTAACTACGTTTTGCTGCCATTTGCAGCACTCTAGCCCTTTCCATTGGTGTTTTAGAGCCATTTTAGTGCCTTAAAGTTCGGGTCCCCATTGACTTCAATGGGGTTCGGTGTCCGGGAAAAGTTCGGTAAAAGTCCGGGACACGGACCCGGACTTTTTTTTAAAGTTCGGCCGAACCCGTCGAACACGGACATCTAGGTGTCCGCTCAACCCTAGCCTTAAGCCATGTTGGATCCAAGTACAGATTTCGGCTTTCCTGAATAAAAAGGTAGCTGCCATGCAGGCCATCAGAGTTAGATCAACATCCAGGGGATGTGGTTCTCCCACTTCACCACAGAAAGATGGTAAATTGACTTCCTGGTTAACGTGGTAGGAAAAAGACACCTTAGAGATAAAAGTGATCTGAGGGTTTTAGGACTATTCTGTCCAGGTAGAACGTTAGGTGAGGCTCCTTGACTACACAGCCTGCAGCTCTGACATCCTTTTTACAGAGGTTGTAGCAACCAGAAATACAGTCTTCAGGGTTAAATTGCATCTTGTAGCAATTCTGTAGGACTGAGTGGAGGACCATAAGCATGTTCCACCTAGGTAACAATGGGTTGCTAGCAGGTCTTTAACTTCATGTGTGCCGTTTAAGATTTGCATCACTAAAGAGTTTAAGCCTCCTTAAACCCCTGTAAGTGTGGACAAGGCTGAACTTTTAACTTTAAACATATATAAACCTAGGCCCCTGTCCAGCCCCAGTTGTAAGAACTGCAGAATAAAGGACTCCAGGCTTTTTCTCCGCGAAATCTGCAAATTTTACCAATATTCTCTGGTAAGTCTTATTCCTGGAGACCTCTCTGGTTTGACACAAAGTAGCCACTACCTGCACTGAGCACTCTTGACTTGGTAGCCTTTCCCTGTCAACTTCCATTCCATCAAAAGTAGTCTCTTGGAGCTGGATGGCAAAACTAGCCATGAAAGAGCAGGTCCATCATCACTAGCAGAAGCAGTGGTGACTCAATGCTCAACTGTAGGAGAAACAGACACCAGGGCCTCCACTGCTGTCTAGGTACAGTACAACACTTGTTCCTCTTATAAAAGGAGTGAATAACAGAAGGGCTTTGAACATTGCTGTCAGTTCAAGAGCATTCAGTACTATACCCCATAAGCTGAACATCCCATGACCTTGAGCAGCCTGCTCTTTGAAATGCGTCCCCAACCTTTCTGGCTGGAGTCTGATGTGATAATAATCCAATTGAAAACAACAATTGGTCAGTTAAGAAGAAACACAGATACTCAGGCACTGTTCTGCTGGAAGATACTTCGCTCCAAAAGCACTTTTGACTCTATCAGAGGACAGATCTTCCCCCGTGGAAGTTCTATTGAATTTTCCGGTGTATCCAAAAATGCCCCCAAGAACCCTATTTTAGGGCTGAGCAGGGGCAGCTTTTCTTCTAATTAATTAGCTATCAAAATTGTGTAGATTGTGTAGCAGAGTATCTCAATGCTGGATAAGCATCTCCCAATTGCTTGCTGGAAGAAGGATGCCATCCAAGTAGTGGTGTATTCTCATCCCCCCATTGCTGTTGCAGACAGTAGGACCTTTGTGAATGTCCTGGGGGAGGTGGACAGACTGAAGGGGAGGCATGGAAACTGAAATGTAGGATTGATTGGGACAAGTAGATGTCTGATAAACCTACAGAGAGCATCCAATCTCCCAGATTTATCAATAATAGAATTGATTGGAGGTTCCTTGTCTTGCACGATTCCAACTTTCTGTGTGTTCCTCACCTTGTTGAGTTTTTTCAAGTTTAGCACTTGGCACAGATTGCCTTATTTATTTATTTATTTATTTTACCAGGAATAAAGGTGAAACAAATCCCTTTCGCCTCTGGGCACTTGAAACCTTTACAATTGCTCATTTTTTATTAAATTTGGCTACAAACTGGGCCAGAATTTTTTACTTTTCCATCATATTCGGTAGCCTGGCTAGCTGAAAGAGATCGGAAGGTGGACATCCTTTAAACTTCCACCAATGTCACGCCAATATAGCTGATATGGTCCACTGATCCTAAATATTTTTCATTCAGGTGTCTATGTGCAGAGCTTCATCTGGCTCCCACAGGCACTCCCTGGAAGAGCGCACCCTTAAAAGGACTTCTGCTGTTCTCCCAAGACAGGTGCTTTAGATTCAACAATGATGATTGGGTACTTCTCTAGTTCCTTTTGTAATCTTTTTCTGGTCCCTAGGATATCTCCCTTCATATCTACCTGGGAGATGCCGCCTATATGCTAGACCTTTCTGATTTTTCTGTTTTATGTCAGATGATATCTGCCCTGACCTGCGAGTGGTCCCCCTTGAGATCGCTGTATCCAGTCTACTCCCAAATAGATTGGAGCCACCATCTGGAATCTTGCATTAGTTTGCTTTAAAGCGGGATCCGCCGATCACGGCTTCTGTCATAATGCCCTCCTTACCATAACCGCGGGCAACATTGCTCTTAAATAACTTCAAATGATGTCTACTGATGCCTCCACCACAGAATCTCTCACCAATTTCAGCTCTTACAAAGCTGGTACCACTTTGTCTCTCTCCACTTCTTCCAGAAAGGCTTCTTTAATATGACCCATCCAACTCCATATTGCTCTGCCTACCACTGCAAATGCTATTGCTGGTCTGCAGACACTTGCAGATGCTACAATACATATGAGCACTTCAGATCTAGATCTAATTTTACTAGATTGGACTAGAGTGTCCTTGAACGTAACCACAAGGTGACATGTCTTGCCAGTCGCATTAATGATGTATCCATCATCAAAGAATACCGCAGCAGGCTGACTTTTAACTGTTTCTGGGAATACAGTTTTGACAACCTGTTGTTTATACAGGCCTTTTTCTCTGGCCCCTGTCTTTCTTCCTGGATAAACTTCTGCAGTCATTCAATGAAGGGAAATGAGTACTTTCTATCTTTGTATCACCCCAGGCGATTGCATCTTTAACTGCCCTTGCAAAAGGTTCCATTTGGCAAGCGTCAAAGGCTGTGGCCCTTTTAATGTCTTCATCCTCCGACAAGATTTTCAGTTTGGACACCACCTATTGGCTTTGGTTGGAAGTGCTAGGCAGTTCAGCCACCGACTGAGGAGAAGAGGCTTCATGTATCGAACCCTTGGCTGATTCTTTAATTAAAGTCGCTAGTTTCCTGACATCCCCTTTTTTTGTCACTTGCCGCATGCGGATTTGACATACTAGCTTGTCAGGCAATGACTTTCCACCACAAACGCAGCAACCATTAGGGCTGTTAACCTGTGGTGTTTGTTGACAGGGAGCAATAATAATAGGAGGTGAGATGATGACCTTGATCAACGTTGCCTGGATATCTGCACCTAAATGGTGACTGTTCTGGCCTTTAGAGGACTCCCTTTATCTTGAGGTCCTTGCAGGCTTGTATGTTGCTTGCTCCAGGCAGACTTGACATACTACCTTGCCAGGCAATGACTTTACACCACAAATGCAGCAGTTATTAGGGCTGGTAACTTGTCATGTGTTTAGGAAAGGGAGCAATGATAATGAGAGCGGTGAGATGCTGACCTTGATCTACATTGCCTGAATGTCTGCTTTTAGATGGTCCTACAACCAATACTGTATAGGAATATATCTACTCAAGTCACTAAGAAGCTATGCTTTGAAGTATTGGTGGACCTTCTGTAAGCCTTGTGGTAGTATTATTTATATATTGTGTAGTGTTAACATATAATTTTGTCCCTAGAGTTGGAAAACTAGACATGGATAATGACCTTTATGTCATTTCACAGTTCATCCATTTTCAGGTATTGTTGAACACTAAGAAATGTTTCTTTTCATATTCTAAAGGTACATTAAGCAATGTCAGAAAATTGCCACCTCAGTCCCACTTTAGTACATAGGAAGTTTAGGTTTGCTTTGAAGTTAAATATTGTGCTTCTTTTAGATCAAAGCAAATCTATTATAAACGTGTCTATTGGTAGAGATGGACTGCTTTTACAAATTGATATCTTTATAGAACAGAGGTAATTGAAAAAAATTATATTCTTCCAGCTACTGTATGTTGCGTAAGTCTGCAATTAAAGAAACACAATATTTTTTAGTAATGTTGTACTACCTTTACTGCCTATTTATTATACACACATAGACCTTTTGTCATACAACCACAGACACAATTTAAAGGGGAACTCCAGTCAAGCTTAACAAGATAAAAATGAATAATTCATTAGCTATTTACTCTTTAAAGCATTTTTTTCTTTTTTAACACTTGTTAAAATTTTCAATTTTGTCAAGAAAATGTAACCCCCCCATATTTTAAATGGGGGCCCTGTAGAAAAAAAATGGTGCAATTTCACGTTGCAATATTTTGAAGTTTTTCAATAAATCTAGGTTTTCAGGAAACAAATACACTAAAATATTAGTGCACACTAACACAATTAAATCCCCAAATAAAAGATACTTTTTCTTTTGGATAAATAGATAGCAAATGTGTCAGGGCTTGAAACTGTGTGTACTCATGAAACAGTGAAAAATGATGGTACCTAAAAGTCTTAGTAGGTGACCCTTTAAATGCTTTAAGAGCTCATCACTATAGAGTTACAGGTGCTCAGCATAAATGAGTACACCCCAACAAATTTGTCAGGAAACTTTACTTTCCTTTCAGAATCAACATTTTCTATGGGGCACTATGCTACAAAATACTCCCACAAATGTGGGCCATTGATTGCAACCAATATTTGTTAATTTGCCCACAAAAAAGTATTTTTCCTAACAAATTCATTCAAGACCATGTTGCAAAAATGAATATACCCCAATGAAAATCTTAGGAGCAAAGCTAAATTTTAGACAACAAAATCCCAATTAACAAGAATTCAACTACAGGTGAGTCTATTTATTCATAAAAACAAGTGTCCAGCAGACAGTTGATTATAAAAAGGCGTTACTTAAGAAAGAAAACCCCTTCCCATTTCATGCTGTCAGAAATGGCACCACATGGAAGAGAATGTCCCAAGGCCTGAGAAAGAAATTAATTTCTTTACACAACATTTTTTAACATTTTTGGCCAATTTGTTTTATGCTACCTATGTTTAGTAAAAAAAAATCACAATAAGCGTATTTTGATTGGTTTGCGCAAAAGTTATTGCTTTACTAACTAAGGGAAAGATTTTTGTCATTTTTGGTGTTTTTTTTTTTAACGAGTAATGGCGGCGATCTGCGATTTTTTTGCGGGACTGCGACATTGCGGCGGACAGATCGGACCCTTGACTGACATTTTTGACACTTTTGGGGGTACCAGTGACATTACTGCAGTAATCAGTGCTATATATATGCACTGTTACTGTAAAAATGACACTGGCAGGGAAGGGGTTAATTTTATTGGAGAGGGAGGGGTTAATGTATGCCTGGTGCTTACTGACGTGTGTAGGGGGAGGTGACTGAGTGAGTCAGGGACAGATCGCATGTTCAGCTATGCTGAACACTGCAATCTGTCACTCCCTGTCACTTAGGAGATCCACCCGCTCTGTTTACACAGGCGGGCGGATCTCCAAACTAGATTCCCCGACGATCAGGGAAGAGCAGCGGCGATCGCCACCGCTCCTCCCCTGGCCCGACTCCCGCTGTGACTTAAAACAGCGCGAGCGCCGCCTACAGGGCGAGGAGTCCAGCGACGTAGTACTACGTCGCTGGACGATAACGAACCACTTTGCCGCAGTACGCTCAATGTGAGCGGTCGGCAAGTGATTAAAAAAACAGAAGGATCAGATCGGAGGGCCCATAGAGTAGAGCGGTGCTCTGTGTCTGCTCTGCATAGGCTGAGTGGACACGGAATTGTTATCTGCCTGCTCCGCTCATTGAGCCTGCAACCGGTTACCAAGTCACTAAGGTGGCCCTCGCTCCTCAAAAGGTTGGGCACTCTGCTGTAAGGGCATGAGTCTCAGATGGAGAGGTGCACTGTAGCAGCCTTCCCCCTTAAAGGAAAAGGGAGAGGCAATGGCGCTGCCTAGAAGTGTCTAATAAATAATGCTGTGAGCAAGGTGAAAAAAAATGCAAACATGTAAATTGCCTAACAAAATTGGAATAAACCCAAAGGAAAGTGTCTTGTGGTCAAATAGAATGCCCAATAAATTAAAATGTTAAGATGTAAAATATAAGAAAGTAAATAAATAAATTGAAAACTTATAGTTGAATAGTGGTACAGGGAATCGGATCTGGTAAATTTAACAATAATAGGTCATAGTGGATAAAAATACAATATGACAGTACTTCAAATCAAAGGTATCAGAAGAATGTTACATAAAAAATTTGAAATATGTAATACCACAATGAAGAGAATCAGATCCAATAATACACATATAATATACTAGGATTGCATAATTTCATAAAACATTACATAAATATAAAGTGCACTGCTTCAGGGGACTCCAGGTGTGGTTGGTGCGATGGGACAAGGTGCTCCCCTCACTCTCCGGACTGCACTTACCGGAAATAATCACCCCTACAGGGGTAACAGGCCTGGAATCTTAGAACTTAGTACTCCTGAAGACGTCATTCTGACGAAACGTGTAGAGCGTCACTTCCTACCTCCGTGGAACGCACTTCCGGGACGTGGAACACACTGGGTTCCGGAAGAGCCCATACGCTACAGCGTACCTGGAAAAGACCCTGCTCGTTTATCTGTCTCGTTTGTGAGTACCCCTTTTTTATTACTAATAAAATATTGATCTCAACGGTACTGCGCTATACAAGTTTTCTATATCCATACCATTCTTTAAATTAGAAATGCCTGCTTCCCCTGTTGGGGTTCCCTTATCTGGTGAGCATGGTCCTGGGAGTGAGGGGAGCACGAGTGTGTTTTATCCATGATTTACCAGTCACTCTTGAGGAACATCAACATTTTTTATAGGATTTTTTTAATCCATTTATGCTTATGTATATGGGCTGTTTTTTGACTTAGTTTCTACTTAAGTAATTTCCACTTGTCACTTTAAATACTTTTTTTTGCTGCTATATTTATGGTTTATCATTGGAGATTTGCACAAGTCAGCAATTTATTGGGATATTGCACTGTGGCACCTTATATATCACCTTTAATAATATATGCACATCAGTCACTTTATTCTAGCACCAAGTGCTTTGTCACTTTTATCACTTTTGCTGCTGTTATTTATGGTTCATTTTTGCATATTTGTCTAAGTTAGTAATCTATTGTGATACTGCACTGTAGCACCTGATTTGCACACTTGTCACTTTAGGATAATATCAGATGCACTGTCAACTGGTTTTGTTTATCTTACAATTATTATTATGATTTGGTGTATGCACACCTAATATTTTGGTATTCATTTGTAATATTAGGCAGTGTAGCATACCTCCCATTTGTTCCAATATTTACATATATCCCCATGAGGGACTATATATGAGGTAGGCTGCAGCCAGATAGGTATATCCTTAGCGCGGATCCTTTAATACAAAGTTTGAGCCTGTGATGACACTCACCGCCTGATGAAAACCAACCACCTACCTTCCTGTTTGATCAAATAGACATTTGTGGTCAGAACCAGTTTGAACCAACAATTGTCATGGCGGACTACTGCTAGTTCCTTTTTGTGTCAGTCACATGAAGTTACCGCCCATTTAACTATTAGCTTGCTATTCAGAAGATATGGTCACTGATTGGATTGATTATATGGTCACACCTAGATTACAACCTAGAACACATCTATGCCTTATGCATATTCATTACTATAAATGTGTTAGCCTAATGCTTGTTAGATGGACGATATACTTCTGCTTTTGCCCAGTTCACACAAACTGAGCTTCTGTAAAACTGTATCCTCCCACTGCAGTGAATAAATGCACCTTTTCTTTCATCAATTTGCACTCACTATCTCATCTTAAAGGTCTTGTTTGAAGATTCCCTAACCGGAAGTAACAATACTTTCAGATCCTGCCACACAACACTTCAATACCCAAGGTGTATTCCAGTTTGCAGAATATAACCCCTGTGGCTTGTCAGCTTCTAAACTGTGTCTGCTGAAGAGCTCTGTTTTATGACAATGCAGTGTTCCTATTTTCATAAATTGAACCAATATGGTGCCTGCTTTAGGAGGTTTCAATCAAACAGAAATATTGTGGAATGGCACTATTGCTCTGCACGTGGCACTGTGATGAATGCAGAGATTCTGTCTTAATCTGAAAGTAATGGAATGTAAAGGGTATTCATCAGACTGAAAATCACCCAACCCAATGCTTTACAGTGTAGCAAAAATTATAAATCAGGCTGCAAGGAAGGTTAGCCTTGATAGAATTCCTACAGATTATCCATCACTTTCAGTGGGAGTGGCACCATTGATGAATTGCCTGAAGAATAGGTTTGAAAAGAATTTCTATTCTACGTTTTGCGGAGCATTTTAATATAATATACTATTGTATATTCTCCTAGAAAACTAATAACTATTCAAGGAGAGTTCACTGCGGGGACACCTACAATGACACATGATTCATATCCCATATAAAAATGATAATTTAGCAGACTTAACAGTATACAAACCAGAAAAAAAAAAAGAACAAAAATGTATGTAGGCATCTGTATCAACTACTTTATAGGGTAAATGCAACAAATACAGTGAACACATTTGGACAAATCAGAAGGGAATACAATTAATTACAACTTGCCCTGTGATGGTGCTTTTTTAATTATAGTAGTTTAATTAATAGCAAGGGGATATATTAATAATCTGTGGTAATGTTTCATCGAAAAGTAAACAAAAATACGGTTAGTTTAAAGCATTTCTATGCTTAATTAGAATTTAAAGGTAAAGTATAATGGTTTTTATTTAAAAAAAATGTCAGGTTTACATATTTATAAATTGATCTTTTATATAATTTTTAATTGTTCCTTACAAAACGTGATTTCCAAGGATACAGAACTGTGGATGAGTCAGACAGCCAAGGAGTCTTGCCGTCTATCTTGAACTTTAGGCACGTACAGCTCTATACAGTAATCCTTTAAAAGCAATAAAAGATTTGAGCATTTCCCATGTAATATATTGTAACGCTCCTGCGTTTTTGTAGTAGGCTGGATTTGCAGCTGCAGAATCTCCACTCAGTAGTCATGTAGAGATGTGTTGAATAACCAGATCCAACTCTCCAGACTCATCACTGTGGGCTTGTCAGCTTCAGCATACAGATATACACACTCAATAAGATGTTCCTGGAGTGATAGGATGTATATAACAGTATGAAGATGATGTGCTGAATAGTGTTGAGCGAACACGGACTGTATTATTCGTGTTCGTACCGAATAATTGGATTTTTTTTACCCGAACACGGACACGGACACTTTACTGTATGTTCGGGTAAAAATCCGTGTTCGGTCGTTTTATTTCCGGGTTTTGCATGCTTTGGCGCTCTTTTCATGGCGGGCTTTCAACAGCCAATCAACAATCGTTTAACTGGTGTGCCTTAAGCCATCCCAGCCATGCCTGCAAATGTCTTAGTAGCTGTGATTGGCCGTCTGAAGCATGTGACCAAGTCTTTATAAGTTCGAGGCAGCCGCCGCAGCAGCGTCATTCTGCTGCTTAGCTAAGGGACAGAGCACACATCAATGTGCTGGCTGCTGATTAGGGAAAGATAGGCAGGAAAAAACCATTTGTGTCCGGATAGAATTGAGGGACAGGTCGGAGTGTTTAGGCAGGGCGAGTTGTAGGCATTTTAGGGATAGAGTCTGCTGAATTATAGGGTCAGTGTCTTCTACAAACTACAATCGATATTGCTGTGTGGGGGGTGGGGTGAATCTGCACTCAATCCTGATCTACGATCTCTTTTCAATCCTGTTAGGGACAGAGTCTGCTGAATTTTAGGGAAACTGTGTTCTACAAACTACAATCGATATTGCTGTGTGGTGTGGGATTGGAGATAGGCAGGTGTCAGTGATCCACATCCATTTTTCTGTGTGTGAGCTGCAGTGAACACAATCTTTTTGGGCTGCAGTGAACACAATCTTTTTGGGCTGCAGTGAACACAATCTTTTTGGGCTGCAGTGAACACAATCTTTTTGGGCTGCAGTGAACACAATCTTTTTGGGGTGCAGTGAACAAAATCTTTTTGGGGTGCAGTGAACACAATCCTTTTTGGTGTGCAGTGAACACAATCTTTGTGGGGTGCAGTGAACAAAATCCTTTGTGGGGTGCAGTGAACACAATCTTTTTGGGGTGCAGTGAACAAAATCCTTTTTGGGGTGCAGTGAACAACATCCTTTTTGGGGTGCAGTGAACACAATCTTTTTGGGGTGCAGTGAACAAAATCCTTTGTGGGGTGCAGTGAACACAATCTTTTTGGGGTGCAGTGAACACAATCTTTTTGGGGTGGAGTGAACAAAATCCTTTTTGGGGTGCAGTGAACAAAATCCTTTTTGGGGTGCAGTGAACAAAATCATTTTTGGGGTGCAGTGAACACAATCTTTTTGGGGTGCAGTGAACACAATCTTTGTGGGGTGCAGTGAACACAATCTTTTTGGGGTGGAGTGAACAACATCCTTTTTGGGGTGCAGTGAACAACATCCTTTTTGGGGTGCAGTGAACACAATCTTTTTGGGGTGCAGTGAACACAATCTTTGTGGGGTACAGTGAACAGAATCTTTGTGGGGTGCAGTGAACACAATCTTTGGGGGGTACAGTGAACACAATCTTTTTGGGGTGCAGTGAACACAATCTTTGTGGGGTGCAGTGAACACAATCTTTTTGGGGTGGAGTGAACAAAATCATTTTTGGGATGCAGTGAACAACATCCTTTTTGGGGTGCAGTGATCAAAATCCTTTTTGGGGTGCAGTGAACACAATCTTTTTGGGGTGCAGTGAACAAAATCCTTTGTGGGGTGCAGTGAACAGAATCTTTGTGGGGTGCAGTGAACACAATCTTTGGGGGGGTACAGTGAACACAATCTTTTTGGGGTGCAGTGAACACAATCTTTGTGGGGTACAGTGAACAGAATCTTTGTGGGGTGCAGTGAACACAATCTTTGGGGGGTACAGTGAACACAATCTTTTTGGGGTGCAGTGAACACAATCTTTGGGGGGTACAGTGAACACAATCTTTTTGGGGTGCAGTGAACACAATCTTTGTGGGGTGCAGTGAACACAATCTTTGGGGGGGTACAGTGAACACAATCTTTTTGGGGTGCAGTGAACAACATCCTTTTAGGGTGCAGTGAACACAATCTTTGTGGGGTGCAGTGAACAACATCCTTTTAGGGTGCAGTGAACACAATCTTTGTGGGGTACAGTGAACAGAATCTTTGTGGGGTGCAGTGAACACAATCTTTGTGAGGTGCAGTGAACACAATCTTTGTGGGGTGCAGTGAACACAATCATTGTGGGGTGCAGTGAACTCAATCTTTGTGGGGTACAGTGAACACAATCTCATACTTCTGAAGATTTGAGGGTGCTGCCTGTTCCATACTCCCCCTACTCCTCATCTAGCCTTTTAGGGGTACAAACAATAGTAATTGGGGCCTAGTGTGGTTGTGTACGTGTGATATACATACACTTTTTTTGGATCATATTTTCTATTCCGCTATTTAATCAAAAACCTTTGGGGATCAGTTAAATTGGGGGATAGTCTGTGTTGGTACGTGTGAGAGAGATCCACCTTTCCAAGTTGTTGGGGTTCATCTCATACTTCTGAAGGTTTGAGGGTGCTGCCTGTTCCATACTCCCCCTACTCCTAGCCTTTTAGGGGTACAAACAATAGTAATTGGGGCCTAGTGTGGTTGTGTACGTGTGATATACATACACTTTTTTTGGATCATATTTTCTATTCCGCTATTTAATCAAAAACCTTTGGGGATCAGTTAAATTGGGGGATAGTCTGTGTTGGTACGTGTGAGAGAGATCCACCTTTCCAAGTTGTTGGGGTTCATCTCATACTTCTGAAGGTTTGAGGGTGCTGCCTGTTCCATACCCCCCCTACTCCTCATCTAGCCTTTTAGGGGTACAAACAATAGTAATTGGGGCCTAGTGTGGTTGTGTACGTGTGATATACATACACTTTTTTTGGATCATATTTTCTATTCCGCTATTTAATCAAAAACCTTTGGGGATCAGTTAAATTGGGGGATAGTCTGTGTTGGTACGTGTGAGAGAGATCCACCTTTCCAAGTTGTTGGGGTTCATCTCATACTTCTGAAGGTTTGAGGGTGCTGCCTGTTCCATACCCCCCCTACTCCTCATCTAGCCTTTTAGGGGTACAAACAATAGTAATTGGGGCCTAGTGTGGTTGTGTACGTGTGATATACATACACTTTTTTTGGATCATATTTTCTATTCCGCTATTTAATCAAAAACCTTTGGTGATCAGTTAAATTGGGGGATAGTCTGTGTTGGTACGTGTGAGAGAGATCCACCTTTCCAAGTTGTTGGGGTTCATCTCATACTTCTGAAGGTTTGAGGGTGCTGCCTGTTCCATACCCCCCCCTACTCCTAGCCTTTTAGGGGTACAAACAATAGTAATTGGGGCCTAGTGTGGTTGTGTACGTGTGATATACATACACTTTTTTTGGATCATATTTTCTATTCCGCTATTTAATCAAAAACCTTTGGGGATCAGTTAAATTGGGGGATAGTCTGTGTTGGTACGTGTGAGAGAGATCCACCTTTCCAAGTTGTTGGGGTTCATCTCATACTTCTGAAGGTTTGAGGGTGCTGCCTGTTCCATACTCCCCCTACTCCTCATCTAGCCTTTTAGGGGTACAAACAATAGTAATTGGGGCCCAGTGTGGTTGTGTACGTGTGATATACATACACTTTTTTTGGATCATATTTTCTATTCCGCTATTTAATCAAAAACCTTTGGGGATCAGTTAAATTGGGGGATAGTCTGTGTTGGTACGTGTGAGAGAGATCCACCTTTCCAAGTTGTTGGGGTTCATCTCATACTTCTGAAGGTTTGAGGGTGCTGCCTGTTCCATACCCCCCCTGCTCCTCATCTAGCCTTTTAGGGGTACAAACAATAGTAATTGGGGCCTAGTGTGGTTGTGTACGTGTGATATACATACACTTTTTTTGGATCATATTTTCTATTCCGCTATTTAATCAAAAACCTTTGGGGATCAGTTAAATTGGGGGATAGTCTGTGTTGGTACGTGTGAGAGAGATCCACCTTTCCAAGTTTTTGGGGTTCATCTCATACTTCTGAAGATTTGAGGGTGCTGCCTGTTCCATACCCCCCCTACTCCTCATCTAGCCTTTTAGGGGTACAAACAATAGTAATTGGGGCCCAGTGTGGTTGTGTACGTGTGATATACATACACTTTTTTTGGATCATATTTTCTATTCCGCTATTTAATTTAACTGGGCCTCCATGCGAGACCTGTGTGCCTTGTTGCGCTGTTTTGAGTACTCCACCAACATGGCCAGTGGCAATGACGCCGTTCTCAGCTTAACTATCCCACTTCTATGCCTCCTTGAAAAAACAATTTGGGCGATGATGGAAGAGGATGTGGCACAGGATGAGGAGGAGGAGGAGGATGAAGAGGTAACATTTCCAAGGCTTTCAGGGCAGTCATTCGCAAGGGGCTCCGAGGGTGGGTTCCTGCACACGCAAACGCCAGGGACGCAATTGTCCAGCAGGGGCACAGTTCTGGAGGATGAGGAGGATGAGGAGGAGGAGGAGCTGGAGGAGGAGATGGAACCATGTTCACAGCAGGGTGGCACCCAGGCCAGCTCATGGCCATCACTGGTGCGTGGCTGGGGGGATACAGAGGACACGGACGATACACCTCCCACAGAGGACAGCCTTTCGTCGCCTCTGGGCAGCCTGGCACACATGAGCGATTACATGCTGCAGTGTCTCCACAACGACCGCCGAGTTGCCCACATTCTAACTTGTGCTGATTACTGGGTGGCCACGCTGCTGGATCCCCGTTACAAGGACAACGTACCGTCCTTAATTCACTCACTGGAGCGCGATCGCAAGATGCGCGAGTACAAGCGCACGCTGGTAGACGCCATGCTGCTGGCATTCCCATCTGACAGCGGGGCCACAGTGGAAGCACAAGGCAGAGGAGGAGGAGGAGGAGGTCGCCAACGCAACCAGGGCACCGCCAGCACCTCAGAAGGCAGGGTTAGCATGGCCGAAATGTGGAAAAGCTTTGTCAGCACGCCACAACAAACAGCAGCACCAGCAGCTCAGATGGAACGTCTTAGCAGGAGGCAGCATTTTACCAACATGGTGGAGCAGTATGTGTGCACACGCCTACATGTAGTGAATGACGGGTCTGCCCCCTTCAACTTCTGGGTCTCCAAATTGGGCACATGGCCTGAGCTTGCCCTTTACGCCTTGGAGGTGCTGGCGTGCCCTGCAGCCAGTGTATTATCTGAACGGGTATTTAGCACGGCTGGGGGCGTTATAACAGACAAGCGCAGCCGCCTGTCCAGAGACAATGTGGACAAGCTCACGTTCATTAAAATGAACCAGGCATGGATCCCACGGGACTTTTCCGTACCTTATGCAGAATAGCAATGGATACCGACCTTACCCACCCATTGTTCCATTTTTGCTCTTTCTCACTCTTTTGGGGTGTTCCCTCATTTAAAATTTTTGAAAAGAAGCAGTGTTGGCTACCTCGTCCTCCTCCTCAGGGCCAGATTAATGTAGGGGCTATTGGAGCTGCAGCTCCAGGCCCCTACCTTTTATATAGGCCCCGGGTTGGCCATATTCACTGTTACCGCTCTTCTGTCACTTGTAAACACAGAAGTCTGGCTTCTATGCTCGCTTCCCCAGGCAGCACCCTCAGAACCTCCCCACACAGCGTGAAGGCCGGACAAGGAGGGACAGTTGGCGATGCATGGATGTGTTTATGGGCTTCAGAGACAGCATCCCATGTTGAATTAGGCATGCATGGCTGCACCCTTCCTCCTCTGGGTGCATGGCAAGGCACGGCCCTTAAGGCCCTTCAAAATCCTCAGCACCAAGCCCATGATGCTGTTAATCCGGCCCTGGTCCTCCTCCACCGCCGCTTCCACCTACACCGCCCATAGGTGTGCGCAGCCTATTGCATTAAGGTGTGCACCCCAAAGTTGAAATACACATGCATGTGTTTGCCAGCAGGGAGAGTAATGTATCGGGGCCATGTACCTGTAGGCAAGGAGAAATAGAGCAGAGCAGGTCCCAGGGAGATCTTTCCCATCTCCTCACTGGCAATGCTATGTGCCCTAGGTGATTAGGGTGTGCCCAGGCACACCCAGCACACCCTGTGCGCACGCCTATGTCACCGCCACATCCACCACCACCTCAACCTCCCTCCTACTCCATATGGGCCTCGTCCTTCAGAGATGAAGAAGAACATTGTTTTATTTTTCTGTTTTTTTGTTGTTTTAAGTTATTTCCCTATCCACATTTGTTTGCAGAGCACTTGCCATGCTCTTAATTACGTTTTGCTGCCATTTGCAGCACTCTAGCCCTTTCCTTTGGTGTTTTAGAGCCATTTTAGTGCCTTAAAGTTCGGGTCCCCATTGACTTCAATGGGGTTCGGTGTCCGGGAAAAGTTCGGTAAAAGTCCGGGACACGGACCCGGACTTTTTTTTAAAGTTCGGCCGAACCCGTCGAACACGGACATCTAGGTGTCCGCTCAACCCTAGTGCTGAAGGGACAGGTGTGAACAGTGACAGAGATGGCAAACACTTGATAGAAATGTTCAGGAGAGTATTAGATGGTATTAAGTAGAATGCAGATAGGTTAGTAATCGAGTATGGTAACAGGTGGTGAGGACAGCAGATGACAAATACAGGATAGACTAACCCAGTGCAAGGATAGATGGTAGTAGACTCAAGAGCTAGCAATCTATGTAACAGTGCAGATGATAGAATTAGTATGCATAGATAGTAACAGTCCTTATGTGCAGAGGTAGATAGTGTAAGTAAGGTTATGGAGGATTCCCCTGTGGGGTACTTATCACTAGTAAAGTTAGTAGCAGGGTCCAGTAGTAAGGGAGTGATCCAGTAGCGAGATACAGGGATCGGTAGCGAGGTTTCCGGTCTGTTTCCAAGTAAAAGGGAATAGCTGGAGGTTCCGGTAGCAAGGTAAGCTTGTAAGCATGTGGACACACGGCAGGTTGAACGAACGATGTGAGAGAGAACGCCGGCGGTTGAAATAGCCGCTCTGCGGTGCTCGGCGATGACGTCATCCGTCTTAAAGGTGTATGCGTACCACCTAATTAGAAAGGTGGGACGCATATTTGAAAGAAAAGTGGAAAATAAGGGTACCAGAATCTTACATATATATACAGGACACATGTGCTAACCAGGGGCGTAACTACTGGGGTTGCAGGGGTTGCAGTTGCAACCGGGCCCCATGCTTCAGGGGGCCCTGTGCGGCTCCCCTGTACACCTGGATAGGAGGGGCGGCAGGGGCAGCATGTAGAGAAATCACTGCCCTCTTTTTTTCTCCTGTAGCTGGAGGAGGAAAATGGAGGAGATTGGTTCCTCTGTATGCTGCCCCTGCCACTCCTCCTATCCAGTTCACTTGTCTTCTGCTGTCTCTGGGCCCCTGTGTGCTCCCCTGGTCCCCCCCCTACTGTGCTGCCCTCCCCCCTACTGTGCTCCCTACCCTCTCCTGTCGGCTGCTGCAGGGGATGTGTCACAATAGAGAACCAGGAAGGGGTTGGTAAATATGTAATTTACCAGCCAGCTCCTTCCTTTTCTGAATGGACAGAGTCATAGTCAGTGACATTGTAAAAAAATAAAATAAAATGATAAAAAATAATACAATTAAAATACCAAAAAAATAAAAATGACTGACACCAGTGGGTGACCTTCCAGGATCGCAAAGGTCACACTTGCAACTGGGCCCTGGCATTCCACCACTGTGGGGAGGCCCCAACATGGCAGGAAGGTGGCCCACTGCAGAACTTGTGAAAGGGTCCTGCTGCGGGACCGTAATAAAGGGCCCCGCAATGAGAGTAAAGGGCCCCAGGATCAGTGGGAAGAGTCCCAGGCTTGAAGGGAAGGGCCCCGGCCAGGGGTCCAGGGGGCCCTTCATGGTTTCCTGCACCGGGCCCTGAAGGTTCTAGTTTCGCCTCTGGTGCTAACTAATCACAATTAATAAAGAAGCATGGTTGTATGATATTTACTGTATGATCCTTGCATGACGAGGTGTCCTTTAAGGGAATGTACTTTTTATTCAAGTTTATTTGCTTATACATGTTGCATCATTATGCACTTTAGAACTCTTCTCTCCAGCTCAACCAGAGAGATGGTTTCTTTTGAAATAATAACTGTTTCTCTTCTACAACAACTTCCCACCTTTGTGTATTGCAGCAATAGTGTGCGACCTCTTTATAATGGCCAAAGAAGGTATGCTCTTCTAAGAACTTAAGCACAATAATCTCACCAATGGAACTTTGCAACATCCTGCCAAAATCTGAAATATTGGTATTGAATGATATGACTCTTTACAATATCAGCATGGCTCCACTTGCAGCTTCAAGTGACTTTGACATGAGAAAAGCAAGGGGACTGCCATTGCAGGTCCTTCTTATTAAAATTCTAGTTGCCTGGCTGTGACTTTTCAGTACATGTCCTGGCACAAGCATGCTGTAAATAAGTGTCAGAAATGTGTCAGAGTTTGGGAGCTCTGTACTTCTTCTGGATATTACTGGAAATCTCCATTATACACCCTTGACAAGTCGGTTTACCTGTATGGCAATGGGGGTGTTAAAGAGCAGGAGCTGCAGGATATGGTCAAATATTGGCTTATCTTTACACAAACAAGTATTATTATTATACAGAATTTTTAAAGCACCAACAGTTTGCACAACTCTTTACAATATAAAGGGAGACAGCACCGTTACATTGCAATAGGGTTAAGAGGGCCCTGCTCTTGTAAGCTCACAATCTTATAGGGTGGGGCAAGTGGTACAAAAGGTAACTGTGAGGGATGAGCTAATGGAAAATTTTAAATTTGAGTTGTTAGGTGTGGGTGGGATAGGTTTCCCTGAAGAGATGGGTTTTCAGGGATACCCTAAAGGTGGACAGAGTAGGAGATAGCCAGACAGATTGAGATAGAGAGTTTGAGATGATGGGAGAGGCTCTGGAGAAGTCCAGGAGATGAGCATGGGAGGAGGAGAGGAGCTAAGAAAGCAGGAGGTCTTGGGAGGAGTGGAGATGATTTTGAGTTTGGGTGATATTTTGAGATTAGATTGGTGATGTAGCTTGGGGCACAGTTGTGAATGGCTTTGCATGTTGTAAGTACTTTTATTTGTTGGGCAATCAGAAGCCAGTGGAGGGATTGACAGAAAGGGGTGGCGAACAATGAGGCACATTTTCCTATCTTGTCTGATTGTGATTCCAGCACACTGGTGGATAGGAGCTTTTCTGAAAGAACCACAGACATGAGATTATTGTTTCTTGATCTGGTGGAAAACAGTCTTTCAGAGATGCACATCTCATGTCTGTGGGTACCATTAGAACATGAAAGCATAAGATCTAGGGTTATAGCACATTTATGCAAATTAGCCTGCACCCTCTAAGTGTGTTCAGTCTTTTTTTTTTTATTTATTTTATTTAATTATTGGAATCATTATGATATTCACTAACACATAGGATGCAAATAAGCTGTTAGTGAATATATGCTCTGTTTGAAGATAATTACTGTTCTGATGGTTCACCAGATAAAATTAACTGTTCTGCGAAGAAAGTAAAGAAACCCAAGCTGAAAATTTGAGATCTATAGAGCGACCCACGCATATCTGTTAAGTGAAGCAATTAATGTATTCACAGCGAGAGCGAAGAAGGCTTTATTTGTTCAAACAATGGCAATGCATTATTAGGCATTCTGGAATGTCTATAAGGAACTGATTCTTCATGGATAATTATTAAATTTATCCAACTAAGCACAATAAATGATTGCAAAAATAGATGAAAGCGTGGACTTGAAATATGACGCAAAAAATAACAATTTGGCTAGGGCTGCAGTAACTGTAGTTAGGTTAGTTGTTCTTACCATAACTACTATTGTACCTCGAACAATGCTTTAGATAAAAAAACATCTATATTGCTCCAAAACTATTAGCAAATCTGAAAGTTTAGAGATTGTGAATATCAACTGGCACCTGAAAGTTTGTGAAAGCTACACTACTGTGCAGAAAGTTTTAGGCAGGTGTAAAAAAATGCTGTAAAATAAGAATGCTTTCAGAAATAAAAGTGTTAATAGTTTATTTTTATTGTTTAACAAAATGGAAACTAAATGAACAAAAGATAAATCCAAATTAAATAAATGTTTGGCGTGACCACACTTTGCCTTCAAAACAGCTTCAGATTTTCTACATACACTTGCACTTAGTTTTTGAAGGAACTCTGCAGGTAGGTTGTTCCAAAGATCTTGGAAAACGAACCACAAATCTTCTGTGGATGTCGGCTACCTCAAATCCTTCTGTCTATTTATGTAATACCAGACAGACTCAATATTATTGAGATCAGGGCTCAGTGGGGCCAAACAATCACTTCCAGGACTCCTTGTTCTTCTTTACGCTGAAAATCGTTCTTAACCTCCCTGGCGGTATGATTATGTCAGGAATTATGTACCAAAAGCGGTACAATTTTTTGCATGGAAATTTGGCGTTATGTATTATAGGCCTACAAATCTTAGTAATTACTGACTTAAACCTGACCAAAACAAGACTCTAGTAGACATCCCAGATGTGATAAATTTGAAACACAAACGCATGAATTATAATCTAATCAATAATATAATTTTATTATATAATATATAATATAATATATATATATATTATATAATAAAATTATATTATTGATTAGATTATAATTCATGCGTTATATATATATATATATATATATATATATATATATATACATGTGTGTGTATATATATATATATATATATATATATATATATATGTGTGTGTGTGTGTATATATATATATATATATATATATGTGTGTGTGTGTGTGCGTGTATATATATATATATATATATATATATATATATATATATATATATACACATATACATTTATAATATAAATGTTATGTGTTTGTGTTTTGTGCAACGTTTGAATTTCCCTCCCAGTTCCGCTCCCATGCAGCATTGCTTGTGCAGGGAACGGAACCAGGAAGTCATCAGACCGATGGACGAGCAGCGGGGATCTCGGCTGGCGATCACAGCAATGGGAGATCATCTCTGGATCGCCAGGAGAAGGTAAGGGACAGCGCTGCACGCTCTGCACATCTACCCCGAGCGTGACTCGGGGTTACCGATAGTAGCAGGAAAAATCCACCCCGAGTCACGCTTGGGGGTTAATGACATTGGCTATATGTTTGGAGTCATTGTCCTGCTGCAGAATACGTTTGGGGCCAAACACACACCTCTCTGATGGTATGGCATGATAGATAATTATTTTTCTGTATTGCTCAGCATTGAGGACACCATTGATCCTGACTAAATCTTCAACTTCATTTGCAGAAATGCAGGCCCAAACTTGCAAGGAAGCTCCACTGTGCCTCACTGCTGCCTGCAGACACTCATTATTGCATCCAGTTCTTCATCAAACAAACTGCCTCCTGATGCAGCCAAATATTTCAAATTTTGACTCTTCAGTCCAGAGCACTTGCTGCTTTTTTTCTGCACCCCAATTCCTATGTTTTCATGCATAGTTGGGTCACTTAGTCTTGGTCCCATGTTGAAGGTGTGGCTTTTTGGCTGCACTTTTTCCATGAAGACCACTTCTTGCCAGATGTCTCCAAATAATATATGGGTGTACCTGGGTCCCACTGGTGTCTGCCAGTTCTGTGCTGATATCACTGCTGAACATCTTTTGATTTTGAAGGGAAGTAAGCACGATGTGTCTATCATCTGCTGCATTGTTTCCTTGGCTGACCACTACGTTTATGGTCCTTAACATTGCCCATTTATTTGTACTTCTTCAAAAGAGAGTCAAGATTGCATCTTGAAAGCCCAGTTTGCTTTGAAATCTTTGCCTGGGAGAGACCTTGCTGATGCAGTATAACCACTTTGTGTCTTGTTGCTTTGCTCGGTCATGCCATGGTGTATGAGCTGTAACATGAAACTGTCTTCCACAACCTCGTCCTAGTAGCAGTTTGGCTGTTCCTCACCCATTTTAAACCTCCTACACAGCTGTTTCTACTTCAATTAATGTCTGTGTTTGAACTTACATATGACATTGATGATCATTAGCCCCTGCTTACTTTAATTGGTTAATCATACACCTGACTCTAATCCTACAAAATCCCTGACTATCTACAAGTGTACCAAGTGTGTAAGTGTAAGAATTGATGCTGGTTTGAAATTAAAGGGTCGTCCTATAAATATTGATTTGATATAGATTTTTCTTTTGTTTGCTTACTTAGCATTTTGTAAATAGATAAAAATAAAAAATTAAAATTGTATATTTTTGAGAGCATTCCTTATTTTATAGCATTTTTTCACACGCATCTAAAACTTTTGCATAGTACTGTATATAGGCAAGAAATGCAATTTATATTTAGGGTACTATTCATAGTAAGGGGCTGGCATTTCCTCAGCAGCTGTTACAGGTGTAGTCTCACAAAAAATGAAAAAAAAAAAAAAAAAAATAAATAAAATGCCTGAACCCATGGGACTCATAAATAAACTACATTGTAACAACTTAAAGTTGACCTTTCTCCCCTTTCACCAAAAATCACACTAACAAACTTACATTAATTAGTTAAACATACAGTGCCTTGAAAAAGTATTCATACCCCTTGAAATTTTCCATATTTTGTCATGTTACAACCAAAAGCGTAAATTTATTTTATTGGTATTTTATGTGATAGACCAACACAAAGCGGCATATAATTGTAAAGTGGAAGGAAAATGATAAATGTTTTTCCAATTTTTTTTACAAATAAATATCTGAAAATTGCAGCATGCATTTGTATTCAGCCCCTCTGAGTCAATATTTTGAATAACCACCTTTTGCTGCAATTACAGAAAAGTCTTTTCGGGTATGTCTTTATCAGCTTTGCACATCTAGAGAGTGACATTTTCATCCTTTCTTCTTTGCAATATAGCCCAAGCTCTGTCAGATTGGATAAAGAGCATCTGTGAACAGCAATTTTCAAGTCTTGCCACATATTCTCAATTGGATTTAGGTCTGGACTTTGATTCAGCCATTCTAACACAAGAATATACTTTAAAACCATTATTATACCATCAAAACCATTCCATTGTAGCTATAGCTGTATGTTTAGGGTCGTTATACTGCTGGAAGGTGAACCTCTGCCTCAGTCTCAAGTCTTTTGCAGGCTCTAACAGCTTTTTTCCTAAGATTGCCCTGAATTTGGCTCCATTAATCTTCCCATTAACTCTGACCATCTTCCCTGTCCCTACTGAAGAAAAACATCCCACAACATGATGCTGCCACCACCATGTTTCATGGTGGGGATGGTGTGTACAGGGTGATGTGCAGTGTTCGTTTTCCACCACACATAGCGTTTTGCTTTTAGGCCAAAAAGTTCAATTTTGGTCTCATCGGAGTAGATCACCTTCTTCCACATATTTGCTGTGTCCCTCACATGGCTTCTCGCAAATCACAAACAGGACTTCTTTTGGCTTTCTTCTTGCCACTCTTCCATAAATTCCAGATTTGTGGAGTGCATGAGTAACAGTTGTCCTGTGGACAGATTCTCCCACCTGAGCTGTGGATCTCTGCTGCTCCTCCAGCGTTACCATGGTCCTCTTGGCTGCTTCACTGAATAATGCTTTCCTTGCCCAGCCTGTCAGTTTAGGTGGATGGCAATGTCTTGGTAGGTTTGCAGTTTTGCCATATTATTATTATTATTATTATACAGGATTTATATAGCGCCAACAGTTTGCGCAGTGTTTAACAAAATTAAGGCAGACATTACAGTTACAATACAATTTGGAACAAAAGGAATCAGAGGGCCCTGCTCATTAGAGCTTACAATCTAAAAGGGAGGGTCAGTTGATACAAAAGGCAATAGCTGTTGGGGATGAGCTTATGGAGCAAGTGAAACAGTGTTATTAGTTAGTAGCCGGGTAGGCTTCTTTAAAGAGAAGGGTTTTCAGGGATTTTCTAAAGATGGATAGATTAGGGGACAGTCGGACAGATTGGGGTAGAGAGTTCCAAAGAATGGGAGAAGCTCTGGAGAAATCCTGGAGGTGTGCATGGGAAGAGGTGACAAGGGAGCTAGAGAGCAGGAGGTCTTGGGAGGACCGAAGAGAGCGGCTTGGTTGATATTTTGAGATCAGGTTAGTGATGTAGCTGGGGGCAGAGTTGTGGATGGCTTTGTAAACTATTGTTAGCACTTTGAATTGTATTCGTTGGGTGAGTGGAAGCCAGTGAAGGGATTGGCAGAGAGGGGTGGAGGACACTGAACGGTTGGTAAGGTGGATAAGTCTTGCAGAAGCATTCATTATGGATTGAAGGGGGGATAATCTATGTAAGGGTAATCCAATGAGGAGGGAGTTGCAATAGTCAAGGCGAGAGATAACCAGGGCATGAATTAAAAGCTTGGTGGTGTCATTGGTTAAAAAGGGCCGTATTCTAGCGATGTTGCGAAGGTTAAGGCGGCATGATTTGGACAGGGATTGGATGTGAGCCTTAAAGGACAGTGCAGAGTCCAGGGTTACCCCTAGCACCCTGGCATGTGTGGAAGGATTGATAGTTGTTCCATTGATCTTGACAGAGATTTCCGGGGAAGGGTCACGTAGAGGAGGAAAAATTATAAACTCGGTTTTAGATAGATTCAGTTTGAGGAAGTGGTAAGACATCCAGGCTGATATGTATGTTGGTAGATCAGTGATGCGGGAGGAGACTGATGGGGTGAGCTGAGGGGTAGAGAGGTAGATTTGGGTGTCATCAGCATAGAAATGGTAGTGGAAGCCATGGGAGGCTCTTAGCTGACCCAGGAAGGAGGTATAGATTGAGAATAGTAGCGGTCCAAGGACAGAACCTTGGGGGACCCCAACAGTAAGAGAAGTTGCAGGGGAGTAAGTGGAATTGCAGGAGGTGCAGTGAGATAGGTAAGATTCGAACCAATGGAGAGCACAGCCACGGAGACCGAGCAAACTGAGTTTTTTGAGAAGGAGGGGGTGGTCAACAGTATCAAAGGCAGCAGAGAGGTCCAAGAGTAAGAGTATTGAGTAGTGACCATTGGTTTTATATTCTTTCCATTTTTAGATGATGGATTGAACAGTGCTCAGTGAGATGTTTAAAGCTTGGGATATATTTTTATAACCTAACCCTGCTCCACAACTTTATCCCTGACCTGTCTAGTCCCCTTGTTAAACCCACACTGCAAGGGCTAATAACTAATTTTGTTAAGTGAGGAGGTGAAACAGGTGATCAGTCTCTTCCCTGGCAGATGGCACTCCCCCATGCTTTTGAATTAGACTGTCCCTTTGCATCATCACATCCAATACACGGCTACGGACCCTGCTTTGGTCTTGACGACACCAGGACTCTAAAGTGTGGGAAAGAAGAAGCTGTGGGGTCCGGTCTAGCTGTGGGGAGGAGCAGAGGGTCGCTTAAAGGAATTGTGAAGGCAGAAGGTTTTTTATCCTAATGTATTCTATGCATTAAGATAAAAAATCGTCTGTGCGCAGCAGCTCCCCCCAGCCCCCACTAACACTTACTTGAGGTCCCTCTCTGTCCAGCAATGTCTGAGAGTCTCCCATCTGATTGGCTAAGACACAGCAGCAGTGTCTTTGGCTGCTGCTGCTGCTGTCAATCAAAGTCAGCTAGCCAATCAGGAAAGAGAGGGGGTGGGGCTGGGTCAGAGCTCAGTGTCTGAAAGGACACAAGGAGATGTGATTCGGTTTGTGTGCCCCCATAGCAAGCGGCTTACTGTGAGGGGCACTGAACAGGAGGGAGGGGCCAGAATCACAGAAAAGGGACCCATGAAGAGAAGGATCTGGGCTGCTCTGTGAAAATCCACTGCAACAGAGCAGGTAAGTATAACATGTTTGCTATTTTTATAGGAAAAAAAACAAGACTTTACATTCGCTTTAAAGTGGAGTTCCAGCCTCAAAATTGACACAATCGATTTTTTAGGCCATCCGCTTGCTGAGTGTCACCTGAACAACAAATGGATATTCATTTTTTTTTCACTTACCTTGTTTCAGAAGAAAATATACTTACCTTCCTTCCACTTCCTCCCTCTGCGGCCGCGGCCCCGTCGTCACTTCCTGTCCTGCAATGCGTCCTGGGAGCTCTTACTCATCACTCCCAGGAGGCAATGGGCAGTGACGTAGGCGGCCGGGCTCTTCTCACAGCTTGCACAATGAGCTAGAACCAGGAAGATGGGAATACATTTACATACTGCGGCTTTGGATAACCACAACAAAGATGGCCGCGCTTAGCAAACGATTTTAAAAGTAAGAATTTACAATTTACACTAACTTATAAAACGATTTAATACGGGATTAGTGGATGTATTAAGGGATCACTATTTGCTGATTAAGTTTTCACTTACCTTTTGTGATTTGCATCAACAAATTTGTTGTAAATTTGTTGCATCAACAAATTTACGATTTACACTAACTTATAAAACTATTTAATACGGGATTAGCTGATGTATTAAGGGATCACTATTTGCTGATTAAGTTTTCACTTACCTTTTGTGATTTGCATCAACAAATTTGTTGTAAATTTGTTGTAAATTTGTTGCATCAACAAATTTACGATTTACACTAACTTATAAAACTATTTAATACGGGATTAGCGGATGTATTAAAGGGATCACTATTTGGGCAGTATTTTTATAAAAAAAAAACGATTCTGAGGCCGGAACTCCGCTTTAAGAAAAGCTGTTTATTTTTTGTTCCATGCCATTCATTTTTTAGTTGCCCAGAGTTGGGGTTTAAAGTATTTGTAAAACAGATCTACTGACACAATCAGCAGACAATAAAACTGTTAAGGGGGAACAAAAACCACACAGTGGCAGACTCATATTTTTAATTTTTGATTTTTCCCCAAGTTCCAATAAAATTATTATCAGATTTAGTGCTAAATGTGAGAATCACTACTGAATCCCAGCACATGCTAGTCTAATTTCTCTGATAGTTAACATTTTTTTTTTAAAATAAATAAGCTCTCCCTGGGTGTAAAAAATGGAGCATTCCTCAAAATGATCACCATGCCTTATCTCTCTTTACATTGCTGATTAAGTTTTCACTTACCTTTTGTGATTTGCATCAACACATTCATGCTGTTTGCTCACCTTACTCATCAATGTCACTTGCTAGAGATATTTGAATAACAACCAAGTGCTTCTCTGGTAATGACAATGTCTTTGTTTGCCTGCTGCTCTACATGGTGTGAACCAAATTGTTTAATTACATACTGTAGCTGTGTGTGTTTCTGGTGATATAGGGCTGCAATGTTCTTCCCAGCAAACTACATAAACAATACAGCAAGCATCTTGTGAAACAATACAGCAAGCATCTTGTGAAACAATACAGTAAGCATCTTGTGAAGTGACAATTTCTTTCACATCTGTGTGTGTGTTACTAGGAAGAGTTTCTCAAATTCAGATTTCTTTTGGACAATTTTTTCATGGTTCTATGTAAGTAATAGGGATAGAGATATAGAAGCTGCCATTGCTGATATTTTTAAAATTACAAGTTTTAAACGAGTCACTGACCCAGAACAAGTGTGCAGGTCAGGAGTTTTCACTTCATTAGCTGCATACTTGTTCTCTTCCATGACTCACAAAATAGTGAAACACAGAGGACCACCCTGGTTGTTACATCTTCAAAGATTCGGTGGGACACATTTAAAAAAAAATGCAGCGTGATAATGTTAACACTAAAGCTTATCCTGATGCGTTTCGTCACACCGTTGTCAAGGGGCATAGGCATTGGACGATGTTGGTTGTGATGAAACATATCAGAGGAGCGTTGTCATCAAGCTTGCTAACTTGCTGGAGTGAAGCCATGTACAAGCCCGATTCCAAAAAATATTTTATTCAGAATACAACATAGATGACATATCAAATGTTTAAACATGAGAAAATGTATCATTTTAAGGGAAAAATAAGATGATTTTAAATTTCATGGCATCAACACATCTCAAAAAAGTTGGGACAAGGCCATGTTTGCCACTGTGGCATCCCCTCTTCTTTTTATAACAGTCTGAAAACATCTGGGGACTGTGGAGACAAGTTGCTAAAGTTTAGGAATAGGAATGTTGTCCCATTCTTGTCAAATACAGGCTTCTAGTTGCTCAACTGTCTTAGGTCTACTTTGTCGCATCTTCCTCTTTATGATGCGCCAAATGTTTTCTATGGGTGAAAGATCTGGGCTGCAGACTGGCCATTTCAGTACCCAGATCCTTCTTCTACGCAGCCATGATGTTGTAATTAATGCAGTATGTGGTTTGGCATTGTCATGTTGGAAAATGCAAGGTCTTCCCTGAAAGAGAAGATGTCTGGATGTGAGCATATGTTGTTCTAGAACTTGGATATACCTTTCAGCATTGATGGTGCCTTTCCAGACGTGTAAGCTGCCCATGCCACACGCACTCATGCAACCCCATACCATCAGAGATGCAGGCTTCTGAACTGAGCGCTGATAACAACTTGGGTTGTCCTTGTCCTCTTTAGTCCGGATGACATGGCGTCCCAGTTTTCCAAAAAGAACTTCAAATTTTGATTTGTCTGACCACAGAGCAGTTTTCGAATTTGCCACAGTCCATTTTAAATGATCCTTGGCCCAGAGAAAACACCCACACTTCTGGATCATGTTTAGACATGGATTATTTTTTGGCCTATAGAGTTTAAGCCAGCAACGGCCAATGGCACGGTGGATTGTGTTCATCGACAATGTTTTCTGGAAGTATTCCTGAGCCCATGTTGTGATTTCCATTACAGTAACATTCCTGTATGTGATGCAGTGCCGTCTAAGGGCCCGAAGATCACAGGCATCCAGTATGGTTTCCTTGACCCTTACACACAGAGATTGTTCCAGATTCTCTTAATCTTTGGATGATATTATGCACTGTAGATGATGATAACTTCGAACTTTTTGCAATTTTTCTCTGAGAAACTCCTTTCTGATATTGCTCCACTATTTTTCGCCGCAGCATTGGGAGAATTGGTGATCCTCTGCCCATCTTGACTTCTGAGAGACACTGCCACTCTGAGAGCCTCTTTTTATACCCAATCATGTTGCCAATAGGGATGATCAAACGGTTCGGGTCAACCATCGGTTCGGCCCGAACATTGGGTGTTCGAGGTTCGGTCGAATTTAGAACTTTTTGCCCAAAAAGTTCGGAATTCGGCAACCAGAACCGCCCAAAATGCAATGCTTCAGGAAATGGGCTTTAAAAGCCAGTGATTGGACCAGAACCATTAGCAAAAGCCAATTGAGGGGGCAGGAGAATGCTAGGAATGTGATTGGAGTGACTAGGGGGTCCCTAGACCAATCATTAGTGAATATGCCCCCCAGTATATAAGATCACCCCCGCCATATTCCTAGCATTGTTATACTGGACATGGAAGAGAGTGGAAGCAGTTCTGTTAATTTTACTTTAAAAGTGTCATTTAGCTATTTTTAGTGTGAGGAAAGGGATATCTAGTGAAGTTAGAGTGCTCCTTTACACTTAAGTTAGCTTCAAAAATTGAGTTTCTGTAGGGAAAATGTTAAGTGTAAGGGGACCGTAGTGTATTGTAGGGTTAACTGGCAGTGACTGCTATGGAAGGGTGACAAAACCCTTCCATAGCAGGGTGACCGCTATAGAGAAATGATC
This sequence comes from Pelophylax lessonae, assembly GCF_965119305.1. NCBI lineage: Eukaryota > Metazoa > Chordata > Amphibia > Anura > Ranidae > Pelophylax > Pelophylax lessonae. Next base: position 114,438,185 of record NC_138774.1, on the reverse strand, counting down.
ATTTCTCTGAATAGCTTCGGCACACCCATATGGCTTCTCACCAGCCAAGCATTTTTTATGCTGCAGGGGCTGCCACTGCCAGTGCTTTTTTGAGGACATGTTTGATGTCAGACATGACATCTGAACATGTGTATAGGGGGTATATATAGACATATGTCTGAATATATACCCCTAGACATATATAGGTGTGATAGTAGCAGAAATAAATGCTTGCGCTAATGAAATCATTTACAGTAATATATTTCTGCTACTATCACACCTATATATGTCTAGGGGTATATATTCAGACATATATGTGTATATATACCCCCTATACACATGTTCAGATGTTTTGCCTGCCTCAAAAGAACCCAAAAAAATGCCCAAAAAACACTAGCGTCAAAAAAAAAATGCCCAGGTGTGTTTTTGCTGGCATTTTTTGGGGGGTTTTGGAGGCAGGCAAAACATCTGAACTTGTGTATAGTGGTGTATATACACACATCCATATATTTATATACACACCTAGACATATATAGGTGTGATAGTAGCAGAAATATATGCTTGCGCTAATGAAATCATTTACAGTAATATATTTCTGCTACTATCACACCTATATATGTCTAGGTGTGTATATAAATATATGTATGTGTGTATATATACCACTATACACAAGTTCAGATGTTTTGCCTGCCTCAAAAGAACCCAAAAAAATGCCAAAAAAACGCTAGCGTCAAAAAAAATGCCCAGGTGTGTTTTTGCTGGCATTTTTGGGGGGGTTTTGGAGGCAGGCAAAACATCTGAACTTGTGCGCAGTACCACTATACACAAGTTCAGATGTTTTTCCTGACTGCAAAGAACCCAAAAAAATGCCTGCTATTAAACCGGCAAGGTGTTACAGCAGCGAAGCCAACCCCCTGTCAGAAAGTTTTCTAATACAAACAATCTTTTTTTTATGGTTCTGGACATGCTACAGAGCTGAAACTTCACATGTACACTTTTTAGACCCCCCAGATCTGAAATCCAAAGTAAAAATCAAAAAATCTCTCTTTTTTTTTTTAATTTTTTCAATAATTGGCTTTTTTATCAAAAATGACAATTTTTAAGAACTTTTTTTGTGTGATTTTGTGTCTGGGGGGTCTAAAAGGTGTACCTGTGAAGTTTCAGCTCTGTAGCATAGTTACATAGTTAGTGAGGTTGAAAAAAGACATAAGTCCATCCAGTTCAACCTATGATGTGTGTGTGTGTTTGCTTTTAACCGTACATTGTATACCCCTGTATGTTGTGGTCTTTAAGGTGTCCATCCAATAGTTTTTTGAAACTATCAATGCTCCCCGCTGATACGACTGCTTGTGGAAGAGAATTCCACATTCTTACCGCTCTTACAGTGAAGAACCCCTTACGCACTTTAAGGTTAAACCGCCTTTCCTCTAGTTTTAGTGAGTGGCCACGTGTCTTATTGTATCTCCTTTCTCTGAATAGTTTGTTCCTTATGCTAGGGTCGCCAGTACAGTATTTGTACATTGATATCATATCCCCCCTCAATCGTCTCTTCTCCAGAGAGAATAGGTTCAGTGCTTGTAGTCTTTCCTCATGTCCAGAACCATGTCCAGAACCATAAAAAAAAAGATTGTTTGTATTAGAAAACTTTCAGACAGGGGGTTGGCTTCGCTGCTGTAACACCTTGCCGGTTTAATAGAAGGCATTTTTTTGGGTTCTTTGCAGTCAGGAAAAACATCTGAACTTGTGTATAGTTGTACTGTGCACAAGTTCTGATGTTTTGCCTGCCTCCAAAAACCCCCAAAAAATGCCAGCAAAAACACACCTGGGCATTTTTTTTTTTGACGCTAGCGTTTTTTTGGCATTTTTTGGGGTTCTTTTGAGGCAGGCAAAACATCTGAACTTGTGTATAGTGGTATATGTACACACATACATATATTTATATACACACCTAGACATATATAGGTGTGATAGTAGCAGAAATATATTACTGTAAATGATTTCATTAGCGCAAGCATATATTTCTGCTACTATCACACCTATATATGTCTAGGTGTGTATATAAATATATGGATGTGTGTATATACACCACTATACACAAGTTCAGATGTTTTGCCTGCCTCAAAAGAACCCCAAAAAATGCCCAAAAAAACGCTAGCGTCAAAAAAAATGCCCAGGTGTGTTTTTGCTGGCATTTTTGGGGGTTTTTGGAGGCAGGCAAAACGTCAGAACTTGTGCACAGTACCACTATACACAAGTTCAGATGTTTTTCCTGACTGCAAAGAACCCAAAAAAATGCCTGCTATTAAACCGGCAAGGTGTTACAGCAGCGGAGGCAACCTCCTGTCCTGAAAGTTTTCTAATACAAACAATCTTTTTTTTTATGGTTCTGGACATGCTACAGAGCTGAAACTTCACATGTACACCTTTTAGACCCCCCAGATCTGAAATCCAAAGTAAAAATCAAAAAATCTCTTTTTTTTTTTTACATTTTTTCAATAATTGGCTTTTTTTTATCAAAAATGACAATTTTTAAGAACTTTTTTTGTGTGATTTTGTGTCTGGGGGGTCTAAAAAGTGTACCTGTGAAGTTGTATCTCTGTAGCATGTCCAGAACCAGAAAAAAAGATCATATAGGTGTTAAAGTTAAAGGAGGGTCCCGACCCACATCCCTGTTCTACTGAAAAATCATCTTTTTTTTTTCATGGTTCTGGACATGCTATAGAGGTGAAACTTCACATGCACACCTTTTAGACCCCCCAGATACTAAATCCAAAGTAAAAATAAAAAAATCTCTCTTTTTTTTTAATTTTTTCAATAATTGGCTTTTTTATCAAAAATGACAATTTTTAAGAACTTTTTTTTGTGTGATTAATAGTTAATGGGGCATGACCCAGAACCCTAGGCAATTTTTAGGGGCATTTATTGGGTTTTAGGGCTTAAAAATTGTGTTTTTTTATTACCAAAGTTCGGGTCCCATTGATTTCAATGGGGTTCTGAAATCCGAACCGAACATTTGGGAAATTCGGGTGTTCTGGTCGAACCGAACTTTTCAAAAGTTCGATCATCCTTAGTTGCCAATTGACCTAATAAGTTGCAAATTGGTCCTCCAGCTGTTCCTTATTTAACATTTAACTTTTCCGGCCTCTTATTGCCTGTCCCAACTTTTTTGGAATGTGTAGCTCTCATGAAATCCAAAATGAGCCAATATTTAGCATGACATTTCAAATGTCTTATTTTCAACATTTGCTATGTTATCTATATTATATTGTGAATAAAATATAAGTTTATGAGATTTGTAAATTAGTCCATTCCTTTTTTACTCACAATTTGTACAGTTTCCCAACTTTTTTGGAATTGGGTTGTATGTTTTATATGCTTTTAATACTTCAGATTTTGCCAGTACTTCTATTACTTTTAATAAAAATGTCAGAATTTTATTACACTGTGGAGTCTCCCTCTCTTTATGGTATGGGGCAATATTGTTTGGTCTTATCTAATTGGAGTCCATGTGTGGGAGAACTATATACTTGCTACCTGTGTTTCGCACCATTGAGATAAAGCACATTCAGACCTCTTTCATTACGGGGTCTAGGCATTTGGTAAGTGGCCTTTGTATTGATGTGGTGGAAGAAAGAAGCATTTGCATAGTTGCAATAGCGTTTATTGGACTTGACTCAATCACATTGTGTGTGAACACTGATTTCATTTATGTGATAGGTGTTTGCAGAGGTGGGGGACTTGAGTCACATGACTTGACTTAAGTTAGACTTAAGTCACCAGTTTGAGGACTTGAGACTTGCTTGACTAAAATTAATAAAAGACTTGACTTGACTTTGACTTGGTATTCATGACTTGAGACTTGACTTTGACTTGAGACATATGACTCGAAATTACTTTACTTTTTTAAGTTCTTAAATATTTGCATTTTCTCAAGATGTGTTAAAGCAAAATTAATGTGCCTGTTATGTTTCTGACACCACAGTCACTTAAAACACCTCAGTGTGTTCTGATTTTTAGGACACTGGCTGTTTAACAATGGAAATACTTAACATGTTTTTAGTGACTGTGGTGTTGAAGCATGACCGGACAAAGGATTTTGAGCTGTTTGGGCATTCAAAGTGTTTCTGTAATATGCCAAGACAAAAGCACTAAGCAGTTTTGTTAATGTTGAAAATAAAACAAAACCTTTCCTGACCACTGACTTTTAACTGATTTAAAGGTGAAAAATGCGGTAGATCAGTATTTTGACTTGATTTGTGACTTGACCAAAATAAATGACTTGACTTGACTTGCTTGACTTCTAGCAGGGACTCGACGTGACTTGCTTGCTTTTCGCCACAGTACTTGGGACTTGCTTGAGACTTGAAGGTTAAGACTTGAGACTTGCTTGTGACTTGCACATGTGTGACTTACTCCCATGTCTAGGTGTTTGTGTTCACTGTAATTTGCATTCTGCGCACTTTATTGATTTCTGTGAATATTTAGTTAAAAGGACAGCGCAACATTATTTTTTTTTTCATGTGTACGAGATATGTATTCCTATATCAGTTTGCTGCTGCCCCAATTTTTACACGCATTGACTTTATCATGTTGATTAAATGTTTAGAGTTATATCACGTATTATAACAGACAAAATGATGCAGCGCAAATCCTGTAAATAATGGCATAAGAAATAAAGAGTCCCAAAAAGATGAAAGAGACAGTTCCTTAGGTCCAATCTGTGTTGAAAGAGGATATAGGAGACAATGACTCCACACAGTGATCTCCCTCCACCATAAAGCACACTGATGCCCTCACCTCATGATTCGACCACTGTGTTACCAGAGGTCAAAAATCGCAGTGTCAATCCACATCAATAAGCAGGCTTCAGGTACATTCGTATACACTCCTTGATAACTAAGGACTAGTGTTGAGCGAACACGGACTGTATTATTCGTGTTCGTACCGAATAATTGGATTTTTTGTACCCGAACACGGACACGGACACTTTACTGTATGTTCGGGTAAAAATCCGTGTTCGGTCGTTTTATTTCCGGGTTTTGCATGCTTTGGCGCTCTTTTCATGGCGGGCTTTCAACAGCCAATCAACAATCGTTTAACTGGTGTGCCTTAAGCCATCCCAGCCATGCCTGCAAATGTCTCAGTAGCTGTGATTGGCCGTCTGAAGCATGTGACCAAGTCTTTATAAGTTCCAGGCAGCCGCAGCGTCTTCATTCTGCTGCTTAGATCAGGGACAGAGCACACATCAACGTGCTGGCTGCTGATTAGGGAAAGACAGGCAGGAAAAAACCATTTGTGTCCGGATAGAATTGAGGGACAGGTCGGAGTGTTTAGGCAGGGCGAGTTGTAGGCATTTTAGGGATAGAGTCTGCTGAATTATAGGGTCAGTGTCTTCTACAAACTACAATCGATATTGCTGTGTGGGGGGTGGGGTCTGCACTCAATCCTGATCTACGATCTCTTCTCTATCCTGTTAGGGAGAGGCTGCTGCTGAATTTTAGGGTCAGAGTGTTCTACAAACTACAATCGATATTGCTGTGTGGGGTCTGCACTTAGTCCCGATCTACGATCTCTTCTCAATCCTGTTAGGGAGAGGCTGCTGCTGAATTTTAGGGAAACTGTGTTCTACAAACTACAATCGATATTGCTGTGTGGTGTGGGATAGGAGATAGGCAGGTGTCAGTGATCCACATCCATTTTTCTGTGTGTGAGCTGCAGTGAACACAATCTTTTTGGGCTGCAGTGAACACAATCTTTTTGGGGTGCAGTGAACAAGTCCTTTTTGGGGTGCAGTGAACAAAATCCTTTTTGGGGTGCAGTGAACAACATCCTTTTTGGGGTGCAGTGAACACAATCTTTTTGGGGTGCAGTGAACAAAATCCTTTGTGGGGTGCAGTGAACACAATCTTTGTGGGGTGCAGTGAACACAATCTTTTTGGGGTGCAGTGAACAACATCCTTTTTGGGGTGCAGTGAACACAATCTTTGTGGGGTGCAGTGAACACAATCTTTTTGGGGTGCAGTGAACAAAATCCTTTTTTGGGTGCAGTGAACAACATCCTTTTTGGGGTGCAGTGAACAAAATCCTTTTTGGGGTGCAGTGAACACAATCTTTTTGGGGTGCAGTGAACAAAATCCTTTGTGGGGTGCAGTGAACACAATCTTTGTGGGGTGCAGTGAACACAATCTTTTTGGGGTGCAGTGAACAAAATCATTTTTGGGGTGCAGTGAACAACATCCTTTTTGGGGTGCAGTGAACAAAATCCTTTTTGGGGTGCAGTGAACACAATCTTTTTGGGGTGCAGTGAACAAAATCCTTTGTGGGGTGCAGTGAACACAATATTTGTGGGGTACAGTGAACACAATCTTTGTGGGGTGCAGTGAACACAATCTTTGGGGGGTACAGTGAACACAATCTTTTTGGGGTGCAGTGAACAAAATCCTTTGTGGGGTGCAGTGAACACAATCTTTGGGGGGTACAGTGAACACAATATTTTTGGGGTGCAGTGAACAAAATCCTTTGTGGGGTGCAGTGAACACAATCTTTGGGGGGTACAGTGAACACAATCTTTTTGGGGTGCAGTGAACAAAATCCTTTGTGGGGTGCAGTGAACACAATCTTTTTGGGGTGCAGTGAACAAAATCCTTTTTGGGGTGCAGTGAACAACATCCTTTTTGGGGTGCAGTGAACACAATCTTTTTGGGGTGCAGTGAACAAAATCCTTTGTGGGGTGCAGTGAACACAATCTTTGTGGGGTACAGTGAACAGAATCTTTGTGGGGTGCAGTGAACACAATCTTTGGGGGGTACAGTGAACACAATCTTTTTGGGGTGCAGTGAACAAAATCCTTTGTGGGGTGCAGTGAACACAATCTTTGGGGGGTACAGTGAACACAATCTTTTTGGGGTGCAGTGAACAAAATCCTTTGTGGGGTGCAGTGAACACAATCTTTGTGGGGTGCAGTGAACACAATCTTTTTGGGGTGCAGTGAACAAAATCCTTTTTGGGGTGCAGTGAACAACATCCTTTTTGGGGTGCAGTGAACACAATCTTTTTGGGGTGCAGTGAACAAAATCCTTTGTGGGGTGCAGTGAACACAATCTTTGTGGGGTGCAGTGAACAGAATCTTTGTGGGGTGCAGTGAACACAATCTTTGGGGGGTACAGTGAACACAATCTTTTTGGGGTGCAGTGAACAAAATCCTTTTAGGGTGCAGTGAACACAATCTTTGTGGGGTGCAGTGAACAAAATCCTTTTTGAGGTGCAGTGAACACAATCTTTGTGGGGTGCAGTGAACACAATCTTTGTGGGGTACAGTGAACACAATCTCATACTTCTGAAGATTTGAGGGTGCTGCCTGTTCCATACTCCTCCTCTTACTGCTCAACCATCCTTTTAGGGGTACAAACAATAGTAATTGGGGCCTAGTGTGGTGGTGTACGTGTGAGATACATACACTTTCTTTTTGATCATATTTTCTATTCCGCTATTCAATTAAAACCTTTGGGGATCAATTAAATTGCGTGATAGTCTATGTCGGTACGTGTGAGATCCACCTTTCCAAGTTTTTGGGGTTCATCTCATACTTCTGAAGATTTGAGGGTGCTGCCTGTTCCATACTCCTCCTCCTACTGCTCAACCATCCTTTTAGGGGTACAAACAATAGTAATTGGGGCCTAGTGTGGTGGTGTACGTGTGAGATACATACACTTTCTTTTTGATCATATTTTCTATTCCGCTATTCAATTAAAACCTTTGGGGATCAATTAAATTGCGTGATAGTCTGTGTCGGTACGTGTGAGATCCACCTTTCCAAGTTTTTGGGGTTCATCTCATACTTCTGAAGATTTGAGGGTGCTGCCTGTTCCATACTCCTCCTCCTACTGCTCAACCATCCTTTTAGGGGTACAAACAATAGTAATTGGGGCCTAGTGTGGTGGTGTACGTGTGAGATACATACACTTTCTTTTTGATCATATTTTCTATTCCGCTATTCAATTAAATCCTTTGGGGATCAATTAAATTGCGTGATAGTCTATGTCGGTACGTGTGAGATCCACCTTTCCAAGTTTTTGGGGTTCATCTCATACTTCTGAAGATTTGAGGGTGCTGCCTGTTCCATACTCCTCCTCCTACTGCTCAACCATCCTTTTAGGGGTACAAACAATAGTAATTGGGGCCTAGTGTGGTGGTGTACGTGTGAGATACATACACTTTCTTTTTGATCATATTTTCTATTCCGCTATTCAATTAAAACCTTTGGGGATCAATTAAATTGCGTGATAGTCTGTGTCGGTACGTGTGAGATCCACCTTTCCAAGTTTTTGGGGTTCATCTCATACTTCTGAAGATTTGAGGGTGCTGCCTGTTCCATACTCCTCCTCCTACTGCTCAACCATCCTTTTAGGGGTACAAACAATAGTAATTGGGGCCTAGTGTGGTGGTGTACGTGTGAGATACATACACTTTCTTTTTGATCATATTTTCTATTCCGCTATTCAATTAAATCCTTTGGGGATCAATTAAATTGCGTGATAGTCTGTGTCGGTACGTGTGAGATCCACCTTTCTAAGTTTTTGGGGTTCATCTCATACTTCTGAAGATTTGAGGGTGCTGCCTGTTCCATACTCCTCCTCCTACTGCTCAACCATCCTTTTAGGGGTACAAACAATAGTAATTGGGGCCTAGTGTGGTGGTGTACGTGTGATATACATACACTTTCTTTTTGATCATATTTTCTATTCCGCTATTCAATTAAAACCTTTGGGGATCAATTAAATTGCGTGATAGTCTGTGTCGGTACGTGTGAGATCCACCTTTCCAAGTTTTTGGGGTTCATCTCATACTTCTGAAGATTTGAGGGTGCTGCCTGTTCCATACTCCTCCTCCTACTCCTCAACCATCCTTTTAGGGGTACAAACAATAGTAATTGGGGCCTAGTGTGGTGGTGTACGTGTGAGATACATACACTTTCTTTTTGATCATATTTTCTATTCCGCTATTCAATTAAAACCTTTGGGGATCAATTAAATTGCGTGATAGTCTGTGTCGGTACGTGTGAGATCCACCTTTCCAAGTTTTTGGGGTTCATCTCATACTTCTGAAGATTTGAGGGTGCTGTCTGTTCCATACTCCTCCTACTCCTCATCCATCCTTTTAGGGGTAGAAACAATAGTAATTGGGGCCTAGTGTGGTTTTGTACGTGCGAGATACATACACTTTTTTGGATCATATTTCCTATTCCGCTATTCAATAAAAACCTTTCTAGGGCAAGATCTTAAATTACAGAAATATGAGGAGACCGTCAAATAAGGGCCGTGGCCTGGGTAGTGGTGCTGCTGGTAGAGCTCCTGTTGCAAGGAGAGGACGTGGTCGATCTGTGCCAGCTACACGCACAAGTGAAACACCTTCCTCAAGTGTGAGTAGGCGACAGAACCTGCATCAGTATTTGGTAGGGCATCATACGCCCCTAGAAGTGATGAGGCCAGAACAAGTGGAGGCGATAGTAGATTGGTTTGCTGCTGACAGTGCCTCCAGTTCCTTCACATTGTCTCCCACCCAGTCTACTGCAGAAAGGTCACAGTTGGCACCTGCAGCCGATGTCCAACCGTCTTTCACCTCACCCCCTTGCAAATCAGGCAAGCAGTCTGAGCCCCAAGCCATACAGCAGTCTCTTCTTCTTTTTGATGACTCTGTTAGCAGGGTTTCCCAGGGCCATCCACCTAGCCCTGCCCCAGAAGTGGAAGAGATTGAGTGCAGCGATGCCCAACCACTTATTTCTCAAGATGAGTACATGCAAGGATCATCGCAGCACGTCTCCGATGATGACGAAACGCAGGTGCCAACTGCTGCGGCGTTCAGCATTGTGGAGACCGACAAGGAGGGCAGGGGTGAAGACTGGGTGGAAGATGATGTGGAGGACGATGAGGTCCTCGACCCCACATGGAATGAATGTCATGCAGGTGACCTGAGTAGTTTGGAGGAAGAGGCGGTGGTCGCACAGAGCCACCAGCACAGCAGAAGAGGGAGCAGGGTGCAGAAGCGGAGCGGCCGTGCCCTAGACACTACGCCCGCTACTGCCCAACGCAGCAAGGGAACGAGCGCACCAAAGTCAGCTCAAAGGAGTTCTCTAGCGTGGAAGTTCTTTAGAAAATGTGCTGATGACAGGACACGAGTGGTTTGCACCCTGTGCAATCAGAGCTTGAAGCGAGGCATAAACCTTCTCAACCTGAGCACAACCTGCATGATCAGGCATCTAAGTGCAAAGCACGAGCTGCAGTGGAGTACACACCTTCAAAACCAAGAAACGTCTCTGGCTCATCCTGCTTCCTCTTCTTCTGCAGTCTCGGCCGCTCCAGCCACATCTGTAGTGATACCGGCACCTGCCACCCCGCAAACAGACGATCTGTCAGCAACACCACCACCTGGGTCACCAACAACCATCTCCACAATGTCCCGTGGAAGCGTTCAGCTTTCCATCTCCCAAACACTTGAGAGGAAGAGGAAGTACCCCCCTACCCACCCGCGATCCCTGGCCCTGAATGCCAGCATTTCAAAATGATTGGCCTTTGAAATGCTGTCATTCCGTCTGGTGGAGACGCACAGTTTTAAAAACCTTATGTCGGTGGCTGTCCCACAGTACGTCGTGCCCAGCCGCCACTACTTTTCCAGGCAAGCCATCCCTTCCCTGCACAACCCAGTGGGGGAAAAAATCAGGTGTGCACTGCGCAACGCCATCTGTGCCAAGGTCCACCTAACTACCGATACGTGGACCAGTAAGCACGGTCAGGGGCGTTATATCTCCCTAACGGCACACTGGGTAAATGCAGTGGCGGATGGGCCTGAGGCGGATAGCAATTTGGCGCATGTCCTTCCACCACCGAGGATTGCAGGGCGCTTCAGTTTGCCTCCTGTTCCTAACTCCTCCTACTCCGCTTCCTCATCCTCTACCGCCTCCTCATCCGGACAGCGTAACACCTTCACCACCAACTTCAGCACGGCCAGGGGTAAACGACAGCAGGCAGATTTTACAACTTGCCTGTTTGGGGGACAAACCACACACCGCGCAGGAGTTGTGGAGGAGCATGGAACAGCAGACAAATGAGTGGTTGCTGCCAGCGAGCCTCAAGCCCGGCCTGGTGGTGTGCGATAACGGGCGAAATCTCATAGCAGCTCTGGGCCTAGCCGGTTTGACGCACATCCCTTGCCTGGCGCATGTGCTGAATTTGGTGGTGCAGAGGTTCCTTAAAAACTACCCCGATATGTCAGAGCTGCTGCAGAAAGTGCGGGCCGTTTGTGCGCACTTTCAGCGTTCTCACCCTGCTGCTGCTCGCCTGGCAGCGCTGCAGCGTAACTTCGGCCTTCCCGCTCACCGCCTCATATGTGACGTGCCCACAAGGTGGAACTCCACCTTGCACATGCTGGAAAGACTGTGCGAGCAGCAGCAGGCCATAGTGGAGTTTCAGCTGCAGCACGCACGCGTGAGTCGCTCTGTGGAACAGCACCACTTCACCACCAATAACTGGGCCTCCATCTGAGACCTGTGTGCCTTGTTGCGCTGTTTTGAGTACTCCACCAACATGGCCAGTGGCAATGACGCCGTTCTCAGCTTAACTATCCCACTTCTATGCCTCCTTGAAAAAACAATTCGGGCGATGATGGAAGAGGATGTGGCACAGGATGAGGAGGAGGATGAAGAGGTAACATTTCCAAGGCTTTCAGGGCAGTCATTCGCAAGGGGCTCCGAGGGTGGGTTCCTGCACACACAAACGCCAGGGACACAATTGTCCAGCAGGGGCACAGTTCTGGAGGATGAGGAGGATGAGGAGGAGGAGGAGCTGGAGGAGGAGATGGAACCATGTTCACAGCAGGGTGGCACCCAGGCCAGCTCATGGCCATCACTGGTGCGTGGCTGGGGGGATACAGAGGACACGGACGATACACCTCCCACAGAGGAAAGCCTTTCGTTGCCTCTGGGCAGCCTGGCACACATGAGCGATTACATGCTGCAGTGTCTCCACAACGACCGCCGAGTTGCCCACATTCTAACTTGTGCTGATTACTGGGTGGCCACGCTGCTGGATCCCCGTTACAAGGACAACGTACCGTCCTTAATTCACTTACTGGAGCACGATCGCAAGATGCGCGAGTACAAGCGCACGCTGGTAGACGCCATGCTGCTGGCATTCCCATCTGACAGCGGGGCCGCAGTGGAAGCACAAGGCAGAGGAGGAGGAGGAGGAGGAGGAGGTCGCCAACGCAACCAGGGCACCGCCAGCACCTCAGAAGGCAGGGTTAGCATGGCCGAAATGTGGAAAAGCTTTGTCAGCACGCCACAACAAACAGCAGCACCAGCAGCTCAGATGGAACGTCTTAGCAGGAGGCAGCATTTTACCAACATGGTGGAGCAGTATGTGTGCACACGCCTACATGTAGTGAATGAGGGGTCTGCCCCCTTCAACTTCTGGGTCTCCAAATTGGGCACATGGCCTGAGCTTGCCCTTTACGCCTTGGAGGTGCTGGCGTGCCCTGCAGCCAGTGTATTATCTGAACGGGTATTTAGCACGGCTGGGGGCGTTATAACAGACAAGCGCAGCCGCCTGTCCAGAAACAATGTGGACAAGCTCACGTTCATTAAAATGAACCAGGCATGGATCCCACGGGACTTTTCCGTACCTTGTGCAGAATAGCAATGGATACCGACCTTACCCAGCCATTGTTCCATTTTTGCTCTTTCTCACTCTTTTGGGGTGTACCCTCATTTAAAATTTGTGAAAAGAAGCAGTGTTGGCTACCTCGTCCTCCTCCTCAGGGCCAGATTAACGTAGGGGCTATTGGAGCTGCAGCTCCAGGCCCCTACCTTTTATATAGGCCCCGGGTTGGCCATATTCACTGTTACCGCTCTTCTGTCACTTGTAAACACAGAAGTCTGGCTTCTATGCTCGCTTCCCCAGGCAGCACCCTCAGAACCTCCCCACACAGCGCGAAGGCCGGACAAGGAGGGACAGTTGCCGATGCATGGATGTGTTTATGGGCTTCAGAGACAGCATCCCATGTTGAATTAGGCATGCATGGCTGCACCCTTCCTCCTCTGGGTGCATGGCAAGGCACGGCCCTTAAGGCCCTTCAAAATCCTCAGCACCAAGCCCATGATGCTCTTAATCCGGCCCTGGTCCTCCTCCATCGCCGCTTCCACCTACACCGCCCATAGGTGTGCGCAGCCTATTGCATTAAGGTGTGCACCCCAAAGTTGAAATACACATGCATGTGTTTGCCAGCAGGGAGAGTAATGTATCGGGGCCATGTACCTGTAGGCAAAGAGAAATAGAGCAGAGCAGGTCCGAGGGAGATCTTTCCCATCTCCTCACTGGCAATGCTATGTGCCCTAGGTGATTAGGGTGTGCCCAGGCACACCCGGCACACCCTGTGCGCATGCCTATGTCACCGCCACATCCACCACCATCTCAACCTCCCTCCTACTCCATATGGGCCTCGTCCTTCAGAGATGAAGAAGAACATTGTTTTATTTTTCTGTTTTTTTTTGTTGTTTTAAGTTATTTCCCTATCCACATTTGTTTGCAGAGCACTTGCCATGCTCTTAATTACGTTTTGCTGCCATTTGCAGCACTCTAGCCCTTTCCTTTGGTGTTTTAGAGCCATTTTAGTGCCTTAAAGTTCGGGTCCCCATTGACTTCAATGGGGTTCGGTGTCCGCGAAATGTTCGGTAAAAGTCCGGGACACGGACCCGGACTTTTTTTTAAAGTTCGGCCGAACCCGTCGAACACGGACATCTAGGTGTCCGCTCAACCCTACTAAGGACCAGATAGGACTCACAGACCGGATTCCCCAAATGTAGACATTCCAAGGTATAAATGAAAGAAGAAAACCTCTAAGTGCAGACTGCCAGTACTAAACTTCTTTTAATAAATATAGTTTGCACTTACATGGTAAACGATAAACACAGGCACATCAGTACAGGTGCACATCGATAAGACTTCAGCGTCGTGGGCTGTGCATACCAGCAGCCAGCCACACACGCTCAGAAGTCGGAACAGCAGCAGCAGCGGGTGACGTCAGACGGATGCGGCTCAACCTCCCGTACGTACGTTACGTCCACCGGGACTTCGTCAGCGGGGGTGGAGCCTATCAGTCACCAACATGATTATATAACCTGACGCTGCTCACATGATCTTGAGGACGTACTTGACAAAACACTGAGGACATCTAGTGGTCAATGTCAAGTATTACATCCTTCAAGTAAAAGAACCCACAAGGTCTCTTATAAGTACTAATGTCTCATGGTCAATTTGTAAAAACTTTTTTCCATATCCCAGACAGTTAAAAGACCTGACATCAACTGCTGCTGTAATAAATAACATGTATATATCTTTACAAATGAAGGCACATACATATAATGTAAAAATACCCACACTGTTAAAAACACATAAAAACACATAAAAAAAAAAAAATATGTGTATTAAAAAGTTCATATAAAATCAGAAACAAATAGAAGATATAAAAAAATAAGATATAAAAAAAGAGTCAATCACCTATCCGAAATAAAACAATTAAGGTCAAATTCAACATTTAACCCAGACGGATGAGAAACTCTAGTTTCAAATATCCAGTAAGATTCCCTTTGGCTCAGGAACCTAACAAAATGTCCTCCCCTCCAGTGCCTATTCACCCTCTCTATGCCCCAGAACCGCAAGCCTCTGGGGTCACGATTGTGCACCATCCTGAAATGTTTGGACACACTATGGGTTTTCAGGCCTTTCTTGATGTTACTCACATGTTCGCCAATGCGAACCTGCAATGCCCTGGAAGTTCTGCCGACATACTGGAGGCCACAATCACACTCCAGCATGTAGACAACTCCCTGGGTCTGGCATGTGATCAATTCCCGTATTGGATAGACCTTATTTGTGGCAGATGCTGAAAATTCCTTCCGCTTCTTAACATTGCACTTGGAATGCCTGCAGGCTCGGCATCGCCCACAAGCATAGAAGCCTGATAAAAAAGTAAAGAGTTTATTTTCTTTAACCACTGGAGGGTCAACCACTCCAGGAGCCAGTACATCTCTCAAGGTTCTGGCCTTTCTGTAAATGAAATGGGGACGGGAAGGTAAAACTGGACCTAAATCCCGATCCTTTAACAAAATGTCCCAATGCTTGGCCACTATCTTTTCAAATTGTTTGAATTGTATGTTGTAATCCAAAACCATCCTGAAATCCTGAGCATTTGCTTTATTCTTAGGTGGACCAGAGACAAGGGCACCCCTGTCCATATCTGCCACTCGAGTAATTTCTTTCTCAAGATCATCTTGGTTGTAACCTTTCTGCACAAACTTTTTGGATATATCACGTATTATTTGATTTTTTCACATTGGCAATTTAATTTTTAGTTTTGATATTGAGTGCAGAATATTTGGCTTTGCCTATTTGTAATAAAGTACATGCACATTCCTCATGTTGTATCCCTTCAAAAACACTCCAAGTACAGAAAAATACCCGGTGACCCTGCCAAAAATCCAGTGTGCTCCTAACTTTCTGTTGTTGGCGATGCTGCTTCTGCTGCACTGAAATCAACAATATTTTCAGCCTTTCCTGATTTCTCCTGCTCCTGTTGGTCTACAGAGCTTCACCTATTCCTACCCCTTTACATATGCACACATTGATCTATTTCTCAGCAAAACAATGCCTGAACTCCCAAGAATCTGATCACACACCATGAGTAGGGAAAGGGCTCTTGGGAGATGTACATTAGTTGCAAAAACTTTTCAAGCCTGGTGATGATGTCACAATGAATAATAAAAGCTTAACCACAGTAACAAATCTAAATTATTATTATTCAGTGCCAATAGCTTTCACAGTGTGCAACAACATGAGGGCAGACAGTACATTTACAACACAATTAAATACAGGACGAGCCAGAGGGCCCTGCTCGTTAGAGTTTAAGTTAAATAAAAAAAAAATATAGGAAAGGTAACGATTTCTGGGCTGAAAGGTATGAGCCCTGAGAAATGGGGCTCAGGGCTCATACCTTTCAGCCCAGATTTTGTCTTTGCTATTTTGCACATTGCACTTTCACTTCATCTTGCACTATCTTATTATTCATTGGTTTATACCTTGTGAATTATTATATGGTTTTATATTAAGATCACTTTGTAGGATCTTGGTTACTACATATACCAGGTAGCACCGATCCCAGCCTTTTATTCTCTCTTACTCATTTCTGGCTCCTATTTATTAGGAGTTGGTTGGTGGCAGCTTTTATACCTGTATATTGTTTTACCATTCCATAGCGCTGGTCAACCCCCACCTATCTTTACTTAGCTTAAGTGTCTGCCAGGTCCCAAAGACCCTACACATGCAAAATCTTTGTAAAGATAGCAGTGTGGAAGTTTAACCCAACCTTCTGTCCTCGTCTCACAGTTGTTCTCCAATATTGCCAACCTTTTCTTCCAATGGAGACTACAAGCTGCTATGCTGATGTACAGTATTATGTACAGTATTACACACTCACCAATCATTTTAGTGATTATCCCTACATGACCATCACAATAGGTGTTTGCCAACATAGCTAAAAACATACATACAAAAAGTATCCCGTATAGACACGGGCATAAGGAGCTATAATGCTGGCAAGAAATCTAGGCTGAGGGATATGGTAAGAAATATAAAAGATGACTTTATTGTCAAGATACATATGATGATGTCAAGATACATATAAGCCTTGTATGGAATTCACAATGACAGGACCTATGCCACAAGTAACACCAACAAAGAACAGAAGACAAAACAATCAATGTGATAACAGAAATAAGCGGCCAGCCGGATGCCAGGTGCCTCTTGCTTATAGACGGGTTTTCAACGGCATACACTATATATTGGCTATCAAAAAATGGTTGCTGAGAAACCCTCTATATGCAAGCCTCTGGGAGCTTGAGCTCAGTAAAAGAGGAGGATATAGGTGCAGATATAGGTGGATTTGAAGCTATATGGGAGGATAAGAACCCAGGCAGGTAAGGGGGTAGATTACACAAATAGTGGAAAAATGGCTGCCACCATGACCATAAAATGCATGGTGCCTGCCAGTCCTCCTGTGTGCAAGAAATAGTAACTCCTCATGGAGGTAAGTCCTGCTGGATGGTATGCAGTGGGTGAATGTCTTATACTTTCCTTTTGGGGAATATATGTTCCTATGTGGTGTTACTGGGATATTCCTGCAGGATAGATCATGGTGGATGATGATACCACTGGGGGACCGCAAGTTCACAGATGCACTAGATAAGGATCAGAGTCAAAACTGTGATTATGCTATTGAAGGAGGCTGGTAAGTAAAAGTCCAGTCAGAGCTGGGCATGAAATATATTACTCTACTGAGCTCTGGATCTGTGCCATGCACCTTGCACATGGTTCACCCCTTCAACCTCTGAAGCAATGCTGGCAGCACTCATACGTTTATTTCCCAAAGACAACCCCTGGATATGACACTGAGCAGTGCACTTAACTTATTTGGTCAACCATGGCGAGGCCTGTTCTGAAAAGAACCTGTCCTGTTAAACCACTGTATGTTTTAGGCCACCGTGCTGCAGCTCAGTTTTGGGGTCTTGGCAATCTTCCTATAGCCCAGGCCATCTTTATGTAGAGCATCAATTCTTTTTTTCAGATCCTCAGAGAGTTCTTTGCCATGAGATGTCATGTTGAACTTCCAGGGACCAGCATGAGAGAGTGAGAGTGATAACACCAAATTTACCACACCTGCTCCCCATTCACACCTGAGACCTTGTAACACTTAGGAGTCTCATGACACCGAGGAGGGAAAATGGCTAATTGGGCCCAATTTGGACATTTCCACTTAGGGGTGTACTCACTTTTGTTGCCAGTGTGTTGAGTTATTTTGAGGGGACAGCAAATTTACACTGTTATACAAGTGGTACACTCACTACTTTACATTGTAGCAAAGTGTCATTTCTTCAGTGTTGTCACATGAAAAGATATAAAAAAATATTTACAAAAATGTGAGAGGTGTACTCACTTTTGTGAAATACTGTACATTGCACAGGCATGTTCCATTGTCATCACCATCAGGATAGCCACCCTGAGAAATGTACGGCAATTCCTAGAGTGCATGTAGGTAGACAAGACATGGCTGCAATGAGGCTGTAGTCAGCAGTGTTCATACACCGACCAGCCATAACATTATGATAACCCACCTAACATTGAGTAGGTTCCCCTTTTGCTGCCAAAACAGCTCTGACCCATTGTGGCATGGATGCCATCAGACCTCCCCCCCCTTAATGTATGCTGTGGTATCTGGCACAAAGCCGTCAGTAGAAATCCTTTATGTCCTGTACCCTTAGAGGTGGAGCTTCCATGGATCAGTTTTACTGATTTTTCCAGCACATCCCAGAGATGCTCGCTGGATTGAAATCTGGATAACTGGGAGGTCAACACCTGGAACTCATTGTGTCCCTCAAACCATTCTTGAACCATTTCTGCAGTGTTCCACACATTATCCTGCTGAAAGAGGTCACTGCCATCAATGAGCTGTGCCAGCAGAACATTGTCAAAAGCCTCATGCTGCCTCCTCTGGTTTGCCTTCTTCCCATACAGCATCCTGGGGCCGTCTCTTCCCCAAGTAAGTGATGCACACGCACCCAGCCATATCTTCCCCAAGTAAGCGATGCACATGCACCCAGCCATATCTTCCCCAAGTAATTGATGCACACGCACCCAACCATATCTTCCCCAAGTAAGTGATGCGCATGCACCCTGCCATCTCTTCCCCAGGTGAGCAACGCATACACAGCCACATACACAACAAACTATGATGCCTATTTTATCTGCTTTCTGCTTTCAACACATCAGTTTTATAGACAACATGTTTACTTGCTGCCTAATAGATCCCACTGAATTTCAGATGCCATTGTAATGAGATAATCAATGTTATTCACTTACCCTGTCAGTGATCTTAGATTTAGAGTTGATTAGCGTTTGCAACAAAAGATTATAGGAAGGTGAAAATAGTATTTTGTATGAAAAAAAATGCCAGTAGTCTATGATATACATTGCTTTAGCAAATTAAATATTACTAAGTTAGGACTTATTAAGACATGCACCAGCCCTGGCCGTCCCTCTGGAAAGCGATCCGTGGTGGCACATGTGAAGGAGTCCTTAGGGTTTACATTTACTTTATGTAAACATTTGGGTATATGTCCACTTTATAGCACCTTTCCACTGTTGTTTCCTTTAATATATTGCAGTATTAAACCTCTTTGAGGTAGCTGTTACCTCTTTGCAAGCACATGATAGCATTACAAACAATCATATCAACACATTCTTTGGCACATAGTAAACTACAGCACTTATCTTGTATATATAATAAACAGCTTTATTGTTTATTACTCCTCAGGCATGAGGCATTATAAAAGAAGTGTTCTTCCTTTATCTGGGGACTTATTTTGAAACTTGTATTAAAACAATGATTTCATTGTCCTGAATTGGATGTCTCTCCTGGGCTCTTCAGTGTTAGTTTAGTTAGAACAATATTAGAGATCTGGAGATTTTGTGAATGCTCGTGTTATAAAGAGGAACTCAGGGGCAGGGGTCCAGCAGGAGTAAAAAGAAAATTAATATGGTTGGTATGATTCTCAGTGTTTGCTGCTACGCTTTTGTTGGCTTTCAGAGAGGGGTTCTGCAAAAACTATGTGTACCCTATTTAATGTAATTAGTCTGCAGTATAGGACAACTGTGCTCCTGAACAAAGTATGCTATTCATTAATTCATATTTTCAGTAATCCTAGAGACTAAATTTCTTAAAATAGGGGTCTCAAAATAACAGACTGGTTTATTGTCCTTAATACTTTAGGGAGGCTGGACTAGGTCAGTGAGAGTAGAAAATGTCCTTGCATCAGTGGAAGCAAACAATGCCCTGTCCTTGGTATTAAGGGGAGGAATAGTGCCCCATTATTGGTGTCAGTGGGAGGAATAGTGCCCTATCGTTGGAGTCAATATAAGTAATAGTGCCCCATCATTGGTGTTGATAGGAGGAATAGTGTCCAATTGTTGGTGTCAGAGGCAGGAATTTTGCCCCATGGTTACATAGTTACATAGTTGATAAGGTTGACACCAGTCCATTCAGTTCAACCTGTAGTGTTTGAGTGTGCCTGTGTTTATGTCAATAGTACATTGTATATCCCTGTATGTTGTGATCATTAAGGTGCCCATCTAATTGTTTTTTTAAACTCTTGATGCTTCCTGCTCATACCACTGCTTGTGGGAGAGAATTCCACATCCTTACCGCTCTGACAGTAAAGAACCTTCTAAGCAGTTTGAGGTTAAACCACTTTTCTTCCAATTTCAGTGAATGGCCTGTGTCTTTTTAAATTCCCTTTCATAGAAAAGTTTTTCCCCTGTGCTAGGGTCATCAGTACGGTATTTGTACATCGACATCATATCTCTTCTCAAGTGTCTTCTCTCCAGAGAGAATACGTTTAATGCTTGTAGTTGTTCTCCTCCAGTCCCTTTACTAGCTTTGTTGCCCTTCTCTGGTTGGTGTCAGTGGGAGGAATAGTGCTCCATTGTTGGTGTCAGGGGCAGGAATTATGTCCTATTGTTTTTGTCATTGGGAGGAATAGTGTCCCAAGGACCAGTAAGAGGTCATCAAAAGCCCACATCTGACCCTCAGGCTGCATTGTGCAGACCACTACTTTAGAAAATCACTTCCTGTACCTGGGATTTGCAATATAAATTCTTGTAAGCTGGTCTGGTGGGGTATTTATGGGTGCAGCAGTCATTCAGGATAAACTGAATAACCATTGTAATTTTTTGGGTGGACTGGACTCCAACCTGCTCAGTAATGTAAAAATTAACATGATGAGAGTTCCACTGTTGTTTAAAAAAAACTACGAGCATGTGAGACTGAACCAACTCCAATCAAACATTTAAATACACAGATTCATTCTATATAAGAAAGATGTTTTATTCTCCAAAGGATTTGTGTTTTTTTTTTTATGTCCAGTACTGTGATTTACATGCTCTGTTCCAAACCACAGCCAGGCAGATGACACCCCAGTCTTTACAGTGTTAGCACCTTCTTGTCCTCAAACTGCTTATTAGACAGTAAAAAATTAGCTGGACGATGAAAAAAGAAGAGAGTGTACAGCCGTCCTAGCATAACACCATTTTATTGAATTAAAACACAGCCATATAAAATGTCACTCACAATTGGAGATTTTAGCACATTTGCCTCAAGCTTAACTGATTAGCTTTTAGTGCTGCCCCCCCCCCCCCAGTTTTCTTGTACAATTTACCTTTAGATTTACCAAAACCATAATGAGATCAAACCTAAACACTTTCAATTTGTACACAATCAGGCAGGCCCGTGCACTACATAGTTAAAGGTAAATCTAAAGGAAATTGAATAAGAAAATTGTATAATGTACAGTTCATCTGAAAATATTCACAGTTCTTCACTCTTTCCACATTTTGTTATGTTAGAGCCTTATTCCAAAATGGATTCAATTCATTATTTTCTACAAACAATACCCCATAATCACAATGTGAAAGAAGTTTGTTTGAAATCTTTGCAAGTTTATTAAAAATAAAAATGAAAAAAAAATCATATTTACATAAGTATTCACAGCCTTTGCTTAATACTTTGTTGAAGCACCTTTGGCACTAATTACAGCCTCAAGTCTTTTTGAGTATGATGCTACAAGCTTGGCACACCTATTTTCGGGAAGTTTCTTCTTTGCAGGACCTCTTAAGCTCCATCAGGTTGGATGGGGAGCTTTGTTGCACAGCCATTTTGACATCTCTTCAGAGATGTTCAATCAGGTTCAAGTCTGGGTTCTGGCTGGGCCACTCAAGGTCATTCACAGAGTTGTTCCATAGCCACTCCTTTGGTATCTTAGCTGTGTGCTTAGGGTCGTTGTCCTGTTGGAAGATGAACCTTTGCCCCAGTCCTAGGTCCAGAGCGCTTATTTATAGCGCAGGTTTATAGCAAGGATATCTCTGTACATTGCTGCATTCATCTTTCCCTTGATCCTGACTAGTCTACAAGTTCCCGCTGCTGAAAAACATCCCCACAGCATGATGCAGTGAACCACCATGCTTCACTGTAGGGATATTATTGGCCAGGTGATGAGCAGTGCCTGGGTTCCATTATGCTTGCCATTCAGCCCAAAGAGTTCAACCTTTGTTTCATCAGATCAGAGAATTTTGTTTCTCATGGTCTGATACGAGTCCTTCAGGTGCCTTTTGGCAAACTCCAGGTGGGCTGTCATGTGACTTTTACTGAGGAGTGGCTTCCGTTTGGCCACTCTACCATACAGGCCTGATTGGTGGAGTGCTGCAGAGATGGTTGTTCTTCTGGAAGGTTGTCCTCTCTCCACAGAGAAATGCTGGAGCTCTGTTAGAGTGAGCATCAGGTTTTTGGTCATCTTCATGTCTAAGGTCCTTCTCCCCTGATCACTCAGTTTGGCCGTGGGCCTGCTCTAGGAAGAGTCCTGCTGGTTCCAAACATCTTCCATTTATGGATGATGGAGACCACTGTGCTCATTTCACCTTCAATGCTGCAGAACTTTTTCTGTACCCTTCCCCAGATTTTAGCCTTAATACAATCCTGTCTCGGAGGTCTACAGACCTTGGGCTTCATGGCTTGGTATGTGTTCTCACATGCACTAAACTGTGGGACCTTATATAGAAAGGTGTGTGCCTTTCCAAATTATGTCCATTCAACACAATTTACCATAGATGGACTCCAATCAATTTGTAGAAACATCTTAAGGATGATCAGTGGAAACAGGATGCACCTGAGCTCAATTTTGAGTGTCGTGGCAAAGCCTGTGACTACTTATGTACATGTGATTTTTTCCTTTTTTATTTTTATTAAACTTGCAAAGATTTCACACAAACTTCTTTCACATTGTTATTATGGGGTATTGTTTGTATAATTTTGAGGAAAATAATGATTTTGATCAATTTTGGAATAAGGCTATAACATAATAAAAAGGGGAAAAAGTGAAGCGCTGTGAATACTTTCTGGATGCACTGTATGGCCTGCTTAAGAGCTGGTGTAAAGTTGATTAAAAGAAACAAGTCAAATTCAGGTACTTATATTAGCTGCAATTTAACTGCATTAATTTGGGTTTTATTTGTCCAGATTTTAGCTTCAACATGGCTGCCATATTTTGAAGTGGTTACACTTAATTTGCTGACTTGAGTCTGGATGCTGTGACATTTGTGTTTGCAATTATCTTACAATCACAGTTACAATTGTCTCTGGTAATGACTCATCTAAAAACAAAAATGATATTGAAATCAATTTACAACTTTGACTTATCAGCACATAGAACAAAGATCCATTTTCCAGCCAATAAACCCTTAGTGTGACATTTTCAAAAGCTTGTCTCCTGTTAGTTGAGCTGCATACAATGTTCCCAAATAACTGTCACGAAAACACAAGTAGAAAACAAACTAAAAAAAGACCAAACTGCATCATGTATTTTATGTAACCTCCCTTTGTCGTTTTCATACCAAGGGCTACAAAGGCTTTTCCTGTAAATAATGTCTACATAAACTTTCAAAAGCTATTTTCTTGCTTTCTTGGAGCACACTCCAAGGCAAACTTTAAAAATGTTGCTTAACCACTTCCACACAGTGCAGTTATACCCCCTTCCTGCCCAGACCAATTTTCAGCTTTCAGTGCTCTCACACTTTGAATAATATTTACTCAGTCATGCAATGCTGTACCCAATCAAATTTTTTATCATTTTTTTCACACAAATAGAGCTTTCTTTTGGTAGTATTTATTCACCACTGGGTTTTTTTATTTTTTGCGATATAAGTGAAAAAATAGCAAAAATTTTGAAAAATAAATGTTGTTTTAGTTTCTATTATAACATTTTGCAAATAAGTAATTTTTTTTCATAAATTTGGGCCAAAATTTATACTACTATATATCTTTGGTAGAAATAACACAAATTAGTGGTTATTATTTAGTCTGTGTGAAAGTTATAGAGTCTACAAGCTATGGTGCCAATCATTAAAAATTGATCACACCTAATCACACCTGATGTACTGACGGCCTATCTCAATTCTTGAGGCCCTGAAATGTCAGGACAGTACAAATACCCCCCAAATGACCCCTTTTTGGAAAGTAGACAGTCCAGGGTATTTAGTAAGAGGCATGTTGAGTTTTTTGAAGTTGTAATTTTTTCCCACAATTCTTGGGAAAATGAAGAAATCATTTTTTTCCCCCACAAAATTGTCATAATAACAAGTTATTTCTCACACACAGTATATGAATACTTGCAATTACACCCCAAAATACATTCTGATACTCCTCCTGAGTATGGCAATACCACATGTGTGAGACTTTTACACAGCCTGGCCACATACAGAGGCCCAACATGCAAGGAGCACCGTCAGGTGTTCTAGGAGCATAAATTACACATATAATCTCCTAGCGACCTATCACAATTTTGAAGGCCCTGGAGCACCAGGACAATCGAATTACCCACAAAATTACACCATTTTGGAAAGCAAACACACCAATGTATATTCTATGAGGCATAATGAGTCATGAACATGTCATTTTTTTCCACAAGTTTTTGGAAAATGTGGAAAGAAAATGAAAACCCATTTATTTTTTACACAAAGTTGTCAATTTATAGGATATTTCTAACACATAGCATGTACATAGAAAAAATGACACCCCAAAATACATTCAGCTACTCCTCTTGATTATGGCAATACCACATATGTGAGACTTTGTCAAAGTATAGCCACATACAGAGACCCAACATGCAAGGAGCACCGTCAGGTGTTCTAGGAGCATAAATTACACATATAATTTCATTAAAACCTATCACACTTTTGAAGGCCCTGGAGCACCAGGACAATAGAAACCCCACACAAAATGACCCCATTTTGGAAAGTAAACACCCCAACACATAATCTAGGAGACATGGGCTGCAGATTGGTACTCAAGGCACTCTGATGAGCTGCAGATAGGTACTCATGTACTCTGATGGGCTGCGGACAGGTACTCAGATACACTGATCAGCTTTGGAAAGGTACTCAGGTACTCTGATGGGCTTCAGAGAGGTACTCCGGTATTCTGATGGGCTAGAGACAGTTACTGGGGACAGGTACTCCGGTACTCTGGGCTGGAGACAGGTACTTGGGTACTCTGGGCTGGAGACCGGTACTCGGGTACTCTGATTGGCTACAGAGAGGTACTCGGGTACTATGATGGGCTGCAGAGAAGTATTTGGGTACTCTGATGGGCTGGAGACAGGTACCCGGATACTTTGATGGGCAGGAGACAGTTACTCAGGTACTCTATTGGGCTGGAGATAGGTACTCAGATACCCTGATGGGTTGGAGACAGGTATTCGGGTACTCTGATGACAGGTACTTGGGTACTCTGATGGGCTGGTGACAGGTACTCGGGTATTCTGATAACAGGTGCTTGGGTACTCTGATGGGCTGGTGACAGGTACGCTGATGACATGTTCTTGGGTACTCTGATGGGCGGCAGAGAGGTAATTGGGTTCTCTGATGGGGTGGAGACAGGTACTCGGGTACTCTGGGCTGGAGACAGGTACTCGGCTACTCTGATGGGATACAGAGAGGTACTCGGGTACTCTGATGGGCTGGTGACAGGTACTCAGGTACTCCAATGACAGGTACTCGGGTACTCCGATGAAATGTACTCGGGTACTCCGATGACAGGTACTCAGAGTATCCGAGTACCTGTCATCAGAGTACCTGAGTACCTGTCATCAGAGTACCCAAGTACCTGTCATCAGAGTACCTGAGTACCTGTCATCAGAGTACCCAAGTACCTGTCCCCAGCCCATCAGAGTACCCGAGTACCTGTCATCAGAGTACCCAAGTACTCTTCATCAGAGTACCCGAGTACCTGTCATCAGAGTACCCAAGTACCTGTCACCAGCCCATCAGAGTACCTGAGTACCTGTCATCAGAGTACCTGATGAGCTGGTGACAGGTACTCGGGTAATCTGATGGGCTAGGGACAGGTACTTTGATGGGCTAGTGACAGGTACTTTGAAGGGCTAGTGACAGGTCCTCTTTTTTGGGGAGGGGGGGTAATCAGTGTGTTTTATTGTGCACTGTAATCAGTAACTAGCTGTTACCGCAATCTCCTCCTCACACATGATCAGTGTGTGAGGAGGAGAACACGGTAGCAGCTAGTTACCGTGTTCTCTGTTGACATTCTGTGACCGGCTGTGATTGGACACAGCCAGTCACGTGGTAAAGAGCCAATTTCATTGGCTCTTTACCCTGATCAGGGAAGGACTGTGTCAGAGTGACACTCTCCATCCCTGATCGCCGCTCTGCGCGCCCCTGGGGGTACGCAGGAGCAACGTGCACGAGGAAAGTGCATGTGGCCGGCTGTGATTGGACACAGCCGGTCACATGGTAAAGAGACATTTATTTAATGGCTCTTTACACCTATCAGGGATGGGCTGTGTCCCAACGGGAGGGGGGAGAGCAGCTGAAATGGGCAACTGTCATTTTACAATGCGCCGGTATGGAACTGGTTGAAGTGTATTTTCACTTTTGCAAACAAAATGGGAAAAAGACTATTTTATATTTGTTATATGGTTTTAGCATAAGTTAAAAAGTATCTTTAAGAATTGCTGGTTACCTTTTTAGGTGCTCTTTACCTGCCAAAAAATCCTATCAAGCTCTCCCTGCTTTTTAATGTTAAGGAGGAGGCTGTGGAGCAGTGTTTTACATAATTACCCTTTTCTGTACTGTGTTGGCAGCAGTAAACTAGATTTGAAAACTGTTTAAGAGTTACAAATTTCGAAGCTGGCGTCCTATGTTGTTTGTAAATGAGGGATAGCTCTGTGGGTCACTAGCCTGTGTGAGGACAGAGACACTTAACCAGTTCGGCACCAGAGCAATTTTGTTTCTTTGTCGCATACATGTAAAAATCCTCATTTTTGGTGATAAAATTACATAAACCCCAGAACATTATATATTTTCTAAAAACAGAGGCCCTGTGCAAAAAAAAGGTGATAGTTGCAAATTATGTTTCACATGATGTTTGTGCAACTGTTTATTAAATGCAAATTTTTCAGAAAAAAAGAACAAAACAACAAAAAAATGAAAAAATAAATAATGAATATATATATATATATATATATATATATATATATATATTGTGACAGGAAGTCAGGTAAATCTGGGGATGTAGTCACAGAGAGGAGACACATTCCCACCTGGTTTGGAAAGTTCACTAATTACTATAGGGTGTCGGCTGCCAAAGGCAGCAGGAAGGTGTAAAGAAGTTGAACAGACTTCAGCTGTTCAGAATGAGGAAATGAAGGCCTCTATAATTTGTCCAAAGGAAGTCCTATTGATTGCTGCCTCCTGTCGCCGTGTGGGCTGGGAGAGGAGGACAGACAGATGTGTGCCTCCCGACGCTGAGGAAGCCTGGGAGAAGGACTGCTGCCTCCTGTCGCCGTGTGGGCTGGGAGAGGAGGACAGACAGATGAGTGCCTCCCGACAAGCTGGTGAGCATGGGAGAAGACCCCCTGAAGTGATGTGCGCTAAGGAGGGTAAACAAGTGTGAAGACTACTCGAAGTGAGGTCTTGGATCGTTTCTAGGTGAAAAGAAACCAATGGACATTTCCTGTGTGAAGGGGAAATTAAGTAAGACTGAAGACTTCTCAAAGGTGAGGACATGGACTGTTTTTCTATGTGGAGAGAGAACAAAGGGACATGTTCTATATGAAGAGGAAAAGGGACATGTTAAATGAACTGTTTGCTGTGTGAAGAGATTATAAATGAACTATTGATGGTCTGCTGTAGGATCAGCAAAGTCTGCCCAACAGTAGGTTGGGGACAGACTCTTAGGTAGGTTCCAGTGTGAGAAGGTAGCCGCCCACAGAGGCAAGGATTTATTTTGTCTTTTATTTTTATTTTGCTGGTTTTGACGCTTGCAGTCTGGTGAAGAAAAATGCATTAATAAACCAAACTGTTGTTTGCAAGCACTTCTCGGCTATCTTCTTGTGAAAACGCACCCCCCAAGGGGTCATCCACACCTACCACCGAGCTAATCCCTCACATATGGTGGAGGATGCGGGCAGAAGCAGAGATCCCTGCAAAGAAGTGCATATGTTTGATGAACTTTGTCTGGTGCATGAGATTGCACAATCTATGTGTGCAGGAGAGAAGATCCTGAAAGAGAAAAAACGTGTTTTAAAGAGACAGCGGTCTCAAAATTTTTGATGAACTTTGTTGTGTCTGGTGCCAGGGACTGCACAAACTGTGTGCGCAGGAAAAGAGATCTTGCAAGAGAGAGAAAAACTACATGTGTTAAAGAGACAGTGGTCTGAAATTTTTTTTGCTGGACTGTGAAAAATTTGTTAGGGGAGTTATTGAAGATGGGGCGATCAAAACGCCTGAAAAATGCAAAGATAGATAAAATTAGAGACCGGATTCTATGGATGGAGGGGATGTTACCGTCTGAACGAGCCCCATCCATGCCTAAAGAGAGTCTACTAAAGAGGAAGGTTGTTGTCCCTAGCAACACTGATGAAACTGCTATGGAGACGCAGTGTGCTCAGATGAAAAGTAAACTCAAAATGGGGGAGATGCTGAAACAGCGGAGCTTTGCAGCTCAACAAAAGGCTCGCCAAGAGAGCATGGCAGGCTGGAAACAGAGACGCCAGCAGCCAATGGAGGCCATCGGTTTGGAGGAAACCGAGTATGTGTGCAGGGCTGAGTGGGATGCCTTGCAACGGAAAATGGAAGAAAAGGAACAAGCCTTGGAATTGCTTAAGATGGAGCACAGAAACTTGCAGGAAACGAATGAACTACTCAAGTCTCATGTGTCACAGTGGGAAGAAACCACTGCTCTTCTTTTGGTCGAGTTGCAAAAACGTCAAGACACTATAAAGGAGAAAGATACCATCCTCATGGATAAGGAAATTGAAATTCAGACTTTGCAGAAGCAAAGTATGTGTGAAATGTTGGAGTTGCGTAATCAGCTGGAAAAAAAGTCTTCAGTGTTTGGAAGCTACAAAAATAGACCTGCAGGGGGTGCAGGAACAGAATGTCGCTCTGAAAACGACATTGTCTCTCAGCGACAACGAGAAAAGTGAAAGAGAGGCTAAATTACTGAGTACTGTGTATGAGCTCACCACTTTGAGCAATGTGGTAGATGAATTGCGTACGGACTGTGAAAGTTGGAAAGGGGAAGCCCAACGTTTCCAGCAGCAGTTAAAGGAGAAAGAAGCCTGTGTGGCAGAATTACAGTCTCATTCCCAGAAGCTAGCCAATGAGGTGAAAGCTCTTATGCAGGGAAAAGGAGATTGTGAACATAAGAGGGAAAAAGTAGAGGCACAGCTTCTGGAATCGCAAGTCAAGGTGTCAGAAGGTGACCGAGTGTGTGCTAAGCTGTCAGAGAAGGCAAACCGACTGCAGGTTGAGCTGGACAATGTTACAAATCAGCTTTCTCAAGCAGACAGCAAATCTAGAAAAATTGCCAAGGATTTCTCTATCTTGGAATCGCAGCTGCAAGACACGCAGGAACTCTTACAGGAAGAGAGGTGTCAAAGGCTGAGTTTTAGCACAAAGCTCAAACAAATGGAAGATGAGAAAAATGGCTTCCTGGAACAATTAAAAGAGGAGGAGGAAGCAAAGAAAAACCTATCAGAGCAAGTCGCAACATTGCAAGCTCAGATAGCGGATATGAAAAAACGCATGGAAGAAAGCGTTGGTTCATTAGAGTGTGTTGAAGATGTGAAAAAGAAGTTTGATCAGATGCTTGGTGAGGAGAAGACTGTGTCTGCAAAATATGCAGAAGAACGCGACCGTGCAAAAACGGAGGCGCGTGATAACGAGAGCAAAGCCCTGTTATTGGCTCGCTCCTTGGAGGAAGCTCTAGAGTGTAAGGTTGAACTAGAAAGAGTTAACCAACAGCTGTGTACAGAAATGGAAGATTTGGTCAGCTCCAAGGATGATGTTGTGAAAAGCGTTCAGGAGCTAGAAAAGTCTAAGCGAGCCTTAGAACAGCAAGTAGAAGAGATGAAGATTCCGTTGCAGGAACTGGAAGAGGATCTGTCCCAAAGAGGGGATAGTGTGCCTGATGCAGTTTTTAGAAGGATCAGTGTTTTGGGGTCTGTCCTGAGTGAGCCTCAGAAATGTGATGACATGTGGCTTGAATCACCCCTTTGGAATAAACCGTTCCTTCAAAAACTTCAAGCATTGGAAAATGTATCATTAGAACTTCAGCAAACAAAGGAGCTATGTAAGAAATGTGATGATTTCTCAGTTCAGGCTGAAAACCTAGTGGAGAAAACTAAAGCAAGTGATATAAATCTGGGAGAAAAAAGCAAATGCCACCTAGTGGAGAAAACGAAGGCTATTGGTGAAAACGTGAAGCAAATGAATAAGTGCCTTTCAGGGAATATTTCCAAAATGGAACTGGTGAAAGACAGGTGGCAGAAGTTTGAGCGTGATCTTGAGATGCATTCCATGTGGAGTTCAGATGGAAAAGAGGAACTAGGTGACCTTGAGCGGTCAAATAGTTCAGCAGAAAGTGCATTGAAGAAACCTGTAAAAGAATGTGTTGCAGTTCCATGCTTCTTCACTGATGCAGAGAGGAGATCTATAATGGATACCACCCAGATCGCTGGGTTCAACTGTGTTGTTGCCTTTGACCCATATGTTGGTGGAAGGAAAGTTGATGATGTCGCTGGAAAAATGAACAGGGGTCACTTTGAAGAAATGTGTGACAGCCTGTTGTCGCAAATGGAAAGCCTTCTGCACAGCATCTTAGAGCAAGCTAAGCTCAAGAAACAAAGAGTCAATGATTGTGTACAGCTGTATGGAGAGGCAACTCAAGTCACAGAGGGACGTCAAGAGTCTCTACTTGGAACAAAGCCAAGTGAAGCAGAGGTTCTCAAAGTGTTGTGGAAATCATTTGTTGATTGCAGAGAGAGGCATCTTAAGAATGTTGAAGACTTTAAGACTAGCAAAATTGAGTTGCCTATGGATCCCGGTCCTCCATCGCGGATAGGACAAACTTGTATGCAAGAGAAACTTGAGAAGAAGCGAAATGATGCCAAAAATGCAGTGGAAGAATGTGTATATGAGATGAGAGACAAACTGTGTGACATTTATGAGAAATCTGTCAATGAAGATGACAGAAACAGTTTCATCCCTCAGCGTGAGGATAATAGAAGGCTTATCAGTGAGAGTCAAGAGAAGTGCCTGACACATGCGTGTCTGGAAATCTGTGTCCCAACCCTAGGGTTGAAACAAGAGGGGGGGGGGGTATGTGACAGGAAGTCAGGTAAATCTGGGGATGTAGTCACAGAGAGGAGACACATTCCCACCTGGTTTGGAAAGTTCATTAATTACTATAGGGTGTCCGCTTCCAAAGGCTGCAGGAAGGTGTAAAGAAGTTGAACAGACTTCAGCTGTTCAGAATGAGGAAATGAAGGCCTCTATAATTTTTCCAAAGGAAGTCCTATTGATTGCTGCCTCCTGTCGCCGTGTGGGCTGGGAGAGGAGGACAGACAGATGTGTGCCTCCCGACGCTGAGGAAGCCTGGGAGAAGGACTGCTGCCTCCTGTCGCCGTGTGGGCTGGGAGAGGAGGACAGACAGATGAGTGCCTCCCGATAAGCTGGTGAGCATGGGAGAAGACCCCCTGAAGTGATGTGCGCTAAGGAGGGTAAACAAGTGTGAAGACTACTCGAAGTGAGGTCTTGGATCATTTCTAGGTGAAAATAAACCAATGGACATTTCTGTGTGAAGGGGAAATTAAGTAAGACTCAAGACTTCTCAAAGGTGAGGACATGGACTGTTTTTCTATGTGGAGAGAAAACAAAGGGACATGTTCCATATGAAGAGGAAAAGGGACATGTTAAATGAACTGTTTGCTGTGTGAAGAGATTATAAATGAACTATTGATGGTCTGCTGTAGGATCAGCAAAGTCTGCCCAACAGTAGGTTGGGGACAGACTCTTAGGTAGGTTCCAGTGTGAGAAGGTAGCCGCCCACAGAGGCAAGGATTTATTTTGTCTTTTATTTTTATTTTGCTGGTTTTGACGCTTGCAGTCTGGTGAAGAAAAATGCATTAATAAACCAAACTGTCGTTTGCAAGCACTTCTCGGCTATCTTCTTGTGAAAACGCACCCCCCAAGGGGTCATCCACGCCTACCACCGAGCTAATCCCTCACAATATATATATATATATATAAGTACAGAATCTCACAAAAGTGAGTACACTCCTCACATTTTTGTAGATATTTTATTATATCTTTTCATGTGACAACACTGAAGAAATGACACTTTGCTACAATGTAAAGTAGTGAGTTTACAGCTTGTATAACAGTGTAAATTTACTGTCCCCTCAAAATAACTCAACACAACACACAGCCATTAATGTCTAAACTGCTGGTAACAAAAGTGAGTACACCCTTAAGTAAAAGTCCAATTTTGGCCCAAAGTGTCAATATTTTGTGTGGCCACCATTATTTTCCAGCACTGTCTTAACTCTCTTGGGCATGGAGTTCACAAGAGGTTCAAGAGGTTGCCACTGGAGTCCTCTTCCACTCCTCCATAACGACATCACGGAGCTGGTGGATGTTAGAGATGCCCCACAGATGCTCAATAGGGTTTAGGTCTGGAGACATGCTTGGCCAGTCAATCACCTTTAACCTCATCTTCTTTAGCAAGGCAATAGTCATTTTGGTGGGATGTTTGGGGTTGTTATCATGTTGGAATACTGCCCTGGGGCCCAGTCTCTGAAAGGAGGGGATCATGCTCTGCTTCAGTATGTCACAGTACATGTTGGCATTCATGGTTCCCACAATGAACTGTAGCTCCCCAGTGTCGGCAGCACTCATGCAGCCCCAGACCATGACACTCCCACCACCATGCTTGACTGTAGGCAAGACACACTTGTCTTTGTACACCTCACCTGGTTGCCGCCAAACACGCTTGACACCATCTGAACCATAAATGTTTATCTTGGTCTCATCAGACCATAGGACATGGTTCCAGCAATACATGTCCTTAGTCTGCTTGTCTTAAGCAAACTGTTTGCAGGCTTTCTTGTGCATCATCTTTAGAAAAGGGTTCCTTCTGGGAGGACAGCCATGCAGACCAATTTGATGCAGTGTGCGGCGTATGGTCTGAGCACTGACAGGCTGACCCCCCACCCCTTCAACCTCTGCGGCAATGCTGGCAGCACTCATACGTCTATTTCCCAGAGACAACCTCTGGATATGATGCTCTCAGCCTCTTTGGTCAACCATGGTGAGACCTGTTCTGAGTGTACCCTGTCCTGTTAAACTGCTGTATGGTCTTGGCCACCATGCTGCAGCTCAGTTTCAGGGTCTTGGCAATCTTCTTATAGCCTAGGCCAGTGATGGCAAATCTTGGCACCCCAGATGTCTTGGAACTACATTTCCCATGATGCTCAACTACATTGCAGAGAGCATTAGCATAATGGGAAATGTAGTTCCAGAACATCTGGGGTGCTAATGTTCGCCATCACTTGCCTAGGCCATCGTTATGTAGAGCAACAATTCTTTTTTTCAGTTCCTTAGAGAGTTCTTTACCATGAGGTGCCATGTTGAACTTCCAGTGACCAGTATGAGAGAATGAGAATGATAACACCAAATTTAACACACCTACTCCCCATTCACACCTGGGACCTTGTAACACTAAGGAGTCACATGACACTTGGGAGGGAAAATGGCTACTTGGGCCCAATTTGGACATTTTCACTTAGGGGTTTACTCACTTTTGTTGCCAGCAGTTTAGACACTAATGGCTGTGTGTTGAGTTATTTTGAGGGAACAGCAAATGTACGCTGTTATACAAGCTGTGCACTCATTACTTTACATTGTAGCAAAGTGTAATTTCTTCAGTGTTGTCACATGAAAATATTTAATAAAATATTTACAAAAATGTGGGGGGTGTACTCACTTGTGTGTGATACTGTATATATATATATATATATATATATATATATATATTTTACTTTTTTTTACTTATTTTAAACGATTTCTATCACAAGGGGTTAATAAACCCCTATGTGATAGCATTGGGCAGATGACAGGTACTCTTTTTGAAGACATTAGGGGTCTAATAGACCAGGCATCACTAAATGGCGGCCCGCGGTCCGTTTCCGGCCCCCCTCCTTCCCCCTCCCGGACCGCAGCTGTCTCGCCATTTATCAGCCTGCTCTCCTTTCAGCTGTGATGATTTCTTTGCAGAGCCGACAGCGTGAGGCAGGACAGCTCTGAAGGGAGGGCGGGAACTGCCCGAGGTAAACAGCCAGTGATTGGTTGCCAAGATGAATGGCAGTCTAAGCAACCAATCACCATCTTGCAGCTTCCTTCCTCCAGACCTGCTATGCCTCGAGTTCTCCTGGCTGTGTAAGGTAGGGGAGACATAATGTAGGAAGGGGGAGAGACACTGAGTACAGCAAAGAAGAGTACTCTAATGTGTGTGAGGGCTATGTACTATAATGTGTGTGGGGGCTATGTACTCTAATGTGTGTGGGGGGGGGGCTATGTACTCTAATGTGTATGGGGGCTATGTACTCTAATGTGTATGGGGGCTATGTACTCTAACGTGTGTGGGGGGGCTGTGTACTATAATGTGTGTGGGGGGGCTATGTACTCTAATGTGTGCGAGGGCTGAGGACTCTGATATATGTGTGTGGGGGCTGAGGACTCTGATATATGTGTGCGAGGGCTGAGGACTCTGATATATGTGTGTGGGGGGCTGTGGACTCTGATATGTGTGTGTGGGGGCTGAGGACTCTGATATATCAGAGTCCTCAGCCCCCACACACATATATCAGAGTCCTCAGCCCCCACACACACATATCAGAGTCCACAGCCCCCCACACACATATATCAGAGTCCTCAGCCCTCGCACACATATATCAGAGTCCTCAGCCCCCACACACATATATCAGAGTCCTCAGCCCCCACACACATATATGTGTGTGGGGGCTGAGGACTCTGATATATGTGTGCGAGGGCTGAGGACTCTGATATATGTGTGTGTGGGGGCTGAGGACTCTGATATGTGTGTGTGGGGGCTGAGGACTCTGATATGTGTGTGTGGGGGCTGAGGACTCTGATATATGTGTGTGGGGGCTGAGGACTCTGATATGTGTGTGTGGGGGCTGAGGACTCTGATATATGTGTGTGGGGGCTGAGGACTCTGATATATGTGTGTGGGGGCTGAGGACTCTGATATGTGTGTGGGGCTGAGGACTCTGATATGTGTGTGTGGGGCTGAGGACTCTGATATATGTGTGTGGGGGCTGAGGACTCTGATATATGTGTGTGGGGGCTGAGGACTCTGATATATGTGTGTGGGGGCTGAGGACTCTGATATATGTGTGTGGGGGCTGAGGACTCTGATATATGTGTGCGAGGGCTGAGGACTCTGATATATGTGTGTGTGGGGGCTGAGGACTCTGATATGTGTGTGTGGGGGCTGAGGACTCTGATATGTGTGTGTGGGGGCTGAGGACTCTGATATATGTGTGTGGGGGCTGAGGACTCTGATATATGTGTGTGGGGGCTGAGGACTCTGATATGTGTGTGTGGGGGCTGAGGACTCTGATATATGTGTGTGGGGGCTGAGGACTCTGATATATGTGTGTGGGGGCTGAGGACTCTGATATGTGTGTGGGGCTGAGGACTCTGATATGTGTGTGTGGGGCTGAGGACTCTGATATATGTGTGTGGGGCTGAGGACTCTGATATGTGTGTGGGGGCTGAGGACTCTGATATGTGTGTGTGGGGGCTGAGGACTCTGATATATGTGTGTGGGGGCTGAGGACTCTGATATATGTGTGTGGGGGCTGAGGACTCTGATATATGTGTGTGGGGGCTGAGGACTCTGATATATGTGTGTGGGGGCTGAGGACTCTGATATATGTGTGTGGGGGCTGAGGACTCTGATATATGTGTGTGGGGGCTGAGGACTCTGATATATGTGTGTGGGGGCTGAGGACTCTGATATATGTGTGTGGGGGCAGAGGACTCTGATATATGTGTGTGGGGGCTGAGGACTCTGATATATGTGTGTGGGGGCTGAGGACTCTGATATATGTGTGTGGGGGCTGAGGACTCTGATATATGTGTGTGGGGGCTGAGGACTCTGATATATGTGTGTGGGGGCTGAGGACTCTGATATGTGTGTGGGGCTGAGGACTCTGATATGTGTGTGTGGGGCTGAGGACTCTGATATATGTGTGTGGGGCTGAGGACTCTGATATATGTGTGTGGGGGCTGAGGACTCTGATATGTGTGTGTGGGGGGCTGTGGACTCTGATATGTGTGTGGGGCTGAGGACTCTGATATGTGTGTGGGGGCTGAGGACTCTGATATGTGTGTGGGGGCTGAGGACTCTGATATATGTGTGTGGGGGCTGAGGACTCTGATATATGTGTGGGGGGCTGTGGACTCTGATATATGTGTGTGGGGGGCTGTGGACTCTGATATATGTGTGTGGGGGCTGAGGACTCTGATATATGTGTGTGGGGGCTGAGGACTCTGATGTGTGTGGGGCTGAGGACTCTGATATATGTGTGGGGGGCTGTGGACTCTGATATATGTGTGTGGGGGCTGAGGACTCTGATATGTGTGGGGGCTGAGGACTCTGATGTGTGGGGGGCTGAGGACTCTGATGTGTGGGGGGCTGAGGACTCTATGTGTGGGGGCTGAGGACTCTGATATGTGTGGGGGGCTGAGGACTCTGATATGTGTGGGGGGCTGAGGACTCTATGTGTGGGGGGCTGAGGACTCTATGTGTGGGGGCTGAGGACTCTGATGTGGGGGGAATGGGGGTTAAGGCTGAGTACTCTAATGTCGGGGGGGGGGTGAATACTGTAATGGGGAACTGAGGACAATGTGGGGGAGCTGAGTACTGTGATGAGGGGCTGAGGATAGTAATGTAGGGGAGTGGGGTTCTGTAATGAGGGGATAAGAAGGGTGTTGATGTTAAGGGGGTATGATAACACAAAGGGGGGAGGGAACTGTGATGTGCAGTGGACAATGTGGAACGGATGCAAGGATGGGATTGTGATATGGGGCTCAGTGTCACAGGTAGGTCAGCCCATTCATTTTAATGGGCTGCACTACCCATGAGAAATGCAGGAAAACAAGTCCCTGACCCTTTTTTTAAATTGCGCAGTACCAAGCTGTGCTGAAGTGTGGCGTGTTCCTCTGCGGGCCGGGAACATGTGCAGTTTCACCTGCATTCCCCAGCTGCAGAGATGGGACCGCCTAGGAGAGGGTGCTGTAATGTAAAGGATCTGAATCAAATCACAAACATGATTCGGACCTCCGCTAGAAGAAGATTTTACTAAGCGGACCTCCATGAATTTTAATTCAGTACCCCTGTAATAGACCCTAATGTTTCCCCTGCCCTTCACACCATCTGACCAAGCACAGATAAGGAGAAAGGTGTCTCCTGTCTGTACTGGCCAGGAAAGTGTACATATGAAACTGGAAGAGACATCACTTCCGGTTTCATTGTTTGCATGTGAAATCAAGGCATGGAATGGCCTTGATCTCATTGCAGTCTTTCTCTCCTTGTCAGTGGATGTGTTCCTGGGCATTGGTAAGCACTGGACAGCCCAGGAACAACGGGAGTGGGGCGGGTCGCTGTCGGGGGAGGGAGGGGGTGTGTCACCACACGGCTGGCTGTATGAAAGTGGTTGGCAGCTATGAAGCTGCAGCATCACTTTCACTTTGAAGCCAGTCGTCGGCTCTACAAAACACACACAAGCTCAAGGCTGCTACTACCACCATCAGCTTGTAATCAAAAAGCATTTTTAAAAAGGATTTCATCACACTCACAAACAAAATTATGCAGGGCACATGCTGCTTTACAGCAGTGATTGCATTCTGCATGTTCATGTTGATTGCAGGGTGCAGAAAATGGCACTTATTAGAAAGAAGGCCAAAAGCACACTCTACTACTCTACATGCTCTGGTGAGCCAATATTTAAAAACTATTTTCTCTACATTCAGGCTGCGACTAGAATAGGGCCTTAGTAGGTGCTCACCTAGGGCCAAAGCCTCATCCCCAACAAAGAAAGAAGATAGAGCTGGATTAGTTGTTCCTGGCAGGGGAAATTGCCCAGGCAAGTCAAGTTATTTCCCTGTAGCATCTTCCCAAAGGATTAGTCACCAAAAATGCTGGAGTCAGAGCCGTTCCCATATGACCCATGTCAATATAGCGAAAGCAATAATTTAAATCTACCACTGTCAACAGTACAAAATAAAAATATGTTTTTAAATTAAAGTACTTGCTGCCACTTTCTATTGGTTTGATTATCCTTATGTGTTTCCCATCAATTGCTTCAAAACATCCCATATGACAGAGCAAGTGTCTCATATGATATAGCTTGCTGTTGATTTTCCCACTATGAATGCAAGGTGCAGACTAGTCAAGCAGACTGGTTGCTAGCTACCTAAAAGGAAAAAAAAAAAAAAAAACTTTTTTTTTGCATTCAAAATCATAAAAACAAAATTGAAATGTTTAAAAGATACCTATAGCAGATATACAGTAGGAGGCTAATGTGGGAATTCAGGAGTGGGCAAGCAGCACCTACTATCTACATACATGCTAAAGAGATGGACTTTCTATGTCTGTTTTTTTTTATGCATTCTCACATTTTGTATCTACCATCAATTGTGAAAATGCGTTTCACAACATTCACAGGTTAAGAAATATAGAAATGTGAACGATACCTTACAGAATGTAGATGTTCTGAAGCACCTTTTCTTTTTTCAGTACCCAAGACTCCTGGAAACAAGTCGGCGTGGAAAAGGGAGGAGAGGGTGGATAACACCAAGCAAGAAATACCACCCAAAGCAAACAGCTTTTCATGTACTATCTCTATGCAGGAAGAGGACTTACTCAGTGCAACATCAACATACCAGATTCCTCCTCCAAGAAGAAGCCCAGGAAGAAACAACAGAGGCAGGGGGAAGGCACAAAGATTTGATAGGTTTGCGGACTTATAGCAGAAATGTCTAAGAAGTTGGATGACAGTGAAGAACTACTCTTCATAAAGAATTTTGGGCCTGGTGAAGGAAGTGCCAAGGGATGTGAGCCGGGTTCATGAAATGCATTTCTTCATTTATTCCCCTGGTATGCTTTAACCTACCAGCCCACAGCTTCACCAACATTCCCATGAGCACCATCACCAAATACTGCACTTTTTACTCTCCAACCCCTTACCCAAATACCAGTTATCCCCTTAGGCATAATAATCTTTATTCAAACCACCTTTCCGCGGCCATGCATTTAGCTCACGGAAATTCTACCTTACCTACCCCACCAAATACTGCTTCACAGGGAATAAATGAGGAAATGCCTTTTTATGACTCTGACTTCTCTCCACCATTTTACCAAAATCTGCCTTTTCTCTATTCGTCATAGAGATTTTGTTTTGTTGCCTGCTCTTGTTCACTTTGACAAGAGCATATTTTATTGCTCGCCAGTTGTCTGCTGACACAGATCAAATGTACTTTTGTACATTTAAAAAAAAAAAAGAAGAAAAAAAGTTTCACATAAAGTACTGCAAGTACAATATTTACAACATGTGTGTATCTCTCTTTTTTTATTGTTTGTTGGTGTGCTAAAATGCCAAAATAAATAAATACATATTCATATTACTACAGTATACAAAGAAACTTACCAAGGTGTGATTATTAGTCTTTCCACCAAAGGGAATAATAATCTGAAAGAAGGTGTCCTGTCATTGCAAATGCCAAGACAGTAACCCAAGCAACTCATCAAAATTGGAAGGAAAGAAATTAAAATGAAAATAATGAATCTGATTCATATAGAGTGTCAAATACAAAATCCCCCTGATCCCAAGAACAATTGTTGCTGGTGGTAAGAGATGCATTTACCTTATGGAAACAAGTACACGCATCTCTCGCATGAGGTCAAAACAAGGCTGGAGTGTCAATACTGTGGATTCTCCATCCTCTGAACATGTTCAGCCAATTGCTAGCTAGAACACTGTCAGGTGTACAACCAACAGTATCAGAGCAACATATCACTTACATAGACCCATTCATCTGCCAGCTAGAAGATTCCTTGAACCAACAGCTAGAAATACAGTAAATGAAGAGACAGGGGTAAAGTCTGACACAAAAAACAACAAGGGATGGAAAGCAGGAATGAAGATTAAATAAATCAAGTAATATACAAAAAATTGAGCCCTCTCACTCATAAAAAACAGTAATAGCAAATCAGTGGTACTCATATGGCAAACATTAGCATATGAAAAAAATAGAGGCAATAAGAAAGCAATTGCCCCAAAGCGTCATAATATACTGAGTAACCGCGTCAATGAAAAGGCTAATTTCCCAAAAAAAATGCACCGACACAGTTCCTATCAAAAAACAAACATTTACTGAATGATCAAGAACAAACAATGATAAATTAGGTAATAATAAAGAACCTTACCAACAATATAGACTACGTAGTCATTT
This sequence comes from Pelophylax lessonae, assembly GCF_965119305.1. NCBI lineage: Eukaryota > Metazoa > Chordata > Amphibia > Anura > Ranidae > Pelophylax > Pelophylax lessonae. The sequence continues at coordinate 114,397,656 of NC_138774.1, read as the reverse complement.
AAAAACACACACAAACGTCATGTGTCTGCTGCACACACACCACTACAGAGCAATAATAAAAAAGTCAAGCACAAGGAAATACCAAAATATATGCTATGTGCAATAAATCAAAAAGGAGCTAAACAAAACCAAAATTAGAGCCAGGCTCATAGGGAATGCCGTCCCAAGGAATCTGGCATACATACTGTATAAAACCTAAAATAAGGGCTAGAGATGAACTGCGATGCTGACAGGACTACCATACACAAGCAAATTGTGGCAATATTGGGTCAGATAAGACAATCAAGATACCAATGCTCATGTGGTAACTCACTCCAGCAAATGCTGCTCATCACCTCAAAAAACCCCCAACATGAGCTGACTGAAAAACAACTATGTAATTAATGAAGTATAGTCTAAGACCAGATAGTATTGCGGAGAGTCTGAGGCTAGCAATCATACAATTAACTCAAAGCACAGCCACAAAGGGTGTATCTCCAAGGTAACAATGTACATACATACTAAGCCCAGGGACAGGGATAGAGATGAACAGTGAAGCTAATAAGACCACCACACACAGGCTGATGTGGCAGTATAGGATCAAATAAAACAATCAAAGCACCAATGCTGGTGTGGTAATTCAATCCAGCAGGTACTGCTCATCATCTCATCAATAAACACACATGAGCTGATTAGAAATGGCTATGATGTAGATGAAATGTAATTTTGAACCAGATATTGTAGCAGAGTGTCTGAGGCCAGCGGTCATGTAATTAGTTCAAGGCACAGCCTCAAAGGGTGTTTCCCCAAGATGACAATGTAGCCTGTCTAAAATTCAAAGGCCGAATGATACAAACAAACCAAACATCATGAACATCTTCTTGGGATAGATGCAGACCACCCAAATGAACATTTGGCAAATCAAGCATAGGTGGCTAAATTAAGGAGGACACTAAATAGTCATATGCGTGACACCACAATCATAATGAGCCAATATTTTGACATGCCCTAGCTAATGATGTCAGCCAGCATCCCCAACACGTAGTTGACTTTTAGCTGTCAGACTGACAATATCCTAGCCAATAAATTAATGTTAGTGTGGGGTTTCTAGGAAGATGCTGGACTTTGTTCTAGGAACCAGAGAGCAATAGTGTAAATCTAACAAACTTTGTGCAGATGAGGAGATGAGCTCATTTTTTCACGGACGTCATGTATATTCAAAGAATTTCACCTCGTGCACACTGAGATCATTATACATGGCCCAGAATTGGCCTTGCTGCTCTCTATTTGCAATAATAGGTTGGACCCAGTATCTTCATTTCTTTTTTCTCTCTTCCTCTTCCAGCAGCAATGCTGCAGATAATGCATATGCTATAAAACAGAATTTTGAAGACATGGCAATGAGCATAAAATACAGGAGACAAACACACAACCAAAATGAGGAAGCAGAGGCAGGAAATACACTTTTGCGATGTCACAGATCCTACAGCGTTTCATTGGCCACATAAAAAAATGCCTAGTTGGAAAATGACTGAAAAAATGCTTAACAGTGCTGCAAAAATACACGAATCTAGAATGAATCTAGAAAAAAATAGTTTAAAAGTGTTTGAAAAAAACAGGAAAAAAAAGCTGGAAAATGCTGACGCTGAGATGTGAAGCCTTAGTAAAGGATGGAAGATTTTGGACAAGTTTCTGTAAAAGTGATCTATATAATGAGAGATATTTGACAGAGCTGGCGAAGGAATTGGGAATACTGGTGAACAGTAAGCTAATTACATTAGGAATGCTAAACAGCAGCTTCAAGAGCAAAAAAATCTTGAAATGCAGCTAAACTGATAAAAGAGATAGGTGATCTTTGAAATATTTAAGTTAATGGTATCCACAGTTATAATTACTAGGGATAGTGTGGTAATAGTTTTATCCAGGAAAGGGATCTGACTGCTTCATGGAGTCAGGTAGAAGTTTTATCACAAACCATAGTTGTCCACAGTGGGATTGCAGAAATGTTGATTTTTGTTCCTCTGGACTAAAGCCCCGTACACACGTACTGATCGTCGGCCGAACGATCGACCGTCTTTTGTCCAGGGCTGTTGTGTCTGTTGAAAACTGCAAAAGACTGCACACGAATTTTGTCGGCCAACAACAGCCGACTGCAGAAGTGATGTCATGTGATGGTTAACTTTCCTTGTCTTTTTTCTTTTCTGAGCATGCCCAGTCTTGCTAATCTGCTGTCTGTCGGCCGAAATCTGTACTGACTGGCGAACAATCGGCCGTTCTGGTGTTGGCCAACAAAAATTTTAATGCCTGCACGACAGATTCTGTTCGGCCGAAAATGCGATGTCGGCTGTAGGAAGCATCATACTAACAAGCCTACAATCGGCCGATCGGTCGTCGGCCGAATATTTACGGCCGACAATCGGTACGTGTGTACGGGGCTTAAGTCTACAGGAGTTTATGAAAGCTTTTACTAGGTGGCTATTTGTATTGAAAAAGTTAAGTTGACCATGTAACTTTTTAGCTGTACCAACAGGAGTGGATGTAGCTTATAGACCCAGGGGAGAGTTGTGGGCCTGGAAGAATCTTCAGTATTGTTAGAAATCATTCACCTAGCATGTGTTAGAGTCTGCGAAGAGTATATTTTCCTGTGCTTTGAAAGAATTAGAACCCACCAGCCTGCTGAGATTGGAGTGCTGCTGTGAGGGATGGCAGAAGTCCGTGCAAGTAGGTGAGTGAAAAATTCAGTCAATTGCAGTTGTAAAGCTACCCCCGCAAGAGCCGCTGGGGTCTCTCACTGATTAATCCACAGCCGGTTACTCTTTAGCTTGTTGTTTCCAATAACCAGTCTAGGAGATGTTTTTTTGTATTTTATTTGGAGCCCTTGGATAGGAGAAGGGATTTAATAGATCACTTAAAATTAACTATTCACAAGCGAGAACAACTTCAATAGAACTGTGTAGCAGACTTTCAGTAGCACTATGCAGCAGGCTGTACAAAATAAAGCAAGTCTCTTTGTAGCAGAAGGAATCTAGTGGTGCTTATTCAAGACACTAGCCAGTCTCCCCTTTAGCTTACATCCAGTATGCTGACTTCCAGCACAAAGAGTGGGATAGCAACAACAGTCTCTGGGATCCCTTTAGGGGGTCTGTACTCATAAGGCCACAGGTCGATACCAGACAGAATCCATGAATATCCTCCCTCAGTCAGCTTGCAAGAGAACCATGGGTTTCAGCCTCAGTGTTTCAGGTCCTCAGGTCTCCTACCTGGGTCCGCATGGCAGCCTGTACTGGGGAGAGGAAGCAGCCCTCTCCCCACCTGGACCTCTCTCTGTAGAGGTAGACTGGACCACAAGCCCATGTGCTCTTCAGATATAAATACAGGTACCCAGCATGTCTTGGGGCACATCCCCTTCTAATTGGCCAGGGCTGTACAGACATCCATGCTCTCATCTGCCAGGTTTTCACCAACTGTCCAATATAATCCATAGCTATTGGATCAGTGTGAAACATTCAGACAGCAGCACCATAACACACCGAGTAGCCTCTGCTAAACAATCACAGCTCTCTTTTAAACAGACAGCATATCAATGTGCCTAGCGCTCTCCCTGTTAGGCAGAGAAACCAAAAACGATATCCACTCACTTTAGCACCTACCTAGGAGGGCGCTACACAGGTTGTGGTTATTCTTAGTACTGTTGTCCTGGCTTTGGTAGTTTTTGGTACAAGGCTTCCAGCAATGAGAACCAGTGTGCAAAATAGCTGGCTAGTATTTTATTCCCTACTCTAAAGCACCCCTTGACAGTTAACTTTCCTGAAAAGTTACCATATCAACAAACCCTAAAAAGAACTCAGCAATAAACTTTCCATTCTAAAGCTTAATTCATGAAGCAAGCCCTTTACACTTACCCACTTCTAAATCTAATACCTAAAGCAAAGCTCCACCCAAAATGGGAAGTTATGCTTGTTTGTAACCCCCCTCCCCCCACTCCACTGCCACATTTAGTACTTTTAGAGAGGAATTGGGAGCAGGTACCTGTCAAAACCATGGCGATCTGAGCCAGACTTCCCCCATAGTCTTCTGCAAGGCTTTACTTCCTGTTTCCTTTACTTTATATTCTGACACCTGCACCCGAAGCTGCATGAAGAATTGTCTCTCATGAGGACATTGCTGGATCCCTGGACAGGTAAGTGTCCATCTATTAAAAGTCAGCAGCTACAGCATTGTAGCTGCAGACTTAATTTTTTGAAGGGAGCAGGAGCTCCTCTTTAACTTAGCCCCTAAAAAGGAGCCTAACACTAACCTAAGCCCTAACGCTAAATTCTATTCTGCAGCCTGCACCAAGAACTCTTTGATGAGATTAGGCAGTCCTGCGTTTAATTCATACTGATGATAGTAGACAATATTTACCTGAAAACCCTCACAAAGTAATCAATTGAAGTGCCATCTAAATCATCTGGATGAGCAATTCTGTCTACAGTTGGACAAAAATTGTCATAACCATCACAAATCAGATGTTTGAATACTCATTTACAATCAGGAAATCCTTTCTCTTTCTGTAGATTACATTAACCAATTGACTCCATGGAAGATCCCCCCCCCCCTTTTACCAGGACATATTTTGCGATGCGGCCCTGCGTTACTTAAACTGACAATCACGTGGTTCCTAAAAAATAATTTTTGTGCTATAACCAAGAATAGACCTACAATTTTGAAAAAAAAAAAAATAAATAAAAAAAAAAAATAAAAAAAATATATATATATTTATATATATATATATATTTAACTTTCCGCTATAAAACATATTCAATAAAAACATGTTAAAAATCTATCTTTCTTATAGATTTAGGACAATATGTATTCTGCTACAAATTTTGAAGTTAAAAAAAATTCCAATAAACGTATATTGATTGGTTTGCGCCAGGGCCGTAGATATTTTTTTTTCCTGGGGGAGGGGGGGGGGGGAGGTTCAGCCTTGAGTACCCAGAGAACAATGTTTATCACGCCTGCCAAGCTGTGACAAATTCTGGTGTGTAAATATATACAGTGTATGCAGCGCTCCCAGCAGGCACATCTGTTAGTGAAGCAAATAGTAAACATGACTTTAATGTAAGCCAGGCCCTGCCTGTCAGCCTTGTGGATGAGACAGGTGGTCTTCCCAGTGGCAGTGCTACACTAGCCTAACTGCTGTGAAATTGACCAATGCTCTGGGGGGGGGGGGGGGGTTTGGACCCCCCTGACCCCCCCCTCTATCTACGCTCCTGGTTTGCGCAAAAGTACTATACTGAATTTTTTTTAATACTAGTAATTGCAACGATCAGCAACTCATAGCGGGGCTGTGATATTGCGGCAGACAGTCAGACACTAACTGAAACTTTTGAGACTTTGTGGGAACCAGTCACACTAATACTGTGATCAGTGCTAAAAATATGCACTGTCACTGTTATAATGACACTGGCTGGGAAGGGGTTTAACATCTAGGGTGATCAAAGAGTTAACTGGGTCCCTAGCCAGTGTATTACTGTACTATATGTGCTACTTTTACTAAGGGAAGAGATGGATTTTATTCCTTGCTTTGCAGGGACACAAAATCCATTCCTTCCCCTTGTCAGAACATAGATCTGCCTTGCTTACATAGGCAGATCTCTGCTCTGTGTGTTTTACCATTCAATGGCAGGTGAAACGCACCCCCTGCAGGTGAAGGTGCACAATCATGTATATATCTGTGATTCTGCACAGGAGAGCTGCCCTATAGCAGTAAATCTGCTATGGGATGGTCAGTAACTGGTTTATGGATTCCCGGATTCATAGTTATGTTGTAGGCTCTCAGGTAGATGCACAGGTTATTTAATTAGCAGCCCCAAAAAGATATTTATGTTCCAGATGTAGTGAAAGCTTCTTTACTTAGTAGCAAAACGTAGGCTCCTGAATATTATTATTATAGGTATTATTTAATGCAAACATTTTTTGCAGCACTTTACATATATTGCACATTTACATCAGCCCTGCCCTCAAGGAGCTTACAATCTAAGGCCCCTACCTCACATGCTTACATATGCGTACTGGGGCCAATTAACCTACCATCACGTCTTTGCAGTCTGGAAGAAGACCACAGTACCTGGAGATAAGTAGATAAGCTGCAGAGGGTTTAAAGAAACTACAGAAAATTCTCATGATACAGCAGATCCTCAAAAAAAGAGTCTTAACATAAGTATGCTAATGGCACAGCTGGCACAGTCCCACACAAAGATGTGGGCACAAAGCTCAAAGTGAACCTGTCTGATATGTGTCAAATCAAGGACTGGATTGCTCATTTAGACTGCAAGATTATAATATAAAAAAAAAAAAAAATGTAAAAAAATATATCTGACAAAGTTAAGGTGAGTTCAAAGCCTAAATGCTACCAAGGGAAAGGCGCTCAAACACCGTGATGGAAATGTACTCTTTCGGGTGGGAAACAATTTCAGCTCAGTACTATTTTCATTGTAAACATTCACAATAACTACAGAAGGAGCTTTAGGAACATCTCAGACAACATCAACATTTTCCCTGTTTTAATTTCTTGCTTTTATCCTAGCGTAAGGCATGGCATACTGTGACAGCTAGCTTGTTTCTGAATAGTCTGGGATTTGTAGTTCTATAACACCTGAAGTCACATATAAGCTATCCCTGCCTCAGTGCTTCTTCCAAATGTCTAGCACAGGACTGTAATTATTCCTTCTGCAATAAAGCCTGATTGCTCCAATTCAGGAATGGGTCTGCAAGATTTTAATTAATCTAATTGCAAAAATTATATTAATCAATATGTATTCAAAGTGGTTTAACGCAGTAACCAAACAAGCATTGTATGTAATGTGGCAGTCACATATATTTTGGAAACCCCAAAGCAAGAACCTAGGCAAACAGATTTATACTTAATTGAAATATATGTATGTTTGCGGTTTTATTTGCCAAAAAATATATTTTTTAGTCAGTTTCACAAACCCCTTCAGCTTAAAGGAGAAGTACAGCCAAAGCTCGTTTAGCTGTACTTCTCCTGGGGATCACAGGCATGCAGTTCGTTCTGCATTCCTGGGTGCCGTTTTCAACAGACAGTGAGCTAAAGCCCACTCTCGGCTGATGTCACAAAGCGGATCCAGGCTGGGGAAAGTTCACAACCATATGGTCAGGATCCACCCACATGCCTGGAACGGCACCCCGCCCAGCTTCTCAGCGATCCACTGAGAGCCTGAGCCAGCTGTTCCCACCCCTCCACAACTCAGCGCTCCAGTAAGCTGATAATCACCAGCTCTCTGCTTACGGAGTTCTGAGAACTGAGCGATCAGCACTGCTTGATCGCTCGGTTCTCAGTCTTAGAGCCGGCAGGGGACCAATGCAACATCCACCTAGGTATGTATAATTCTTTAAAAAAAAATTCACATATTTCTCTTTCTAAATGAACAGATTTAATGTTTGATTGGAATCAGTGGCATATTGTCAATGTGTGCAAACTTTGTGGAGCACATGGGTCAAATGGTATGGGGGCCCACTGTGCAAAGAAAGTGCAAAGTGCACTGTGAAAAGACCATCTGAGGCACTGCAGCTGTGCCTGTCACTGCCCACTTCCTGGCTCCTGAGGTGGCTTAGCATCATCCTGAAACCAGGCAGACAACTTGCACACACCCTCTCCAGGTCACAGGTCCCCAGTTCGGCTGAACTGTAGACACAGCAATGCCTCATCTCCCTTGATGTCCAGTGGCCACAGGACTGAGCCACACCAACATTTACCAATAAGAATAAGTGAAGGAAAGAAAAGCCTGCTCTCCACTAAATGGTAAGAGGGGTGGTCAGGGGGTGGAGCCTGGCATCCTCATCATCATTCCACTCATTGTTGGTACCCAGAGAGGAGAGGACAGTAGGATAGCAGTGAGTATGTAGTGTAAATGCATGCATAGTATGGAGCACCCAGAGAGGATAAGGACAGGAGGCAGCACATACAGTGTATATATACAGTACAGGGGACATATATACAGTATATATATATATATATATATATATATATATATATATATATATATATATATAACCAAAAGTTTTGGGACACCTGCCTTTACACGCTGAACTTTAATCACATCCCAGTCTTCGTCTGTAGGGTTCAATTTTGAGTTAGCCCACCTCTTGCAGCTATAACAGCTTCAACTCTTCTGGGAAGGCTGTCCACAAGGTTTAGGAGTGTGTCTATGGGAATATTTGACCATTCTTCCAGAAGCGCATTGATGAAGTCAGGCACTGATGTGGATGAGAAGGCCTGGAAGAATGGTCAAACATTCCAATAGACACACTCCTAAACCTTGTGGACAGCCTTCCCAGAAGATTTGAAGCTGTTATAGCTGCAAAAATTGGCCTAAAACAATATTGAACCCTACAGACTAAGACTTGGATGCCATTAAAGATCATGTGCTTGTAAAGGCAGGCTTCCCAATACTTTTGGTAATATAATGTATTGTACATCAGTCACCTCCTGTTGTGAATGACTCTGGGCCACAACTGTTATTTGCAGCCTTATTAAAAAAAAAAGTAAAAAGCAGTAGGTCATGATATTTGCATATTGTATACTAATATAATATCTGTATATTTGAACAACTGGTTCAATCTTTTGGATGTATCTGCTTATAAGTTATAGTAGCAATTTTACCTGCATGGCTCAGCAGATGCTTACTTAAAGTATACATATTGGCTAGATATTAACCTGCGCAGGGCAGGAGAGGCTTACTTTATGTATAGACACTAAGCCACACACTAGGATCTAATTATTCATATTTAACCAATCAGAGGTTTTAATCTTTTATCCAGTGTGCTGCTATCATATTTAGAAATCAGTAATGAAGAGCATTCCAATAACCTTGTTCATCGTCACAGAACAGAAAATGGTATAAAACAAATTTGAACATAACTGCTAAAGACAAGGGTCTTTGTATATACTTTTATTGCACCTACATGGACTGTGTTATGTGATTTGCCGTATTGGATTTTGGTATCTGCCCATGTTTGATAGACTTGTATGGCTGATGTTTGATCTCCAGTCTTTATTTGCCTCTTTTCTTTTCTTGATGTTCTGCATCGTGTTTCTACAATGTGGAGCTTTTATCATTTCTGCTAAGTGCAGTAGAATTTCTGTTTGTATTTAATATTGATCTTTACATTATACACCCAGACTGTTTAATGGAAAAAAGTATAGGTCTGAAATACAGTGGCGTTTCATCAATAGTCTAATCACGTTTGGGAGGACTACACCTAATGCAGCTTGAAGAGCTGGGAGGTAGGAGAGGAAGAGCAGAGTGGAATAGAGTTCATAGGGGTTAGTCAGTGTGGTGCTCAGAATCACCGACACTGACTTGTACTGGGTTAGGAAGATCAAGCTTCTATGACCTTGATTGCTGGGGTTATCACCACTGGGAGAGAAGGTGAGCTATAGGAGCAACAGTGCGACTATACATAATGTAGAAAAAGCATAACTGAAAATGACACTAAGTCTAAATGGGAAGACACTAGAGTTTTTTCAGTGACACAAAGGATTTACTGGCCAGTCCAAATAAATAGTTGTGTAAAAGCGAATCTGTAGCTATGTGAATAAATTACATTGCTGACTTCTTTTTTCAATAGCAATCTGAAATTAGAGAATTTGAAGGCTGCCATCTCTGATTTAGTCTCTAAAAATGCAAGTTGCTTTACTCTCATGCTACTATGGCTACTATCCTTTTTGAGCCACATTATTGGAACAAATATGCAGTTTAAGAGTACCATATGCATTGTGTCTTTGTTGTTCTAGGATAACGACTAAAAAAAAAAAAAAAAATACCAAAGTCCAAGACAACCAGGCAACAAGAAGACTATTGGAGTCTTTGAATGTAGCAAAACCCATTAAACTGGATACTTTTTATGCAAATTTTCAAGTCTAAAGAAAGTATGAATTTTGTCAAATAAATATTACATATATTTTAAAAAATGTTGATGATTGCCATGCAAAATTTCAGTAAACCACCACAAAAAATAGAAATTTTAAATTAAAGTGAAGATAAATATTATAAAAAACACAGCCTGACAACTTCAACTTGGTGTCTCTTATTTCCACAAATGGCAGTTAACAGAGGATCAGGGATGTCCTTTTAAAGGCTTTGCAATCCCATTCCATTGAAGACTATGGTGGGGTAATCTTGTTATTAAATTCTGGCCATTTGTAGGAGTAATAAACAAGCTATTGAAAAGTGAGAAAAATCTGCACTAGTTTCAATGGACCTATAAAGCAGCTTGCAGAATACCCTGCCATTAGATATTCATAAAACATTCTCAAAAAGTACAGCCCATGTAGAGGACTATGAGAAAGATATCTGAATGTGTACCATAAAAATAAAATATTACCTTATAGCAATATTTTCTGTGCAAATAAACGATGGTGACTGTATTGCAAAACCAGACATTACTCTGTTAAATTATGTAATTTATTTTGAAAACAAGAGGCATGGCACTGCTATAAGGCTCCTTTCACACTTGCAGACCGTTCAGATCTGCCTGTCAGTTTTTTTAGGCGGATCTGAACGGATGCCCCATGCATCTCTATGGGGCATCGGATGTCAGCGGAGACATGTCCACTGACATCCGATCCGATCCAGTCCGTCAAATCCAGACGGATGGAAACCCTATTTTCCATCTGTCTGGTGGATGGGATTGGATGGGATCGGATGAGAACGGACAGGCGGTCCGTTCTCATCTGATTCCCCCATAGAGAAGAACGGGGACCTGACATCTCTGTCTCCGCACACAGCGCAGGGACAGAGCTGCCATCCACCTGCTCAGCGGGGTTTTGGCGGATCAATTCCCCGCTGAGAAAAACGGAGTCCGCCGACGGAGCGGCAAGTGTGAAAGGGGCCTTTAGGGACATTATGTGAATCAAAAATAATCAGCGCAAGCCACATTAAACATAAAACAAAAGAATCACTCAAAATTCTTGTGCGCAAGGCTGCAAACAATCAGTGCCAAACACAAAAACACCTGTGAAAACTTAAAGAAAATAATATTGCTGCGCCAAGTCTTTCATTGGAGATAAATAAATAAATATGTTTTGTGTACAAAATATTATCACAATAACTCTAAACCAGTCCATCAACTGTGATACTAAAGTGATAAATCAATTTCTGAGCCGTGATTATAAAATCAATAATATTAATAGTCCCAATCCTCAGTGAAAATAGTGACTGAAAGAAAATCAAAAATCTTCATCCACAAACGTGATCAAAAGTGCTGCATGCTTCACTCCAGGTGCTCCTAGTGACTAGTGACAGATTAGCAGCTCACCTTAGGAACAGACTCCTGAGAGTCAATACACACTCTGGGATAATCACTGCAGTCTGGTTTGCCTTCCCTTCACCGCCTCCTGATACTCCCAGTTGTGGAAGATCTCTTGTATGAAGAGTTCTATATGACTTGAATGACACTTGGTGAAAGTACAGGCTCACAGTGATAAGGTCAATTATGCCTCACGGCTTTCCTCCAGGGTTCAGCACCGCCAGCTCTTCCATCAGCCAGGAATGACATCCACACCACCGCCCTCCTGCACCTTCCAGAGGTGGAAGGTGTCTTGGACTTTGGTATTTTTTTTTTTTTTTTAGTCATCCTAGAACAACAAAGACACAATGCATATGGTACTCTTAAACTGCATATTTGTTCCAATAATGTGGCTCAAAAAGGATAGTAGCCATAGTAGCATGATAGTAAAGCAACTAGCATTTTTAGAGACTAAATAAGAGATGGCAGCCTTCAAATTCTCTAATTTCAGATTTCTATTGAAAAAAGAAGTCAGCAATGTAATTTATTCACATAGCTACACAGATTCACTTTTACACAACTATTTATTTGGACTGGCCAGTAAATCCTTGTGTCACTGAAAAAACTCTAGTGTCTTCCCATTTAGACTCATTCAGAGGTGGAAGGTGCAGGAGGGCGGTGGTGTGGATGTCATTCCTGGCTGATGGAAGAGCTGGCGGTGCTGAACCCTGGAGGAAAGCCGTGAGGCATAATTGACCTTATCACTGTGAGCCTGTACTTTCACCAAGTGTCATTCAAGTCATATAGAACTCTTCATACAAGAGATCTTCCACAACTGGGAGTATCAGGAGGCGGTGAAGGGAAGGCAAACCAGACTGCAGTGATTATCCCAGAGTGTGTATTGACTCTCAGGAGTCTGTTCCTAAGGTGAGCTGCTAATCTGTCACTAGTCACTAGGAGCACCTGGAGTGAAGCATGCAGCACTTTTGATCACGTTTGTGGATGCAGATTTTTGATTTTATTTCAGTCGCTATTTTCACTGAGGATTGGGACTGTTAATATTATTGATTTTATAGTCACGGCTCAGAAATAGATTTATCACTTTAGTATCACAGTTGATGGACTGGTTTAGAGTTATTGTGATAATATTTTGTACACAAAACATATTTATTTATTTATCTCCAATGAAAGACTTGGTGCAGCAATATTATTTCCTTTAGGGACATTCACCATTGCAACAATTGAAAAAATAGAAACAGTATCTCTCCCTACACAAAATTGTCAGCTATCCTAAACAGCTCCAATACATACTGACAATATGCCGCGAGCTCACCTATTTATAGGCAGAGGGCTGGGTTATCTATTCCTTCAAACTATTAGCTTTTGTGACTCAGAGGACCAGGGGGCAGGGCCATGTTCTGCATTACAGATTATCATCCTTTTATGAGATGATCTTAATGCATAGGGGTTCGTTCTGAAATCTACACTTAAAGCCCAACTCCAGCCAACACTTTTTTTTGTTTTAATTTGGATGGAGAAGGGGTAGAATCTCTGACAGGTTTTAATTGCTGATGGTAATTAAATTTTCCCATATTTTCTGTCCCTCTGGCACACAATCACCCTGAGGAATAATTAGAAGCATTAGTATGTTATGCATAAACATACGGGTTTAGCTTGGATAAAAGTAGTTATGTATACACCATACCTGGCTGATGCCCCTGAAATCTGGAAATCAGTTAAAGCAGAGTTCCACCCAAAAGTGGAACTTCTGCTCATTTGCTTCCTCCCCCTCTCCGGTGCCACATTTGGCACCTTTCAGGGGGGAGGGGGGAACGGGTACCTGTTTTTGACAGGTACCCTTCCCCACTACCGGGAGGCAGCGCCGCGGCACCATCCCTCAGAAGTCTGCCCCCCTCCTCCTTCCCCCGCCGCAGAGCCAATCTGAATGTGCAGCGCGTTTCGTGCATGCGCTGTAGGGACCCGCCCATGAAGCTGCAAAGCTTTACTGCCGGGTTCCCATGCCGGCAATGGAAACATCGGCTGCGGTGCCAACATCGCTGGACTCCAGGACAGGTAAATGTCCTAATATTAAAAGTCAGCAGCTACAGTATGTGTACAGTATGTGTAGCTGCTGACTTTTCATTTTTGGAGGAGGGGGGGTAGACACCACTACCCCAGAAATCTCCACTTACTTCTGGGTCCCTCACTGAGCTGGCTACTCTCAAGCATTGTGAACACAGGAGTTTGATCACTCTGCATGGTTTATGATTTGGGGAAAGCTTTGCATTTTTAAATCTGGGAGAGGGGAAACAGGCTGTTTGCCGGGGGAGAATTGTGGCGCAGGATTTGGCTTTTGTCTGGGGGATCGTTTAACAACAGATTAAGGTAATACTTGTGTGGTGGCCTGTAAGTTAATGGAGTTTAAAGTGATACAATTTGTGACTGGGATATCTTTATGCTTATCCCTATAGTGTTTCATGAAACCTGTATACCTATTTTTTTCCCTGACTATTTGGTGAACAACTCTGAGTTTATTTCTCCTCATTGGGGTTGAGGTATGTTGATCAATAGTTTGTGTTAGTGTTTTTTCTGTTAATTAGATCATATGAAGCATTAAAAGGGTAATCTTTAGTTATTATTTATTTTTTCCCCTCTCTCCTGTTTTCATTTAAGATCTCGCTGTAGTGGAAGGAGAGTTGTTGGTTTCCACTTCACCTCCTACCCTTATTGGATGTCTTAGGAATGGGTCCCCCCTGCACCTCCCCAGCCCCTTTGAAGTTTTTCGGCTACCAGCGGCTATTTAACCCGGCTGATGCGAACATATGCGATCTCTACTTCATAATTGTACGTTTTTGTGAAATTTAAATGTAATATTATATACCTGTCAAAAAGAAATATACTTTGTATAGATCTTAAATGTAAATAGAACAGGTGCACTGCTATGGTGAGGTGAATATTACCAACATAAAATACACACTGATAAGTGAAAAAATGCAAATTGCTTCTCCCACCTAGTTCAAGTACTCATAAACTTGACAAATATATTTCTGCGAATGTGAAAGTGGTGCGCTATTCATTACAATATTAGATAATGCAGAAATCAATCAATGGAATAGCATATATTACTACTATACATATATGAGTGCTTGATCTGCACCTCAGTAACAAACATCCAAAAATACACAGTGAATATTGTGAAGAAACTGTGATGCAAACATGTAATAATTTTTTTTTGTGATAAAGAAAAATATTTGTGAGAGTTCTAGCACATGCAGAACTTCTTCTTTGCAATCTCAAAAGAGATTTGTGACTCTTCGTGCAGTGTTTCTTCAATCACAAATAATTATGTTTAATGTGCCCAATCCATTCACCTGCTGTGCACCTCTGTATGCAATGCGTGCTCACCTGATGTACAAAAAGTTTGTGCAATATAAATCTGTCCACCCGTGGGACTTCTTAGCTCTCTCTTTATTCTCCTCTGCTATAGGTTCAACAGCTCCACAGTAATGCAAATGAAAGAGGTAATCTCATCATGTAGTAATTTATTAAACATTTATTACCATAAAAACGTCCCCAGTACACTCACATTTAAGCAACGTAAATAAGTGGTTGTAAACCAGTCTCTGTTGTGCTAACGATGTATGCTCCAAGTGAGCCTTGTTCTCCAATCCCCGGCTATGATCGCAGAGCAACAGCTGAGTGTGACTTCACAGGCTCCGCCTACACATTGTGTCACTTGTCACGTGACTTCTTCAGGGTGGGAGCTCAGTGACAGACGCTGATACTAAATATTCTCCAGCATGTATATTATCGTTGCTATAGTGACGTCTTCTCTGCTCTGTATTCCGGTGTCAGAATGTCAGTGTTTGTAGTAACCCATCTGAACCCTCTTTGTAAATGCCCCTGAAGATGTCAAAAGGCAAAACGCATTGGGAGGAGTCCTGTCCTCTGCACCTTCTGGCTATCATGCTTTGCAGCTGTTGTGGAGGGGGAAGAACTCCATAGTTTGAGGGTGGTGCTAATATGGGTTATTTTTGTTGTGATGTGCAATATCAAAATTGATTTTAATTTCATGTCACATCTCCAATGATTGGAGCCTTTTTACCTCATGTTTGTATTGAATAAAGTAAGAATATTTACGTAATGTATGTGTACTTTTAGTAGCACTATAGGGGAGATCAACACCTACAAAGCCCCTTTATTTTTTCCTTTGGTGTTTAGATTTCCCATTGGGATGTGTGTTGACAGGATTGGCCAGGTCACCAATTTATGAGAAAGCTTTGCATTTTCGGAATGATTTCAAAACATTCTCTGATTAGAGGAGGCGGAGAGCACAATGCCATAGCCCCACCTTTCCACCTCATCCACCTCGTCCAATAAGATAATGCTTTCATTCATAAAAAAATGCAAAACATTCTCTGAATGGTGCCTATGCCAAGTGGTAGGGTCCTACTGTGTTCACCATGCAGGAGAACAGCTGCTTGGTGTTGGACCCAGAAGCAAGTGGAGATCACTGGAGCAGTTGTGTCTTGTTCAGTGATATTCAGTTTCCGGGGGCATCAGCCAGGTATGGTATATACATACTTACATTAGTCCAAGCTGGACCAATGTAACTATGTATAGCATACCAATGCCTGAATTTATTCTTTAACAGGAAGTGAGGGGAAATTGCTCCAATGGGCAATACAAATCTAAAAGTGGACCTCATCCTTTCCTGCTTTATCCTAGACAGTAGAAACAAATTTGGCTGGAGTAGAATATTCATTTCTGAACACTATTCCTAACCAAGCTTTATCTAATCTTCTATAAAGAGAAGATGCGCATTAAAATGCCTTGCACTACCACCTCTATGTTTTTCTCTCCTCTGTAAAACTGTAATAGCAGTGCCTGCCCTCTAATCTGTATTCCAGCAAAAACTAAATGGAAAGCTTTTATTTGTTGCTGTGCAGTAAACCAAGACAGTTTCAACAAATCATAGTGTTCTAAAAGCATCCAGCTTTCCATTATTAGAAAGAAATATTCTGTGTCTCTTAGGCACATCTGGACTTATGCTAATCAGTCCATTATCATAAATATGTATATATGGTTTTTGAAATAATGCCAATTACTGTTAATGTGGGGGTTTACCACACTAACGTATAAAATATGCAAAAAGTATAGATTAAAAAAAAAATATATATATAGAAAGCTCTTTAAATTATAGGGGACAACCTTTGCAAGTTATTTTAACCGACCAAGGGTGAAATTATCACAGCGAAGAAAAAAGGCGTAAGCTACCAGAGCAGAGCAAGAATTTTGGATGTAAATGATTTGTTTTTATTTTTCTTGAATTTGTGAAACTGTACATAGAACACACACCATTTAATGAACTGCCTTTGTTACTGAGATTCGCACAAGTTTTGTACTAGCAGCAGCAGCAATAATCAGCATCATCACTTCTGCTTAGTTGTGAAGCCACCATCTTGGCTTTACCATGTGGGGTTTGAAAATCATATAAATGGCTGTAAAGAATAACAAATGCTTTGGCGGGTAAAACAGTGCCCATATTGATATTGTAACTGCGTTGTTAACTGATTTCTGAAAATTCCACTTTAAAGTTATATTTTCCGATCATCGATGAAAAGCTGCTTTCCAAGTTCATGCCTGCCTATACAATTTTTGTTTTTCTGACTTTGGATTTGTCATTGTCCCCCATGTGTTATGCTGCTTTACCCTGAAATCTGGTACTTTATTCTGTTCAGGCTTACAATTATTTCAATAGGGAGTCTCCATTCAATCTTCCAGCTGACCTCTGCCTGCCATTTCTTTGCCTCCTAAACTCCGGCCCAACCAGTACTAGTTATGACAATACCATTGCAAAAAGGAAAACATTTTAAGGGATTTTGCTTCTCTCAACCTTAAAATGTTAATCGGGTATAGGCATACCAGTTATATTCTTTTAAGTTATGATGTATATCTTTTACCTAGAGATCAGCATTCTTTATTTTCATTTTTACTCTTTTAAATTTATTTTGACATTTTTATTTTAAAATGTTATACAGTATTTAAACCAAGGAGTATGACAGGGATGGTACATTCTGGGTAATAGTTGTCTTATCACAGATTATATGATACTCTTCGGTAAGTTTCAATTCATTTTGTACAAGCATGGAGTATATTACTTTGGCTGAATTCAACCATATGAATGTTATGGTTGCTGCAATGACTCACAGCTGTATAACATGGCTAAGATATTCTAAGCACACCAAAAAAATCTTGTTTTAAAGTCCAGAGCTCTACTTTATTGCATGATAAAATAGAAAGATCAGTCTGTGTGATCAAGCAATAAAGAGCTTTGGTCTTTGAAACTAGCTTGCTGGTGTGCTGACAACAAATCCTATCCTCAGTCTGTACAGAGAATGGTGGTATAAAACATACCTTCATAGAAGCTGTGTAGGGCCCTCTTCAACTGTCATAATCCCTGCTCTGTTGTGAAATCATATCACCCAATAATTTCAACAAAACTTGGCTCCCCTATTTAAAAATCACGCAATACTAAGTTTCTGTACCACAGTTGAAGGTTCGTGACAACTTTAGACCCAGGTTACATTATTGTTTCATGCCTAGAAATCAGATGTGCAACATAAGACTGCATTGTACACGTTGCAAGTCTGAATTAATATAAATGAGATATTACAATATAAAAAACCACCAGGATTTTACAACATTGTAAAATCTTTTATCATCAAGATGACTTAGCATAGACTGAAATTATGTTATTAGTTTATAGATAACGTGAGTGTGACTTCTGCTCTACCCATCAGGTGTTTAAAATGATGGTAAAAGGGGTAGTCTAGTTGTGTTCCCACACTGCAAAAGAATTTAGGTTTGGGTTCACACCAGCTGCGGCCAAGGCTCACAACAGGAGGTCTGGTGTGTCCTTGTTCCTTGTTTTAGGTGTGAATAAGGTCCACATTTGTTGCTTAATTTGCACCTGAAATGGACCAGAACCCTTTTCCGGTTTCGGACCGTGGTCACCCTGAAGCTGTGTGAACTGGCTCCATTGAGAGCTGGTCACACTCTCCTGTCATGCTAATTGAATGCTGGGAAATCCGCATCCAATTCGCATCAGTGTGAAACCAGCCTAAGTGGTAATGTGATGCCACGCTACCCACCATACACAAATACAAGCAATAATAAAATGTAATTATTAGCGATGATAAACCACAGCCAGTTCAATCTGTGCCCGGGATTGGAGGCGGGCAGATCAGGGGAGTAGGGGTTTTTATGCTCTTGGACAAGACAAGTGTTAACGGGGCCCAGAGTGTTGCCGATATGGGGGAATAACTTCTAATGTCATAAAAGATTCTGTATGGTGCGATAAATGGCTGGTGCCAAAAAGGTTAGCGTTGAGTTAGGTGGAAGTTAAGAGAGCCTGACCCTACATACCAGTGAAATCTGGTTGAATGATATGAACAGCCTCTAGTGGGTAGGAGATGTTGAAACACCTTGGAACTGATGAGACCTTGATGAACTAACATAACAAAGCATCATTACATCTAATATGAGGTGTGAGGTGGGAGTTCTGTGAGCACAGAGGTGTCACGAGTTGTTTGAAAGTTAAAAGGCACCTTGGGAACTTGTTCGGTGTTAGATGACATTGTGACACTAAAGATGTCATCCATCTATAGTCACTGAAAGGACTTGGGAGGCTTTTTGTCAACGTGGCATTGAGGCGATCAGCCTGTGGCACTGCTGAGGTGTTATGGAAGCCAAAGTTGCTTTGATAGCAGCCTTCAGCTCATCTGCATTGCTGGATCTGGTGTCTCTCATCGTCCTCTTGACAATACCCCGTAGATTCTCTACGGGGTTTAGGTCAAGCGGGTTTGCTGGCTAATCAAGCACAGTGATACCATGATGATTAAACCAGGTATTGGTACTTTTGGCAGTTTGGGCAGGTGCCAAGACCCGTTGGAAAATGAAAGCAGCATCTCCATAAAACTGGTCAGCAGAGGGAAGCATGAAGTGCTCTAGAATTTCCTGCTAGAGGGCTGCACTGACTTTGGACTTGATAAAACCCAGTGGACCAACACCAGCAGATAAAATGGCTCCCCAAATCATCACTAACTGTGGAATCTTCACACTGGACCTCATGCAACTTGGATTTTGTTCCTCTCCACTCTTCCTCCTGACTCTGGGACCTTGATTTTTAAATGAATTGCAACATTTTCCACAGTCCGTGATGGTTTGGGAAGCCATGTTATCTGCTGGTGCATGTGCCTGGGTCTGATCAACTGTGCCACACTACAAAAGCAGGCTGGACTCTGTGGCAGAAAAGGCGTCTTTATGCCAAAAGATTTACCCCCCTTCATGACCAGGCCATTTTGTGCAATACGACACTGCGTTATTTTAACTGTCAATTGCACTAGCCTGTAATGCTGTACCTCAATGAAATGTATGTCATTTGTTTTCCACAAATAGCGCTTTCTTTTGGTGGTATTTGATCACCCCTGGGTGACAACTTTGAAATAAAAAAACGTACTTTCTGCCTTTAAAACATATCCAATACATTTTTAAAAAAAAAATCAAATTTCTTAATAAATTTAGGCCAATATATATTCTGCTACATGTTTCTGTTAAACAAATCCCAATAAGTATATACTGTAATGATTTGTTTGCACAAAAGTTATAATGCCTACAAACTATTGAATATATGCTGCGATTTTTTTTATACTAGTAATGGCAGCGATAAGGGACTTATATCAGGACTGCGATATTGCGGCAGAAAGTCTAACATTAACTGTCACTTTTAACACTTTGTGGGAACCAGTGACACTAATACAGTGACCAGTGCTAAAAATATGCACTGTCACTGTACTAATGACACTGGCTGGGAAGGGGTTAAATATCTAGGGCGATCCAAGGGTTAAATGTGTGCCTAGCCAGTGTTTGTGTGTACTATGTGTGCTGTTTTTACTAAGGGATATGATGGATTTTCCACCACTTCTCCCCTGTCAGGACGGAGCTTTGCATTATTTACATATGCAGACCTCTGTCCAGCCTCTCTCCTTGATGATCAGCCGGTGCTGGTGGAGATCCATTGGCTGGCACCCACTGATCGGCTTCTGCTGTGACTAATCACAGCAGAAGCAGCGTGACGGCGACAAGCGCACATGCCCCCTACCTGGACATGCAGAGCTGCGTATATATACATGATTCTGCACAGAACAGCCGCCCTGTAGCAGTAAATCTGCTATGGGGTGGTCAGCTAGTGGTCGCCACGGACTTCATAACATTGAAGTCTATGGCGGTCGCCTCCTGGTCGCCCCAAAGAAGCTCCGGACCCTTTTTCTAAGTCGGAGCGACTTGTGTCGCTCCTATTAGAACGGGTCCTCAGCTTCCCTATGGGAGGCGACCTACGGCGACCTGTGAGGCGACCAGGTCGCCTCACAGGTCGCCTTAGTGTGAACGGGGGCTTATACTTACCTGCTCTGTGCAGTAATTTTGCACAGAGCAGCCCCGATCCTCCTCTTCTCGGGTCCCTCTTTGGTGCTCCTGACCCCTTCCTCTTGTTGAGTGCCCCCAGGGGCACCCAAGCCAAGTCGCAGCTCTGTGTGTCCATTGAGACACGGAGCCGAGGTTCGGCCCCCGCTCCCTCCCTCTCTCCTGATTGTTTAACTGACCTTAAATGACAGCAGCATTAGCCAATGGCTCAGCTGCTGTGTCTCAGCCAATCAGGAGGGAGAGTCCCAAACTGCAGAGGTACTTGCTGAATAGAGATCGAGCTGGATAGAAATAGAACTCAGGTAAGTATTAGGGGGGCTGGAGGGGGGGGTAGGCTGCTACACACAGAAGGTTTTTTATCTTCATGAATAGAGTGCATTAAGATAAAAAAAGCTTCTGCCTGTACAACCACTTTAAGTATTCTTGTTATGTTTTCTAATATTATTACATTTGTTATCTGTATCTGTCATTATTTAGTTAAATGTTATACCTACAAGTGTTTGTGGGATCTCTCTTTGCACATCACGAATACAATCCCAAAAATGTAAACTATCACGTAACCATAATAAAGCAAACAGTACCTAAAACATGACTCCTTTATATATGTTGATATTACTCTCCTACTATTGAATCTCTTCAAATTTGCTCCAGCTACATGTTCTGTGCTTTACATGCATTGTTATTGCATACGTTTGTTTTTACATACTGTGTTATATTGCGACCTATGTCACCTTTGGTTACTATAGAATTTGTGTGCAATATCTTCTGTATACATGTCCAAAATCCAATAAAAAAGTATTGAAATAAAAAAAAACACACAGTACCAATGCCACAGTTTGCAATGCAAAGTACTTTCTCATATGTTGTAATATTGCATTTTTAACTATCATAAATTATAATAACACAGTTGGTTTGATATACTGAACGCAAACAGACTGTGCACTTTGCAAGTGTAGTTGAACTCTGCAAGTGCAGTTGATCCAGAGCTTAGAAAATTAAGGAAAGGTCGTTTCCCACCTTTGAATTTCCACTGTTGTTAATAGACATAAAGATACCAATGTATACTGTATTCTATAAGACAAACTTTGTTATTATGATTGATTGATTAATTTATTCTTGATTTATAAATTGTAATGCCGATGCTATGAACACTTTTCCCTCATCCATGTCCACCAAGAATCGCACCCGGCACGGAAAGCCCCGGTATTCAACAACCGGGGCTTTTAGGAGCATAAGAGGGCGGTACAACTTGCACTCTTCTTGATTCCCCCATGGGTATCAGCTCCCTTCAACGTGTCGGCGGCTGTTGTAGCTGTACACGGCCGGACAGCCTCCCAGATGCACGCGCAGCCTCTCCCGGCGCATGCGCAATAGGAATATGGCCGAATGATGGCCGTGACATGTGGTATCCTGTAGCGCAGTACTGCGCATGCGCGAACCGCTATAAAAAGCCGGGGGAACTGAACAGGGTGTCACTTCCCTCGCAGAGAGGGAGAGATGAACACCGCAGGAAGCGCTGCCGATGGATCACCTGGAAGACTGCTCTAAGACTACAAAAAAGTGAGTTATATGTGGAACCATGCCCGCAACTCCTCCACAAGTTTAGGAGGAATCTTTTCTTTGCACTCCATGATCTTTTTCCACAAATAAACTTCTCGCTTACAACTAAATTGTCACTTATTTTTCTTTCTTTGATAGTCCCTTGGTAAAAACCCTTTGACGGAAATTTTTAAAGTTTTTGGATTCACCCAGCACAGCTGCAAATCTCTGCAGCCTAGTCTGTGAGTAACACAAATCTTTATACAACACTATTATGGGATACCAAAATAGGACAGAATACTAATCTCCACACTATATACCATCCTCCGAAGCAGCACCTCCATAAGTTCTCAATGTGATTCGGGGACCAGAGGGAAACGGTCTTCTTACATGGATCAGGCAAACAAATGATATGTATGTATCTGATCACTTTGCACCTAGGAAAATTATCCCTTGGTTTGCATACGTGTATTTGAATATATTTTGCTGTAATTGCAGATATGGTAATAATTCCTTGATAAAGGCATACTATTGAAACCAATGCCAAAACGCGTTGGATGTTTTTCGGATGTTTTCTCTGCCTAATTCCAAGCCTGATCACAAGCATGGAACAACAGAGAAATATGTTCTAAAAAGTCACCATATCACCTCATGTCACAAACTTCGATACTTTTTTCACTTCTTCACCAATGGGCCTTTAGCCCAACACACAGAATATGTGTACTTGTTTTAAATCTTCGTTTAAAATAAATTGTTTTATTTATTCATATATTTGCAAATTCCATCTTTACTCGCCCGTAAAGTCCCACGTTTCTTTGGTCTGAGGCACCAAAACCATACAAATTAGTTTATAAGGGATGTTGGCCAACAATTTATTTTCTGGCCACTGAGAGAATTGCAAACCCTTTTAAGAAAATTAAGGAAAGCTTTACTTTGCAAATAATACCCAATCACATGTGAAAAAAAAAAAACTGATTTTTTTCTTGCAAATGATTGGATGATGTTAGTCAGCAGTGCTTCCCTTCCTTTACTAAACCCAGGAGTAGCTGCACTTGCAAAGTACACAGTCTATTTGTCTTTAGTAAATCCATCCCAATGGGTTCATTTGAGAACAAGGGACATCATACCATAATTGTTAACCAAAACAACATTGTACAAGCATATTTATTCAAAAGATACATATATTTATTATGAAAGCAGAACAGAAAAATACAGATTTGTATGTCAGATCTATCTGTCCCAATGCTACAGCTCTGTGTAAAATGCCTTTGTGTATACTGATCAGAGGCGACACTGCAGTCTCCTTTATCTGTGAAAAGCAGACGTTCTCCTTACAGTTATGACTGACAGAGATGCAGAACATGATCAGATGAGCACATGAAAGGCGCTGGCTTACAGTCCTAGGCAGGGAAGCTGAACATCTTTCAGCATGATTGTACGAGGTCAGATACTGCCTTGAGCATCTTGAGCCTGTTTGGTTCATTTCAGCCACACAGTGACAAATGTTTGTCTTACTCAGGACTGGCAAATACACAACAATGTTTTTTTTTTTTTTTTTTGTACATTAGTTTTACTAATTTGCTGTCTTGCAGCAGCAGATGTTATTTGTACTAGAGAAATGTAGTTTACCTTCTATTACCTGACTACATTTTTAAGTACATTTTGAAGAGACATTTTTATATCTGGTCTACAAAAGTCCCTGCAATGCAATGTACAAAAACACATCTTTAAAATGAATTAACTAAGCATTATGTCATTTTAAAGTGTTGTAAAGACTACAGGTCTTCTACCTTAATGCATTCTCTGCAATAAAGTAATTGTAAAGTCAAATTTTTTGTTATACTTACCTGCTCTATGCAGGTGGTTTTGCACTCAGTGGCCCGGCTCCTCCTCTTTTTCGGGTGCCTCTTTAGCTCTCTTGGCCCCTCCCTCCTGTTGAGTGCCCCTCCCCCACAGCAAGATGCTTGGTATAGTGGTACCCGAGCCGAGCCAAAGCTTCCTGTGTCCATTTAGACACAGAGCCAAGACCCGGCCCCGCCACCCTCTCTCTCCTGATTGGCTGAATGATTTTAAATGACAGCAGTGGGAGCTAATCAGGCCACGCTGCTTTCTCAGCCAATGAGGAGGGGAGTCCCAGGCAGCTTAGACACTCCTGCAACATCGATGGATAAAGATAGGCTCAAGTAAGTATTAGGGGGCTGCTGGACACAGAAGGTTTTTTTTTTTTTTTATCTTAATGCACAGAATGCATTAGTATAAAAAAACCTTCTGCCTTTACAATCCCTTTAAAGTAAAAAACCTTCCACTACCAGTGCCCCCCAGGCACCATCCCCCCCCCCCCACTTAAACACTTGAGTCCTGTATCAATCCAGCGCTTGTGCCCAGCTTCAGTTCTCTCCCCGCTCTCTGCTCCTGCTGCTGTCAGTCAAATAGATCACGTGAAGCGGGAGCGGAGGGAGGGGGTGGGGCTGAGCTGTACTGTGTGTGTCTACCGTCGCACACAGCCCAGACTTGGAGTGAGCCAACAGGGGATGAGTACGGGGGGGGGGGGGAGAGAGAAGGTTTAGTGCCACTCTGGGAAAAAGCAGAGTAGGTAAGTATAACATGTTTTTTTAATAACAAAAAGCCTTTACAATCACTTTAAGCACAACAAGTAGAACTTGGCCTTAATTCATTGTATCTTAGCATCCATTTTGAGCAACTGCAGTGATAAAATCAGTTACAGAGTAAGCTACATATAGTGTATGTAGCAGTATTTCCATGCATTGGGCCTGATGTGGGTCTGCCATTGTTACTGGAAATGCCAGCAGCCCCTTTAAGCTGAATGGGACACTTTGAAGAAAAAATGCCTTTCAGCGCTGCCTTGACACCGGCTGGATGCCGACCAACGCTTGCTGGCGCTTGAAAAACGCTGACTTGCTGAGCTGTACTTGAACTTGACTTCTGACACTCTTGTTAGCTCAAAAGTCCCAAACACTGCTCATCAGAACTAGTGTCCCCATCAAAAGATTTCTCATCTATTACTGTTCTGCTGTCAACCCAAACTTTGGAATTTTGGAATTATTTTCACTTTTCAATGATAATGGTAAACAGGACAAATAAAGAGGGTGAATCTCTCAAAGGGGGGCACAGACAGCAATACAACATGACAGGTGTCCTAATCCCTCTCCACTCTATT
This sequence comes from Pelophylax lessonae, assembly GCF_965119305.1. Lineage (NCBI taxonomy): Eukaryota > Metazoa > Chordata > Amphibia > Anura > Ranidae > Pelophylax > Pelophylax lessonae. The sequence continues at coordinate 114,372,182 of NC_138774.1, read as the reverse complement.
CAAAACAAAAAAAAAAAAAAAGTTTGCCTTTAGTTACGCTTCAAATGTCCTTCTCTTCAAGGCCTCCAGAAGAGGCTCTGAAGTTTGGTGGTTCCAATAATCTTGAGCTGTCTTTTGTTTGCCATCTATTTTGGTTTAGTAAACTTTAATTAGGTTAAGAGAAGTATATATTTTTTTATTTTTTTTTGCAGAATCATTCTTACCAAGGTGGATGCAGCATTAAGGTTTCTTCTGCAGAGGAAGAGGAAGTCCTGAAGATAGGATAAGAATGGTGAGGACACCATTGCCAGAATAAGGGTCACAATCTCTTCACTCTTTCCCCGCCTTGGGAGTGTGTGTGTCTGTGTGGTGAGTTGGCTGGGTAACAGTTTATACTGTATAAAGGGGAACTGATTTTATTTTTATTTTCAGAACACTTAGACTGAATCTGACAACTGCTACATACAAATATTTTTCCTACAAATACTGAGATGTCTGTGCCCAGCACAATTTTTTGACAATTATTTCCTTTATAGTGGCATAATATACCCATTAGATTGTTCCAACAAACAAAAACAAAGTCTATGTATGAGAATCTGGGTCAGACTGTTCTCTGCTATTTGTATGAGAATATTGTACAAAAATGTATATGGCAGCAAATTATACATTGTAAACTTTTCCGGCTTTGTAGCTTGTTTATTCAGCACTGAAAGAGAACCAGTTATTATTCACTCTTTAAGATCTTGTTCACACTTCATGTAGCGGGAATTTGTGTTACTGCTTGCAATTTTGTGTAGGGAATTTTCAAACAATTCTACATGTCACACGTAGGGCAGCCTATTCACTGAATGTGCTGCCCTTTACATGTTTGTCACGGCAAAGAAGCTAAAGGGCCACATTTTTGCCCTGAGCCAGGCACGTTTTTACATGTGCTTTGCTGTGATTTTCGCTTGTTTTGCTGTGTGACAATTCGTACTGCATTTAGGGAAAGCCGTTGGCACCCAAATACGCATCATGTGTTTTTCTGTCCTGCTCCAGTGGTGACATGGTAAAACTAAGATAAAACACGATACACCAATACACTTTGATTCTCCAATAGGTTACTTTAGTTGTCAGCAAACTAAAATGGTGCAAACTGCAATGGAACAGCAATATTATTAAGAAAAGTATACCAATATTACTAGACACCACTATAAATCAGAATATTAACAATTCCCATTGAAATAGGAATAACTCTCACACCTTAATGTCTTAACCGGTTGCCGACTGCGCACAGTATATTTACTGCGGCAGTCAGCCCCGGCCAGGCAGAGTGACGTAGGTCTACGTCGCTCGCCTGTCACCGGGTTTTGAGCCAATAGCGGGTGAGCGCGCGCCCGCCTCCGCTCATTCCCGGAGGAGTGTGGGCGTGTGACCGGCGGACCCAATGTCCGCCGGTCACACTACGATCGTCGGTAGAGCGGGAGAAAGGCAGTTTGGCTTATGTAAACAAGCCGCCTGTCATTCTCCCCTGTGTAAAAATGGAGATCAGACGGTTCTACTAGAACCGTTGATCTCTGTTTTTACACTAGTAGCCATGTCCCACTACAGTTAGAATCACGCCCCTAGGACACACTTAACCCCTCCCTGTCCAATACAGTTAACCCCTTCCCTGCCAGTGTAATTTTTACAGTAACAGTGCATATGTATAGCACTGATTACTGCAGTAATGTCACTGGTACCCCCAAAAGTGTCAAAAATGTCAGTCAAGGGTCCGATCTGTCCGCCGCAATGTGGCAGTACCGCAAAAAAAATCTCAGATCGCCGCCATTACTCGTTAAAAAAAAAACACCAAAAAGGACAAAAATCTTTCCCTTTGTTAGTAAACGCGATAACTTTTGCGCAAACCAATCAAAATACGCTTTTTGCGATTTTTTTTACCAAACATATGTAGCATAAAACAAATTGGCTGAAAATGTTAAAAAATTTTGATTTTTACATTTTTGGGGGGGGGGGGGGGATTTCATATAAAAAAAAGTGAAAAATATTGTTATTTTTGCAAAATTTACGCTCTTTTTTTGTTTATAGCGCATGATCAAAAAAATCGCACGGTGATCAAATACCACCAAAAGAAAGCTCTGTTTGTGGGAAAAAAAGGACGTGAAATTCGTTTAGGTACAGCGTCGCACGACCGCGCAATTGTCCGTTAAAGTCACGAAGTAAAAAAACGCAAAAAAAACCCTGGTCAGGAAGGGGGTAAAATCTTCCGGGGCTTAAGTGGTTAATGTTTCCCTCAGCAGCAGCCTGTATGTCAGCCACACAACTGTCCTCTGTGGAGTCTGGTGGGCCTCTCTCCTGCTCCCCCCCCCAGAACCACCTCTCTCCTTTCACAGTCAATCTCCCTCCTACCAGAGCAGCTTGAGAGATTGTGTCCCTATCATGGCTCTCCACTCTGGGGACTGGGGACTAGGGACTGCCCCCCCCACCAACAGCCCCTGCCAGTCCAGTTAGCAGGACATACTGTTTCTGTACCATGCAGTGGTCAGTCACAGTCCTCCTATCTCATCTATTCTCTGTACAGCTCCTGTTTGCTGCAGTGAAAAAAAGAGGAAACAGCACTGTGATCCAGCCTCCTTCTCCAAAGCCTTGGTTGTGCAACAGTCGCTCCTTACAGGGCCAATGGCTATGCCTAATCATAATGGGGACAGAATCAGCTACAGTTAACCTATGGGCAACATTGCTAACTACTCCTCTGTCATTTGCTTGCCTTTTTAGGTACAACTTTCAAGGTTTTGTTCCTCTTCAAAAAAAAAAGAAAGAAAAATCATTACCCCAAAATGACAATTAACGCTGAAATGCACTTACTTACAGTTTTGTCTTTGCTTTCAGTAGAAAAGCAGCTGTTCATTAAATGTAGATGTCAAACACTTGCAAATCTACTGCACCTGCGCCACTCTCTGCCTATTCTTGAAATGCAAGATGGAGGATTTAAGACTGCCCTGGGTTATGTCATGATCCCTTCTCTTGAATCATCACTATCAGATAGCTATGTGGGTACAATGGGTGTATATGTAAGTTTATTATAGCTGGCACAAACTGTGAACAGATCTGCATATCCTAGACTAGGAGTGAAGGACATTTTAAAATCTGTTGGATTGATTCAGCTGTTTCTTTTTTTAATATTTGAATGTAGTTCCATCTTTTGGGGAAACCAATAACACAAATAGAAAATTTGATTTCTGTGTTTTAGCATTCAGTACATCCTTTGTCTTCATTATGCTTCTTGCCCTTACAAAGACATTTTCTGTAATATTCTTATTATAGGTTCCAAGTCATAATCCCCCCACCTTCATTTCACAGAAACATTCTTTGTATGTTTCTATTAGTTACTCTTTAGCTCTAGTTTCCATTCTCCAGCTCAGGACCTTTGTTTGAGTTTTGTTTTGAGCACCCAGCTGATTTTCTTCCTTTTTTGTCAGGCTCAATGTTTCTGCTGAGTAGGGTACTATTGGTTAATCATTGTTCTATATATAGTAATGCTTGATGTTCTCGATAGAGAGTCTGAAATATACATTACCTAGTGCAAAACAGCGATTTGCTGCAGCTGTTCTAGCTTGTACTTCTGTTTGTATATCATTATCGTCTTTTATTAGAATTCCAGATACTTGAAAAATTATGTTCTGCAGAATCTTCAGAATCAGGTCTTCAGGTCAGCAATGTCTTTTCATCTTGTTTTCCTTCTGTAGGCTCTCAAATATTCAGTCAAATATTCAGTCTTCATACACGTTACTTTCCATCCTTTACAGTTCACCCAAAATATTAATATCCTTCCCCATCATGCACCACTGGCAAAAAATATTTCTAGTGGTTGGCCAAAGAGACATACAGTAAATATTCATAACTCAGGTTACTGGATCCTCTTAGACCTTGCCATGGTCACTGCCCAACAAAGGCACAAGCAAACATAAACACTAGCTTTGGAAAAACCTAAGCAAAGCAGAATTATCAATCCTCACTCAGGATGATTATAGTCCAACAGCACTAAAATTAGGCTAGAGACACTTCTGCATAGTTCAGTGTCTCTACATAATCCATCATTTCCATCAAACACTACTTTTGTCATTAGGACTAATAAAACATGCTTATGCTAACAAGTGAGCTGGTCTATTAAATTTGAATACTGTATTAAAAAGGATGGTTGATAGGGCATTTCTTTGCTTCAGCCTTTTTTGTATGGTATGCTCATGGTAAAGCTTTTATTGTACTTTCCCATAACTTCCTCCCAGGATTATTTTTATTAAAATCTGTCATTTAGTTCTGGTGCTCCATACATTTTTAATGCTTTATGCAGGACATTTCTTTTGCTTTCTATAAAATCACTGAACAGCAGATGAATGTCTTGTTATCTAAATTCATATCACTTTTTTTTTTAAGAATTCTTGTATGCTGTAAATCTGGTCTATGGCACTCTTATCCTGACAGAATCTAGATTGTTATTCTGCAAACTGTGTTGTCATGCATGGAAAGAGACATTTTGCTGTTGGGTGTTATTATTGACTAAACTGATACGAAGTAGGCTTGGCACTCATGGCTAGGGTTTGCAAGGCCAGTTATCAGGACTGATGAACTGAGTCACTAGGGTATTACTAAAGCTGAAATCCGATTGGTTGGTATAGCCAAAAAAATGCATTACTCCAGTCTATAAATCTCACACATTCAGATAATTGCATGCAATAGGTAACATCTTAATTAGAGATGAATCCCTATAGAAAAAAAGGCTTTTATGTACAGGATTTATGAAAACAAGAAGAAAGGTAATTCTGACCAGATTATGAACCTTAATGGGCATGATTGCTTTTATACGATTTCAATGTCTTCCATGCAGTTTGTTTTTGTTATTTTATGTTGTTGTAACTGCCCTAATGGCCTAGGTTGTTGTAATTAGATTAAATCTAGTAGTGGCTTCCAGGGGTGTTTGTACAGGGGTCGCAGGAATCGCAATTGGAACCTGGCCCCCTGTACACCTGGAAAGAAGGGGAGGCTGGAGCAGCATATATCTGGTAAAATAGCCTTTGAACTGCTGGAGAAAGGATACTGAGGGGATTGGTTCCTCTACATGCTGCCCAGACGCCCTTCTATCCACCCCCTGCTGTACTCAGCTCCTGTGTACTCCCCCTCAGCACTTTAGACCCCTGATATTTCAACAAAGCCCCCCAATGGGGCTCCTAAAAAAATGTTAAAAAAATTGTAAATGATTAAATAAATAAAATCAAATGTTAAAAAAATAAATAAAAAACTACCGACCAGTGGCAAAACTACCAGGGTCGCAAAGGTCCCACTTGTGATAGGGCCTGGATGGGGGTCAGGGGGGTCCTTTATAGTTACTTGCATTGGGGCCCTGAAGATTCTAGTTATGCCTCTAAAGGCTCCATTGGTTATTTTAGAAGGTGAGCCTAAATTTGAGTAAATGTGATATTAAATTTAGTCTTTCAGGATATTTTTTACATTAACATGGTCAGCATGGTAGGGCAGTTAGCCCCTACTAGATGATATAACCTAACTGTCAAAGTTTTTTTCATGAGAGCTTATACTGACAGTATGCTCCTTTGAGCAGGAATTTATTAGTATGTCTAAAAGAACAGGAATTATTTCTTATGGACGAAGGCCTTGCCATTGTACAGGTATATTGTATTCTAAACAAGCAGCATACTAATGATTATGATGTGTGCAGCACATCAGTGCTGGTAGCAGGTAAGCAAAGGTAATCCATATCAGATCATAAGCCCTAATAGGCAGAATTCTTGTGATTACACTGGAAGCTCTTAAAGACAAAATTCCCCTTCTTAGATTAGATTGTAAATCCTTATCTCATTGTAAGCACTTATGAAAAGGGCTTTCCATGGTATGTTAGAATCTTACGTTTATGATGGATTTTAGAATACATGTATTCTTGCATACATTCTTATCATCAGAGACTTCTCTAATGCATTCAATAAGAGTTCTCTAATTCAAACCTATGTATTTTTCTAAGTGATGTACTGCTCAGGATATTACATTTGCATTTCTACCCATGTTCTGGAATGAAGCCGTTCAGCAGTGTGCTCCATTACTCCTGCATGTAGCAGTTTGAATGAGATAGACACCCTTTAGGGGGACTTTATCACAACTTTTAAACTGGTCCATTTGCCCTGTAATTTGTTCTGTACATCTTAGCTTGTTATCTCTTAGGATTTAAGAGCACATTTTTCTTATCGAATGTAAGTCCTAAAGAATGATTGTAATGTGTATAGTAGCTTTTTTGGGCATCCAAAAATGGTACACTAGCTTGAGGAGGAAAAAAAGTCCACACTAATATATTGACCAAAAGTATAGGCTATGCATTTATGTGTCTGTGTTTATGTACCTGCATGTAGAAATGTACTTTGGCGTCCAAGAAGGAGGAGCATACAGTCATGTGAAAAAGTAAGTACACCTTATAGGAAATTGTTGACTTTTCCCACATATTTAAACCTGGATAATTAGATCCTATTTCAAACAGTGCCTGCCCTAGAGATACTAAAAAGGACATTTTTTTCAATCATTTAGTTAACAAAAAAATCAATAGATGTAATGGTGTTTACTGTGGAAGCCAGTGTTGGCCTCAGAAGCTGGTATTGCCCCTTTTAACTAACTGTTATACCCACCAATACCCACCAGTTTCTGACATTTTTCACCACTCCTCCATAAAAAAATTGAATGAACTGCCAATTTTAAATTCCCCATTTAATTTTTCATTGGTCTTTATATCAGGGCTCAGACTAGGCCAGTCCAAAACCTTGCATTTATTCTCCTTAAGGCTCCATTCACACCTAAGCATACTGAAATCATGGGCAGAATCCCAGCCAAACATGGGACGTGTTTGCAATGCCATTATTTCTTAATGGCACCCCAAAAGTGGTGGAATTTTGCCGTGATTGTCGAGCAACAAACTGCACTAAAATTGTGGCAAAAATTCGCAACGTGCTTGGCTCCATGCAAACATTTGGTACATGAGCTTCTTTGACACATTTTTGGAGCGGAAAGGAGGCCCATTCAAGTGAATGGTGCCGCTCCAAAAATTTACCACAAAAAAACACAGTAAAAGAAACTGGGTGCAGCAAGTGTCGCTGCAGTACGCTGAGTTGTGAATGGAGCCTTAGTGCCTTAGAGCCTTAGTGCCTTAGTGCCTTAGTGCCTTAGCCATTCCTTGGTGGATTTGGTAGTGTGCTTTGGAACATTATCCTATTGAAAGATCCATTCTCATCTAGCAGACTTTGATATGATGTATTCATAGACTTTAATATGATGTATTCATAGTTGACTCAATGACTAGCTGGTCCTGAAGAAGCAAAAAAAAACAAAACCATAACATCTCCACAGCCATGTGTCATGGGCATATCCACTAGCAACGGTCTGACCAATGTTTGGTAGGAGCAGCTGGGTCTGTGTGGTGGTGCAGGCCACAGAGGAGACACTTGATCAGTATCAGTTCTCTGGGGCTGGCAGTGAAATGGATGACAATGGGTTACACTGGACACAGGATACCCGACAATAGGAAAAAAAACTGGACTTAGAGTGCCTGCATGTTCAGCAATGGTGAGAATCTTAAAAAAGGCTGAGATGCAGGGTCTAAGGATCTGTGTGGTATTCACCAGAGCACCCTCAAGGAGTGATAGGATTTACTGCTGAAAACTCCCAGGTTTCAGTCCTTAGGCACCTACTGAGCACTAAGTAAGGGGACACAGGAGAAGAAAAATGTGGGAGCACTGGCATGCTGAGATCGCAGGACACAGGCATGAGAGTCCCTTACAGCAAGCGCTGGGGTGGTGGAAACACAGAACCACAGGGGTGGGAGTCTCTTGCAGCACTGGATAATAATCACACAGGTGCAGAAATGCAGGAAGCGATCTTGGAGTATACAGGGTACACTGGTGCAAGAATGGTGGAAACTTTCTTGGTGTACACAGGGCACACAAGTGCAAAATTGCTGGAAGCCTTCCTTGAGTATGCAGGCACAAAGGTAGAGGAGCACTGGAGGCTCCCTTGGAATACACAGGGCACACTACCTAGGAATGGTGCAAGCCACAGATAAGCAAAAATATTCTCAGTAACCATAAACAAACTCTGGAGACTGGGGGCATGGCAGCTAGCATACTGATGTGTTGTCTGAATGACAAGCAAAACATGGTACCATCCTGGCAGTGGATTGGCTGTAGTTCCATTGGTTTCTGGTTGGCTTTACACCAGTGGCCCCAAACAGAAGGAGAAATTATTATTTTTTTTATAGTTCATGTTTTTTACACATTAAAATTATTGTACAGTCTCGTTTTGTTTAGTTATAATAACAAACATGTTATACTTACCTGCTCTGTGTAGTGGCTTTGCACTGAGCAGCCTGGATCCTCCTCTTCTCGGGTCCCTCTTTGGTGCTCCTGGCTCCTCCCTCCTGTTGAGTGCCCCCACAGCAAGAAGCCGGCTATGGAGGCACCCAAGCCGAGCCACAGCTACCTGTGTCCTTTCAGACATGGAGCCATTACCCAGCCCTACCCCCTTTCTCTCCTCATTGGCTGACTGACTTTGATTGACAGCAGCGGGAGCCAATGGCTGGAGAGTCCCGGTTGGCTGAGAGACTCGTGGACATCACTGGAAAGAGATGGAGCTTAGGTAAGTAATAGGGTAATAGTAGAGTAATAGCAGCGGAAGCCAATGGCGCTGCGCTGCTGTCTCAGCCAATGAGGAGGGAAATCTTGGACAGCTGAGACACTCCTACAACATATATGCTTGGTCTTGAGGGATATCAGGTAAGTACTGGGGGGGGGGGGGGTGAGGGGGGCTGCTGCACACAGAAGGCTTTTTATCTGAGTGCATAGAATGCATTAATATAAAAAACCTTTAGCCTTTACAATCCCTTTAAATATATGGTGGGTTAGTTTGGTGTTTTCCTTTTTTATTTACATGATTAAGGCAGGACATATTATTATGATATTTTAGCCTATTCTCCTATTTCTTATTAATTGATGATTTCTCTCTAAAGAAATTATCAGTCTTATAGGAGTTGTAAAGGCAGATGTTTTTTTTTTTTTATCTTAATGCATAGATTGGAAAAGTCTTCTGTGTGTAGCAGCCCCTCTCAGTCCCCCTATTACTTACCTAAGCTCCATCTCTTTCCAGCGATGTCCACGAGTCCCTCAGCCAACTGGGACTCTCCAGCCATTGGCTTCCGCTGCTGTCAATCAACGTCAGTTAGCCAATAAGGAGAGGGGGCGGGGCTGAATAGCAGCTTCGTGTCTGAATGGACACACAGGGCTGCAGCTCGGCTCAGATGCTCTCATAGCAAGCTGCTTGCTGTGGGGGCACTCAACAGGGGGGGTGGCCAGGAACAGTGAAGAAGGACCTGAGAAGAGGAGTTTCCGGGCTGCCTTGTGCAAAACCACTGCAAAGAGGAGGTAAGTTATAACATGTTTGTAAAGTCCAATTTTTTTTTTTTAAATAATCACTTTAAGAAAAGAAAAAAATGAAAAGGTAAACCAACAACCTACACCCTCCCCACCCCCCCTAGTCTCCTCTGTACTTACCTCCCCACCCCCCTAGTCTCCTCTGTACTTACCTCTGTGGGTGATGAGCTGTCAATCACCACGGTTCCCCACTCTTCTTTCTGCAAGGCTTCTGGAATGGATCAGAGCAATTCTCTGTGCCAGTGCTAACCAATCAGAAGTGCTCTGATCTGTCCCGGAAGCACTGCAGAAAGAAGGTAGAGAAGAGCAGGCATTTTAAATTCCAGGCTCACTACATCAACTGCATGTGCACTGACTGCTCATCACCCATAGAAGTAAGTACAACAGAAACCAGGGGTGTGGGGAGGGTGTACAGTGTTAGTTTACCTTTTTATTTTTTCTGAAAAGGTGAACAAATACTTTACGTACATTGGTGTATTGTATGTGTATACTGCTTGTTGGCATGCATACTAGATATTTATTAGTAAATCTAAAGAAGACCGTTCAATGAGATTGCAAGGATTTTGGGCAGCTTCAGGGTTTTCATATAATTTAGGAATACTTTAACTCTTTGTAACCTGTTATTGCATAATGACGTTTGGTAAAAAGAATTCTTTGTAAAGGTGTAATGTCCACTGAACATCTGAATCTTAGATTTGTTCTCAGCAAAACATATAATGCCAATCGATTTAAGGAGTTAAAAGAAATGCACTAGAGATACAGAGGCAAGTTACACTATTGAAATGTACCTGATCTCCTCATTCTTTTCTTTCTGGGTATAAATGTAATCAATATTGTTGCAAACTGCCCCCCTTGTCAGAGAATTGATAAAATCTTCAAGGTTAACGCCAGACCTATTTGAAAGGATATTGACAGAGTGAAATGAATAACGCCGACTATCATTTCCCCAGAGGCTTGAATTAGTGTAATAAAGATCTGCCTTCTCCTCTCCTGCAAGCTCATTTGTTATTATTAGAATGGACAGAGGAGAATGGCCCATTTCATATACCAATTGGAAAGTTAGTCATTATTTATCAGTCAAACCGTATAAATAATTGTGCTGGTTAAATTTTTATCTTGTGGCACACACTTCTGGCAGGATATCAAAATTTAATTAAAACAAGGTCTGGCTCCCAGGAATATTTGACATTTCAGTCAAATCTGTTTCCCATTCATATACATACAGTTTTCTGTGAGGGAATCTGAATTGAGCCATTACGTGGAATCGGTATAAATTTAAAGTTAAAAGTTTTTTAAGAACAATACCTTTATACCTTAAAGGGTAACTTCACTTTCATGGGAAAAAAATAGCAAATTAAAAAAAAAAAAAATAACATAGTGTATACAATTGCTTTACAAGTCATATTGTAATTGAATGTTATTTAAAATGTCCTTTCTGTTTGAATCCGCGGTGCTGCAATTTTCTAGAAAATGCAATGCAATATGGCTACCTGGAGGGATTCTGTACACGAATGTCCCCCACAAATGTAATTTCCTGCTTGTGTGATGGGTTCACTGATTTTTCCAGAAGTCTGCATTTAGATGCAAGTCAGAGTTTGAGTATCTCCTGCAACAAAAATGTCATTTTTGGTGCAATACTCCTAAAAGGAAATAATTTCTAAAGGTGTGCAGACACTGCCACTTTCCTCATTAGAACCCTGCAAGTGCAGAAGCTGATTGATAATTATAAAGTTACTCCCATACAGATTCACTCTGTACATGGACACAGACAAATAAGCAGCTATCTCTTTAGAAAAACAAAAGTTAGCAATATGCAACAAAGTTTGTAAAACATATCTACAATGTACATAGATCACTCAGAGGGCAATGATTTTTTTCTTAACAAAAGTGGGGTTACTCTTTAACACAAACAATACATTTCTATTATTTTCTCCTATTTGGTCTGGTAAAGTGTTTGTTACCCCAACATTTCATATTTCCAATATGTGTATGTTGTACAATCCACGTGTATTAAAAAGTATCCTGTGCTCTTTGTATTGCTTCCTTTATCTAATTTTCCTGGTAATCCTGCCAGTCCCCCCTGCCTTACCCACGCTAGGAATAGAAGCACATCTTCTTAGCGTGGTCAGTTTTCTGGTTGTTCTGGGAGCAGAGCCTGTCTGTCTTCCAAAGGCCAATACTTCTGCTGACACGGCCCCCTGCAGATCGTTCATTTGGAAGTTCAGGGTCAAGAACAGGTTTTCCGTGATTTGGCCGCCACTGTTTTGCCTCAGGCGACAGGCAAAATTATCATGGGGGGTGACTCCAATGTTGCACTCGACCAGAGTATGGATAAATCCCGCCCTGGACGAGCACAGCGGTGCCGGCCCTCTAGGCAGAGCACTCGTGTAGCGCGGGTGCTCTGTACGGAGGGACTGGTGGATGTCTGGAGGGAGATGAACAGCTAGGGACTACACACACTTTTCGGTTCCCCACCAGATCTTTTCTAGAATTGACCACATATTCGTCTCTGCTAATGCGATACCAAGGGCGGTCAAATCCTATATATTCTTTAGAAAAACAAAAGTTAGCAATATGCAACAAAGTTTGTAAAACATATCTACAATGTACATAGATCACTCAGAGGGCAATGATTTTTTTCTTAACAAAAGTGGGGTTACTCTTTAACACAAACAATACATTTCTATTATTTTCTCCTATTTGGTCTGGTAAAGTGTTTGTTACCCCAACATTTCATATTTCCAATATGTGTATGTTGTACAATCCACGTGTATTAAAAAGTATCCTGTGCTCTTTGTATTGCTTCCTTTATCTAATTTTCCTGGTAATCCTGCCAGTCCCCCCTGCCTTACCCACGCTAGGAATAGAAGCACATCTTCTTAGCGTGGTCAGTTTTCTGGTTGTTCTGGGAGCAGAGCCTGTCTGTCTTCCAAAGGCCAATACTTCTGCTGACACGGCCCCCTGCAGATCGTTCATTTGGAAGTTCAGGGTCAAGAACAGGTTTTCCGTGATTTGGCCGCCACTGTTTTGCCTCAGGCGACAGGCAAAATTATCATGGGGGGTGACTCCAATGTTGCACTCGACCAGAGTATGGATAAATCCCGCCCTGGACGAGCACAGCGGTGCCGGCCCTCTAGGCAGAGCACTCGTGTAGCGCGGGTGCTCTGTACGGAGGGACTGGTGGATGTCTGGAGGGAGATGAACAGCTAGGGACTACACACACTTTTCGGTTCCCCACCAGATCTTTTCTAGAATTGACCACATATTCGTCTCTGCTAATGCGATACCAAGGGCGGTCAAATCCTATATCAGAGATTCCCCTGTCTCGGATCATTCCATGGTGGTTCTGGTGATCACTCGTTCTCCGGCCCCAAGCAAGGAATTCAAATGGCGTCTGAACGAGGCCATCCTCAGCAACCCGGTCCATTGCACCATTTTCACGAAAGAATTGGTGGAATATTTCCACACAAACGCGACAGAGGATATTTCCCCGGGAACTCTCTGGGCCGCTCATAAAGCGGTCATCAGAGGGAAAATTATACAATTCTCTTCCCAACTAAAACGACAGCGGGCAGCGGATCTTGTCAAATTAGAAATGGAGTTCCAAGTATTGAGCAAGGCTCACAAACGACACCCCACACCACTTTCCAAAACTCAACTGGAGGGGGCCAGGCTCCAATTGAACTTGGCCCTATCCACGGTGGCGGAAAAACAATTGAGATGGTCTGGAGCTACATTTTATGAGTCTACGGACAAGATAGGACCTAGATTAGCCTCTAAATTATCCCCTAAAATCAGGACAAGAGCGGTCCCTAAGCTTAGAACGGCCCAGGGCTTCCTCTCCCAACACCCTCAAAAGGTGCTTCACACCTTTCACTCGTTCTACTCTAAACTTTATGATGAAGCCCCCACTTCCTCGTCGGGCCCCCCGGCGGCGTTCCTTAATAATCTACCCCTCCCCTGCCTACAGAAAGTGCATAAAGACCTGTTAGATGACCCAATATCGGAATTGGAAGTATTGGGGGTGATTAAACACCTGAAAAAGGGTTCGGCACCTGGACCCGACGGTTTTACTTCAATCTATTACCAGACCTTTGCTGCTACACTCGTCCCCCATCTCACTAGATTTTATAATGCACTCCAATTGGGGGATTCAATCGAGAGAACCCTTAATTCTGCATATATCACGGTCATTCCTAAACCTGGCAAGGACCATAGCGACGTACAAAATTACAGACCCATTTCTCTCATTAATGTTGACCTGAAAATTCTCACCAAAATACAATCTCCCGATTTATTAGCCAGTACATAACCAAGGACCAATCGGGGTTTATCCCGGGGAGACAGGGCCCTGACCGGATCAGAAGAGCCATAGACATCATCTCTCTGCTGAATTCCAGATGGGATGGCAAACCCCCTCAGGAAGCCTTAATTATGTCAATAGACTTACACAAAGCTTTTGACTCGGTCACGTGGCCCTATCTCTTCAAGATTCTGGAGAGGTGGGACTTTGGCCCTAAATTCATGAATATTCTCCGAGCTCTCTATTCCTCCCCCACTGCCCAAATCCGCACGGCCGGCCATTACTCAGACCCATTTCCTATTAAACGGGGAATTAGACAGGGGTGCCCGCTGTCGCCTCTTATTTTTGCAATAGCATTCGAATCTCTAGCCATAGCGATCCGACGCAATCCCGACGTCCGTGGGGTCCATTGTGGCCCAACTGAACATAAATGCGCCCTCTTCGCGGATGACCTGTTGCTCTTTTTATCCTCTCCAGTCACTACCATCCCCAACGTCCTGGAACTTCTCCGCAGATTCTCCCTGGCGTCGGGTCTCCAAGTCAACTTGGATAAATCCTCAGTCCTCAACGTGACGGTCCCTCCCCCAGTCTATGAGTCAATCAAAGCCGCATTCCCCTTCAATTGGTGCTCTTCGTCCCTCACCTACCTGGGGATTCAGCTCACTCCCACTTTTGCCACGCTGTATCAAGCCAATTATCCACCCCAGTTCCGCAAACTGAAAGCTGACTAGACCTCCTGGAACCCACATAATCTTTCCTGGATAGGCAGGATCAATTCTGTTAAACTGATGCTCCTACCTCGCTTACTATCTCTTTTCAGGTCTCTTCCCGTGGCGGTCCCCAAAGCTCACCTTAAATCTCTACAATCCCAGATTGTCCATTTCGTCTGGGGTAAAAAGGGATATCACTGCCCCATAGCAACTCTGCTCCGGTCCCGGATGATGGGGGGTTTGGCACTGCCCGACCTCTGGAAACACTTTCAGGCTGCCCAGTTGGCCCAATTCTCTACGATCTACCTCCGGGGCCCCAAACCAGACTGGGTGGCGATGGAACGCCAGGCGGTGCCTAACCATACCTTGGACTATATAGCCTGGTGTACCCCCAAACTCCAACCTGCTATCCTTGCGCCCTCCCTGTCACATTCTATCGCTCCTTGTAGGAGCCTACATCAGAACCCATCCATTTCCTCACCTTTACGTCCCTTAATGCACATTTTCCATCACCCCCAATTTCCACCCGGACATGACATAGCAGCCTTTAAATGGTGGACAGACAAGGGACTGTATCGCATTGGACACTTCATATCCTCCACTGGCCCTCTTTCCTTATCTCACTGCACGTCCAAACTTAAGATGCCCCCTACCGAGATGTTCCGCTTTTCTCAACTCACACACTTCCTACGAATGCTGTGGGCCCACTGTTGACCCCTTACGAGCGGTTGTGCTCGGAATCTGAAAATATGAGAGGAGGTATCTCCCTCATTTATGCTGCCCTCACACAGACCAGAGATAAGCCTACATATGCTATTGGATGGGAACGAGATCTGGAATTAGAGCTACCGCTGGAAGACTGGCATAACATTTTTCACAAGTCCTTCAAAGGAATGATGAACGTTACCCTAATTGAGGCTAACGTTAAGATCCTGACACGATGGTATCTAGTACCCACCAGATTGGCGATTATGTACCCAGGTTCCTCCGCATTATGCTTCCACCACAAGGGCACCTTTTTACATACCTGGTGGTCGTGCCCTAGGATACGCTCCTTTTGGAATAAGATATTTCACCTTGTCAGAAGGGTCACTTCGCTTTCAATTGAACAAACCCCTCAAGCGGCATTTCTACACATGTACAATCTCAGGGCTCCCAGGCATTCTCTTTCCCTGTTTTCTTTTTATACTTCTGGGCGCTAAACTCACCTTGGCCAGAGCCTGGAAAAGTCCTGCCGTACCTTATCATGCTGTAACCAGGAAAATCTCCTAGATCATGGCCCAGGAAAAGATGGTTGCGATCTTAAAGGATCGAGTACTCAAATTTGAGAGTGTCTGGGAGCCGTGGGCACTACATTTCAAGATCACATTGTAGCATGAAATTGATTTTTCTCCTTCACTGCTTACTGTTTCACTCCCCCGGTGACTACCTCCTTTGACTATCCCCTCTCCTATGCTATGTCTATTCCCACCCACTCTTCTTCTTTCCCCCTTTCTTGTTGTGTCTGTATGTTGGGATGTATCAACCGATGACAGTTGGCGATATAGTTGGGTTGGCCTGCCACTGTTGCCCCCTTCCATCTGCAAATTCTGGTTTTAACTCTAGAGATGGACCCTGAGGGCCATGTCGACTATTTCTGAGGAATGGTAGGATCCCCGGGTATCAGTCTGGGAATCCCCCTCAACTGGACCCAGGAGGGTGTCTCCAGATGTTTCGCAACCTTTATGGTGCTCGGAGACCTCGGCCTGGCCAGGTATTTAGCAATCCCCACATCCCCTTAGAGGGGGGGGGGGGGCGATGGATAGTGGCAGTTCTTCTCCCATTTTCCTCCAAGTTTTCAACTGTTTGAGTTTTATGTGGCAGGGAATGTTGCAAGATTACATTAAAGTCACACCCTGTTGTTCCATTCTCCCTTTCACCTTGGTATATGGCTGGGTTTTATTATCCTGCATGATTTGTTTTATATGTATGTTCTACTATTGACTCACTTGACTGTTACCTGATTGCAATTGCCACTGCAAATCTCTACTGGTTTGAGGTTCTATCCACTTGATTGTTTGATTTTATGCATTGTATTGTGTTTGACAAAATAAAAACCTTTTTGATTGAAAAAAAAAAATAAAAAAATTATAGACTGATCTGTTCTTTGTCAGTGGCCAAACGTACAAAATCAGCAGGGGGTCAAATACTTTTTTCCCTCACTGTAAAAAAATGAGAGGGGAGGTGTTGTGTAGTTCAGCGATTCAAATTGGGCATTTTATTTCATGCCAAGATATACACTTTACCATGCTTGTTTAAACTGACTGTAGAAGGGTATGCCTCCATTATCACAAACTGAGCAGTGTCATTATTGGATTAAGTTTCTTTAACCCTTTCACTGCCAGGTCCATACAGCATATGGACCGACAGCACTGCTTGCAGCTTGCAAAACTGGGTGGCTGTGCGGGTGAAGCTGGGGCTTGGGGGGTTTGGTAAACGTGTTTACCAGCCCCCTCCCTGTAGTACGGTGGACATAGGCAGCGGTCACTACCAATGGCTCCTACTGTATGTCTACTGACAGCTGATCATAGTAAATCGAGTGTTTACTATGTGTCAGACTTTCAGTTTATGAATGAATGAGGAGTCTCTCTCTATACAGACTCCTTATTCATTCATGTAAAGCGCTTCAGAGAAAAGGGACTTCCTTAAATCCCTTTCTCTGTCACAAAAAAAGAGACATGGAGGTCTGTTGTCTGTTTATACTTGATAACTCACCAACCCCCCCCCAAAAAAAATATATATAAAAAATATAACTGCAAAAAAAAAGTAAAAAAAAAAAAAGAAAAATGGAGTGGACTCTGTCAAGCAGATCCACCTGCTCAGTGGGGGGATCTGTCTGCTTATCCCTGCTGAGCAGGCGGATGACAGCCCGCTGTTCTCTATGGGGCGCTCTGATGGAAATAGTCCATCTGTCCATTTCCATCTAATACCATTCAATCAGATCTGCAAGATGGATGGGGAATGGGATCCCCAACCATCTGTTTTTAGTGGACCAGATCGGATCAGATGCAGACGGGTGTAAACGGACACATGTCCAATTACATCAGCCTCTCCATAGGAAACAATGGGTGGGGTCCGCTTGAAAAACAGACCGGTAGACCCGATGGATCTGCTTGTGTGAAAGGGGCCTAAGGCCTTGTTCACACCAGGCATACACAGCGCACCTTTACAGGGATGCACAGGTGTTCTGTACATCCCTGTGCAGGCAGTCATATTGATGTAAAATGGAATGTAGCAACTAAACGAACAGAGCCATTGCTCCAAATTTGACATCCATGTAGGTCTGCATGCATGTCCCTGAGCTCACACTGTCTGCGTTCGGGGCCGTGCACCCACAGCCACAAGGATGTTAGATTGGGAACAGCCGCTGTGCCTGTGCAGCCCAATTGACATAAATGGGACTGCCTGTACAGGGATGCACGGAACACCTGTGCATCCCTGTTTAGGTAAACATGGCCCTCCATGGGCATCCACTTTGGTATGCCACATGTGAATAATGCTTTAGTAGTAGTTTAGCAGGAATTGTGTAAGTTATGTTGTGTTCATGTGCACTATTATTGATTTTACTGTATTTTTTGTGAAAATGGCGATATGATGAACATTTGAGCAATTATTGCTTGGCCCAAAAAATCAGTAACACTTTTTTTTATTTTACAGGTCATGTGCTTTCAGAAAATGTCTGGTTTGAGAGGTTTTTTTTCAAATTCTGAAATCTGTAAGTGAAAAATGGTAACCTTCGGGTTTTTAGAGAAAATTATTTTATTTGCAGTTTTGCGTACCTTCATTTTTCACCATTTCACAAAAAGATGCAATTTAAAATGTACAAATATTTGTTATTTATTACCTCAATACAGTTTTAACTTTTATATTTAGTAGGAATTCAGCAGGAATTTGGTAAATTTTGCCATGTATGAATCCACTATTAATGATTTTAGTGTATTTTTAGTGAAAATATTGGTTTGATAAACATTTGCAAAAATATTGCGGTGCCTTAAAAATCAGTAGCACCTTCTTTTTGTTCTACTAGCCATGTGCTTTCAGAAAATATGTGGTTTGGGGGTGAAAAAGTGAAAAAGGAAAACCTCCAGATTTTTAGAGAAATTTTTGCGTACGTACGATTTTCACTATTTCTCAAAAAGGCACCATTTAAAATTGACAAATATTTGTTATTTATTACCTCAACACAGGTTTAGCTTTTATATTTAGAGGGAATCTTAGCAGGATTTTTTTCAAATTTTCTATGTTTGTTTCTGCTAATAATGATTTTAGTGCATTTTTAACAAACAAATTGTTTTGGTAAACATTTGCGCAAATATCGCGGGGCCTAAAAAATCAGTAGCACCTTCCATGTTTTCTACTGGCCCTTTGCTTTCAGAAAATGTATAGTTTGGGTTTTTTTTAAAAAACTTTGAAAGCTGAAAGGGAAAAATGAAAACCTCCAGATTTTTTGAGAAATTTGGTTATTTATAGTTTTGTGTACGTTCAGTTTTCACCATTTCGCGTAAAGGTGCAATTTAATATTTTTCTTTTTTAAATTACAATTATTTGTTATTTATTAACTCAATACAGGTTAAGCTTTTTTATTTAGTAGGCATTTAGCAGGAATTTTGTAAAATTTGCTGTGTTTATATCTGCTAAAAATGATTTTAGAGAATGTTTAGCGAATATATTGTTTTAATAAACATTTGCGCAAATATTGCAGGGCATAAAATTCAGTAGCACCTTCCTTTTATTGTACAGGTCATGTACTTTCAGAAAATATATAGTTTGGGGGGTCTTAAACAAACTCTGTAAGAGAACAATGAATACCTCTGGATTTTAAGAGAAATTTGGATATTTCCATCTTTGCAAATGTTCAATTTTCACTATTTCGCTAAATTTACAAATATTGGTTATTTATTAACTCAATACAGGTTAGGTTTTTTTTATTTAGTAGGAATTTTGTAAAATGTGCTGTGTTTTTATCTGCTAATAATGATTTTAGTGTATTTTTAGCAAAAATATTTGTATTCTACTGGTCATGTGCTTTCAGAAAATATATGGTTTGGGGAGTCTTTAAAAAACTGAAAGCTGTAAGGCAAAAATAAAAAAGCAATGGAAAAATTGCAAAAAATGGCTTGGCCAGCTAAGTTTAAAAGTGGAACAAGGGGCCTGACAGAGAAAGGGTTAAAAATACAAAGCTGGGTACACACGTATCAAAAGTTGGCCAGTTCAGCAGGAACGTGTGTACTCTTCTCTGTTTAACAGGGACCAGAGACAACGACCAACTTCTAACAGTCATTCTGGAAAACCAACATTTGTTTAGTGCTTGCAACCAGTGGCTGCCAGTGCTGATCAGTGTAGTCCCCCGTTAGAACACAATAGCTCAGTGGAAAAGATCCCCATATCTCACATTGCTATGTTGATGCAGGAATCTGTGATTTTTTTTTTTCAACCCGCTGGTAGAACGAAAAAAAAAAAAACTATGTGTGTATACCAAGCTTTAGTATCTCAAAAAAAAGACTTCTGGGAAAAGCATTCGGTAGGAGACTTCCAGGAGTGTTTTGTGCTCAGTTACAAGGAGAAAATATGATATCTTTTTGACAGTTTTAGAAAACCACAGTGGCTATGGATTGAAATTGAAAAGTCATTTTCATAACATTCATCTGACAAAATGGCTATTGTAATAATTGTATACTTCATGTCTTATTAATGTAGTACCTATTTATTTATTGCAGGAATTTATATAGCGCCAACAATTTATGCAGCGATTCACATTCATACAGTATCTCACAAAATTGAGTAGACCCCTCCCATTTTTGTAAATATTTTATTATATCTTTTCATGTGACAACACTGAAGGAATAACACTTTTCTGCAATGTAAAGTAGTGAGTGTACAGCTTGTATAACAGTGTACATTTGCTGTCCTCTCAAAATAATCCAACACACAGCCATTAATATCTAAACCACTGGCAACAAAGGAGAATACACCCCTAAGTCAAAATGTCCAAATTGGGCTCAATTAGCCATTTTCCCTCCCCTGTGTTATGTGACACGTTAGTGTTACAATGCCTCAGGTGTGAATGGGGAGCAGGTGTGTTAAATTTGGTGTTATCGCTCTCACTCTCTTATACTGGTCACTGGAAGTTTAACATGGCACCTCATGGCATATAACTCTCTGAGGATCCAAAAAAGAATGGTTGCTCTACTTAAAGATGGCCTAGGCTATAAGAAGATTTTCAAGACCCTGAAACTGAGCTGCAGCACCGTGGCCAAGACCATACAGCAGTTTCACAGGACAGGTTCCACTCAGAACAGGCTTTGCCATGGCCGACCAAAGAAGTTGAGTGCACGTGCTCAGCATCATATCCAGAGGTTGTCTTTGGGAAATAGACGTATGAGTGCTGCCAGCTTTGCTGCAGAGGTTAAAAGGGTGGGGGGTCAGCCTGTCAGTGCTCAGATCATACACCGCACACTGTTTCAAATTGGTCTGCATGGCTGTCAACCCAGAAGGAAACCTGTTCTAAAGATGATGCACAAGAAATCCCGCAAACAGTTTGCTGAAGCTAAGTAGACTAAGGACATGGATTACTGGAACCATTTCCTGTGGCCAAGATAAACCTATTTGGTTCAGATGGTGTCAAGCATATAACCTTGTCCTCTGACCAAGATAAACCTATTTGGTTCAGATGGTGTCAAGCGTGTGTGGCAGCAACCGGGTGAGGAGTACAAAGACAAGTGTGTTTTGCCTATATTCAAGCATGGGGGTGGGAGTGTCATGGTCTGGGGCTGCATGAGTGCTGCCAGCACTGGGGAGCTACAGTTCATTGAGGGAACCATAAATGCCAACATGTACTGTGACATACTGAAGCATGATCCCCTACAAATATTCCAACATGATATTGACCTCCAAGACGACCACTGCCGTGCTAAAGAAGCTGAGGGTAAAGGTGATGGACTGGCCAAGCATGTCTCCAGACCTAAACCCTATTGAGCATCTGTGGTGCATCCTCAAACTAAAGTTCTCTAAGATCCACCAGCTCCATGATGTCCTCATGGAGGAGTGGAAGAGGACTCCAGTGGCAATCTGTGAAGCTCTGGTGAACTCCATGCCCAAGAGGGTTAAGACAGTTCTGGAAAATATAGATGGCCACACAAGATACTGACACTTTGCAAATGTCCAAATTGGGCCCACTTAGAGGTGTACTCACTTTTATTGCCAGCGGTTTAGACAATAATGGCTGTGTGTTGAGTTATTTTGAGCTGAAGGTAAATTTACACTGTTATACAAGCTGTATACTCACTACTTTACATTGTAGCAAAGTGTAATTTCTTCAGTGTTGTCACATAAAAAGATATAATAAAATATTTACAAAAATAGTTTTTGAGGGGTGTGCTCACTTTTGTGAGATACTGTACATATACAATCTAAGGCCAATTTAGACAGGAGCTATTTAACCTACTAACATGTTTTTGGAATTATTTAAACTAAAAATAATTAACTAGATTAAAACTCCTACCCCGTGGAACTAGGCAAAATATAACATATGTTAAAGCAAATGCAATATGGGGTAGTGTGGAAATATAGCTAGTTGCTGATGTCTTTGTGTGATGGTAGATCTTTCTGCCTTGGAAACAAATAGGGTGAAGTTAGCTTAGATTCAGGCAACCTTATCCTTCAAATAGTGTGCAACAAGTCAGTTGTCAATATTATATCTCTTGTTGGGGGCATTATACTGGTGCTCTTTGGCCAAGATCCACTTTTACATCCATTGTGCGGCTCTGCATGTTGCTAAACTCTCCTCCCTCACTACTCGATGATGTCATTAATGTCACTCAATAATCAAAAGCATCAGTGATAAGGGCATGCCTCAAACTCCTGATAGGCTCCTGTAAGGCAAGATATATGGAAAGTGCCAAGGCACCGCCACACAAGAAGAAGTGTTCTGTGCCTCAAATTGGAAATAATATGCTAAAAGTAATTTTTTTACTGATTTGTTTTGTCAAAACAAACTGTGTTAGTGAATCCTACTTAGGCAGTCAAACTTTAGATTTTAAATATAGGTCCACTTTAAAAATGAGTATAAAGCAAATACTTTCTTCTCTGGGGTGTAACTAGCTAAGGGCAGCAAATATAGCCAAACGAGAAGATTAGGGAAGCAATATCACAGTGGGAAAGAAAAAAATATTTAAATGACTTTCAAGTGGTATGTAAAGTGACAAATTAATTAAAATACTATTATTACATTCTAAGCAGAAGTGCCTGGTGAGTGCAAAATATAGGACATCCTTATGTAAAAAGATGTAACAAACCAAAAATTGGTTACGACCTAAACTGCTCTTTTTCTTGACTTGCGGAAGCATTACAAATGTGCTCAGAATTCTAATATGCACAGATAACAGATTAGAAAATCATTCAGTAAATCAACAAACTGCAAGCATATCTCACCCGTAATTGATCCAGTCTATTAAAGAAATACAAAGATGTGATGTAACTGGAAGCTGCTTTTAAAGGATTTTGGTTCAGTCATATGTTGTTGGATATTGCAAAAAGATGAGTAGTAGGAGATTCTGATAATCCAAGTATGACTTGCCAATGTGTAGGCAGGTGCAGTTTACTTTCTCCATTGTAGGTGGCGCTCAACCGCAGCGGCATTGCAGAAGGAAAGTAAATCGAAAGAAACATGGTTCCTCTATGGTTTCTGGGTCACTGGGGAAGATATCTGACTGGATGCTGGCACCCCATGTGACTCTGGTGGCCATCCTTGGTCAAGTTAAGTCTATTTAAGACATTGGCTGTCAGGCTCGGGGTGCATTTTGCGCGCGTGTGTGTGTAGTGTAGGGACAGGTCACCCATCTGTCAGGAACAATCATTAGCAGCAGGGAGAGGTTCCAGATGAGTAGGAAAATAGTAGGGATATGCCATCTTCCCTGGAAGCCTCCCCATTTAGGTATGGATTGGCCAGGCCTCATTTAGCCCCTCAAGACCTACTGTTATACTCTTTGCTGCAACGTTCTGTGAGTGCACCCGGTTTGAGCACTGCAAACCAAAAACTCTAATTAATTCACTTTTAATACTCAAAGCACACCCCCCCATCCATCCATGTCTTGCTTTATTTTGTTGAGAAATAACTTTGAAAAACAACCCCCTAGTATTTCTGGACATGGCCATCTTGAGTAAGAGCAAATTAATAATGTAGCATTTACATCCTGGAATGCATATGTCCTTAGCTCAAGCATGCATGCAGTAAAGTGTTCTTAGCTGAGAAAACCCTTCATCCTCTCCTGCCCTCCTTAAGACTTCTAGGTTACTTAAAAAGTAACCCAGTTTTAGACCCTCCTGAAGACTCCTGGGATGTGTGACATAATTTGCCTAGGGGAGAAACCAGGAAGTACCTGAAGAAATAATAAAAATATTCAATGTTTATTGAGAGAATGAAGTTCCACTTTAACACTGCTGGGATGTAATCAGCATGAGCTTTGAATTAAAAGTTCTGCTTTCCCTCGGTTTTTTTTCTAAGCTTAGTGTTGTTGTTTACTTCCACCTGCTGTTGGGGAGTGTCCCTGGCAAAAGTGGGAGAAGATATAATACTTTTAAGTTATAAATCTTTGTTTCCCTGGCCACACCACTAGGAGGTTTATTGCCAGTAGTGCATGCTGTGGAAGAGTTTAAATATTTGGGGTAACCATTTGGAAGCTGTCTAGACTCTGCCAGGAGATAAGGCTGTGTGCTGGAGATCTTTGCCTGACAGTGGAGGCTTGTTGTCAGAAGAGAGGCCTGAGTCTGGGACCTTCTAAGATTTTTGTGCTAACCTGTTGGAGGTTACATTTAGGGAAAATAGAGTAGAAAGGTGGCTATTTGTACCAAGAATGAAGACATAATTACTGTAGAGTGCCCTGGAGAGCTGGGTAGAAGCTACTACCAGTGGACATTGCAAAAAGAACCTTGTGGCTCATCCAAGAAACATGCGTGCTGTCTTGAATCTACTATATAGTCTGAGGAATACAGAGTGTTGGTTCCAGCTTAAATTAACTTCTCAGTATTGACTTTGGAGTCTTAATTTTTGGTAACTTTCACCTATCCTGTGCCCTAACCCCTTTCTTCCTGATTTTATGTTAAATTTCTTGAAGTGACTGGTGCTCAGTTTCTTCAATCACACAACAAGTCAAAGATTTAACTTTGAAATGTTAGCTTGCCAAGCCACGTGGGTGTCTTCCACCAGTGTATAGGGATAATAGGGTGCTATGTTCCTGTAGAAGAAAAAATATATTTGTAGACTAGGTTGAAAGTCTTGTTGCTGTGGAACTTTGCAAGTATGAGAAATGAAGCAGCAAAGGATTGTTTTATGCACCACAGACAAGTCTTTCATGAATGCGGTAAGCATATTTTAATGAGGTCCCCTGATATCCTGTCGACTGAGATTCAGGAGAAATATTAAGCTGCGTCCATGTGAGAGCATTTGTTATAATTTACATTTTAATTTGACATTTTTAAAAAATTTATATTTATTTTTATTACATTCAAAGGGGTCGGAGACTACATGGAGGAGCTTTGATTAATTTTAAGGTTTAAAATTAAGAATTAAATAAACACAGTGTTGTAATGCGTACTGAGAATTATAGTTCCATTGTTGGTATCCTATAGGTTTTCCATTTCATACTTTCCAAGAAAAAGAAAGAAAAGCCCTTTGTAATCAAGAAAGATTGTTTCTTAAGCTGTTAGTAATTTCTCAGCATTTAGGATACTTCTTTGCATCTCAAAAAATTGGTGGATATGGCCACTGATAAGTACCTACACAATTTCTATGCTGTACTAGATCACCTGAAAAAGGAAAGAATACAGGTGACACTAAAGTATTGAGCATCTGTACACATACACAGGATATCGGTGGATATTTTCATCAGAAAAAAAACATTTGTCTGGCATTACTATTGAAAACTCTGTCTATAAAATAAGTAATTCTCTTTATTTTTCTAAACATAAAAATGTAAAAGGACTGCCTGCCCCCAGCTTTCAGTTAAGAGTGATGCCTGCAACATCAGCAGTTTCTTGCTATGTCTCATAAATAATGTATTCAGATGTAGAGACAAACATACAGTTAGAGACTATTTATGCAATGTCCCTAGGCTGCACACTCAGGAGTCCATTGTTACCCTGACCAACAAGCACCCTAAGCAACAACACATTTGCATTAAAAACCAATTGAAGAAATTGTGTTAGTCTATGGCAGTCATTATTATCACCAGCCATAGCAAACTTAGATTATACTTTTCAGAACATTTTAAGGGCTTCAGTAGCCAGGAAAGTGCCAAAATGATTTATTTCAAATAACACATCATATAATGCACATTATATTAGCAACATTATTTATACTTTATTTCATGATGTGGAATGCGGACACTTTATTGAAGATTTATGAGCAAGAAGCATTAATGGGACTACTAGACCAAATGTGTGCAGTAAACATCAAACATACCTTTGTAAGATGTTTAGTAATACTAACATAACAGCAAGGAGAAAATGCTTAGCTACTAGTGAAGCATTTTTGGAACTGACCTCCAAAACATTCTTCTGATTTGTGCAGCAAGAGCGCTAGCATTAAAAACCACTGAATGCCTCTGAGACCTTTTTATATTTAATTTTAGTACATTTAGGGGCCTGTGTTCAGTCCTTTGGTTGCTAACTTTTAAAGGGTACACTTAAAGTAGAATTCCAGCCTTGATTTAAAAAAATCCTGAACTTAGGCTTTAGAGGAACATTTTTAAGGACAGAAAGGAAATTAAAAGCTATATCACTATGAAATTCTCCCCTGAAAAACACTCCTCAAAAAATGTTTCAACAGGAAGCATGTACTGCTGAGAAGTAATTTGTAATCTCAAGCAGATTGTGATTGAAAACGTTAAAGCGTTGACAAAACTTTGACAAAAAATTGCCAAAACGACACTCAGACAACACACCTCCTACAACTCATCTAATTGTCAGTTATCAAATAATAAGGAGACGGAAAGGTTACATTGCATCAGCCAGGCATCCCTATACCCCCCCCCCCATAAACAAGAACAAAGGAATTCACACAAATATACTTTGTTATTCCCCATTCTCATAAACCCCTTACCCTTCCTATTCACCCCTTGCTGCTCCTCTTCCACACACCCTACCTTCCCCCCCAAACATCTCCACTGCTACATAGCCTCTGAATCTCATTTAGTTGCTTGAACCCTGACCCTGCCTGAGACCAAGGTAACTATCTAATACCCCTGTACTCTGACATGGCCAATTAAAAAAAAAAACTTCCTAGCCATATAGTGTCTCTATTATGAGCCAGCCCACCTGCTATCCTAAGGTGCCCACTCTTTCTTTAGGCAGTGGTTAACTCAGGCTATTTCTTTCATTCCCCCCTCCCCCTTTTTTTCGCTCACCTGATGCATGATAAAGTCAAGTACAAGACTGATTTCAGTTACCTGTTTTACAATTCGCTAATAGTTTCTATAGGAAGCAATGTACCTGATTAGTTTTGTAACCCTGTATTGTTTTAGGTCTTTGTAAAACTTAATAAAATCCTTGGAAAAGAAAAAAGAAAAATTGCTAGCAGACTGTATTTATATCAGAAGAAACATTGCATGTCTCTTCCACTAAAAACTCTTTTCTTTGCCTCTTAACAACCTTGTAAGCAGTGTACACTGCCTGTGGTGCATGTGCAATGCAGTGTACTCTTCTTTCCCATCATTGGTGGCCACTCAATGACTTAAGAAGAGCAACAGAACCCAAAAGAAGATCAGACAAAGATGTGGCCAGATACAAGAACAGGGAACAGCAAAGGGAAACTTTGATCTGTCAACCTTGGAGGAGGGTGAGCAAGCAGGTGGGTCTGGCATTGCACATTATAGCAAGAGAGGCAGAACGCCAGTTCCACTGTAGCCAGCCATTTTTGTTTGCAGCTCTTCTTTAAATTTTTAATTGCAGTTCTCCTTAAATTTTTTGACTGCAGTCTGCCTTTAAAGAGTTGTTACTCTGTTTATGCAATGATATTTAATAATCCATGCAAGATGGTGAAGGAGTCAAAACAATTTCAATGCAATAACCTTTGTTACTAGCAGAGTGGAAGACCAACATATTTCAGCGCTGAACAACCCTTGAGAACCATGAGATTCTTCACAATGAAATCATTGGTTTAATTCCAGGTTCATGAAAAGGTCTCTAGTTAAAAAGCGTTAAAAAAAACAGAAGCAGTTCATTATATGAGAGGTGTAAATGTAACATTTTATTATCTGGTGCAGAATATATAGATATGATTACATTTTATTGCTATTGTGTACTTGCAAAAAAAGGTAACAGATTTATCCCGAGAGGTCTAACATAGCAGAACATTATAGAACTTAAAAAAGATGAGACCAAACTGCAATTGTAAAGCAGCATTATGCTGTAGACTCAGATGCTAAGTAACATTTTATGGTCTCATAGGCTGTTACAGAAAAGCAGGCATCTGCCAAAGTTAAAGTGTATATATAGCTTAAAACATTTTTTAAGGTTTTGTGTAGAGTAAGAAAGGGATAGATCTGCTGTTAGATTTACCCATGTATTTGGACATTCAGCAATTGTCGACAAAACAGAGAACTATGGGAAATCCAAAATTTTGTAGTTTTCCCCAAAACAGGTGACAATTTTTTAGGGACATCTGTTTAACCTCCTTAGCGGTGATCCCGAGCGTGACTCGGGGTTGGATTTTCATATCAGGAGCGGTAACCCCGAGTCACGCTCGGGGTGGATTGCAGAGAGCGCAGCGGTGTCTCTTACCTTCTCCCTGGCGATCCAGCGATGATCTCTCATTGCTGTGACCGCCAGCCGAGAGTCCCGCCGCTCCTCCGTCGGTCTCCGTCGCTCTGATCACTTCCTATTTCCGTTCCCTGCAGCAGCAATGCTGCATGGGAGCGGAACTAGGGAGGGAAATTCAAAATAAAAAAAAAAAAAACGTTGCACAAAACACAAAACACATTTTATATTATATTATATATATATATATATATATATATATATATATATATATATATGCATATATATATATATATATATATATATATATATATATATATACATATATATATATATATATATATATATATATATATATACATATATATATATATATATATATATATATATATATATATATATATATACACACTGGTATATATATATATATATATATATATATATATGCATATATATATATGTATATATATATATATATATATATATATGCACACACACATATATCTATATATAATATATAATGCATGAATTATAATCTAATCAATAATATAATTTTATTATATATATTATATATTAAATAATAAAATAATATTATTGATTCGATTATAATTCACGTGTTTGTGTTTCAAATTTATCACATCTGGGATGTCTACTAGACTCTTGTTTTGGTCAGGTTTAAGTCAGTAATTACTAAGAATTGTAGGCCTATAATACATAACGCCAAATTTCCATGAAAAGAATTGTACCGCTTTTGGTATGTAATTCCTGACATAATCATACCGCCAGGGAGGTTAAGGGAGGAATTCCCCTTACTTTGTAGAGATTCATTCTTTTTTCCTGTTGCATCGGCTGGACAGGAAGTGAAGGGAAATCTCTCCAATGGGACACAGACCACAAAACTAGACTGTTTCAAAGTGGTTGTAAACATCTAACATGAAAATGAACTAAACATATCCTTCTATAGTATGTACTAGATTCAATCCAAAGCACCACGTGTCATTTCTCTCTGCTGTCTCCTTCTCCTGCTATCTGCTTGAGTCACTGATAATATCCTATGCCAACTCCACAGCCTGCTGGGTGAGGACCCTGCCCCCCTCTCCAGCACACAGCAGATGACCGTCAACCTCAGCTGTGTATATTTCCCTTTGATTCTGTGTAGAGGGAGTGTGCCCATGCCCTCCACTGAGGTTTCAATGAGATAGCTGTGCAGTGTGTGACATCAGATTCTTACTTTCTACTGCTGAGGAAAATCCTTTGATCTGTGTACTTTGAACTGATGTAGGGGAAAGAGGGCTAAAGTAAGCAGGTACAACTTATGTAGGAGGATTTGTTTCATCTCTTTTTTTTTTTTTTTTTTCTGCTCCCAGATGGCTTGTGTGTGACTGACTATAAGATAGACATTGCAATATTCCCAGCTGTGCTTTCTGGTAAGCCTAAATGGAGTTGTTGGCAAATATTTTGGTCATCCCCTTAGCCTGGAGGCTGGCTGGAAAATTTTCCTTTTTTTTTCTGCTCCCCAGTTCCAGACTCCTGGTGGGATGCATCCCCTCCCCCCTGTGAGCCGTGGATCATCTTGGGAACTGATCTGTGTATACGGGGAGGACTCCTCTTTTCTTCTTTCCCCTTTTTTTGAAACAGTGGATTTTTAGGTGATGTCGCCTGTTGTTATAATATGCAGTTTGTCATCTGATCTTGATTGATGGATTCTATGATAGGCTGCATATCTGTTCAATATATATAAACTCACTGGATCCTGAGGAAGCCATATTAGCGAAATGCGTAGATCCACAAGCATGACTGTGATACATTTTAGATATATATTGTGAGATTTATATTGGATTCGATTAATTGCATATATATATATATATATATATATATATATATATATATATATATATATATATATTGTATTATATTGTCTGTAATTTTAATAAACATGGTGTAATTATTTTTTATCTGTGGTCTTCATTGTTGATATATAGGCACATTGAAAATCCCCATATCCATAATCCCCTTTAGTCGCCTACCAACCTGGTTTACTATTTCACAATTTATCCCAGCGGACGGTGCCAGTCGATCTATAGTTAGACCTTTCTCTCCATACAATTCTCGATTTGTTTCATCTCTGTGTATCACCTGAGACTAGTCACTTTAGTGGGTATCTGTAAGGGTTTGCAACCACTTAAAACTCTTCCCTACTCTGTCCAAAACTGAAAAAAAGTTTTGAGTAGAAATGTACTTTAAAGTAGAACTAAAGGAAAAAGAGAGGGTTATAACCCCTGCCATGTTTGGTTTTGGCATCTGTGTCCCATTAGGGAGATTTTTCTTCTCTTCTTATCCCATAGCCAAAACCGAAAGTGAGAGGTAATCCCAACAAACTGAGGAAATCCCTCTTTCTCACCAGGGTCACTAGAACTAGTGTCCCCCTTGGAAGATTTCCTCTCTGATACGGTTATGGGGATAACCAAACATTTGGGATTTTTTTTAACTTTCACTTTCAGAAAACATGACAAATAAGGAGAAGGGGCAACTCCCTAATTGGGGCACAGAAAGCAATAAAAAGCTGACAGGTGTAATAAGCTTTCTCCACTCTATTAAAAATTATTTTATACTTTCACATACTGTTGATTCCATTTTTTTTTATTTCAAAACTTGTTAATTCTGAAGTCTATTCCCACAGAAAATGTCAAATTATATTTTAATAATATAAAAATAGAACATTTAAAAATTATACTTTGATTTCACCAATAACATTTTGCCTAAAATGTGCTCCAACAGGGAAGGGAAGAGCCCAACACAGATCCGTATGTCACTGCAGCATGCCTTAGAGCACGGGTGGCAAACACAAGGCCCGCGGGCCGAATCCGGCCCGCCAGGCCTTTTCATGCGGCCCGCGGCTGCCTGCCACCTCTGTGTCAGTGTAAAAAAAAAAAAACATCCTCCACACCTCTTTCCGCAAGCGTCGCCGGCCGGTCTCCAAGGAGACATCTCACGCTCCCTCTCCTAGCGGCGCCGCCTGTGTTTGTGTGCGTGCACGTGCGCCGGCCGGCCTCCATGGCGACATCCTACGCTCCCTCTGTCCTAGCGGCGCCGAAACTATCGGCAGGACACCGGCAGATCAAGCTGTGCGCATGCCCGAATCTCCTGCTCTGTCTCTTCAGTCCCTCTAGTGGCGCCGGCTAGTACTGTCAGTGCTTTTTTTTTTCCTGTCAGCTAGTTGCAACTCTGAGAGCGGGATTTTTTCCCAGTACACACTACATAGGCAGAACTTGTACCAGAGCAGGGACAGATAGGAAGGTAGGATAATGTACAAATGTGAGAGAGTTCTTTTGGGTTTTTTTTGGCGAGGGACTGGGGTGGGATGGTGAGGGCTGTGGAGGCAGGTGGGAGGATGGGAGCAGAACGCACTCCTCAGCCCCGCACGCCAAAACTCCACACGCAACCCCGCACTCCATGCGCAGCGCACTCCTGAACCCCGCACTCCATACGCAGCGCACGTCAAAACTCTGCACGCAACCCCGCACTCCATGCGCAGCACACTCCTGAATCCCGCACTCCGTACCCAGCGCACGCCAAAACTCCGCACGCAATCCCGCACTCCATGCGCAGGGCACTCCTGAACCCGCACTCCATATGCAGCGCACTCCTGAACCCTGCACTCCGTCCCCAGCGCACGCCAAAACTCCGCACGCAAACCCGCACTCCATGCGCAGGGCACTCCTGAACCCACACTCCATATGCAGCGCACTCCTGAACCCCGCACTCCGTACCCAGCGCACGCCAAAACTCCGCACGCAACCCCGCACTCCATGCGCAGGGCACTCCTGAACCCGCACTCCATATGCAGCGCACTCCTGAACCCCGCACTCCGTCCCCAGCGCACGCCAAAACTCTGCACGCAACCTCGCACTCCATACGCAACTCTGCACGCAACCCCGCACTCCATGCGCAGCACACTCCTGAATCCCGCACTCTGTACCCAGCGCACACCAAAACTCTGAACGCAACTCCGCACGCAACCCCACACTCTGTACACAACCCCACACTCCGTACACAGCGCACTCCTGAACCCCACACTCTGTACGCAGTGCATTTCTGAACCTTGCACTCTGTACATAACACACTTCTGAACTCTGCACTCTGTATAAAGCGAATATAAACAGAAATTATATAACCGTGCTAGTGAAAAAATAATAAAGACGCTGCAGCTTCCAGTGTGATATCACCAAATAACAATGTAAATAAACGAGCTGCGCTAAGTGAAAAAAGACATAAATAACTAGTCTCAAAAACACAACTAGATTGTGCAATCATGTGCTCAAATAAATGATCAGCATATATTAACTCAGTACCAAAAAAGGTGAATGAATAGAGATCAGAAATACAATGAATAATTGGGTGAAAAAAATATGTAAATAAAGTCCATAAGCCCAATCAGGGGATGTGACACAAATGAACAATTGAAAAAAGATGTGCAATCCACTCAGAGTGATCAATCCTCCACCAACATATAAGCTGCTTACCAGATGCCGGTAAATATATCGCCTGTAGTACCGATAGGAGATAACTAAATGCGCTCATACGGACACAAGAGGCATCATGATTCAAAATTTCCCATGGGCCAGCTCAGTTTCGCTCACACAGTCCCCCAAATGCACCACCCATGTGGCCAGGTCTGGTAAATGTCTGCTTTTCTAACAGCTCCTGGACTTGCTTTCAGCATACAGGACGGTGGAAATAATCCTCGGGCTGAAGAGCCGACACCAGGAAGTAAAACCTAAAAATACACGGTGCGCCCTCTTATGCGTCCTATCTTAGCTCCATGTGGCTATATCTTTATAGCCCGTCCCAAAATCGCTATAGCCCTACCTTTTCTTTTCGCCGCTAACTAGATTTTGTGAGAACTCTGTCACTTCACGATTCCGTTATCGTGAAGTGACAGAGACGCTTTTTACCCTGTATAAAGCGCACTCCTGAACCGCACATTCCTGAACTCTGCACTCTGTATATAGCACACTCCTGAACTCTGCACTCTGTACACAGCGCATTCCTGAACCCTTCACTCTGTACATTGCGCATTCCTGAACCCTTCACTCTGTATGTAGCGCATTCCTGAACTCTTCACTTTGTACATACTATACTCTTAACTTCTGATGGTGGAGAGCTCTTGACATCTGATGTATGGGGGGTGGGGTGCTCTGGGTGTCTGCTTATAACTATTTGATTTATATCATCTTGTGGAAGACTCCAGCAATGTGTGACACTCCTTTGGGCTCCGTGCTGGTCTGCACCTGCCCTTCACAGCACTGCAATGGTAAAATAATATGGCAGGTGGAGCAGTAAACTTTGGATATACTGACCAATTCCATGTCACTTTACAGAGGTATAGGGACCCAAAAACTACAATCAAATCACCCCAAAATGTCCAAGAAAAGAAAAGTCGATGCAGAGGGAAGGCAATTTAATGAGAGATGGGAAAGTGAATACATGTTTGTACTTGATGGAGACAAGCCGGTATGTATTATTTGCTACGAAGCAGTGGCAGGGATGAAGGAATACAATTTACGCCAGCACTTTGAGACCAAACATGGAGCCAAATATGCTAACCTTAGCCACCAAGAAAAACAACAAAAGGTCCAGGAATTAAAAGGCAGACTGCATTCTCAACGAAATATTTTTGCAAAAAATGATGCAGCAGTGAAAGCCAGCTTTCTTGTGGCTGAAGAAATTGTGCGGGCTTCAAAGTGCTTTTCAGAAGGTGCATTTGTAAAGCAGTGTATGCTAAAGGTATGTGAGCAGGTGTGCCCTGAGCAGAGACAGGCTTTTAACAATGTCAGCTTGTCAAGGAACACTATCACAGACCGGGTCAGGGACCTAGCATGTAACCTTACAACACAGCTGGCCGAAGAAACATGCAGTTATCTGGCGTTTTCATTAGCTGTTGACGAAAGCACCTTCAATACTGATACAGCTCATCTAGCCATTTTTGTTAGAGGTGTGAAGGGCGACTTGTCTGTCAGTGAGGAGCTCTTGGATGTGGTCGCTATGCAAGGGACAACAACTGGGAGGGACATCTTCAACGCAGTGGAGGAATCCATAAATAAAATGAAATTACCTTGGGAAAAGTTGGTGGGGCTTACTACTGATGGAGCACCTGCAATGTGTGGAGAGAGAATAGGCTTGGTTGGACTGTTAAAAGAGAAAATGAAAATAAGTAACTGCCACACGCAGCTGATAACTTATCACTGCATTATCCACCAAGAAGCTCTGTGTGGCAAGGTTCTGGAACTGGATAACATAATGTCCACGGTCACGAAAACAGTGAACTTTCTTCGTGCACGGGGCCTGAATCATCGCCAGTTCCAACAATTTTTGAAGGAGGTGGGCACGGAACATACAGATGTGCCATACCATACAGATGTAAGGTGGCTGAGTAGGAGCACTGTTCTCAAGAGATTTTTTGAGCTTTTGGAAGAAATTGCTCTTTTTATGCAAAGTAAAGGGAAGCCCTTGCCTGAACTGTCAGATCCAAATTGGCTGTGTGATTTTGCCATGCTATGTGACATAACAGAGCATCTTGCCCAACTGAATCTGAGGCTGCAGGGCCGCAAACAAGTCATAACGGCAATGTATGATGCAATCACAGCTTTCCAGGAGAAACTGCGCCTATGGAAGTCACAGCTTGAAAAAGAAAGTCTTGCCCACTTTCCTATCTGTCAGAGCATCTCAACCAAATTCCCAGGTGCTTTTTCATGTGCTCGATTGGCTACCAAAGTGAACCGTCTGATTGATGAATTCAACCGACGCTTTTCTGACTTTAAGGAACAACAATTAACCTTTATCAGCTTTGCCAATCCCTTCAACATCCATGTTGACAGTGCACCACATCACCTTCAGATGGAATTAATAGAACTTCAGTGCAACAGTAGCCTGAGAGCAAAGTTCCAGGATGTGGCAGTCGACGACTTTTACCGTCTCCTCCCCCCTGATTTGATGCCACAGCTCCGACTTCAAGCTGCCCGTGTTCTGTCCATGTTTGGGAGCACCTATCTATGTGAACAGATGTTTTCAGTCATGAATCTGAACAAGACCAAGCTTAGATCACGCATCACTGATGATAACCTCCATGCTGTTTTGCGGATTGCTACAGCACAAGACCTAAAGCCAGACATGATGGACTGACCTCAGGAAAACGGTGTCAGTCATCCAGTCAGAAAAGTTGAACAAAGTTAATGCCTTGTGTTTGCCATATGTGTAATAAACAGAGCTTGGCAATATTTGTATGTTTTAAAAAAATGTACTTTCTGTTACCAAAACGAATTGTTCAATAAATTGTACAATAATTGTATTGTTTAATATCGGCTTGCCATTATTACTTCTAAGCTTCTGCTTTCAGAGTTAGTTATTACTTAAATTATTACTAAAACCAGTAATAATCGAACGCAGTTACAATTATTTATGATAATACAGAGTGGACACATAGTCCTACGGATACCACCGGCCCCTTGAGGGCAACTATACTGCTGATGCGGCCCCCGATTAATTTGAGTTTGACACCCCTGCCTTAGAGGCTTTATCCGGGAATTCCCGTCACTTTGTAGAGATTATCTATTACTTCCTGTTCCTTCTTCATTGGAGGATTTGAAGGGAAATTTCTCTAATGGGACAAAGATAACAAAAAGGAAACTGTTTTAACCCTTCTCCACTCAATCCAAAATTTAGTTTTTGGTGCATTTTAACTTACTATTGATTAAATTTTTTAAATTTCTAAACTTGCTGAAGCTGATGTCCATTTTAAATTTAAGACAGTCTCCAGTTACTTTTATTTAATCCATAAAAGTTAAATTGAAATTTATGTTATCAGGGGAGGAAAGAGCTCATCAGTATGTCACTGGAACAAGCCTTAGGCTCCGTTCACATGTGAGCGTATGGATCGCGGGCAGAACCGCCGTGGTTCCGCCCGCGATCCAGAGATTTATTGCAAATCGCGGGATGCCTAGCGTTGCCCGTTGATTTGCAATAGCCCCCCAAACGCCGAGCGATGTTGCCGCGATTTCCGCCTGCCGAATCGCGGCAAAATCGCGCAAACAAAATTGCGGGACGCAATACGCTCCAAAGAAGTACAAGAGCTTCTTTGGAGCGTATTGCGTCCCGCGATTTTGTTTGCGCGATGTTGCCGCGATTCGGCAGGCGGAAATCGCGGCAACATCGCTCGGCGTTTGGGGGGCTATTGCAAATCAACGGGCAACGCTAGGCGTCCCGCGCTTTGCAATAATCTCCGGATCGCGGGCGGAACCGTGGCGGTTCTGCCCGCGATCCAAACGCTGACATGTGAATGCAGCCTTAGAGGCTTGAGCCAGGACTATATATCCTGTCATTCTATTTACAGTTTCAACTAGAAAGTGGAAAATCAGGGTAGAAATAGGATAAACAATGGCTAATCATAATTACAGGATGAAGTATACAGCATGAGTGGGGAGAAATATAGACAGGGATATGCTGACATAAACATTTTACCAACCAGAGAGCCATATTTGACCCAGAAGTTACAGCTACAACAGTTGATTTGTTTCTCCTTTTAGGATGAAGGTTTTCTAAACAAAAAAAAAAAGCTGACCATTGTTAGCACCCATGTCAGTGTTAAATGGTTTTTCCCAACCCTCTAACTGTCCCCTTTGCTGAACAGCTTGGTCTGTGAAAGGACATTGAAAAGTAATAGACTTATGCTGGCCATACACTATACGAACCATCGTTCAAGCTCATTTTCGAAAAACGAACACTCGGCCGTGAGAGCAAACGATCATGCCATCACTGATAAATCATTCAATGGACATAAATTCATTTGTTTTTTGTTCCTTTTTTCACATATACCTAGTGCAAACACTTTGGAAGAGAAACACGTTAACCTTTCAATTTATCGTTTGTTCGGCAGAAAACTTCCAAACTTGTCCTTCGTTTTTTCAGCTCAAAATTATTACAACTGATTACCGATTGTCAGGGCTTATCTTGTTGGAGTCTGTAAGCAGAGATGTACGCTCACCCTTGCAGATATCCACAGTCCAAGATGACCAGGTAAGAAAGCCACCTGGGCTGGTAATCTGTGCACGGGGGCTTGGCAGGGAAGGTGCTCCAATAAGCAGGACTGGCAGGAATACAATGGGAAGGGAAGTCCAGGAATAACTTTAGTCACTGGATGACACAAGTCCGGATAAGGATCAGGAGATGAGAGGAAGATAAGGTCACAGGAACAACATGGAGCGAAGGTAAGGATGGAAGCCGGAGTCAGTCTGGAACACACGCTCAGGAAATAATAACACAGGAACAAAGTCTGTCAAACAGGAACAAAGATCAATGGACTGACACTGCTCTAAGCGAGAGGTAGTGTTTAATAGCTTGCTTAATTCAGCAATTAGCTTCAAGTGGACAATGAGAGACAGGAGCATACTCAGGTGAAGTTCAGCCCCCTAGTGCTGCAGGCAATACCAAATTAACAAGACTGGTTCCATATGAGATGAAGTGTAGCTCAGAAGCAGGATAACAGGACAGAACCTCAAAGTACCCAGGTTCAAATCCCATGTTAGGTACTTAACGGCGGCCACGCCTGGCTGTCTGTAAGGCATGGCGAGAGCCGTGACACAGATTTGTGCCCGTTAACTGGCCAAAAAATGAAAGAACTGTCCAAATGACCGAACTTTGGCCGATTTTTCGTATAGTGTATTGCCAGCATTACTGGCCGCATCACTAGGTTATAAGCTATGTTACAGGGAGACTCAGAAAATCAAAGACTGCTGAGATAATGCTATCAACACAATGCATCATATATGTAATTTTTTATTTTGACCACAGTGTCACTTTAACACTAGCTGGTGTTGGAACTGATCATGTGCAGAATCATGGCAACTACAGATCAATCAGAGGCTAACGTGGCAGCTTTATTTGATGTAGACATTGGGAGGGTTTAGTTTCCCTGTATTATTACACCTATATTTACCACAAGCCTTTATGCCTGCTTCTCAGCAGCCCTCTACAGCAGGGATCTTCAAACTACGGCCCTCCAGCTGTTGCGGAACTACACATCCCATGAGGCATTGTAAAACTCTGACATTCACAGACATGACTAGGCATGATGGTAATTGTATTTCCTGAACAGCTGTAGAGCCGTAGTTTGAAGACCATTGCTCTACAGTTTTCCAAAACACACATTTTTACACAGCATCTCTCAGTAGCAGAAAGCAGGGGCAAGGATCCAACCTCACACACACTGCAAAGCTAGAACATAGAGCGGAGTGTAATCTAGGAGGAAAGTGACACTCCCCCCCTCCCCTTCACAGGCTCAGAGAAACATAGAGGTGAGGGTATCTGTGTGCTGGAGGGAGCAAACCATCTCCTGCGAGGCTTATTCATTTAGGAGTGAGTCAGGCAGATAGCAGAGAGAGGGGAGACCAGAGAACAACCAGACTGGGTGCTTTGTATGCTGGTTAGTACACACTATAATGGGGTGTGCTTTGTTCATTTTTACAGTCTGAGGTTTACAACCACTTTAAGCTAAAACATACCGAGGGTTTAATTCTACTGTAAAACTTAACTTAACATGAAAATCCTTTTAACCCCTAAAATGCAGATTTTTAGTTGTGCAGAAGTATTGGCTCCAAAATCTATATGTTCCCTATTGGAGCCCTCACGCCAAACTGAATTGTTCATTTGAACTAAGCTATCAGCTGTCACATGCTTAGCTCTGTATGGGGAATACACCTATAATTACAGATTTGTAATTAAATGATCATGTACATATGGGTAAAGTAACCTCGATACCACTAAAAGTGATTATAATTTACTTCCAAACAAGCTTACAAAATTTGTATGGCATGCTAATGTTATTCTTTCTCTCTTTTTTTGAGGAAGGAGTTGGGCTGGCTACCTGTAATTCAAAGAGCAAATAGGGACTGTAGATATTGTTCAGACAGAATATGCCTGCTTGTACGTGGTATGTGTCTTAGAGCTGAACTCTAGGCATAAATGCATCAATAAATGTACTTTTTGAATGCAAGCAGTGAGTACCTGATTTTGACCTGGTATTGCCCCCTTGTAGTACCTGCTTTGTTAGGGCTCACACAGGGGGATGGAGAATCAGCAGAAGGAGCTAATCAGTACATGAGCTGTTAAGAAGTATACTGATAGGAGTAGAGAGGATAGTGACAGTGAGATAAGCTAATTACTGTGCTCCAATTGCCTTTACTGTCCAGTCACAGGCAAGTCATGGACAGTCTGGGCTCTGA
The DNA here is from genome assembly GCF_965119305.1 of Pelophylax lessonae. Taxonomy (NCBI): domain Eukaryota; kingdom Metazoa; phylum Chordata; class Amphibia; order Anura; family Ranidae; genus Pelophylax; species Pelophylax lessonae. The sequence continues at coordinate 114,332,671 of NC_138774.1, read as the reverse complement.
GAAAGTGAGTAAATTATGTTGCACGTCAGAAGAGGATATCATGTGGTGGAATATCAGTATTGAATAGAAGAGCTCTGGATTCAAAGTAAATATTGCAAACAAAAATTGTTTATTTATTTATTTCATATTTTAATGGGCTTTTGATTTTTATCTTGATATTTTTGGATGGAGTTCTACTTTAGTAACTTTGGGATATATACAACCAAAATTGACCTTTACAAAACTCAAACTTGCAAGTTTACATGAAAGTGTATCCCTGGTCCAAATCTATTTTATTTCGGATAGAATGTAGGTGGGTAGGAAGTTCTGCCAATCTTTTATTGCTGTCTGGTGCACTAAAATGGCAACGTCCACCAAAACAGTGCTGTGTGTGGCCAAGGTATAAACACCAGCTCAGCTGAAACATGCCTCTAGGGACCATTTTGAAATGTTGCCAGTTATTTATACCTTTACTATATAGCAAATAATCCTGACGTTTGAACACCCCAAAGTTGTTCAGCAGCACATCCAAATCTGCTTAGTTTAGCACACAGAATTTCAGCTCTCCAGCACACAAACAATGCCGTCTTTGAGCATTCTTTGAAACCGAGCACAAAGTCCAGTTTTGGTGTGCAGCCTCTGACAGACAGCTCCAGGGAGAAGTTATCACAGACAAGCTAATTTCGAAGGTACTTTCAACTTTTAAGAGAGAGAAATATTCCCTAATCCTTTGGCTTCTATGATTAGAGTGGTTTGGGAGCAGGCCCAGCAAAAGTTCAGTGTTTATCTACAATGGTGCAGACAGACTTGTAACAGGCATATGAATTAAGGAGAGACACTAGGAAAAAGCTCTCCCTTAGGTCTGTCTCAGCCAGCAGACAGTTGCTGATTCTGTAACCGAACATATGATCCTTTAATTGATCCAACGCTTTTTTTTTTTTTCTGGTGTTGTGGAGTACGACTAGAAGAACCTTTCAGCAGCTGTGAAAGAAAATGTCACTCTGTAAATGACTGCATCACTTTCTATACTCCATTCAGTCCAGTCTGTATTCATTATTACATCATTAAGTGTTTTGTCCCACCTATATGTATTGTGTCTGTGCTGAATTGAGCCGCATCATTTTATTGTTGTTTTGATGTATGTTGACATTTAGTGGTGGTTTAGGGCCACTACAAATTGTTTACTTATGTGATTTTGGATCTTCCTTTATCTTCCCTCCAGTTTAGTCCTAGCTAGACCCTTTATGTTTCTTCCATATTCCACCAGTTAGTGTTAGTACTTGGCAGAGACAGGACCCAGGAAAGTCATTGTCTTCTTACACTTTAAAAGACTGAAGATACATCTTTTGTACTGCACTTCTTTAAAGTAAGACTGCATTGGATTCAAATTTTGTGTCTTGTCGAAGAATTAAGCTACTTTTGGATGGCAGGTGCCCAAGTCAGCAGGTGCCCATACTGTCTAGACAGGAATGTGAAGTATGGTGTATGGACTACGGTTAGTGTATGAAACAACATTTGAAACAGGACATTGCATGTATTTTTTTAAGCAAGCAGTGTGTATACCTGAATTTAAAATGGTAAACACCTCTAATCCGCTTGGAGTTTACAGTACACTCTCTGCAGCAAAGCTCAGAGAGGGGGAGAGAGAAGCAGAATAAGAAACCAAGTAGTAAAGCAAATCTCCTGCGCTCAAGTAGAATATGACGGAGGGGAGAGAGGTGCACTTCAGACTCAGGTAGAAAAAAGCCAATGGTCTTGCTGCCCCCTCAGGATCAAGGGTCTCCAGAACCAACTGAGAGAAAAGACAAAAGACAAAAGGGGGCGCACCGACCTAGTGCATCACCACTAAAACCATTTATTAAAATATTAAAAAGTATACAAAATACTCACAAGGCAGGTGTGATAATACACACATCAACATTGCATATACAATCTCCAAGGTAGCCAAGGTCCCATACGTAGCAAATTGGCATGCAGAATGTCGCATGGGGCTGCTGTGGCTGGGCTGATGCGTTTCAGGGGCGGACCCCCTTCCTAAGAGCCAGAAAAATTGCTGCCTGTTTTGCTGCCAGTCACAGGTTGTGGAGAGGAGACAAAAAAAAAAAAAAACTGCAGCAGAGAAATCTCAGGTCCACTTTACAGCTAGGCTGGTCTGTGCTGTGTAACAGTGTACATCTCACAATTTGATGGACTGAAATACAAATCTTTGGTAGGTAAAACAGCTCTTATATATGTTTTTCAACTGTGTATTAAGCTGTTTGTATGGTGTTCAGCTTTAAAGTGGCTGTAGACTCAATGATAAAATAAAGTAAAGCAGACAGGGCCTAATAAGTTTATTAGAAACTAAAATGACTAAAATAAATTGAAATCAACTATGGGTGAATGAATGCAGCTTGGGGTTCACCTGGGAGTCTGATTCACTCAATTGAATTTATAAAGTAGTTTAAATGACCACTTACTAGTTAAGTTCCTGTTTGCAAAGTGTGCCCCCGCACCCAAACAGAAGACAAAATGCCCTCTCTATGACATCACAGCCTTAGTAAATTCTATACCTTTAGCACTTAACAAGGAAGTGTGACACAGCCTTTTTAGATTGCTAATGTTATACGGGGCTCAGGGTTTCATCCAACAAGCCTCATTTGCCTTAAAAACAGTATTTTACCAAATTTCTGCTATGCTGAGCAAATATTTTCACAGTGGAGTTAATAATGGTGTCCACTCTGTCATATCACTGGTGAAGAACATTCTCTTTTCTCGTTTTGCAAGTACCTGCCTTAAAGTTCATATCTGTTTCTGTATTTGTAGAGCCTTTGGGTTCTAGAACTGTAAACTAGGTCTTGACTTCTGGTCAGGTCAACACTAAGCTCCACCACTACCATGTAGCTGATAAATGCCAGTCCCCAAACTTGCCCTTGAGGTTCTGGCTTTGAATTTTTAAATATGGGGAATGAGGTTTAGTAGAAGAAGGTACCTTGGACACACTTGTTCCTTTGACAACTGTCAAATTGTGGAACTCCCCTCACTATGCAAAGACTCCTTCTCACTTCCTGTAGCATCTCTGGAAAAGTATGTGAAGCAAAATTTCCCCAATGGGACACAAACATAAAAAAATAAACTACATGGTGTTTTTCCTTTCCTTTCACTATACTAAAGTAAAAAATAAAATAAAAAATAAAATTGGTATACATACACTTTAAGCAAAGTAACATGATATGTTGGTGGCATGTGTGCCGTCAACCTATGTTACAGCCTATGCTGGCTCTGCAAAATATTCAGCCACGGGACCATAGGCGTCATATTAAATAAAACAAACATGCATAGAATTTCTTTAATAAAAACAATCAACAGCAATAGTGGATTAATATAGGCCACGGCCTGGTTTAAAATCCATTTTATTCACAATAATAACTTTTCTTCACACCAATAACTTTAATATTTAAAATTCAATAAAACATTCAGCTTAGCCACTTGGTCTCAGGCTGACCAATAAAGTATTTTAACCTCTTTTTATATGCTCCCTTTGATCTAATCTTATTCAAAGGGGCCCACCACATAAACCTGGGCTCCGACGGTGAGGAGGAGGGGGGGGGGGTTGGGAGGGGAGCTCTTCTCGATGAACCTCTTCTGATGACTGGCAACAAAACCCCTGTAACAGGCTCCTTATATAGGGCCCTAAGACCATTCTGTGATGTTCTGGGAGGTCACCTGACCTTGACTGACCTTTTCCTAACTGACCTACTGACCTTCCAGAACATTCCTGAACATGTGACCTCAATTGGCCTATCACAATAAGTTTTATTGAAAACCATTAAAAAGGGGCTTATTATGACACTGCCAAGTTCCTATGGGCAAAGGGGGGCCTATAAAAGGCTACCCCCTTTTTTCTGACAAGGGCCTTGCATGCTGGTCTTAAACACAGAATTTGTTTTGCAGAGCAAGTTCAACCAGCTTTCAATTGCAAAAAAATTGCCTGGAAATCATGAATGATTCTAAGTGGAGCTCTCCTGTGCTTGATCTACTTCCATTGCCCTAAAGTGTATTTAGCCCCCCCCCCCCCAAAAAAAATATATACTTTATAGTAATATACTGTATTGCGGACTATCACTCCTTGGTTATTCGGACTGCATTGGTTTTCTGTTTTTATCTTTATTTTCACCTGGTGATCCAGCCAGTACCACCATCCTTAGATACTTAGATAAAGCAACTATAGAAGAGAAATGGAGGCACCCTTGGACAGCAGCAATGTCTGGAGAGAGTAGTGTTAGATGAAATAGTATATTTACATAAATTCTACATATATGACTAATAAAATAAAACCAAACTTCAGGTAACACCTTTTAATCAGTTACAGAAACAGTTTTTTTTTCTTTTTGGGAAAAGGGTTTTAACAAACCAAATAAAAGCTGACCATTGTAGGTCCCCCTGTCGATGTTTGTCTCAACTCTCTAACTTCCACTTTGCTGCACAGCTTGATGTGTTAGAGGAAGTTGAAAAATAACAGATTTAAAGGATAAGTTCACCTTTGGGAATATTTTATATATTCCATCCAATTTTAGGGTGGAACATGTAATGTGTTCCCAGTGCTCCCTGGGGCAGCAGTATGGGGAGAAGTTCCCTGTACTAATTGCCACGGTTTGAAAAGAGTGAAGCCCATACAGCCGCATCATTAAGACACACAGTTCTGTATCTGAATGGACTACAAGCCCTGACATCCTTTGCGGTTGTTGGCTTGTAGTTCTCAGTGAACTACTATAGTGCTGTGGAGTGCTGTGGTAGTTCATTGAGTCTTCCTGTCAGGGAGAATCGGCTTAATCATACGGCATGTACGGGTAAGCCGATACACTGACAGTGTGCAGAAGACCCGCATAGCATCAGTGAACTGCTGATCGCTGGTGCAATGCTTTCCAGGCTCCTGCAACAAAAAATATTAAATACACACTTTTTTTACCTACAAAAAATGTGCATTTATTATTTTCTTTAAAAAAGTGAACTTATCCTTTAAGCTGGCCATACATTCTGGGAATTTTGTCTGGTTCTTGATGAACTGGAGGGAATCTGTTATGTTGTTAGGTCTACCAATACTCTCCTACCAACTACTTTCAGTTGAATAATTGAAGGAAAATTTCAGCCTCTGTTTGGGTATTCTGAGAGCTGTCTCCTGTCAATAGGCACAAATGGAGTGTTGTTCATCTGCCTTGTATCACATGAATGGAAAAGTCTTTTAGATTTTTAGTTTTTTGCTCAGCCCGCAGGCTGAATAAGAAAGTGTAATGATGTATGACCAGCTTTACTAGCAGGATAATACAACTATGTTACAATAGATCTCAGAAAAACAGACTGCTTTGGTAATGCTAGTGAAAGACTAAATTGTGTATGTCATTTTTGATTTTGCCTTTAATAGCACTTTAATGGTCATTGGCAACAAATTTAATATTTTTTAGCCTAGTGCAGGGGTGGCGAACACGCGGCTCTCGAGCCGCATGCGGCTCCCGGCCGAACTGAATGCAGCTCTTTGGCTCTTTGCCTCTTATGGTATACTGTGGCTCGTCTAGCGCAGTGTTTTTCAACCACTGTTCCTGGTGTGCCGTGGGAACAATTGAAGAATAGATAAGATTTAAAAAAAAAAAAAAATGTAAAATTTTCGCCCATTGGCGGGCGCCGTACTGTGTCCTGGGTATGGGGGGTGGAGTCAAAAACCAACAGGGGCGCCGATTGGCGCTCTTCAGCGGGACACTCCCACTTTTATGATGTCCGGGCTGTGATTGGTCCAGACTCCAGCCTGGACCAATCACAGTAGGACATCATCTTCCGCCTTCCGCCTTCCTTCCCGCCCGAGCACAGTGTGCGCAGCAGCGGAGAGAAGAAGACGTCGCGAGTCACCAGGAGGACCGGAGCGGACGGAGACCAGGACTCGGCGGGAGTCGGCACTGCAGAGAGACCGCATCCGGATCCAGACCAGGCCGCAGGCGCAGCGTGAGGAGGTCATCTGGAACCAGTCAGTCAGCAGCCCGGTAAGTGAGTCCTCCTCCTCCTCATGCCTATTCCATCACCTGTGCCATTATTATACCATCTGTGCCATGCCATACCATCTGTGCCATACCATCTGTGCCATGCCATACCATATGTGCCATGCCTGTACCATCTGTGCCATGCCATACCATCTGTGCCATGCCATACCATCTGTGCCATGCCTGTACCATCTGTGCCATGCCATACCATCTGTGCCATGCCTGTACCATCTGTGCCATGCCATACCATCTGTGCCATGCCATACCATCTGTGCCATGCCTGTACCATCTGTGCCATGCCATACCATCTGTGCTATGCCTGTACCATCTGTGCCATGCCATACCATCTGTGCCATGCCATACCATCTGTGCTATGCCTGTACCATCTGTGCCATGCCATACCATCTGTGCCATGCCTGTACCATCTGTGCCATGCCATACCATCTGTGCCATGCCTGTACCACCTGTGCCATGCCATACCATCTGTGCCATGCCATACCACCTGTGCCATGCCATACCATCTGTGCCATGCCATACCACCTGTGCCATGCCATACCATCTGTGCCATGCCATACCATCTGTGCTATGCCTGTACCATCTGTGCCATGCCATACCATCTGTGCCATGCCTGTACCATCTGTGCCATGCCATACCATCTGTGCTATGCCTGTACCATCTGTGCCATGCCATACCACCTGTGCCATGCCATACCATCTGTGCCATGCCATACCACCTGTGCCATGCCATACCATCTGTGCTATGCCTGTACCATCTGTGCCATGCCATACCATCTGTGCTATGCCATACCATCTGTGCCATGCCATACCACCTGTGCCATGCCATACCACCTGTGCCATGCCATACCATCTGTGCCATGCCATACCATCTGTGCTATGCCTGTACCATCTGTGCCATGCCATACCATCTATGCATAAGATTTGAATACAAACCTGATTTGCAGAAGATTACTGGAAACAAAAGATGCCAGAAATCCCACTGAGATTATCATCCCATCATTTCAACAAGGTAACAAAAAACACCTGACTGAGCATGTTATATTATGTGTTTAATATATTATTGTTAAAGTTATATGCTTTTGTGTGAGTGTTTGTCTGTTTTGGCAGGTCACTGCGTGGTGTGGCTCTCTGACTCTCACAGTTTAAAATTTTGGCTCCTTTTGTCGAACTTGTTCGCCACCCCTGGCCTAGTGCTTCAGCCATAGGAAGATACATGCAATACATTTTTTTTAAATAAATATGCCCCTATGTCTAGTAATATAGGCAATTTAACAAATTCAAAACTTCTTCTAAAAGCTCAGAATATCGTAGAAAAATGCCTTTTTTTAACCAAACAGTACATCCAAGCAACAAAAGCTGAACAAGACAATACTGTAGACATTAACAGAGCCTATTTGTTTCTGAATATCTGAATTTTCTCTGGAGTTTTCTTTTAAGTCACTTGATTCATTACTAATCCACATATGACGAATGACTTTCAGAAATATTTGTCCCTTAGCTTAAGTCACCTTACATGAAGAAATAAGTATGACAAGTTAAGCCAGTTTCACTTGTGACTGGCAATTACAGAAGCTTTATCAGGGCTATGACAGCTGTTTAACTATAGCGCTCTGCAGTCTTCAAGTGACTATCACCAGCTTAGGCCAACTAAAGGCCAGATGGGATACACAAAACACAGCTTGTTGCCAGTATGTCGGTTTTATTTCAGCATCCTTTAGAATGAGCAATCCAAACAGGATTTTGGAAAGAGGAAAAATGTTCAGGAGTGATTTTTAGAAAGTCTATCTTATAAGTGTTATATTGCACTGTGCCAAGAACTGTTTATAGGATATCACTAAATGTTTTTTTAAGATTGCTGGAGATGTAGGTTCTGGTTAGTCATGGCAAGAGGAGACACTGAAACTGTGCTGTGAAAGTAAAAAAAAAATAGCATTTAAAGTAGGGACTTTGCTGGACTGAGTTCTGAACTCCAGCATCTGGACACATTCTTTTCAAACACTGATTCATACTACACAGACACTCAGTCATAACTTTATGACCACCCACCTAATATTAAGAAAGTTCCCATTTTGCCACCAAAACAGCCCTGACCCATTGAGGCATGGACACCACTAGAACTCTGAAGGTATGCTGTGGTATCTAGCACCAAGCTATCAGTAGCAGATCCTTTAAGTCCTGTAAGTTGCAAGGTGGGGCCTTGCAAGAATTGTTTTCTTGTTTTCCAGTACATCCCACAGATGCTCAGTGGATTGAAATCTGGAGAATGTGTAAGCAAGTTAACACTTTGAACTTGTGTTGTTTTCCTCAAACAAGTCTTGAACCATTGTTTCAGTGTGGCAGAGTTCAATTCACTTGTGCTAGAAAATTTGTTTAGCAAAACAGTTTTTTTTTTTAATTAACCTGTGCCTCTTTTATATACACTGCTCAAAAAAAAGCAAAGGAACACTTATTAATCAGTGTACAACATCAAGCCAATTAAACTGCTGGGATGTTGATCTGGTCAGTCAAGTAGCGGAGGGGGTTGTTAATCAGTTTCAGCTGCTATGGTGTTCATTAAATTAACTATAGGTGCACCAGGTGAACAACAATGAGAAATGTTTCGGTCCATCCAATGCCGCCAGCTTGCACCTCAGTCTGTTGATTACCTGGTCCAGATCTGGGAGGAAATACCCCAGGACACCATCCGTTGTCTCATTAGGAGCATGCCTCAACATTGTCAGACAAGCATACAAGCGTGTGGGGGCCATACAAACCACTGAATACCATTTTGAGTTGCTGCAATGAAATTTCAGCAAAATGGACTAGCCTGCTGCATAATTTTTTCCCCATTGAGATCCAATGTGTTTTCAAAGTGTTCCTTTAATTTTTTGAGCAGTGTACTTTTAGATCATGAATTATAAATTCCCCTTTCTACAACTGCCTGAATTAAAACACAGCACATTTAAAGGCTTGCATGGGATACCAAATCACACATAGCAGCGCTGTGTGAAAGAAGTAGACACAGGAAGCCATATATTTCTAGAATATTTTTTGGCCTAAAAGTATACCTACACTCAAAAACACATGCCCACAGCATGGGGGGTGGGTGCTTTGGAGCAGAGGGGGCTCTGTCCCCCAACCCAAAGCACCTTGTCCCCATGTTGATCTGGGCTGTGGTTGTTGGGGTCTGCAGGTGTGGGGCTTATCAGAATCTGGAAGCCCCCTTTAACAAGGGGGCCCCCAGATCCCACCCCCCATGTGAATGGGTATTGGGTACATCATACCCTTACCCATTCACCAAAAAAAGTGTCAAAAAGTAAGAAACACAGGAAACTGTTTTTGACAAGTCCTTTATGAAAAAAAATTAAAAAACGGTTTCCCTCTATGTAAATCCATCACCAATCATGACGCCTGCCGGACCCAAAAAATTAGAAAAAATAAAAAAACGCTTTCGCCTCTTGGGAGGCGTCCTGCTGTCTGCCCAATTTGAACTTTGACAGTTCTTATAGAGGCAAGGGGCGGGCCACCAGTTTACTTCACCCGGTGGCACCACCCCTTCTGACGTCATGTGACCACCGCCCAGGGTTGCCAGGAAGAGGCCCTTGTCCCCATCAACATGGTGACAAGGTGCTTTGGGGGGGCACTTTAAAACACCCTCCTCATGTTGAGGGCAAGCGGCCTGGTATGGTTCAGGAGGGGGGCACTCCCCCCCTTTCCTGGCCTGCCAGTCTGCATGTTTGGATATAGGTCTGGTATGGATTTTGTGGGGGGACCTCACTGCATTTTTTTCAAAGGGACTGGTATAGATTTTGTTTTTGGGGGAAGGGGGAGCTGTTTTTTTCCTAATTCTGTCATGGGGTTCCCCTAAAAGCCATACCAGACCCAAAGGGTCCCCCCAAGCTGTTTTTACCCAATTTTTTTTAATTTACATTTTTTTACAATAATTTATTTTAAATTCATCTCTCAGCAGGGAAGCCTTAACAACCTATTGACTGTGCGCTCGGTGGGTGAACATCCCGCTAAGTGCTGAGAAAGTTCAGGTGTTAGGTGAGTACCTGAATGGGCGATGTTCAGGCCAAACTTATGCTGGGCCCAAACCGTTCGTCCATCCCTAGTGGTGCCTGAACACTGTAACCCCTCACAGTTACTCTTGCTGTGCGCAGGAATGGACCCTGCTGTTAAAATTAGAAGAAAAAAATTGAAATTACATGCACCTGTCAAACAGGTGAAGAAAAATTGGGCCTTGGGTGTTGGTAGTGCTCTAAACCAAAAACATTGTAGAAAGCTAGCATAATCAAGATTCAGGAATAGGATAGGCAGCATAGGCAGTCTTCAAGGGATCCCAGATCCCTAGCAAATTCAATCAGCTACATCAGCATCGGGGCTTCATAGCTGCTGTTGATCCTGGACTGAGTAATTTTGATAAATGTCAGCCGGTCAATGGAGTCTGTGGACACTGTCTGTCACAAAACCTCCAGCAGCACTAAATGTGCATTTGGAAAGCATTCTGGAAGCAGGACAGGCCAGTAGCTTGATTATCCTCTACATCCACGCTGCCACAATCCTCCTCCTCCTCCTGTGTGTTTTGTGGTCGCACAGGAATGGAATCTGCATTAAAGGAGGCCTTGAGAGGAAAGGAAGAAAGTCCTTACTTTTCCTCCCGCTGTTCTGCCTCAAGTGCCCTGTTCATGATTCCACGAAGTGTGTGCTCCAGCAAGAAGACTAGAGGGATAGTGTCACTGATGTATGCATTGTCCCGGCTCACCATCCTTGTGACCTCCTCAAATGGTTATAGGACAGTGCATGCATCCTTTATCAGCAGCCACTGGTGTGGCGAAAAGAAGCCAAGCTTCCCTGATCCTGTCCTTGTGCCATACCCACACAGGTACTCATCTGCTGTGTGACAGTTGGTGGGCAGGCTGAATTCCCATTGAATGTCAGCCAGCCAAACACTGCCATTGTATGACCGCCAGAAATGTCCACAGACTTTTCTGGCCTGCCTCAGAAGATCTTGTAAGCCTGGGTACCTGTTCAAGAAACACTGCACCACCAAATTCAGGACATGTGCCAAGCATGATACATGGATCAAGTATCCCTTTTTGGAAGGCATAGAGAAGGTTAGTGCCATTGTCGCATAGAACCATTCCTGGCTCAAGCTGCTGTGGCGTCAACCATCTCTGAGTCTGCCCCTGCAGAGCTGACAGAATCTCTGGCCTGGTGTGGCTCCTGTTCCCTAGACAGACAAACTAAAGAACCACGTGCCATCTTTTAGCCTGACTGCTTGCGTAGCCCCTTGATGCTTAGGGAGCACTGCTTTTTCAGAGGACAATTCAGCAGAAGAGGCCATAGAGGAAGAAGAAGAGGAGGGGGTGGAGCAGACAGATGTGGCAGAATAACCACCAGCTTTTAGGAGGCATGGTGGCGGAACAAGCTCCAACACTGAACCCTGTCCTGCATCCTTCCCAGCTGCCAACAGAGTTACCCAGTGCACCGTGATGGAAATGTAATGTCCCTGATCATGCCTATTGGACCACGAGTCAGCAGAAATGTGAACCTTGCTGCTGACCGCTCTGTCCAAGAAGGCCAAAACATTGCCTTCCACATGATGGTACAGAGCTGGAATGACCTTATGTGAAAAGAAATTTCTTTTTGGAACTTGCCACTGTGGTACAGCACATTTCGCAAATTTGCAAAAGGGGCAGAGTCTACCAGATGAAAAGGCAGCAGTTGTCACTTCCCACCAAGCGCCCCAGGTGTTTGTGTGTTCAGCAATGTTCGAGTCAAACATAGAGCCCATCCCTAGTGAGGAAGATGGTGACCTTGGATGGAGGGGCTAGGGATAGCACTGAATTTTCAGCACAAGAGGAGAACAGCAAAAACAGAGGATAGAGGTACATAGTTTAACTGTCCATTATGGTAAGAATTTCCCCTGCAAAAAGCATATTCTTATTTTTTTTCTTTTACATTTCTTAAATGTTTCTGAGGACAAGGCCTCATGGCATATTGCGAACATTTCTGGACAGTTTCACAATGTCTCTTTCTCCACTAAGACTGGGGACTCCCTGAGCCATCCCTCATTAACATACAATTCAGTGGGCCAGTTTCTAAAATGTTAACCCTTTGTTAGGACAGGCAGTGTTCAAATCCATTGTACAACTGATAATGAAGGACTGCCAGCACAGTAACGGTAGGTCATATTATGCAAATATTACATCCACAGTACTCCCCATCTAAACATTAGAAAACAGAGAGAGCTTGGTAGGGTTTTGAATCACGCAAAAAGGTCTTAAAAGGTAACCAGCATTTTTTCAAATATTTTTTTCTAAGTTATATTATGCAAATGGGTGTGTAAAAGACACAAAACTACTCTAGAAGGGAATATTGGATTCCTTCTAGAACTGATCACTCGTCAGGTCCAGGCCAGGCTCCAGTCCCCTCCTGGAGCCCTTTTCGGTTCCAGCATGAGAGGAGAGAGCATCATTACAGTGAGTACACAATCAGTACACTGACACCAGTACACATAGGCACATATTTCACGCCCTGATCATCCCCCAGTTAACCTTTTCACTCCCTGTCACAGTGTCACTATATACAGTATACAGATAATTTACTGATCACTGTATTGGGTGCATGGGTGACGTCAGTTAGCATTAGCTAGTCCCAGATAGGTTTAGGGTACCCGCCATGTATTCCCTAATAAAGATTTATCCCCCTGATCACCCCTAGTTAACCTATTCAGTGCCCTGTCACAGTGTCACTATTTTAGTGTACAGATCTTTTTTCTGATCACTGTATTTATGTCACGGGTGATGTCAGTTAGCGTTAGCGTCAATCCAGAATAGCGTCAGATTGCCTGCCACATATTTAGTAATACATTTTAACCCTTTGATTGCCAGTGACACACACACACTAAACACATCCATTACTAGTAAAGTGTCTGAACGGATGAATATCTTTGATCAAATCAGAACTATACTAGCATCCCCAATAGTTTAGCATAGTGTTCCCTAAATACAGCGTTAGCAGGATCAGCCCCGACACCTGCTAGCACCTGCGGTTAGCCCCTCTGCCCAGCCCCCAAGAAGTGCAGTATCAGCAAAACACTGTCACTTCTCATACACAGCACACAAAACTGCAGCTTTACAAGAGTCAGATCTGATCTCTACTATCGCTAGCACTTACATTTTTTGGTACCGGTTCAAACAGTCCTTGACAACCAAGTGCTTTTTTACCTGTAAGTCACACTAGGTACCTATAAATTTATTGACTATAATCTCCAAACAGAGGTACACTAGTGAAAAGGCCTATGACACTAGTGAAAAGGCCTGCTAATGCTGAACATGACAGATAAGAGCGATGGGGAAGCCTCACAGTCAGAATCAAGCTCAGTATTCAAATCTGTAGAGAGCAGCGGCACCCTGACAGATAGCTCTGATGACAGAGTGGTGGTCCCTGCTAAGGTCAGGCATACCTGACCCCGTTCTTCTGTTGCTGAGGTGCAACAATTGCATGGTTCTCGTATGCAGTAGAGCACAGGTGTCAAACTGGAGGCCCTCCAGCTATTGCAGAACTACAAATCCCATGAGGCATTGCAAGGCTGACAGTGGCAAGCATGACTCCCACAGGCAGAGGCATGATGGGACTTGTAGTTCCACAAAAGCTTGAGGGCCGCCAGTTTGACACCCCTGCAGTAGAGTGTCAGTACTAGTGCCGCACAACATTCTGGTGAACTGGCAAGCACCAGCAGCCTAGTACATCCTAGTTGTAGACAAACAAGCACTGCAGTAACACTTGGTGGTGTGGTGAGTCCCATAGATGTAGTTCAAGCTGGTGCAGTGGCTAGCACAAGTAGTGTCCCGCTGCCGCAGCCACCAATAATTTGAAAACAGGCCCGTAGAGCCCATAGAGTCCTTCCTGATGTTTTTGCAAATCCTAAATGGGAGCCCACCACTCCTGCGGCACCTGTACTTCTCCTAATCACTGGCCAAACCAGAATTCAGGTAGAAACAGCCGATTTTACCCCCGTTGGTTTTTATGAGCTGTCTTTAATGGAAGATCTGTACAGATCTGTTGTGGACTAAAGTAATTTATATGGCAATAAATGTATCACTGCAAACTCTAATTTGACCCTTGCAAGAGAATTTGCATGGAAACGTATCACTGTTTCCGAATTTAAAACCTTTCTGGGCCTATCCCTCATCATGGGCATTACTAAAAAGAGTGAGTTGCGGTCACATTGGTTCACTGATCCTATTCATTATATGCCTGTGTTCTCTGCTGCCATGGCCAGGACTAGATATGAGCAAATCTTGCGGTTCATGCATTTCAATGACAATGAACTCTGTCGTCCTTGAGGTGACCCTGGATATGACCGGCTCTACAAAATTTGGCTCCCTGTAAATCACTTTAAACAAAGTTTTTCAGCCTTGTATATGCCCCAACAAGCTGTCTGCCTTGATGAGTCCCTGATTACATTTTCTGGCCGCCTTATTTTCAAACAGTTTTTCCTCAGCAAGCGTGCCTGATATAGGGTCAATATGTATAAGCTCTGTGACAAGGCAACAGGCTATACATGTAGTTTTCGGATTTACGAGGGAAAAGATAGCAGTGTGGAGCCCCCCAACTGCCCAGACTACATAGAGAGCAGTGGCAAGATTGTTTGGAACTTGGTGTCACCCTTTTTTGGAAAGGGTACCATTTCTAAGTGGACAATTATTACAAAAGCGTGCCACTTTTCAGTTACCTTTTTGATTCTGGAATTGGCGCATTTGGCACCATGCAACATAATCGCTGGGGCTTCCCCCAAGGGCTTCAAGATTACTGACTTAGACAGGGGGAGAGAGCCTACTTGAAGTGTAATAAATTGCTTGCATTGAAGTGGAGGGACACATGGAATGTTTTCGTTTTGTCTTCCATTCACGCAGATACGACTGTCCAAATTACAACGGCAACTGGTGTTGTTGGGAAGCTCCTCTGTGTCCACGACTACAACCTTAACATGGGAGCGGTGGACTTCAATGACCAGATGATGGCGCCGTATCTAATTGCCCATAAGGCCAGATTCCAATTGGCTCTGCTGAACGCTTATGTGCTATACAAAGCGTCAGGAAGAAGTGGACCCTTCCTAAAATTCCAGGAAGAGATCATCACAGCCCTTCTGTATCTAGAAGGTTCTGTGGCCCACATTCACAATCCAGATGCAGTGAGCCGGCTGCACGAGAGGCATTTTCCAGATGCCCGCCCTGGTACCTCTACCCAAAGAGCACCCCAAAGAAGATGTCGTGTCTGTAGAAAATGCAGATATAAGCGTGACACCCCCTATTTTTGTCCCTCCTGTCCTGGCCAACCTCGTGTGTGCATCGGGGACTGTTTCTGTTCCTACCAAAAAAAAAGACAAAAAAAAAAAAGACAAAAATAGTTGTCGTTTTATTAAGTTACTTTTCTGTTCTTACTGTTTTAGGCCCCTTTCACACATGCTGTCCGTTTGTCCGTTTTTCATCCATCCGTTGACGGATGAAAAACGGACATCAATGTATCTCTATGTAAAAACGGATGACAATGGATGATCATCAGTTAACATCCGTTTTCATCCGCTTCTGTCAATGTCCGTTTTTTTGAACGGATGAATGCCCTATTTTTCATCCATCAAAAAAATGGATCGGACGAAAAACGGATGACAACGGATGAAAAACGGACAAAAACGGATGAAAAACAGATAACAACTGACGAAAAACGGATGAAAAACGGATAACAACTGACGAAAAACGGATGACAACTGACGAAAAACGGATAAAAAACTGATGAAAAATGGATGAAAAACAGTTGAAAACTGATACATTTTGACGTGACTAAACTGATGAACTGAATGGACCATATGTGTGAAAGGGGCCTTACTGTAGTTTATAATATACTGTAATGTTTTATTGTTACTATTTTTCATTGTTAACCATAGATTGCTTTGCAGATACCGCCAATCTACTGTTTTACTGAAATGTATATTATTATAATGTAATGTTTTATTGTTACTATGTTTTATTGTTAACCATTGTTTGCTTTGCAGGTACGCCCATCAGCTGCAACACTGATTTATCCTGTCATTTAGCAATTATTAGTGTGAGGAAAGGGATATGCAGTGTAGTTAGGGTACTATATACCACTATAGTTAGATTCAATAATCTAGTTTCTGTAGGGAAAGTGTTAAGTGTCAGGATGGCCGTAGTGTAGTTTAGGGTGAACTGACTCTGACTGCTATGCCAGGGTGACAGAACTCATCCATGTCAGGGTGACCACCATAAGAAAAAGATAATTTTTCTTAGAATTATTAGTAGAGCAGGGATGGGGCTCCGCTCCTTTCACACCTGGGCGTTTTTGTTTCAGGCATTTATTGGGCTTTTTTCTGGATGTCTTTGGAGGCAGGCATGACATCTGAACTTCTGTGTAGGGGTATATATACACACACACACATATATGTATATACACACATATAGGTGTAAAAGGAGCGGAACCCTATCCCTACGCTACTGAAATTATTTGCAGGGATGGTGTTCACACCTATATGTGTGTATGTGTATATATATATATGCAAAAGTATACTCAAATATATATCGTCCCTAGGAACATATACAAAAGTACAAGTAGCGCAGGTATAATTGAGGAGAAATGATGTAGCATATAAACCAGCCAAATCTTGATATAGTCCTTAAACGTCCATGTATGCAAAAATTTAATGCAAAGAATGCAAAAAAATTAAATGCAAAAATTTCAAACAAAGGGTTAATTCCTCAGTAATAGTCCAATCCACCAAGTGAGAAACACCATCAAGTGTTGGGGTCACCACTGCTCTACACCTCCACCGATGTGATAATGGGGGGACTGGCAACTCACCAGAAGCTGTGGCCCTCCTATTTACACAGGACAGGCAAACAGGCAAACAGGTTGTGGTATCACAAATCTCACTCAGATTTTAATTATGTGGATTTTACTCATATCGACTTCTGACGTGTTGCATTTACTGACATCTTTTGAATAACTATCTGTAACCACACATGTGGTATTGGGCATCGCAAGTCGCGTATTCTATTATAATTTTCTATTTTTTTTATTCTATTTCATTATTTATTATTTATTATTTATCTTTTATATATTATACATATTTTACTTACACTGTCTGTTATGGGCATTGTAGTATTTATTGTTAATGTGATTTTATGTATCTTTTGATATGCACATCAAATTATGGTGTATAAGGATAATCATCCTGTATTTTAATATATATACCTATTTCTTTATTAATATGGGAAGAGTATGCTGACGGTATAAATGGGTTAGTCTGGTGCATATAAGACTACCTAAATGCAAGTCATTCTAATCAATGGAATGTAATATTATTAATGACAACCGCGGCTGTAGAATATGACCGCCCACTGCATGAATAATGGGAAACCAGACGATCGTGCATTATTGTCTTATGGGACTAGGACCTGAGTATGGGCAAACAAGGCAGGTTATAGGACCTTTTCAGCGGTCCGGTGTGGGCGGAAGTGCTCGCTGTAATGAATTGGCCTAATTTACATACGAGGGCGGGCCGTTAGAACTCTATCAAATCCGTCAGCAGACACTCCTATATAATCGGATGCCGTGCCGTAAGGTTCACGCCCTTTGATAAAGTCGGAAATGACGAAACGCGTCAGTGCATGAACCTTACGGCAACCGGAAGTGCACGGGGGACACGAGCGGCAGCTTTGGAGATCCGAGACACCAGCGCGGAGAGGGTGAGCAGGACCGACAAGGCATACCACGGTACCCGTAGCACTGATATTCAAGGCTTATTGGTTTATTGCGTTTGTGAGTACATATGTATTGGGTTTATTCTGAATAAATATCGGATGGGTGAAACAATATCACACTAGTGTGGTTCCTTCTTTCCCCTTATGTTTACCATCTGAGCTAATGCCGGGAGAAGAAGGGAGATATGTGATCATCCGTGATAGAAATCCAGTAATAGCAGCAGTAATCGTTCCTGAGTGAGATTTGTGATACCACAACCTGTTTGCCTGTTTGCCTGTCCTGTGTAAATAGGAGGGCCACAGCTTCTGGTGAGTTGCCAGTCCCCCCATTATCACATCGGTGGAGGTGTAGAGCAGTGGTGACCCCAACACTTGATGGTGTTTCTCACTTGGTGGATTGGACTATTACTGAGGAATTAACCCTTTGTTTGAAATTTTTGCATTTAATTTTTTTGCATTCTTTGCATTAAATTTTTGCATACATGGACGTTTAAGGACTATATCAAGATTTGGCTGGTTTATATGCTACGTCATTTCTCCTCAATTATACCTGCGCTACTTGTACTTTTGTATATGTTCCTAGGGACAATATATATTTGAGTATACTTTTGCACACTTCCTTTTAAAGTAGCTGCGGTATTGTTTGATTTGAGGCTACTAGAGCGCAGGGGATATATTGTATCACCAGTAGAGGGCAGATTTGTGTTATACATATATATATTTTTTTCATATATTTCTTTTACCCTTGCTGCCATGGAGGTCATAAAATTCCTCAAGTCTAGGAAACTAGACCTTAAAGAGATTTTTAAACAGAATGTGACACCCCCGGTAGACGAGGACCTTTCCATTTTGTTAAAATCTCTGTCCTTAACTCTGGAAAAACAAGTCCGTGCCTGGTGGGACATTTCAACAACAGAAATGTACCTATCAGAAGGTCTTGTAAGCAGAGGTTTAAGATGGGATTTAGCCCCCCAGGATGGCCTGGAGGACGGGGAATCAATGAAAGAATGGTGTGATTTTTTCCACCAAGCTGGCATGGATCTCCAAACCCTTCTTTTAAAACGCAAAAAACGCAAAATGGAGTTGATCAATAACAAAATTAAGGAATTAAAAGAGAAAATAGACAATGTAGTGGGAACGAGTGATTTAAAAGAGTTTAATGAAGCAACACAAAAGAAGTTAGATAAAATAGATAAGGATGTACAAAAAAAGAAGGTCAAGAAATATAACAGAGACAAGAGAGATTTTGAGAATAAAATCATTTTCAAATGGCAGTTGGAAACCACAAATATTGAAGTTCAGGAACCTCAAATTGAAGAATTAGGAGAAGGAGGAGCAATTTCAAATACTCCAATCACTCCTATTCGGAGTAATACACCCAGGAGACCCCCTAGAAATCAGTGGGAACCTAGAGATGCCACGCCCAATTGGAGATCGCACCAAGGTAATTGGAACACCTATGGCTCAGGGAGTAGACAGTGGACTGAGGTCCCCCAAAGAGGGAAGTCCAATAGGGGATTTGGCAATGGAAGACGAGGGAGGGGTAAAAGTGGAACTACCACGCACCCACAATATAGTGGTCACCCTAATCCTAATTTCATACATAACAACTACTACCAACCCCTGGCAGATTATGGAACATCTAATGGCCAACCTTCAAGAAGTGGGCCTTTTTTAGGGAGAGGGAGGGGACGGGGGAGACGCCGCCCCTTCCAACACCCACAGCCAGGGGGCCCAGGAAGGCCGGTAGAAAGCAACACACAGGAAGAGGAGTCAGAGCTGGACGAAGAGTCCAGCACAAGAAAAAGGAGAAGGCAACTCTAAATCAGGGGATTTTCAATCTGAGCCAAGTTGAACTGACTCAGAAAGAATTATATGTGCTGGATCAGGGATTAAAATGTGCACCAAAACGGGCTGTCAATAAGTTTAATGTGTACATTGATACTCATAAATTCATTAGAAAATTGAACCTGAAAAAGCATTTTTTGAATAACCCCATCACCTCAGTGAGTAATAATTCCAACATCTCTTTGAATAATGGGAACGGGGGATTAATGTTGAACAGCGGCTTAAAGAATAAATCCACCATGAACCCTCAAGTGAACAACAATCACTATGTGGAAGTTTTTAAAAAAAAAAAAAATTTAGTTTTGGAAGACTTGCAGGAGTTAATTCCCAATACCAAGAAAATTCAGAACAGTATGAGGCACATCACAGAAGGTCTAGAATCCTTGGAAAAAAGGAAAGAAATCATTATTAGACCAGCGGACAAGGGAGGAGGAGTGGTAATACTCGACAAAAGCTTTTACCACCATCAATTGTCTAGTATGCTTAACGATGAGAAAACCTATGTTAAGCTGTCCGCTGATCCGACATCCAGGTTTGATGAAGAACTAAAAAACCTGGTTGATTTGGGTTATAGGACATATGCCTTAACCAAGAAGGAGAAAAGATATCTGACCCCTAGCGTGTGTAGGATACCCACAATGTGTGTAGGATACCCAGGAATGTCCTCCTGCCCGTCCTATTGTTAATGGGATTGGGTCTGTCACCGCTAGGTTGGGTCAATATCTGGATAAATTCCTCCAACCCAGTGTTTTGACTACCAGAGCCTTCTTGAAAGACACTAAGGACTTGTTGGTAACGCTGGGTGATGTGTTGTTGGGCGAGGACTCATCGGCCTTCCTAGTGACGGCCGACGTGTCCTCGCTGTACACCATCATCCAGCATGATGATGCTATGCTGGCCCTCAATTGGGCTCTGAGCAAAAGGGATGAGATTCCTTTTGAACAAAAGAGATTCATCCATAAAGCTTTGGATTTTTGTCTCTCCCATAATTATTTTTGGTTTCAGGATTGTTTTTTCAGCCAAAAGACCGGTGTCGCCATGGGAGCTAAATTTGCTCCCAGCTTGGCGAACATCTTTATGGCCGAATGGGAAGACAAATTCGTTTTTAACCAACAAAAAAATGAATTGCGGTATTACAAACGGTTCATCGATGATATCCTGTTTATATGGGAAGGCTCTGAGGAGTCTCTGTTATCATTTATGTCCCATTTAAATTCGAATCCCAATAATATCAAGTTGGAATTTCATTGGGACAGGACAAGCATACAGTTTTTAGATGTGACGATTTTTAGACATTTTAAAGGGTTTGCAACAAAGGTCTTTTTTAAAAAAACGGATCGTAACAGTTACCTCTCCATCATGAGTGGCCACCACCCTACGTGGTTGAAGAACATTCCCAGGGGCCAACTTATGAGGGTGAAGCGTAACTGTACGTTTGACGATGATTTTATGACACAATCAGCTGTTATTAAAGAGAGGTTCATTCAAAAAGGATACGAGGAAGACAAATTGGATCTAGAGATCCAAAAGATTCTTGAGTTGCCTAGATCTGATGTTTTAAAAAACAAAATTAAGTCTGCAGATAATGGGAAGGAATGGAGTTTCCTCTCTGACTTTTCAAGTGACTACAGAAATGTTGAGGGAATTTTTGAGAAGCACTGGCCCATGCTCCTAAAGGATAGGGTATTAGGTCCAGTTCTTCCAACAAACCCCTCCTTCATATACCGCAAAGCCCCCAATTTTGGGGACAGAGTGGTAAAGAAGGTCTTGGACCCCCCAAAGGTCACCTTCTTCCTCGATAGGAAAGGCTTCCACAAATGTGGGCGCTGTCGGGCGTGCTCATTCACTAAAAATAATTTGAGGAAGAGGGAAGTGTTTGAGGTTCCAGCTATAGGGAAACAGTTCAAAATCCAAAGTTTAATAACTTGTGACACCACACACGTGGTATATGCCCTAATGTGTCCCTGCAACTTAATTTACATTGGCAGAACAAAAAGGACCGTTAAGAAACGTGTAGGTGAACACATTACGAACATCATAAATGGCTTCAAGGACCATAGTGTTTCGGAGCATTTTAGGAGGCATCATAACCAGGACCCCAGTAATTTACAGTTTTGGGGTGTAGAGAGGGTGACTCCATCCTGGAGGGGATCTAACTGGGTTCGAGAACTATCCAAATGCGAGACCAGATGGATTTTTCTCACCCAGGCTTTGGTCCCCAAAGGGTTAAACATTGATTTGGACCTGAACTGTTTCATCAGTGATCTATGATGGACAGTTTAGATGTGGGATTGGACCTTTGTTTTAACCTATTTATTATATTAGGTTTATTTTTTAAGCTCACAATTTTAACCCTTTAAAGATCTTTTTAGATAATGGGATTTGAGTATGGGGATGAGGCTTTGGAAAAAAATTTAAATTTAATTTTATTTATTTTAGTTTTGTTTTTAATTATGTGGATTTTACTCATATCGACTTCTGACGTGTTGCATTTACTGACATCTTTTGAATAACTATCTGTAACCACACATGTGGTATTGGGCATCACAAGTCGCCCATTCTATTATAATTTTCTATTTTTTTATTCTATTTCATTATTTATTATTTATCTTTTATATATTATACATATTTTACTTACACTGTCTGTTATGGGCATTGTAGTATTTATTGTTAATGTGATTTTATGTATCTTTTGATATGCACATCAAATTATGTTGTATAAGGATAATCATCCTGTATTTTAATATATATACCTATTTCTTTATTAATATGGGAAGAGTATGCTGACGGTATAAATGGGTTAGTCTGGTGCATATAAGACTACCTAAATGCAAGTCATTCTAATCAATGGAATGTAATATTATTAATGACAACCGCGGCTGTAGAATATGACCGCCCACTGCATGAATAATGGGAAACCAGACGATCGTGCATTATTGTCTTATGGGACTAGGACCTGAGTATGGGCAAACAAGGCAGGTTATAGGACCTTTTCAGCGGTCCGGTGTGGGCGGAAGTGCTCGCTGTAATGAATTGGCCTAATTTACATACGAGGGCGGGCCGTTAGAACTCTATCAAATCCGTCAGCAGACACTCCTATATAATCGGATGCCGTGCCGTAAGGTTCACGCCCTTTGATAAAGTCGGAAATGACGAAACGCGTCAGTGCATGAACCTTACGGCAACCGGAAGTGCACGGGGGACACGAGCGGCAGCTTTGGAGATCCGAGACACCAGCGTGGAGAGGGTGAGCAGGACCGACAAGGCATACCACGGTACCCGTAGCACTGATATTCAAGGCTTATTGGTTTATTGCGTTTGTGAGTACATATGTATTGGGTTTATTCTGAATAAATATCGGATGGGTGAAACAATATCACACTAGTGTGGTTCCTTCTTTCCCCTTATGTTTACCATCTGAGCTAATGCCGGGAGAAGAAGGGAGATATGTGATCATCCGTGATAGAAATCCAGTAATAGCAGCAGTAATCGTTCCTGAGTGAGATTTGTGATACCACAACCTGTTTGCCTGTTTGCCTGTCCTGTGTAAATAGGAGGGCCACAGCTTCTGGTGAGTTGCCAGTCCCCCCATTATCACATCGGTGGAGGTGTAGAGCAGTGGTGACCCCAACACTTGATGGTGTTTCTCACTTGGTGGATTGGACTATTACTGAGGAATTAACCCTTTGTTTGAAATTTTTGCATTTAATTTTTTTGCATTCTTTGCATTAAATTTTTGCATACATGGACGTTTAAGGACTATATCAAGATTTGGCTGGTTTATATGCTACGTCATTTCTCCTCAATTATACCTGCGCTACTTGTACTTTTGTATATGTTCCTAGGGACGATATATATTTGAGTATACTTTTGCACACTTCCTTTTAAAGTAGCTGCGGTATTGTTTGATTTGAGGCTACTAGAGCGCAGGGGATATATTGTATCACCAGTAGAGGGCAGATTTGTGTTATACATATATATATATTTTTTTCGTATATATATATATGTATACACTATATGTGTGTGTGTGTGTGTGTGTGTGTATATATACCCCTATACAGAAGTTCAGATGTCATGCCTGCCTCCAAAGACAGCCAAAAATGCCCAATAAACGCCTGAAACAACACACCTGGGCGTTTTTGTTTCAGGCGTTTATTGGCCATTTTTTGGGCATCTTTGGAGGCAGGCATGACATCTGAACTTCTGTATAGGGGTATATATATACACACACACACATATATATATATACACATACACACATATAGGTGTGAAAGGAGGGTAACACCATCCCTGCAAATAATTTCAGTAGCGCAGGGATAGGGTTCCGCTCCTTTTACACCTATATGTGTGTATGTGTGTATATATATATATATATATGTGTGTGTGTGTGTGTGTGTGTGTTTATATATACCCCTATACAGAAGTTCAGATGTCATGCCTGCCCCCAAAGACGCCCAAAAAATGCCCAATAAACGCCTAAAACAAAAACGCCCAGGTGTGAAAGGAGCGTAGCCCCATCCCTGCGCTATTGAAATTCTAAGAAAAATTATCTTTTTTTCTGGTTCTGGACATGCTACAGAGCTGAAACTTCACAGGTACACTTTTTAGACCCCCCAGACACTAAATCCAAAGAAATCTCATTTTTTTTTTCAATAATTTTTTCAATAATTGGCTCTCTATCAAAAATGACAATTTTTAAGAACTTTTTTTGTGTAATTAATAGTCCCTGGGGCATGACCCAGAACCATAGGCACTTTTTAGGGGCATTTATTGGGTTTTAGGGCTTCAAAATTGTGTTTTTTGATTACCGAAGTTCAGGTCCCATTGATTTCAATGGGGTTCTGGAATCTGGACCCGAACTTTCGGGAAGTTCAGGTGTTCTGGTCGAACCAAACTTTTCAAAAGTTCGATCATCCCTATTGATAAATAAATCTCTGCATGTAAATGAGGTCTTGGGGCTCATTCACATGGGTGCTCTGGTTTGTTCAGTGTGAATCAGTGGTTCATTTATGTGGCTTGAGCCACCTGGAGTTGTATGAACACAGCTGCAGGTCCTAATTTGACAGGCGTGGGGATCTCTCTTCGTGTGTTCCAGTAGTTGGGCCAAACTGTGATGATGTAACTCACACACATGCACGTGGTTGTCATGGTCACAGCATAGCTCTCTCAATGGATGGTATGTCATCCATTGAGAGTGCAGTGCACATGCACTATTACCGGCTGATATGTTTAGGAGATATTCACTGTACCTACAGGTAAGCCCTATTATTGGCTTACCTGTAGATACAAAGTATAAAATGGAGTTTACAACTGCCATATCAGTTAGTAAATGGTTAAATAGAAGGGGTTGACACTTGGATGCAGAGGTAACTGACAGTGAAGCAGAGAAGAAGTAAAGTCGCATAGTTTAGGAAGTAGTCTGGGGGAGAGGAGTAGGAAGCCCAGCTACATAAAGCACACCAAACTGCACTGGGACAAGATAACAGGCAGCTATTGAACTAGTGTAACAGTAAATTCTTCACCCAATGGGAACATAGCTAATCAACTGTGACTGTGTCAGGATGACAGAGCAATGGGGGAGAGAGATGAAAAAAAAAAAAAGGCTGGGACAAGGAGTATAGGAATAATTACAGGGAGAGAAACAAAGTTACAGAGATAACAAACTCAAGGGCAGGGCTGACATTAGAGCCAGGGCTGGGGGGCACACAGGGAGGGGGATTAGTGAGGGACAACTGTCTCTTTCTCAGCAGATAAAAGCTGGAAGCAGGGAGAGGGGGAGAGATCAGATTTTAGCTGCTGGAGGAAGATTTCTGTAAATGTTGTTCATCACTAATCCCCCTCCCTGTGTGGGCCCCCCCTGTGTGCTCAGGCCCCCGACAAGAGGACCACAGTGGTCCCCCCAATCAGCGGCCCTGGTTAGAAGAGTGGGTAATGTGTGGCATTAACTTCTAATAAAATGCCAGGACAGTTCAAGCACCCGCCAAATGACCCATTTTTAGAAAGTAGACACCCCAAGCTATTTTCCGAGAGGCATGTTGAGTGCATGGAATATTTTATATTTTGCCACAAGTTTCTGGAAAATTAAAATTTTTTTTTTTACACAAAGTTGTCACTAAATTATATATCGCTCACACATGTCATGGGTATATGTGGAATTACAGCCCAAAATACATTCTGCTGCTATTCCTGAGTACAGGGATACCACATGCGTGAGACTTTTTGGAAGCCTAGCCGTGTATGGGACCACAAAAACCAATCATCCCCTTCAGGCTTTCTAAGGGCATAAATTGCTTATTTTATTTCCTCACTACCTATCAGTTTTCGGAGGCCCTGAATTGTTAAGATAGCAAAAAAAAAACCCATTTTGGAAAGTAGCCCCTCTAAGCTATTTGCTGAGAGGCATGTTGAGTGCATGGAATATTTTATATTTTGCCACAAGTTTCGGCAAAATGACAACTTTTTTTTTTTTACACAAAGTTGTCAATGAAATGATATGTGTGTATGTGAAATGACACCCCAAAATGTGAAATATGTCAAATTACGCCCTTAGAAAGCCTGAAGGCGGTGATTGGTTTTCGGGGTCCTGTACGTGGCTAGGCTGCCAAAAAGTCTCACACATGGGGTATCCTCATATTCAAGAGAAGCAGCAGAATGCATTTTAAGGTGTAATTCCACATAACCGATGGTATGCGTGAGCAATATATAATTTTAATGACAACTTTGTGTAAACAAAAAATGTAATTATTTTTTGTCATTTTTCAAACACCTGTGACAAAAAAATGTAATATTCAATAGGCTCAACATGCCTCTCAGCAAATTCCTTGGGGTGTCTAATTTCCAAAAAGGGGTAATTTTGGGGTGGGGGTTTGTACTGCCCTGCCATTTTAGCACTTCAAGAAATGAGATTCTGAGGCAGTCAGTAAAAGTAAAAGCTTTTAAATTCCAGTATATACAGTACACCAAAGTTTGTAGACATTATAACTTTTGCACAAACCAAAAAATATATGCCTCTTCAGGTTTTTTTTTTTATCAAAGACATGTAGCTAAATACATTTTGGCCTAAATGTATGACAACAATTGAATTTATTGGAAATTTTGTATAAGAAAAAGAAGAAAATTTAATTTTTTCTCAAAATTGTCTTTTTTTGTTTATATCGCAAAAAAAATAAAAATAAAAAAGAAATCCCAGTGGTGATCAAATACCACCAAAAGAAAGCTCTATTTGTGACAAAATACATTTTGTTTGGGTATAGCATTGCATGACTGCGCAATTACCAGTTAAATTCATGCAGTGCCAAATTGCTAAAAATGGCCTGGTCATTAAGGGGGTATACTTGGCACGGACAGATCAGACCCTTTGCCAGTGTGGCTTCCTTGCATGTGCTATAGAGCAGTAGTATCTCTATGAACCATTGATATTTCCTTATGGCAATGTTTTTGATTATTCACATTATGCATTTGTTATAATCCATAAAATAAATGATACAAGATATAACAGAAGCATCTGTTTCTCTTGCCCAGATCAGTACATTATGCAATAAAAATGTATTCAAGGTAAAGTTACCGGTGAGCTCACATTCCAGCTCTTGATTGTAAGTTTTTGACTGTAAGCTGTAGCAGTACACGCACACTTAAGTTAAAGTGGAGTTCCACCCAAAAGTGCAACTTCCGGTTTAAATACTCCTGACCCCCTGACATCTCACATTTGGCATGTCATTTTTTTTCTGGGGGGGAGTGGGTACCTAGATTTGACAGGCACCCACTGCCACTTTCGCTTGGGCTGCCTCCTTCCCTGCAATCTTCTGGGACACATCAGAGGACCCAGAAGATTGCCAGGCCATTCACGACGAGCAGCGCGACTCTCACATGTGCAGCACGCACCCTGCTGTGAAGTCCCAAGCTGTCACAGCCGGGTGCCCACACTAGTGATGCCGGCGCCGGGGAGAGCTGAGGCAGAGGATTGAGGCTTCGGGTTGGCCGCATTGCTGGATTGTGGGACAGTTGAGTGTATGTTTAATAAAAGTCACCAGATACACTTATTGTAGCTGCTTACTTCTAATAAACGAAAAAACTAGTGGAACTCCGTTTTAACATTTAGGAATCAGCTCCCTGTTGAGGTAAGGACTTTATTTTTGCATAAAGACAGGATCTTTTACTGCTGAATTGAGCTACATTGTCTTGTTGTTCTGAAGACATAGAAGTAGGAGGTGGTCTTTTGGGGCTCAAATGCCTAAAAATATAATTAAAGGCAATTTTTTTCTTTAGTTTAGGATAGAATGGAGAGGGATTTCTTGCTGCCTATGTCTCTATTTGAGAAAGGCATCCTCTTCATTTGTCCTGTTTACTGTATCACCAAAAGTGAAAGAAAATTCAAACTTTTTGGGTCTTCATTAAAACAGGTATAGAAATGTAATTTCTGATGGGGACACTAGACCTGACAGGGATTTTAAACCTCTCTCTCTCAATCCAAATAAAAAAAATGTTTGCCATTAGTTCTACTCTAACCTTCTTCCTGACAATTTTTAAAATGCTTTTTTTTTTATGTAGAGCAGAAAAAAGTTAAAATGTCCCTTGGGCTTTAATTTTTGCCTGTGATGCTATTGGAGAAAATTTCCCTCAGTTCCTGTTTCTGTAACAACCAACCGTAGAAGACATGAGGGCTGCAGTAGTAATCAGGACAGTAAGGCATGGACGGCAATAAAAATGCCCAAAGTTTTCCCCCTTTACAGTGCTAAAATGTATTTTATGCCCGTTGGTGTTATTTATCATCACTTCCTCTCCTGACTTCTAATCCAATAAGGACATAGACTGCAATTAGAACCACATAGGGGGCATTTTTTGCTCCCTTCAAAAGTGAATTAAAAGTTTTGGGGTTGAACTTTAGGTAGTAGTAAAGTTTAACTTCTAAAATTTTGCCAGTGAAGCATCGCTGCCACCATAATATTTTTGTGAGCTATCAAGTATTGTAATGGTGATGTGTCTGTAAAAATGTTGAACTTTCTGTAAGTTTTCAAACAGTTGTCTGCAAAAAAGTATCTAGATAGGGAGCAATGAGATATATACATTTAGGAAACCACTGTAGGTGTGCACCGATCTCATTGAATGCCTTAATAGTATTTACTATTGTGTATCAAATATGCTATGATGTCTAAGTGCAAGCAGTTACAGTCTTGCTGGCAAACTCTAACAAGTTTATTATATTATACACAACTGGCTGAACTAGTAAATCAAAAGCTAGCTGGGTGCCTCTAATAGTCAGCTTGATATATAGACACTCCTGTGTGTGTAACATTACCCAATAAATAACTTCAGATGAAGCAGATAAAATTGTCTTGTGATGCACATATCATTGTGCCATAAACCATTGAGAGAATCAAGTGTATTCTGTAATATATTATCAATTTTGTTGATTTAATTACAAAATAGCAGCTTTTGTGCTCTATTTTACATGTTTCTTAGAGTTATATATCCCCCATACCAAATTATTTACCCCATCACTGACTATGAGATATTGCAAAATTAAATAATTAAAAAATAAATCTTTATAGCACCTAAACTATAGATGCCATTGTTTCCATGTACTACTGACAAAGGCCAACAAGCCTGAAACAGCAGTATGCAGCTTGGCTTATGTTGCCAGGTGCCTGTCGCTAGAGGAGCACAATTTTCCCCTTGCTCTTTGCCCTTGTGAGCAGTGACAGAGCTGCTGTGCTGCTAGCTGTGTAAGTTTTCCCGCTCTTCCCCCTCGCCTAGCAGTGACAGTGATACAGATAGGAAAAATGATGCTGCACAGAGGAGGATCATGGGACATGTAGTTCTGTGGAATGGACCTGCACTATACAGTGGATGGAACTTGAATTTCAACACCCAAAGATGCTTTCACAGGGAGGAGAGTTACAGATTTTCCAGGTCTTGATCTGGAGGTTTGGGCAAGACAGTACAGGGAACAAGAGTGAGTGGGCCAGTTGCTGTGTGCGCCTACACTGGGAGAAAGCCTTGTGAGAGACTAGAGTACCAAAACGAAGCCACTGAAGTGTCTCTTGGCTGTGCAGGATTGGAGCAGTGCAGATCCATGAACAGAATTCCTACATCTGAGTGCTGGTAGCCCCCTCCATGCAAATCCAGATGTGAGCTGACCGTTGGTGAGCAGGGCTGTTGCCACTGTATTGTTGGGACTAGTGAGAGGGCATTGCTGCCATTAACCTATTACTGCTAGCCAAGACTAAGCGTATTGGGACTGGCCATCTAAGTAGCAGCCTTATCAACTGCATGCAGACTTTGATGGGACTGTACTTATGCACTAAAAAGACTGGGCCTCAATGTTAGCCAGCTGAAGAATTAGGGCAAATGACTGTGCTCTCATATAACTGTTCTATTAGGACTTTACTTGCCCCCCAGAGAAAGAGGTACTTCTGGGTCTTAGTGTAGCAATTCATATAGAATGCACTCTTAGCAGCATAGCCTTCTGGTCATGGGAACGTTATTGCTGTACTGATTCCCATAGTCATTACTTTTACCTATGCCATTGTCTAATGATGATTTATAGATTATTTATCAGGTAAAGAACTCCTTTATAAACTGCTATAGCTTAGTGATCATATTGCCTATTGATCTGTGGTTGACCTGTGTCTCTATCAGTTCATTTATGTACAGGTTGCCTTTTACTGTAACCCATTACAATACACTAAGTTAATTTACTATTAACCAGTCATGTGTTGAATTTCTGGTACTGAATTGCAATTGGGTGCATTGTATCCATACTGGTGTGTACAGTGACTTTTGCCCAACCAGATGTATCAAAGGTGATGGAAAAAAGAGAGGGTTGGGACTTTAAATGAGGAGCTGTGCATAAATAAGGCCAAGGATATAAAAAATATATGTAGTAAAATGCTATATCAAAGGTGATGAGGTTGTTCCCTGAATAGCAGCAAAGAACAGAGAACCTAAAAAACCAAGCGGTTTCTGAAGGGGTAGTGCTCCCCTAAATGGATCTATATTAGGCTATATTTGTGCATTAAATCAACAGTCCTGGATGTACAGTTAGCCAATGGTGCAAAAAGGATTGATTTGTCTGCCATCCGAAAATGAAGATGAAATCACATGATTTTAAATGTATGTGGTTTACTTGGATTTTAATAAATGTTTTATGGGATTAATGCACTATTGGAGGCTTTTTGTTTTCTCTCACACACGCAATGAGATGAGACCTGCTGATAGTGGAATGATACTACCAGGTGGATATTGACCTAAAAGTTTATTTGCCTTTTCATGAGAGTGAAAGGCATATCAATCTGGTGAGTGCATTTCCATAGGGGAGACAGCTCTATTTAATGGCACTGGTGGTGGTGGAAATAAGGTGCATTATTCCTGGTTCTACTCATGTTTAGAGTTGACTGTTAAGCTTTCCTGAATTGAATTGCTTTGAAGATTTAATTTTGATTCATACACTGTTATTTTGACAGATGTATAGACTTTTTTGTATGATTTAGAACATTTTGAATATTTTTTATTATTTTTACATTTGATTATATATACGGTATCTCACAAAAGTGAGTACACCCCTCATATTTTTGTAAATATTTTATTATATCTTTTCATGTGACAACACTGAAGAAATTACATTTTGCTACAATGTAAAGTTGTGAGTGTACAGCTTGTATAACAGTGTAAATTTGCTGTTCCCTTAAAAAAATCACACACAGCCAAAATGTCTAAATTGGGCCCAAAATGTCAATATTTTGTGTGGCCACCATTATTTGCCAGCACTGCCTTAACCCTCTTGGACATGGAGTTTCCCAGAGCTTCACAGGTTGCCACTGGAGTTCTCTTCCACTCCTCCATGATGACATCACAGGGCTGGTGGATGTTAGAGACCTTGCGCTCCTCCACCTCCCATTTGAAGATGCCCCACAGATGCTCAATAGGGTTTAGGTCTGGAGACATGCTTGGGTCCGAACACACCTGAGCTAATCCCTGCTAACTGTAAAAAATTCTAAAATAAGACATCTCTGCTGCTTTATAATATGTGTAATACATTTTGAATTTTATAGTAATGGTCATTAAATTTGTACTAAGTATATTATACATGATGCACACTCTAAGTAGAGATGCCTTATTTTAGAACTTCCCTGTCAATAACCAGTGAATTCTTTAGCTGCCTAATAAATATCTTAATAACTGACAGGGCTAGGGGCGGGGTCAAGGGTGCGATCGAGGGGGGCCCAGTCAGGTAGGCTGTATGGGGCCCCAGGATTTCTAACAGCGGCCCTGCATGTCCTTAGTCTGTTTGTCTTCAGCAAACTATTTGCAGGCTTTCTTGTGAATCATCTTTAGAAGAGGCTTCTTTCTTGGATGACAGCCATGCAGACCAATTTGATGCAGTGTGTGGTGTATGGTCTGAGCACTGACAGGCTGATCCCCCACCCCTTCAACCTCTGCAGTAATGCTGGCAGCACTCATACGTCTATTTCCCAAAGACAACCTCTGGATATCACGCTGAGCACGTGCACTCAACCTCTTTGGTCGACCATAACGCGGCATGTTCTGAGTGGAACCTGTCCTGTTAAACCGCTGTATTGGCCACCGTGCTGCAGCTCTGTTTCTGGGTCTTGCCAATCTTCCTATAGCCTAGGCCATCTTTATGTAGAGCAACAATACTTTTTTTCAGATCCTCAGAGAGTTCGCCATGAGGTGCCATGAGGTTCCATGTTGAACTTCCAGTGACCAGTATGAGAGAGTGAGAGCGATAACATCAAATTTACCACACCTGGTCCCCATTCACACCTGAGACCTTGTAACACGAACAAGTCAAATGACACCGGGGAGGGAAAATGGCTAATTGGGCCCAGTTTGGACATTTTGACTTAGGGGTGTGCTCACTTTTTAGTGCTCACTTTTTATTGCCATCTGTTTAGACATTATTGGCTGTGTTATGAGTTATTTTGAGGGGACAGCAAATTTACACTGTTAAATAAGCTGTACAGTCACTACTTTACATTTTAGCAAAGTGTTATTTCTTCAGTGTTGTCACATGAAAAGATATATTAAAATATTTACAAAAATGTGAAGAGTATACTCACTTTTGTGAGATACTGTATAATTGTCCATTGCATAATAGCAGTGGTTGCGCTACTGGGGAATTGATTATTGATTGATACACGAATATTAATATTATGGGAAAATATTGATGAAGGCAAAAGCAGTCTATCTGAGGAGTGTGCAACATAGCAAACAAAATGCTAACAAATCCTTTAAAATAACAGAGTAAAACTGGGGTAGCTTGTAGCCTGGGGTAGCTTGCAGCTCAAAGAGCTACCTTAGGGACCTTATGTCCATCAGAAGAGGCCTGAACATCCACTTAGTAGAACTTAGAGAATGTTTGAACACAAGGCACCCATAGAAATCTTAGAAACAAATGCCTGATGCTGAAAAGGCCAAAAAATACGCTCATTATTCAAGTAGTATGAATTTTGACAGGTAATAGTAGAGCCATATCCTTAAAGTATAACTAAAGGCAAACTTTTTTTTGTTTTGGATATGGTAGAGAGGGATTAGAACACTTGTCAGGATTTCATTGCTGTCTGTGTCCCTGTTCGTGAAATTCACCATGTCTAACTGTCCTGTTTCAAAACTGAAAGTAATAGAACATCCCACATTCTGGGTTGTCCCCATACCAGTAATAGAGGGGAAACCTTCCAATGGGGACACTATTTCTGGTGCCCTTGGTGACAAACAGGATTCCTCTCACTTTGAAGGAATTTCTTCTCACTTCCACTTACTTTTAGGTATGAGACAGGAAGTGAAGGGAAATCTCCCCAATAGGACACAGATGGCAAAATAAACATGAAAGAGGTAAATAACTCTCCCCTACCCTATCCAAAAAAAACCCAAAAACATTTTGCCTTTAGTTTTACTAAGTCTATGGGCTTGCATAATAATCTGCCCGAGCCACTGAGTTATAGTAGAGCTGGAGTCAGGTTGTCTTTTCTAGAGACCCTCAGGAATAATAAAAAAAAAGAGTAATTTCCTCAGAGGGAAGCTGAACAGCTTGCAGCACATGCTAAAAAAATATCTCCTTGAGATGTACCAGCAAAGGACACAGAGATGAATCCACAATGTCTTGGTTAAGGTGAAAGGAAGAAATAACCTTAGAGAGATTGGAGGCCTTAGGCCTTATAACAAATTTGTCCCAATGTAGCACCAGAAAAGGCTACAATTAGGCTGAGGTCCCAAGGAGCACAGGTAGACGTACTGGTGGAACTATGTGAGCAGCACCCTATTTAAAGGCTTTCACTGGGAAATAAGAACCAAGCTGTCTTTAGAAAATAATTGAGATAGCCAAGATCTGGTGTTCCTTGCCTCATACCATGTGAAGAATGCCTTCTAGGTGCGATGGTAGACCTTGTGAGAGAAGCATTTGCATTTGAGTTAATGGTTTTAAGGCAAGCTTTCTTCAGGAACTAAGTTCTCTGTACCAGTGTTCAGGACTAATTTCCAGCTGGTCATGCTCATTTTTCAAAAATCAGGTCAAAATGAACCTCTGCAGAGTTTGAACAGTTTGATGAACATTGCCAGACAAGGCCTATGCTTACTGTTCCCTTTGGGAGAAGATCGTCCAGGAATCTCTTTATAGGGATGCCCTGTAAACAAAGCAGAACAAGTACATAAGTTAGCATCTTGGCAAAAGTTGGGGATGCAATGGATAGACTGAAGGGAAGGGCAACAAACTTGTAGTGTTGAATACCATATGCAACTAGCGTTAATATGCCAGAAAAATGCTGATAAGAATCCTTAAAATCCACAGAGGCTAGAAGGTGTCCCGGATGGAGAGAGGCAATGACTGAACTGATACATTTCTTATGGAATGTTTGATATCAAAAGAAGGCATTGAGAGCCCTTAAGTCCAGAATGGGAAGACTATCCCCTTAGTTTTGGGGACAATGAACAGGTTTGAGTAGATACCTCAAAACCTTTCTTGTTTCAAAACAGCAGTAATGATTTGTGTGGAGATCTGCTCATTTCTGTGAGGATTGTTGGCAGGCTTGGCAACACAAAGTGGGTTGGAGGTAGTGCTTGAAATTCTTTATTTGGGGTTTGGTGCCTCAGGCCAAGTAAAAATTGGGACTTTTAAGGCTAGTAGAAGTTTTTATATAAAATAGAGCAATTTATTAAATATAAAGAGCAATTTAAACACAATTCTTGTGTGTTGGCTTATAGACCTATTGGTGAAGTTGAAGAAGTATCAGAAGGTATTGTGACAAAGGTGATATGGTGACTTTTTTTGAATATTATTCTCTGCTGTTCCATGCGTGGTGACCAGCTTGAAATTTTGCAGAGAAAGGATATCTGAAAACATCCAATGCGTTTCGGCTGGTTACAGTGGTATGCCTTTATCAAGGAATGTTCACTATATCTAAAATTACAACAAAGTATATTCACGGCCGTCACGTGGCTGTGTTCCTGGTGTGCATGCGCCAAAGGGGCTGCGCACCAACCACTATTCGTGTAGCAAGGCTCCACTGTATCAGCCGCAGACACGGAAGGAGAGCTGGGACAAAGAGAGGAAGAGTGTACCGCCCTTTGATGCTCTATATGCCCCAGTATTTGAGAAAAACCGGGGTTTTCCATGCCGGGTGCGATTCTTTGGACCAACAAGGGGGAAAAAAGTGTCCATGGTATCGGCATCACAATAGCATTGTTTAAGAAAAACAAAATAAAAGGTAATTCGTATAATTCTTATTGCTAGTATATAAGTATCATAAAGTCTTTACAGCAGTGAAAGTCTGGGGGAGGAAAATAACACATGTTGTGGGGGCTTGTGGACATGGGGAGAGAGGGCATTCCGAGGTTTGGAACATGATGAGTAGAGTTGAGGGAACACCTGGATGTCCGGGTTCGGCGGGTTCGGCCGAACTTGAAAAAAAAGTCCGGGTTCGTGACCCAAACTTAAAGCGGAGTTCCGGCCACAGAATCGTTTTTTTTATCAATACTTCCCAAACTGTCACCCCCCCCCTTCATACATCAACTAATCTGTTTTTTTACAGTATAGTAATCAATTGGCAATTATAAAATCTTACTTTGTAAAATGTGTCCTGAGCGCCGCCATCTTTGTCCGGGTTCCCCTGAAGCCGCTGTGTGTAAATAGATGCCCTGCTTCCTGGTTCGAGATGGAGGGGGGCCGGTGAATGCAGCTCGAAATCTCGCGCATGCCCAGTACTATGCGATCGGCATAGTATAGGGATGCCTATCATCGGGTTATTTCCTGTTTGCAAATAACGCGATGAGAGGAGCGGCCGGCCGCCTACGTCACTGCCCGTTGCATCCTGGGAGTGATGAGTAAGAGCTCCCGGGACGCATTGCGGGACAGGAAGTGACGGCGCAGGCCACGGCCGCAAAGGGAGGAAGTGGAAGGAAAGGTGAGTATATTTTCTTCAATAATAAGGTAAGTAAAAAAAAAAATTGTAACTACCTATTTTTTTTTCAGGTAAAAAACTGGAAGCGGATGGCCCCAAAATCGATTAGGTCGATTTTGTGGCCGGAACTCTGCTTTAACCCGAACTTTACCCCGATCCTGAACCCCATTGAAGTCAATGGTGACCCAAACTTTTGAGCACTAAAATGGCTCTAAAGAAAACATGGAAAGGGCTAGAGGGCTGCAAATGGCAGCAAAATCTTCTTAAGAGCATGGCAAGTGCTCTGCAAACAAATAGGGAATAACTTAAAATAACATAAAAAACAGAAAAATAAAAAAGAATCATCTTGATCTAGGAGGACGAGGCCCATATGGAATAGGAGGTTGAGGTGGCGGTGGATGTGGCGGTGTAGGTGGAAGCGACGGTGGAGGAGGACGAGGTAGCAAACACTGTTTTTTGTTTTTAATTTTAAATTTCTTTTTAAATTAGGGTAGACCCCAAAAGAGTGAGAAAGATCAAAATTACAACAATGGCTGGGTAAGGCCGGTGTACATGTCTATTCTGCACAAGGTACGGACAAGTCCTGTGGGATCCATGCCTGGTTCATTTTAATTAACGTGAGCTTGTCCACATTGGCTCTGGACAGGTGGCTGTGCTTGTCTGTGATAACGCCCTGAGCCATGCTAAATACATGTTGAGATAATACACTGGCTGCAGGGCAGGCCAGCACCTCCAAGGCGTAAAGGGCAAGCTCAGGCCATGTGCCCAATTTGGAGACCCTGAAGTTCAAGGGGGCAGACCCGTCATTCAGTACGTGTATAGTACGTAAGGAACTGTATATGGTATATGGTATATGGCAAGGAACGGTGATGGCAGCAGGTGGGCTTATTTCCCCCTGCTGGGTTGAGTCTGGCTTTGGAAAAGGTATGTGTCCCTGGTTGTGGGCTGGGCTCTCCCAAAGCTGTCTAAGTTATGAGGCCTTCTGGCAGGAACAGGGCTGCACTGGTCTTGCCAGGGACCGGGATTCTGAAAAGCCTGTGGTGTATGTGCCCCTGGAGTGGCAGTCCAGGGGTGCCATAATTCACGGTGGATGACAACACTATGAGTATGGCACCGAGAACACTGCACTTCCTACATACGTTTTTCACACCTGCCTCTAGGGCCGGGCCTTTTGGTCAGGAGTCAGGAGCAGAGGAATTTTTTATTCCTGGCCGAAGGGCCTGCCATAGTATTGCAACGTGGCACTAACCTTGCACTTCTTCACTATCCCTTTCCCCACTGTTATGTTTTGTGTGTCTCACGTTTTGTGTTTTTTATTGTGGCAGTACACTTTATTTTGCACAGCATGATTAGTAGGGTGTAGGTCCTTGGGCCTGTCCCTGAAAGTCTTGGGAGGGGGTGGATATGGCCTTCTGGCTTGGTTCGCCCTCTCTCATGGGGTCTCTCTTCGGGAGAGCCCCACCTAGTACTTGGGGTGGTCTGTTTCAGCACACCTCCTAAAGAACGGGGCTGCCTAGTTTTGGCCATGTTAGCCAGTGTAAGTACCCCAGTCCCTGTCAGGAGCCTTGCGCCCTGGAGGATCAGGGTCAGGGACCATGTGTACACCCTGTGCACTTTTTGTGTTTCACTTTTTTGGTGTGCACTTTTTTATGCACCCACCGGGTGATAGTCTGAGTGTGTTCACACACCACAGGCTTAAAAAAAAAAACAGCTGGTGGTCCTGGTTGTTGTGGCGCGCCGACAAAGCTTTTCCACATTTCATACATGCTAACCCTGCCTTCTGAGGTGCTGGCGGTGCCCTGTCTGCGTTGGCGACCTCCTCCTCTGCCTTCACCTTGTGCTTCCACTGTGCCCCCGCTGTCAGGTGGGAATGCCACCAGCATCGCTTCTCGACCTTTTGGCTAAGATCAAGTGTATTATCTGTTGTTATCAGTTATCTGGGTGCCACCCTGCTGTGACAATGGATCCTCCTCCTCCATCTCCTCCTCCTCATCCTCCACCTCGTCATCCTCCAGAACTGTGCCCTTGCTGGACAATTGTGTATCTGGTGTTTGTGGGTGCAGGAACCCACCCTCGGAGCCACTTGTGAATGACTGCCCTGAAAGCCTTGGAGATGATCACTGCTCTGAATGAGGAGGCGGTAGAGGATGAGGATGAGGAAGTGGAATAGGAGGACTTAGCAACAGGAGTCAAACTGAAGCGCCCTGAAATCCTCGGTGGTGGAAGGAGATGCTCCAAACAAATTTAAAGGGTGTATGTCACAGTAACATAATCAGCAAATGCTGCAAAATTATAAATTTTCCCCGAAATGGGTGTTTATTGAATAGCAGAATAGAACAACAGTATCTAAAAGGGTGTATCTCACACATACAGATACAGACTAGGCCGCAATTTAATATCTTTATTTCCCCTAAATGGGTGTTTATTGAATAGCAGAATAGAACAACAGTATCCAAAGCGTGTATCTCATACGTACAGATACAGACTAGGCCGCAATTTAATATCTTTCTTCTCCCTAAATGGGTGTTTATTGAATAGCAGAATAGAACAACAGTATCCAAAGGGTGTATCTCACATGTACAGATACAGACTAGGCCGCAAGTTTTTTTTTTTTAAATCCAGACTAAGCAGACACATATGCACTGAGCTTGCATTACATGGCTGCTACACGCCGCACGCCACCCACCTAACAGACTGATAAAAGTTTTTTTTTCTTCCTCCTACTCACTGGGCTCAGGTCAGGGCAAAAAGATTGTGCGCTGCAACCCCACACAATAAAATCGATGTAGATCGCTGTCTGATTAAAGAAGATTCTCCTATTCTTTCCCTTAAAGCAATCTCCATCCTGCCCCTACAATAATCTCCTATCTCTCCCTCAGCAGCATCAGGAACCTCTCCCTACAGTAGTTAGAGCAGAGTGACGTGCGGCACTACGTGACTCAAGCTTATATAGAGGCTGGGTCACATGCTGCACTGGCCAATCACAACCATGCTATTAGTAGGCAGCATGGCTGTGATGGCTTCTAAGGGCACACTAGTTAAACGCTTGTTGATTGTCTGCCCTGTAGCTGTTGAAACCGCGCCATTAAAACCGTGCCAAAACATTAAAACCGCGCCAAAACATGAAATAAAATTACCAAACAACGTACTATATCCCGAATATATAGTAAAATGTTCGGGTCCGTGTCCGGGTTACCGAACACCCAAAAGTCCGGTATGATCCCAAACAATACAGTCCATGTTCGCTCAACCCTAATGATGAGTTATATGGGGTTGAGCTGGTAGTTAGGTGATTGTTTGTCATCCCGTGTTAGGGTGGCAAACTGGGGGGTGCATATAGCACTATTTGCTGCATATATTCTTGCAGGGAGTGTACTAACATTTTGGTCCATCCCCAGATTGGGGATACCCAGTGGTTACTTATGGGGGTGATCTATGTAGCATTTGGTTTTGATGGTAATTTAGACAAGGGTTTTGGTGAATGGATCAAAAAACAGGGATATTGCCTTAAAGGGGTTATACTGATATCTCCTTGTATCATGTTGGGTGTTTGGGAGGTAATGTAATTCCCTGGTGTCTTTGAATTTACCGACAAGAAATTTGGTGAATGGATCAAGGTTTGGTCTTTTTTTCTTTTCTTTATGATGTCAGGCTTAGTCAGTCTTTCCGGAAGCAAACCCTTCTAGGAAGGGGCAATAGCTCTCTGCTTCATTGAGACCAGAAGGTAGTGTGGCTTTAAGCAATTTTATCCAATGCATTTCAAGTTGCAGTAGTATTTTGTTCCAGTCCCCTCCTCTGGCAGGAATATGGATTCTATCCAGAGCCATAAATGTTGTTTTAGGCATTTTATATTTGTGGAAGTGTGCAACGTACCTTCCAAGGGGAAGATAGAAATTTCCTATTTTCATGCTTTGAAGATGCTTATTCACCCTTTTCCCGAACTCTTGTCGGGTTTTGACTAAATAAAAGGCGCCGTATTCGCATTGCATCAAGTAGACAATTCCCATGGTCTTACAGTTAGCGAAGTGTTTTGGTGAAAAGTGCTCTCCGTTTGGTAGTATTTTGGTGATGCATTTGCTGATGATTGTAAATTGGGCACAACTTCCACATGGGAAGGTTCCCTTGGTTTTGCATGGGTCCTTTTTTGTCCTTCTTTTAATTCGCTGTGTACTAGGGTTTGTTTCATTGATCCAGCTTTTCTGAAGGTGACCAATGGGTTTTCCGGCACAAAGTCTGTCACACTTGGATCTTCTTTCAGTATTGACCAATGTTTTTTGAGGATGTTTCTTATTTTTTTTTATGTTCATTGGTGAACCTCATTACTATTCTTGTTTGTTTTTCTTTTTCTTTTGTTTGTTCTATTTTTCCTTTGAAAAGAATGTCTTGTCTGTCTCTTTTTTCACTTTGTTAAAAGCCTTCCTCAGGGATGTTTTGGTATAACCCCCTTCCATCAGTCATTTTGTGAGGGCGTCCGCTTCTTGTTGGAAGTCTTCTGGGTTGGTGCAATTCCTTTTCAACCTTAGGAATTGACTGTAAGTTATGGATATTTTGAGGGGTGTTGGGTGGAAGCTGGATGCATGCAGGATTGTGTTTCCTGCTGTTTCCTTCCTATATAATGTGGTCATCAGGTTTCCGGTTTCATCCTTGTATATCCAGGTGTCTAAGAATGGTACTCTTGTCTTACTATAATTCATAGTGAATAAAATGTTATAATTGTTTTGATTCATTTTTTTTTTTTTGAGGCAGTCATTGATCATTTTTTCTGGTCCATTCCAGATAATAAGAATATCGTCTATATATCATTGCCAAAGCATGATATTCTTTGTATATATGTTGTTTTCATCCTGGGCCAGGAATTCTTGTTCCCATTTTCCTAGATAAATGTTTGCATATGATGGGGCACAACTTGTGCCCATCGCAACTTTGCATGTTTGGAGATAGTATAACCTACAGAAGGAAATGAAGTTGTGGTTGAGGATGAAGTCCAGGGTGATGAAATCGTTGAATTTTCTATCATGTTGGCTCTGTTGGTTTAGTGTCTGTTTCACTGCCTCAAGTCCTTTCTGATGTGGGATATT
This sequence comes from Pelophylax lessonae, assembly GCF_965119305.1. Classification (NCBI taxonomy): domain Eukaryota; kingdom Metazoa; phylum Chordata; class Amphibia; order Anura; family Ranidae; genus Pelophylax; species Pelophylax lessonae. Next base: position 114,291,564 of record NC_138774.1, on the reverse strand, counting down.
ATTGTATAGGGATTCCACATCTATCGGCACCAAGAGGGCGTTTGCTGGGATTACTAGTCCCTCCAGTATTTGTAGGAGGTGGACAGTGTATTTTGTGTACGATGCCAGTTTAGTAACATGTGGTCTTAAGTATGAATCTATAACTTGGCTAGTGGTTTCTATGATATTTCTATTTCCGGAGATTAAGATTATTGGTATTCCTGGGGGATTCTTGAGGTCTTTATGCACTTTGGGCAGGGCATAAAACGTTGGTACTCTCGGGTGTTTTATCCTCATAAATTCCCAAAGGGTTTGAGAAATGGCTCCATCATTAAATGCTTTATCAATCATTTTGTAGAATTCTTCATTGAATGATTTTATCATTATTGGTGAAATTTGTTTGTAGCATTTTTTGTTTTCCAATATTTTTAGACACATTGATTTATACTTTTCATTATCCATTAGGACCACGTTCCCTCCTTTATCAGAAGGCTTAATGGTGATTGTTTCATTATTTTTTAGTTGTTTTAATGCCTGTCTTTGGTTTTTGGTTAAGTTGTGAGTGCTTCTGTCTTCCTTAAATTTTTCAATGTCTTTCGTCGTTATTAGGGCTATTGCTGGATTCAGATTCAGTGAAGGAAATTTTTGAGATTTTTTCTTGAATTTTGGATCTTGATTAATTTCTTCTTCTTCTTCACTGTCTATTTGGGTTACCGGCTCATTTAAATCATCTAGCCTGCCTTCTTGTAGTAAGAGGTTCAAGTCTCTTATTGCTCAGAACTCCGCTGCTGTAAAAAGGTTTATATCTTTTACTACCTCAAATTTGTTCATGCTTGGGGCAGAAAGATAATCCTAGTGAAAGTACCTCCATTTGTTCTTGTGTTAATATGTGTGAGGAGAGGTTGAATATCATTAGTCCCTTCTCTCTTCCTGTCTCATCTCTTGTGATTCGAGGGTTTGCGATGTCCTGGGTTGGTTTTTTAATGCTAGCTTCCCTAAAAAAACCCCTCTGTTGTTTGGGTTCCTCATCTTTATTTCTTCTAGATCTCATAAAATGTGATTGAGTGGTTGGCTTGTTGCTTTGCCTCCCATTGTATCTGGTTCAGGATTATTACGTTCTCCTCTGTCATTACATGCTTCTTCCTCTCTTATTTTGTTATCTATTGGTTGGTTGGTCCTGTGGGTTTGGTTTTTGGGGGCCCCCTTTTCCTCTTCCTCTTCCTCTATTTTGTTCTGCTCCAGAGTTTGTAAGATGAGGAGTCTGATGAATTGTAATTACCAGAGTTTTTTTGAGGTCTGTTTCCATATTGTGTTTTGTTACGATTTTGTCTAGTATTGGTCCATTTATATGCCCGACCTTGGGTAAAGGCGTTTTTATCTCGCCAATATTTTCTTTCCATTTTCCTTAGGATTTCTTTACTGTGTTCCTCTAGATGTTCCTTAAGCTTTTTCTCTTGTTCACTGTATAGTGATACAGTTTTAAGGGGAGAAAGTTGTTCATAGATTGTTTTGATATCGCTATCTAGACTTTTTATTTGTCTAAGATATTCTTCCTGGAGTAGTAACATCAGGCTACGAGAGCACTCATTAGGTTTGCTTTCCCACTCCTTTTTCATTTGCATAGTGATGTATCTAGTGTAGGAAAAATCTGGATTCTTAGTCCGGCTGGATTTATCTTTTCACTTATGTATCTTTCGAAAGATCTGATATGCCAATGGAGGGCAGATTTCCTTTCGAGGTGCCTCTTAAGTGTTGTGAATAGTGCTAGAATGCCTGAATCCTGTTGCTCTTTCTAGCTTGTAGACCCTAGACATTACATCCCTTACTCAAGAAACCTTTGGTCCAGGTGGTTTCAAATGCCAACATATGCCCTCCCCCACTTTGAGAAGTAGGGACATTCCCCCATTGCAAGGAGGAATTGTTCTCAGGCTTGGAGGCTTTGGGAGTCCAAGGCTTGTGGTGGAATTGGGTCCCAAACTTGGGCATAGCCTTGAGTCCTAAAGAATCAAAAGCAACACTTCCAAACTTCAGGTAGAACATTTTTTCATCTGTAGCTTAGCCTTCCTTTGCTGAGGTACAAGGGTGAGCTCTTTGATAAGGTGTACAACATCTAAAACTGCCAATAACTGGTTGCAGTGTACTCCCTACTTGAAAAAATGGACACATAAGGCTTTAAAAAGGTCTTCCAGTCTTTTATCCACAGGGTATTTTAAACACTGGAATGTCCTCAATAGGGATTGTTAAGGTCTTGTGTAGCCAGAAGAGCCTGCTATAGATTTTGGCGGGGGGGGGGGGGAACCCTACGCCGTTTTTTTTCCCGTTTTTTTTTTTTTTTTGCTGACAATTCTTTTTTTTTTCATTTAGCTCTCAGTGGGGAAACCCACTGACAGCTGGTGACTCATCGGTTGTTAAGTATACGGTACCCAACTTCCCGGTCTGCTCCTTAGCAGCCAGCTATATACAGTGTTTTTAAAGGGGGGAAAAAACGCAAAACCCAAAATGCATGAAAACTGCATGCAAAAAACATAAAAAGTGAGGGTTTAAAAATGCACGCAAAACTAATCAGAAAAATGCATCAAGCACAGCCTGCAAAGATGTGCACTTAGACTGAGGGCTTGCTCCAGTGGCATCAGTTTTACATATTTCTGAGATCAGTCATAATTGATAGACAGGTGCATCTGACCTGTAATGTATCTCCTTCTGACTTTCATTTGACTTGCTTCATAAGGGTTCTGCATTCTCATAGACTTGTTTAGTAATGCAAAACCTGCTTGATGCAAGCAGAAGCCCATCAACACATAGTCTTACATTACCAGCTTATTGCTCCAGTCACATTTTAACTGGAGTCAGACAGAAATCCTGAGGCTCATAGCTTTGTAGTCAATTTAATTAGCTGGTGTCCCTGGTCAAAATCCTGAGAGTTCTCATCAGAATTTGAAGGACCAGTTGAGTTTCAGCAGGAAGAGGAAAGGTGAACAACTGCTATCGGAATGGTCAGACAGGTAGGAGACTGTGAACTGTGAAAAACCTTGCATACACTGGGGAGATTGGTTACCTCTCTTGCATACTTGCTATAGCACTTCAAAAGGCCCATAGTGCTGCTAGCACACACATGTGACCAAAGATTATAGTAATAGACACTGAAGAAAGCAACAGTCATTTTAAATAAATTTTTTCAATTAAAGCTCATTGTTTTTCTAGCAAACATAGAGCATATTGATCAACATAATCCTAGCTATGATTATAAAAAATAGAAAAAGCAGTATGATAAACAACTACTTTAATGTGCAGTCTTTGTACAATCATTGGTTAAACAGAATAGGAATTTCTTTGGTCTGTCTTGTTAATAAACGCTGGAAACATTATTGCTTGAAACCAAAATGTATGCCTGCACTGGAATGTGTTTGACTTTAATAAGTTTAATGTTCGGCTGTATAGAATTTGTAAGAAGTAAATGAAGTGAAAAATCATAATGACTTTAGTATAAATTAGAAGGCATTAAAATGAATGTGCTTTGTTGATATAATCAGTGAGTAATTAAGGAAAGCCAGTGCAGCTCATTGGCCCCTTTTCTATCTAAGATACAGAAAAACGGTTAATGTATTTAACTGGGTATTTCAATTGGTAGGGATTTGTGGCTGGTAATGCAGAAGAAAGGCAAGCTTATATTTACTATAATAGCAATTTTAGGCGAGTGTTTGGGGTAGCAGAATTGGGGGGGGGGGGGGATGGATGTGACACCAAGTTACTAAACACTGAAAAAGCTTTGTCTTATTTTTTTTTTCTCCAATGGCTAACTCTGAACATTTGCAGCTAAATTTAGCAGAAGAGATGTAGAGGGAAAGGGTGCAAAGGATGTTGAGAGGAGTTAGAAACCATGAAGCCTTTCACTTGTGTCTTAATATACACAGTTAAAGTGGAACTTAAGGTAAAAAAAAGGAAATCCCCAACACCCCTCCCCTACAGCTGATGAAGAAGACAAGGTAATATTTGGTATACACCACAGTCTAATGACAGGAGGTGGTCTGGTCCTCTTCTCTCCAGCTTTGGGTGACTGGCCATCACAACTAGAACTAATGGGGAGGAAGACAACATGATCATGGATTAAAGTAGTATTAAAACCAAAATCAAACATTTATTGCAGCTAACCAATTTTTAGACATGATGGCTGCATTATTTTTCTTTTTAGGCTTTCTTTTCTTTATTTTCACCTGATGATCCTGCCAGTAAATCTTTTTTTAAAAAAGCAAGCTCTCTTGCAAAGGTATCATTTAACATTGTTGAGACAAACCAATTAGCACTGACAGGGTGTTTATAATGAACAGCTTTTATGTAATCAAAGTAAGTAAGTAAGTGCAGTGTAAGCTGGAATTTGGCTTCAATTTGCTAGTGTATCTAAATCTGTTAATACCTCCAGATTAATAAAGCTGCTGTTTGCTATGCCTCTTGTGCTCATTCATCCAGCAGAGTGGGGACACTCTAAAAAGAAGGTGTGTTATTGGCTAGATCACCAGGTGAAAACAGGGAGAAAAGAAAACGATTGCAGCCACCACATCTAATTCTTGCTAAGCTGCAATATATTTCATATTTGGTTTTGAGTTTAATACTACTTTAAGGTAAGCAGGTAAGCATTACTCTGTGTTAGATCATCTCCTAGAAAAATGACCACTGGATTTTTATTCACCTAAGATGGGGGGGGTTACTACATAATACAGATCCCACACTATCTCTATTAGGATATTCCTCCATTGGGTTTTATAAAATAATCTAAAAACAAGCTTTTGTTCTGGAATCTTTAAACAGGCAAGGCATCCAATTTCCACAAAATGTTACCATATTCTTGTGCCTGTGAGTGTATATATGAAGAGCGCATTGTTGACTCCATAGGCCCCAGCAATCCACACACTGGAAAGTAATAGTTAATCAGATTGTAAAAAATAATAATACATCTAGTTCAACCAATAATACCAATAAAAACCAATACCTACAGATTATCCAGTGGAAGGAAAATAAACTATGTAAAGAACAGTCCAATTTGCTGTAGAAAAAATGTCTTCCTGATAAATTGGATATTCCATGAAGCAACAATCTCTGGTATTATTACTTATACATGTTAATATCCATTCATTTTCTGTGCTTTTAGGATTACATCTAGTGTTTTTTTTTATTTATTTATTTTTTTCCCCCTAGTCCTTTGTATTAACCTTAAAGTGAATAACTGTGCACCAAGGTCACTATATTGGCCACTCTATTTATACATAGCGATAATGTTTCCTCTTAATTTCCTCTTCTTAGTAGAGAATAAATTCAATTCCTCTAATCTATCCTTAAAGCCGAGCTCCTCTATGCCTCTTATTAGTTTGGTTTGGATGGAGAAGATGCATGATCAGTAAATTAAACAACAGAAAAACATGAATATATACCGGCGCAAGAAAAAAGGGGGGACCAACGATTTCCACCATGACGGGTTTACATCCAGGATATGAATATCAATTGCATGTGTAAATAAATATGTTCATAAAACAGTCCAGGCACAAGTCCATATATGTACACACTCCCCATATGCACTGAGGGCTGCTCTGATGCAAGTAAGAAGACAACTTAAGGGAGACTGTAAAGCAAGACAGGTGCCACTCTAAGTGCAGTAAGAAGGTTTTAATACAAAATGAATATCAAACACCAATATACTCACAAGCGAGTATTTAAAGGGAGCATCATGTATAAATAAAGATGGTCCGCCCCATTAAGGTTATGATACAGGATGGCTCCGGCGGTCTCAGACAATCGGTAACAGCCGATGGATGTCGGCGCTTCCTACTAGCTAGAATGCAGGGGCACTCTCCTGCGTCATCACGTCACGTCCAGGAAGTGACGTCGGAGAGTGCCCCTGCATTCAGCTAATAGGAAGCGACGACATCCATCGGCTGTTACCGATTGTCTGAGACTGCTGGAGCCATCTTGAATCATAACCTGAAAGGACAAACTATCTTTATTTATACATGATGCTCCCTTTACATACTCGCTTGTGAGTATATTGGTGTTTGATATTCATTTCGTATTAAAACCTTCTTACTGCACTTAGAGTGGCGCCTGTCTTCCTTTACAGTAAATTATTAAATCAGCTGCTGAAAGTGATTTAAAAAACTAGCTGGCCATACATGGATCGAAATTCAGCTAGTTCAGCATAGACTGGTCACATTTTGATCCATGTATGGTCAGGCTAATTGTTACCCAAGTTGATCCAGATTTTTCTACATGTGATTGCTGCTATTGACTATAGCCGCTAACATCAACTATTGTATTCTTCAGGCTGGGAATGCTGACGTCAGATACTTATGCTGGAACCCACCATCTTGGATATTAGAATAACTGCATTGACCTGCCAATGTGAACATTTTGAGTATAATAAATGCATGCAGTAGGATGCCTGCAGTAGGATTTTCTGCACTATTTTTTTTTTCCTTTGCATCTCCTGATTTTAACACGGTTTATGGGAGAACTGTGTATTTTGTAGGACATAGAAGCAAGTATATGAGAAGTGATAAGTGAGACCACCCAACTTTATGTCATAGGGGATGTTTGAGTAAGGTGTTTGGTATATGGGGGAAACTAAGCCTTGGTGTAGAGGATCTGGATGAGTGAGTTTGGGGTAGAGGAACTTGACTGCCCTTCACAGAGTCCTGACCTCAGCCCGATGGAACACCTTGTGGACAGCCTTCCCAGAAGAGTTGAATCTGTTATAGCTACAAAGGGTGGGCCAACTCAACATTGAACCCTACGGACTAAGACTGGGATGCCATTAAAGTTCATGTGCATGTAAAGGCAGGTGTCTCAAGTCTTTTGGTAATATATTGGTAGGTGTGTGTGTATATATATATATATATATATATATATATATATATAGTATCTCACAAAAGTGAGTACACCCCTCACATTTTTGAAAATATTTTATTATATCTGTTTAAAGGCAGGTGTCCCAATACTTTTGGTAATATAGTGTGTGTGGATAGATAGATAGATAGATAGATAGATAGATAGATAGATAGATAGATAGATAGATAGATAGATAGATAGATAGATAGATAGATAGATAGATAGATAGATAGATAGATAGATAGATAGATAGATAGATAGATAGTATCTCACAAAAGTGGGTACACCCCTTCACATTTTTTTTAAATATTTTATTATATCTGTTTAAAGGCAGGTGTCCCAATACTTTTGGTAATATAGTGTGTGTGTGTTTGTGTGTGTGTATATATACTCTGTGCATATCGCACCCCTGAACCCTACACTCTGTGCATAGCACACGCCTAAAAACCTGCACTCTGTGCGTAGCACATCCCTAAATCCTGCATGTACCTCACCCATGAATCTTGTACTCAGGTCACTCTTGAATCCTGCACTCTGTACATAGCGCAACTCCTGAACTCTGCACTCTGTGTTTAGCGCACCCCTGAGCACTGCACTCTGTCTGTAGCACACCCTTGAACCCTGCACTCTGTCAGTAGCACACCCCTTAACCCTGCACTCTGTCTGTTGCACACCCCTAAACCCTGCACTCTGTATGTAACGCAACCCTAAACCCTGCACTCTGTACACAGCCCAACCCTGAACCCTGCACTCTGCACACAGCACACAGCACAACCCTAAACCCTGCACTCTGCACACAGCACAACCCTAAACCCTGCACTCTGCACACAGCCCAACCCTGAACCCTGCACTCTGTACACAGCACAACCCTGAACCCTGCACTCTTTACACAGCGCAACCCTGATCCCTGCGCTCTGTACACAGTGCAACCCTGATCCCTGCACTCTGCACACAGCATAACCCTGAACCCTGCACTCTGAACACAGCATAACCCTGAAACCTGCACTCTGTACACAACACAGCTCAACCCTGTACCCTGCATTCTGTACGCAGAGCAGCTCCAAAACCCTGCCCTATGTACATAGCACACCCCTGTACTCTGAGCTAAATATTACTTAAATTAACCACATAACGACCAGCCGCCGCAGTACTGCGGCAGGCTGGCTCTCCCAGACAAAGTCCCGTACATGTACAGCGCTGGCCTTGGAGGAGCTAGGGGGCGCACTCCCACCCCCGCACGTCAGCTGGGGAGCCAGTGCGTGTGACAGGCAGCTCCAATGGCCGCCGGCCACTCACAATCTTCCCCTGCTGACAGAGAAGGACGGACGGCTGATGTAAACACAGCCGTCTGTCCTTCTCCCTGAGATGATCACAGAGACCATGCGATCCTGCTATATAGGATCTCATGTCTCTATGGTCATCTCACAAGCCCAACCCCCCCACAGTTAGAATCCCTCCCCTAGGCTTACATTTAACCCATTGATCACCCATAGTATTAACCCCTTCCCTGCCAATGGCATTATTACAGTAACAGTGCACATTTTTAGAACTGATTACTGTAGTAATGTAACTGGTAACCCCAAAAGTGTCAAAAATGTCAGTTAGGGGTCCGATCTGTCCGCTGCAATGTCACAGTCCCGCAAAAAATCGCAGATCGCTGCCATTACTAGTAAAAAAAACACAAAACAATAAAAATGACATAAATCTTTCCCGTAGTTAGTAAACGCAATAACTTTTGCGCAAACCAATCAAAATACGCTTTTTGCGATTTTTTTTTACCAAAAATATGTAGCAGAAAACAAATTGGCCTAAAATGTTAAAACATTTTGATTTTTACATTTTTTTTTGGGAATGTTATATAGCAGAATGTGAAAATATTGTTTTTTTCCTCAAAATTGTCGCTCTTTTTTTGTTTATAGCACAAAAATAAAAATCGCACAGGTGATCAAATACCACCAAAAGAAAGCTTTATTTGTGGGAAAAAAAGTACGTCAATTTTGATCGGGTACAGCGTCGCACGACCGTGCAATTGTCCGTTAAAATCACTCAGTGCCAAATCGCAAAATAGGGCCTGGTCATTAAGCAGCAAAATCTTCCGGTCTTAAAGTGGTTAAAGACCAAAAATAATTAAATGCAGAGGCAATTATTTAATATGATAAAGGGTAAATACAGTCTTGGATAAATAATTGGCCCCTTGAGGACAACCATATTTCTGATGCGGGCCCCAATGAGTTTGAGTTTGACACCCCTGGCCTAGGCCATCTTTATGTAGAGCAACAATTCTTTTTTACCAGCTCCTCAGAGAATTCTTTGCCATGAAGTGCCATGTTGAACAAGTGATCAGTATGAGAGAGTGAGAGCGATAACACCAAATTTAAAACACCTGCTCCCCATTCACACCTGAGACCTTGTAACACTAACAAGTCACATGACACCGGGGAGGGAAAATGGCTAATTTGAACATTTTCACTTAGGGGTGTACTTACTTTTTTGCCAGCGGTTTAAACATTAATGGCTGTGTGTTGAGCTATTTTGAGGGGGCAGCAAATTTAAACTGTTATACATGCTGTAAACTCACTACTTTACATTGTAGCAAAGTGTCATTTCTTCAGTGTTGTGTTGAAAAGATATAATAAAGTATTTAAATATGAGGGGTATATTCACTTTTGTGACATATTGTGTGTGTGTGTGTGTGTGTGTATATATATATATATATATATATATATCATTTATTTATTTATTTACAAGATCCTTTTTTCAATTTCAGGGTCCACAGTGCATATTTAAAGCTGACACAGACACATCTTCCTTTTGCAGCACATCATTGCATATTTGTGCAGTAAAGTATTGTGCACCAAAGTACCACATATATATTCTCCTTATTGCCTTAGTTGCCAATATATTTTGGTAGTCCTCTTCATTAAAAAAGGCATGCAGGCCTAAAATGAGAAGCAGAGGGCCTGCATTTGGAGGTAGAAGGAGGCAAGCAAGTTGTCACGATTCGACCACGCCCACGGCGACTAGCTAACCGAGATGCGGTGAATCGTGACTTGGGGAGTATAAGGGGATAACAGAATAAAAGAAAATTCCCACTAAGTAATTAGATTGGCTGCAATACTTTCACAGCCTGCACTGCCTTCGGTCACCACTAGAGGGAGACTCCACTCCCATCCAGCTGGCTGACCACACACAGGCAGATACAAATCTTACATACAATCTGGTGCACTCTAATGGTGGGGGAGCAGTCTAGCAATTACCACACACTACTAGGATTCCTCCAGCTATCCTACAAGCCAGAACCCCTGTGCTAATCACTTTTCCCACTGTCCCCACACCCACACACCACAAACGATAGCCTGCCACCACCCAACAGTTTGTCCGCAGACTGGTCTGCTGGGACACCACACACACGCAGATCTCCGTCTGGTGTACAATCTGCATGCAATCTGCCACACACAGTGCAATTGCATACAGATTGGCATGTAGCGTATATATCAAGCGATTTAGGCACTAAAATGCAAATAAAATCTCTCTAGAGGTATGAGTCCTAGCTTAGTACACAGAAGTCACTTATTAATTTTATAATTTAATATCCCGAAAGTGGGCAGTGCATAAAAAATATATACAAAACAAAAGCAGTTACAAAAAATACACAAAAGATAAGAAGACACACAATTGGCAATTTGCTATGAAAATAAAAGGGAATAAAACCCAAAATAAACTTTACCTAGGCTTATCTCTTTGGTAGAAGCATATCGGAAATCGTGCAGGAACTCCCCAGTTCAGAACTGGCTTCAAGGAAGAACCATGTGCAAATCCCAGATCCCCAATTTATTGGAATATTGATGTGGGCTGGACTTTAGCTATTAACGAATCAGCCACAAGGGGTTGACCCCAGCTCAGCCCACCCGAAGTCCTGTGTTCTGAACTGACCAGAGTTGAATTGGCCCAGAATGGCGCTGACCGCTGGGCCAGGGATAGGAGTTCTGACACCAGTGCATGGGTCTGTATCAAACACTGCTTGCCTATCGCAATCAGGCGCCATACAACGGTTTTGTGCAATTCTCCAGGACCCCACCCATGCCACAGACACAAATTTATATGTACTCGAAGCCCCATATGTGAGCCACAAGAAGGAATCATTTTCATCTCTCTACCACTAATATTTTAACTTTTATGAGAGATAAAATACATTCCTTTGATCTGATAAAAGCAGCAACCGCTCACAGACGGTTCGGAACCTATTGTCACCCCCCTGCGGATTTCTGCAGCCAAGGTGTCCAGCAGTCTTCTTTGAAGCTTCCGGAAGGTGACAATTTTCTTGTTTACTGGCATGGATGACTTCATTGGCATGTAGGTGTCAAACTCTATCCCAGCTGTGTCCTTTCAAATGCTACTAACAGGACATGTGTGTGTAACTGATACTAAATCAATTAACTCAAAATGACACTACATCTACAATTCACTACGTATTTCTACAGACCACTTCATATTTCATATTTCCCTAATGCAAAGCTACCCTATATACGACATTTACGTTACATCTCCCCTCTTCTAGATGACGCACAGCTGAGCCTAAATGGGTCAGCTAACGCGTCTGCATTGAAGGTCCCCTTGGTTGGGGGGTGAGGGTTTCCCCAACTGAAGCTTGGCACCACTGACATTTCAGCCTGTCCCCTTGCAGATAGGATAGGGCTACCACACCCCTCTCTGATGGATCCTAACGGGTCTGGATCTGGATTGGCCAGCAGATCACCCTGTGTATGCACTTCATCCACTGGCCACTGACTACCTACTGAAAGGGTACAAGTGAATTTGTCATTGTGCGCTGTCATCATTCTCAGCCATTGGCTCTGGTCATCTGGTGGTGATCTATTAGCTACCACACCCAGATGTTTGAGCCTGGCATAAGGCCGTTCCTGGGTGGCCTGGACCTGGTTCCATGACCCGGGTACCAGAGCCTCCACCCTCTGACCTATCTCCCACACTTCTGCTCTTTCCTCCTCAGCTGAACGCCTGCCAGCGCAACACCTGAGTTCCTTGGGGCTAACATCAAATTTATCAACCGATAGGTACTCAGTGTTGTCAGCTGCAGCTGCTGAGGTGGTAGGCCCTGATGGAGCCAGATTTGCCCCATCACCCTGTAGTCTTCCCTCTGCAACACACAGCAATGAGTCTGCAGTGGCAGAACTCGCAACTGTGGTGACAGAGGAGGTCACAGGAGACTGGACTCTGCCAGGGGTTGTCACTTGACCCAAGTCACAAACCTCTACTCCGCCCTTGGCAACACAATGGTTGGCACAGCAACTGAGTTCCTCCTGGCTGGCATCAAATGTATCAGCCCCTAGAAACTCAGTGCCATCAGCCCCAGCTGCTGAGGGAGCAGAGTCAAATTGAGTCAGATTTAAACCCTCCCTCAGTGGTCCTTTCTCTGTGATGCACAGCCGAGAATCCACAATGGAAGTACTGGCAGCTTTGATGACGGAGGCGCCGACCACAGAAGACTTTTCCCCACACAGGGCTACAGGCACCCCTTGCTTGACCTTACTAGGAGATGCTGAAACACAATTTACCTTTTCACCAGGTACTCCAGAGCATTCCCTTTCTTCACAAACAGTTACAGTATCACAAACCTGCTCCCTGGACACCTTCATCCTGCCATCCCCAGCTGTCAGTCTGTCAGCCAGACCCCTGAACTCCTCCAGGCTGATGTCAACTTTAACAGCCTCGGGGGACTCAGAGCTGTCTGCCACAGATGACAGGGAGACAACAGGGTGAGGGGACCTTAGGCCCACCAGACCAAGTTCACAAGGGTCTGACCTAGTTGGATCAGGCCCTTCCACAGACAGTTCCTCTGTAGCAGTGGGCAGGGACCAGTTCGGGGCAGACTGGTAGGCCCCAGGAGTCACCACTGCAGCAGAGGGAAGGTCTGCATTGCACAGATCTTGACATTTCATTTCACATAAAACATTATTAGTTTTATAGTCCATCAAGTCTTTAAGTTCTATTCCAGGTCTTGACTCTGGAGACCCACTAGGGATAGGACCCTGGGCACAGTCATTAGCCCCTTGACCCTCCCCAGAGTTCCCAATGTGCACTGAGTCACCCAACAGTACTTTACATGAATCCGGGGCTTCAGGTGGAGATGCAGGTTCCAGGGGGGCTGAATTTGCTTCATAACGGGCTACCAACCGACCCAGGTCAGTGCCCAATAACACATTAGAGGGAATGGCATCTGTTACCCCCACTTCTCTCATTCCTCTTCCTGCTCCCCAGTCTAGATAAGCCCATGCTGTGGCTATGGCTGGGTTGACACCCCCAACACCTTTTACAGTCATAGTCTTACCAGGGATGAGGTCCTCAGGTTTCAGCACTTCAGGGTGCACTAATGTCACTTCCGCTCCACTGTCCCTTAGGCCATTGGTAACTTTGTCACCCACAGTGACAGGCTGCAGATTATCAGAGAGCCCCCCTGCATTCCTGGAAGCACACAAGACAGCAGGCTCTGTGCTGATTGGCTGTGTAGATGGAGCAGCCTTCTTTCTCTCAGGACAGGACATACTGAGGTGACCAATCTGGTTGCAGACAAAACATTTCCGGTCATCCACACCTGTTGGCTTGGCTCCTGGAGGTCCGAGTGGCTTGGTCCTCTGGCTGTCCTGAGAAGAGAGTACATCTGCTTTCCCGCCTTTCCCGCTGGGTGCAATGGTTCTCCTGGTGTCAGACATTCTGTTAGCCGCATAGGCATCGGCTATTTCTGCTGCTTGATCCGCCGTCTTGGGATCACGGTCCAGCACAAACTGCCGGACCTCAAAAGGACATGTATGTAGGAACTGGTCCTTAATCATTAGCTCCTGCAATACGTCAAAGGTGCTTACGGACAGTCCCTTTAGACACTGCTGGAGAGCAGTGCGCAGACTGAAAACAAGATCCATGTAGCTGTCATTAGGACCTTGATGCAATGACCTGAAACGCTTGCGGTACACCTCTGGCGTGAGTTGGTACCGTTTAATAATGGCTTGCTTAATGGCCTCATAGTCCCTTCCTTGACTCTCTGGAAGACTCACAAGCACATCCAGGGCCTTCCCTCTCAGCCCTGGTGTGAGGTACTGGGCCCATTGCTCCTTGGGCAGGCAGTACTGACGACAAGTCCTTTCAAATCCCTGTAAGAAAGTGTCCATATCGCCATCTTTGTCCATGGTTGGGAATTTGTCCAGGGAAATCTTGTCTATTAGTTCTTCCCTGGACTCAGCGTTGGCATCAGGCCTGTTCTGCTGCAGCTGAAGTTTTGCTAGCTCCAGCTGATGCTTGTTTGCTACTTCCATGCGCCGCAGAATCAACTCAACACGTAATGAGTCACTGACTGGGCCTAGCAGTTGTAGCTCAGCCTCTAAGGATGACGACTGGACCTCTCGTTGGTCCTCCTGGACATCACCGTCGTCAACATCAGCTGGTGGGGAGGACTGTTGCTCCTCTGGGGCATCATGAGTCCCATCCGATGACCCCATAGCAGAGGCTCGCTCCTCCTTGTCTTTCTCGGCCAGGGCGCATACCATCTGATCCTTCGTATGGCCCCGTGTGGTCGGGATGCCTCTGGTCTCACACAGATTCAGCAGGTCATCTCGGCTTTGCTTTAGGTAGCTGATCACCATCTCAGCCATTTTGCCAAAATAAAAGATAGAAAAGAAAAACAAGAGGGGGTGGGGAGCAAATAGCCAAGTGTGTCTTCAACAAAACAAAAATTATGCACTGAGCGAACTTCTGTAGGTCAGTTGCTTCTAACAAGCTTCCAACCTTTAGGACAAATAAACCATGCACTAATGTACTAAGCAGATCCCGCCAGCTGCCGCCAATCTGTCACAATTCGACCACGCCCACGGCGACTAGCTAACCGAGACGCGGTGAATCGTGACTTGGGGAGTATAAGGGGATAACAGAATAAAAGAAAATTCCTACTAAGTAATTAGATTGGCTGCAATACTTTCACAGCCTGCACTGCCTTCGGTCACCACTAGAGGGAGACTCCACTCCCATCCAGCTGGCTGACCACACACAGGCAGATACAAATCTTACATACAATCTGGTGCACTCTAATGGTGGGGGAGCAGTCTAGCAATTACCACAAACTACTAGGATTCCTCCAGCTATCCTACAAGCCAGAACCCCTGTGCTAATCACTCTTCCCACTGTCCCCACACCCACACACCACAAACGATAGCCTGCCACCACCCAACAGTTTGTCTGCAGACTGGTCTGCTGGGACACCACACACACGCAGATCTCCGTCTGGTGTACAATCTGCATGCAATCTGCCACACACAGTGCAATTGCATACAGATTGGCATGTAGCGTATATATCAAGCGATTTAGGCACTAAAATGCAAATAAAATCTCTCTAGAGGTATGAGTCCTAGCTTAGTACACAGAAGTCACTTATTAATTTTATAATTTAATATCCCGAAAGTGGGCAGTGCATAAAAAATATATACAAAACAAAAGCAGTTACAAAAAATACACAAAAGATAAGAAGACACACAATTGGCAATTTGCTATGAAAATAAAAGGGAATAAAACCCAAAATAAACTTTACCTAGGCTTATCTCTTTGGTAGAAGCATACCGGAAATCGTGCAGGAACTCCCCAGTTCAGAACTGGCTTCAAGCAAGAACCATGTGCAAATCTCAGATCCCCAATTTATTGGAATATTGATGTGGGCTGGACTTTAGCCCTTAACGAATCAGCCACAAAGGGTTGCCCCCAGCTCAGCCCACCCGAAGTCCTGTGTTCTGAACTGACCAGAGTTGAATTGGCCCAGAATGACGCTGACCGCTGGGCCAGGGATAGGAGTTCTGACACCAGCGCATGGGTCTGTATCAAACACTGCTTGCCTATCGCAATCAGGCACCATACAACGGTTTTGTGCAATTCTCCAGGACTCCACCCATGCCACAGACACAAATTTATATGTACTCGAAGCCCCATATGTGAGCCACAAGAAGGAATCATTTTCATCTCTCTACCACTAATATTTTAACTTTTATGAGAGATAAAATACATTCCTTTGATCTGATAAAAGCAGCAACCGCTCACAGACGGTTCGGAACCTATTGTCACCCCCCTGCGGATTTCTGCAGCCAAGGTGTCCAGCAGTCTTCTTTGAAGCTTCCGGAAGGTGACAATTTTCTTGTTTACTGGCATGGGGGACTTCATTGGCATGTAGGTGTCAAACTCTATCCCAGCTGTGTCCTTTCAAATGCTACTAACAGGACATGTGTGTGTAACTGATACTAAATCAATTAACTCAAAATGACACTACATCTACAATTCACTACGTATTTCTACAGATCACTTCATATTTCATATTTCCCTAATGCAAAGCTACCCTATATACGACATTTACGTTACACAAGTATTGCAAGATAAAGAAATGGTTGACCACACCATCTAGAGGCAGGGCAAGTTTGCCCCTTCCATCTCAGAGTGACATTGCTTAACAGCCACAGGAGGTAGGTTGGAGGTAGTTGGGTGGCTGACCAAGCCTCCCTCTTCTTCCTCGTCCCAGCCCAGGTGAAAAGCAATCAGTTTTCTGGAACTGCAGGTAATGTACTTTTTTCTTACTGCAAAACGGCAATGAGGAGTTGGCAGAATTATTTGAACAGACAATCATTAACTTGCTGCATGAGGATGATCTTGTTAATGTGCAAGTATCCCTTCTGATATTGAGGCTAAGGAAGATAGTCCTAGGACCATAGAGGAACGGGATAACAAGCATGGATCAGCAAGAGGCAAAGATGTGAGTAGGGGGTGGATGATGGAATGGCAGAGCCCTCTGAGAAGAGGAAAGATCTGAGAGGCAGAACAATAATGAGGGATGATTTTGCTCAGGGAAGGGTTGACATGCACAGGAGTTGAGGGAGCAGCTGTGCTAATCCGTTTGGTGACAATGTCCCACAAGTAGAGGCCAGTGCTATCCCCAGGGCTGGACCACAGAGCTCTACAGTGTGAGCCATTTTTAACATTTTTGTCCATGAAAACATCGTTGTTGTCTGCAGCCTCTGCCTGTTGTATATCAGCTATGGTAAAAGTAACAGCCATTTGGTTATGTTTTGCTTTGCGTCTATTAAGGTTCTTTTGCAGTAGAAAGGAGGAAGCCTACAAATCTCTGTAGTGTATCAATGTGCTTTTACTAAACAAATATGCTGTACAAACTATTACAAATATTGGAATACAATACAAGACTGACAGATATACAGTACATACAACAAGTAAAATGCTACTGACTTCCTAGCAAATAAGTATGAACTATGGCCTATATACTGTACAACAGTAATATGCTAAAAGTTACCTAACTCACGTTATAGCAGCTTCACAGTCTTTATAAGCAACCAGCAGGACCCCAGGCTCTATTGTACTCTACGACTGATTGGTGGAAATTGGGTGATAGCGTCAACAGGTCTGACACAGACCCACCTTGGTGTACTTCTCATCATGGAGTCCCCTTCAGCTTAAGTTGCTGGCCAAACATTTACCAATTAAACTGCTAGATGACACTGTTGTATCATACATGCCATACAGGTCATATATGTCAAAAGGTCAAGTTATTGTTGACCATTGGTTACCTAAATGCACCGTATTATCAGAATTCTTGTAAAAAACAATGTAAAATTCTACTACCAACTGACTTTAGCCAAACATACAACAATAGTTATTTTTTTTTACAGGACAAGGCATTTGTTTGTGAAACCTGAACAAACAACAAACCAACCAATGTTATATGCAAGACTGGGAAAAGCACAAAATGTTTAAACTTTTAGTTATACTAAACTGCAAGGTCAGCCGGCTTACCACTCTCCAACACGACCACTACACGACCACTACTGCCCTCACCTTTTCCAATAAAAATTTTATGTGCAGAAACTTTTTGAAGACCCTTCTATATATATATAAATATATATATATATATATATATATATATATATATATATATATATATACAGTATATACTGCTCAAAAAAATGAAGGGGGCTTTTTGAAAACACATCAGTGGGGAAAAATATCATGTTGGATATCTATACTGATATGGACTGGATAATGTGTTAGGAACGAAAGGATGCCACATCATTTGATGGAAATTAAAATTATCAACCTACATTGGGCTGAACTCAAAGACACCCCCAAAATTAAAGTGAAAAAATGATTCAACAGGCTAGTCAGTTTTGCTGAAATTGTATTGCAGCAACTCAAAATTGTACTCAGTAGTTTGTATGGCTCCCACGTGCTTGTATGCATGCCTGACAATGTTGGGGCATGCTCCTTTTGAGATGACGGATGGTGTCCAGGGGTATTTCCTCCCAGATCTGGACCAGGGCATTACTGAGCACCTGACCAGACTGTGGTGCAACCTGGTGGGGTCAGATGGACCAAAATATAATGTCTCAGAGGCGTTCTATTGTATTTAGGCCAGGCGAGCGTAGGGGCTATATAATGGTATCAATTCCTTCAGCCTCCAGGAACTTGCTGCATACTCTCGCCACAAGAGGCCGGGCATTGTCAGACACCAGGAGGAACCCAGGACCCACTGCACCAGTATAAGGTCTGACAATGGGTCCAAAGATTTTATCACAACACCCAATGGCAGTCAGGGTGCCATTGTCTAGCCTGTAGCGGTCTGTGTGTCCTTCCATGGATATGCCTCCCCAGGCCATCACTGACCCACCACCAAACTGGTTATGCTGAACAATGTTACAGGCAGTATAACTTTCTCCACAGCTTCTCCAGACCCTTTCACGTCTGTCACATGTGCTCAGTGTGGACCTGCTCTAATCTGTGAAAAGCACAGAGCCCCAGTGGCGTACCTGCCAATTCTGGTGTTCAAAGGCAAATGCCAATCAAGTTTCATGGTGCCGGGCAGTGAGCACAGGGCCCACTAGAGGACGTTGGGCTCTTAAGCCATCCTCATTAAGTCTGTTTCTAATTGTTTGGTCTGAGACATAAAATTAGAATATCATCAAAAAGTTAATTTATTTCAGTAATTCAATTCAAAAAGTGAAACTCATATATTTTATATATATATGTGTTACACACAGAGTGATATTTTTCAAGCATTTCTTTATTTTAATTTTGATGATTATGGCTTACAGCTAGTAAAAACCCCAAATTCAGCATCTTAGAAAATTAGAACATTACATTTAGACCAATAAGAAAAAGGATTTTTAATACAGAAATGTTGGCTTACTGAAAAGTATGTCCATGTACAGTATAGTATGCACTCAATACTTGGTCGAGGCTCCTTTTGCATGAATTACTGCATCAATGCGGCATGGCATCAGAGCATCGAGCTGATCAGCCTGTGGCACTGCTGAGGTTTTATGGAAGCCCAGGTTTCTTTGATAGTGGCTTTCAGCTCATCTGCATTGTTGGGTCTGGTGTCTCTCATCTTCCTCTTGACAAGACCACACAGATTCTCTATGGAGTTTAGATCAGGCAAATTTGCTGGCAAATCAAGTACAGTGATACAATAATCATTAAACCAGGTATTGGTACTTTTTGCAGTGTGGGCAGGTGCCAAGTCCTGCTGGAAAATGAAATCTCATTGCACCCATCATTGGTGTCAGTGGAAGGAATAGCGCTCCATCATTGCAGTCAGTGCAAGGAATGGTGTCCTATTATTAGTGTCGGTGAGAAGAATAGTGCCCCTTCATTGGTGTCAGTGGAAGGAGTAGTGCCCTATCACTGGTGTCAGTGGAAAGAATAGTGCCCCATCATTGATATCAGTGGGAGGAATAGTGTCCCATCTTTGGCATTAGTGGGAGGAATAGTGCCCCATCATTGGTGTCAGTAGGAGGAATAGTGCCCCATCATCAGTGTCAGTGGGAGGAATAGTGTCCCATCATTGGTATCAGTGGGAGGAATAATGCACCATCACTAATTTTATGGAATGCACCTGTATATCAAACGCAACACAGGTTACCACATGCATTAGGAAACACATAACTGCACCACAGAGCTTGGTGGGGAACTGCACCTAAATGAGACCAGTCAGCAGAAAAAGCGCCTCCTTCTCATTGTTCCTTACTTTTCACAAGCCTTCTCCACAAGATTCTCCTGATGCATCTGTTGCAATATCTGCGGCCTATAATGAAAAAGAGGGAAGTCTCATAAGGAGATCCAGAGGCTTAGGATACACCACATGAAGCAGGGAGGGAAAAGGATCATGAGGTCACACTGAGAAAGGTCAAGTGAAGGCTTGAACTTCTGCAGAATTCTCTTACAGCCACCCCATTATTTCCAGTAGCAAGGCAGAAAGCAGAAAAAAATCCCCAAGTAAATCTCGCAGTCACCTCCATGCCCAGTATCTTTTTGCTAGGTTGGCAAAATTGCCACTTTTATAAGTTTTTTTTTTCAACTAAAGTGACCAGGCTTGGAAACTAGCAGCACTCACAGGCAGTGACTGAACCACATGATTGCTGACATTGGGTCCAAGGTTGATGCACAATTTTCAAAGGTGAGTGAAGAAATGTCATCAGCACACTAAGCTCCCTTTGACCCTTTAGAGTTAATAGCTTTCTTATTAGCTTTGAAATGGCCAGATCAAGATTTGCCTCGGCCACAGAATGAAATAATAATTGATGCTAAGCTCAGGTTTCCGGACAAGCCCCAACCTTCCAGTTTCCCGCCCCGCAATGAATTGACACCTGGCCAGATTTATTCATTTCTTCAATCATATAATTCCACTTTACTCAGAGCATAACTGTTAGCAGTGATGTTTAGAGATACAAAATTTACCTGCATGAACAATCAACAAGCATCAGCTTGGGGACTGTGCAATTTTAACACAGAAAAGCTTTTTGATGTTTATTGCAATGTGGTCTCTTGATGTGTACCTGACAGCCTAACCTAGCTATTGTTTTCTCTTTGGAAAATACAGTAATTCTTTTTTTCTTTTGAGTGATTTAAACTCTAAAGCTCTTTTGTTTTTCATCTTCGCAGTGTCTTTTAGTGTTTGGATACATTCAGAATATTTGGGACTGAACTGTGCATCTTGTAAGCTTTCTAGTAGAAGCAATTAATACTTCTTGTTTTACTTTTCTTAACTTTATTAGTAATTCAAAGGGAAAAGTGACATTTTTGAATTGTAGATCCCTATTGTTATATTTGTTAGTAATATTTTTCTTTCTATATCTTTGGCCTTTTAGAGAGCTTGGAGTTATAAAAGTTATAAAAGCACAGTAAATCACATTGCTCAGTACCTTTGTTAATCTCAGTACCTTTAAAGCCTGAAGCTAACTGAAAAAATCCTACCCTTTGTGACTGGCTACAAAAGAAAGTAAGCTTATATTATATTAAGTATACAGCTGAACAACAAACTCATTGAGCGATATTTAGCTTTGTTTAGTAAGACAATACCACCTAAATTACCTTTCAAATTTATAATGATGAGGATAATAAATTATTTTTTAGTCTATTTAACTACTCATTTGCTTACATAAACAGGCAGGTGACAAGCTATTTACAGATTCAGCTTTGCAGCTTCGATTGTCACCCGCTTCCAAAATGCCAGATAGAAAATTAATCAGCATTGTTCCCCTGCTGATTCACAATCCAATGAGAAAACAGATAACACAATAGGCTAAAGTTGAACCAGAAAACAGTGGAGTAATCTTCTTGGCTATGCAGTGTGCCAGCAACACATGAATAACAAGACTGGTAAAACAAAGTTACATATCATTTGCCTGGTTAAAAATTTTTACATATAGGGCTCTGAGATGTTTTTTTTTTTTTTAGATGTTTCCTTTGAGTTCTTACTAAATGCATATCCTGCTAAAAAGAAAAAAAACAAAAACATAGTTCTGGTCAGGGTATGAACAACCTAATAAGCTTTGAAACAGATGCCTATTGCCTAACTCTGTAACTCCATTTTGTTCCCATTCACCTTTGAAAAGCTTTTGTGTTTGCTGCCTTGGTCTACAGGCTCCCCATTTTCCACCGAGCATGTTCAAAAACAGTGATGCTTTAAAATAGGCTCCATCGCAGAGCATTACATTCTTACACTGTGGCAGTATTTAAAATTAAATAAAGTTTAAGTAAACTTTCTTGATAACTTGGATTTCAAATTTGTGCAAGACAAAATTGAACCTAATTATAAATAAAGTAAATGGCAATTTCGCACTAGACAATCAGGTGTCTATAACATAATTATGGACTCTGGAATATTGCTACTTTCTCATACCATAATAGTAAGTTTAAACGCTCATTCATTAACCACTTCAGCCCTGGAAGGTTTTACCCCCTTTATTACCAGGCCATTTTTTGCGATATGGCACTGCGTTAATTTAACTGACAATTGCACGGACATGCAACGCTATACCCAAATAAAATGTATGTCCTTTTCCCCACAAATAGAGCTTTCTTTTGGTGGTATAAAAAGAAAAGGGGTTAATTAACCCCTTTTATTTATGGGGTAGTGACAGGTACAGTTAGCTTAGCATAAGTATTATAGGATTAGGGATATTAATAGGGAGTTTAGGCCGGTTAGCTCATCCTTGATGCTGATTGGCTGTTTATGGTACTAGCTGCCCCTGTATCCAGGTAGATTAGGCTCTTTACCTGCTGCATCCTGTTTTTCCCGCCTGTTTTTCCTCATCCAGGATTGGTCCAGAGCCTTCCTTCAGCCTCACTTAAGCTGTCTCTCACTGACTGGACTTCAGTTTGCCTCAGGAAGCCGAAGTCGAGCGGTTCCCCACCCCCCCTCCCTTATTTGTCGCGGTCAGTTTATTATTTTAGGGTCACCTTTGCATGCTGCAAAGGAGGACGTTTATTCTTGTGATTGAATGTTTTAAGTTCGTATGGATAATTATTCTGAAGTTTGAATTTTGCTGGTGGCAACCTGGGTCGTGGTGACTGGGTTGTTTTATGATGTTTTGTATTAATATTTGAAAAGTTATTGGTTAATTTTAATAAATAATAAACGGCCGCGGCCTCTTCAATTTCCAACCTTAAATTATTGTGGTGTCATTTATTTATCTTAGTTTAAGTTATTTAGTTATCCGAGAAATCCTGTCTACTACGCCATTCGATCACCTCTGCAGTTTTTATTTTTTGCGCTTTAAACAAAAAAAACGACAGTTCTGAAGAAACAAAAAAAACGACAGTTCTGAAGAAAAAAAAATTATATTTTTTACTTTATGTTATAAAACATACCCAATAAAAAAAAATGTAAAAATTAAATTTATTCATCAATTTAGGCCAATATGTATTCTACTACATATTTTTGGCAAACAAAATCCTAATAAGTGTATATTATTGGTTTCCGCAATAGTTATAGCATCTACAAACTATAGGAGACATTTATGGAATTTTTTTTTTACTAATAATTGTTGCGATCAGCGATTTTTAGCGGAAATGCAACATTGCGGCGGACAAATCCGACACTAAATGACACTTTTTGGTGACCAGTGACACCAATTCAGTAATCAGTGCTACAAAAATGCACTGTCACTGTATTAATGACACTGGCAGGGAAGGGGTTAACATCAGGGGCAATCAAAGGGTTAAGTGTGCTCCCAGGGAGAGCTTTATAACTATGTAGTGGGTGGCCTCACTGGAGGAAGACAGAGATCCGTGTTTCTGCTTAGCAGAAAAATAAGATCTCCATCTTCCTCCCTGACAGAACGCCTTGTTCACATAGGCAGACCATTGTCTTGCCTCTCCTGCGAATGATGGGCAGGTCTAGGCGGATATCACATCCACCAGACCCGCAGATTGGCTCCCACCATGACTAATCACAGTGGGAGCGGGTCGTCAGGCGGTGCCTGCACCCCAGACCCAAAGCACGAGCCGACGTAGAGGTACGTCAGTTCGCGCCAGAGGGCCGTCCTGCCGCAGTATACCTGCGTGGATTGGTCCTTAAGTGGTTAAAGCTTGCATTCAAATATCTGCTTTCTATTATGTCAGTGCATATGGGGTTATAAAGTATTTGTCGGGTGTCATGGATATGCGTTAAAGTGGCCCTGCACCATTAAAACTATGCCCAAAAGGTAGTAGAGGAGCAGTGTTTTTTTTTTTGCAAATGTCAGACATGCCCATCTGGTGGCTGCTGATCTGATAAGCCTATGACAAATCAGCAAGAGAGGTGGATAGATTGAGAAGATTAAAGACTCCACATTCTGAAGAGAGTGGGAGAAGATAACAGCAGCAACAGAGTGGCAAGGGTGTGCAGACCATGCTTCAGTGGAGAAGGGCATGCTAAAAGGTAAGTCTGCCATAATATGCAAGTATGCTATGCAAATGTCTACATTATGGCAAGAGCTTTAGGGGAAATGATAGAGTTCAGTTCTACTTTAGGGCAACAATTTTTTTTTTTTTTGAGTATAGGTCCTATTTAAAGTGGGTGTAAACCCTCTCCTATACAAGGTGAAGTGAAAAGCCTCAGATGTTACACAGAGACGAAACAAAACCCTCTACATAAGTTTTACATGTATATCTATGTCTTCAACTTTATATATTCTTTAGAAAGTGCACATCGTGTTAGAAATGTTATATTTTTGTTCAGCACTGAGTGTGTTTTGTTGGTATACACTGTGTGATTGGAGGAAAGGAAACAACCCCACTCCACATAGGCAGAGGAAGAAAGGGATGTGCTCTGAATAGGCCAGCTCTCTGCTAATCTACTTATAGCACCCACCCCGACACAAAATTCAGCCTGTTTTTATCTCAGTTGATGGAGAACTTGTCAGAAGTTATCATGCTGATAACAGAAGAATAGAGCAGGAGAAAGCTACAGGACTTAGTGCTTTGGAGAGAAATAAGAAAACACTGCAGATAAACGTGCCTAGGTCAAATTTCATTAATCAGGTGTATATCCACTTTAAGGCTTGCAAACACAGATTCTGATTATGTAACATGGCAAAAGAACAGCCACTCAAATAAAGCACTGACGTTCTCCTGGGTCTTGGGGTCAGCTCAGAGGAACTGTGTGTACATGCTGACCATTACTACAGGCTCCGTTCACTTGACCCATCGAAGTCACTCAAGTGAGTCTTGCCCACTTAGCATTTTGAAATAGACAATACTTATCAGAATTTCACAGTACGGTATGCAAATATTGCCCTAGTTACTATAGCAACACAAGAATGATTTACAATTATTACATTGCTTTCTGTGCTCTGAATTGTATTAAAAACAAAACTGAGCTCTCTCATATAGACATTTCATAGTCTAATTTCCTTGACCTTTTTTAAGGTTACTTGGCAGACTCCTGTAATGTTTCACTTTTTTAAGTTCCAATCTGCTCCCATCAAAGAATTAATGCAAAATGTTCCCTTTCCTTCAGAGTGATCTGTGAAACTGAAATGTTTGTTTGCATGTTTGCCCTTGACAAAGCTTGCTATTCCCTCAATGTGAGAATATTATTGCTGTAGAAGAGGTCAATTCAATCCTGTTTAATCTTGAGATTCTACGTGTGTACTTGACTTTTTACTTTTACTTTTGTTGTTCTTTCTGTGGGTTCTCAGTTGAATTCATTTAGCAAACATAAACTTTATGATAGGTAGACCAGAGATCATACTGTATAAAAACGCAGTACTTGCGTATTTTACAATCAAGCTGTGAATTGTTTCTCAATATAAACAGAAGCATAATTTGGATTCAGTGACAGCATGAAGCTTATTGTGTATGATAAAAGGTAAGTGTCGATCAATATCCCTGTATACATTTCCTTAGAGATAAAACTTACATAATAAAGGCATATCATAAGATGATGAAGAAGAGTAATCTATTGATTTTTTCCTACTTTAAGACCTGACATGCATGGCAGCACCCTGGCCTAAAAAATGTTTCAAATATATTTTCCTACATTAGTAAATTCATAGCAACCAAACAATACCAAAAACAGCATAAAGGAAACAAACTGTGACACACCAGCTTACTTTTGCCAAAAATTCCAAGGACCAGTGACACCGCAAAGTCCATGTATTGACACTTATATCAACTCATTACATTTTTGGTTGTACTTTGTAAGTTTGCATTTGTGCTTTGATGAAATTGTATTTGCTTGACACGGGCTGAGAAACCTACAAGGACTCAGGATTAGAGATGGCCTTGCGGTTCGCCCAGCGGTTGGTTCGCATCGAAATTTGCTAGTTCGCTGTTCGCCGAACATGTGAACATATGGCGATATCCGCTAATGCCATATTCTTTTACATTGTGAAGAACTTTCACCCATGATGACACATCCATCAGGTGGAACAGGACAGCCAATTGAGACTTTTCAGCACATAGACATACCCCCTACCTTATAAATAGACCTGATCTGGCTGCCATTTTACATTCTGTCTTTTGTCAGTGTAAGGAGAGGTTGCTGTGTGGAGCAGGGATAGACTGTTAGTGACACAAATCGCTAGGTAATAGGTCCACAAAAGTCCTTTTAAGGACTGGTATAGGTATACTATTGTTTGGTGTGCAGTATATAGGGGTGTAATACACTTGCAGCAGGACAGGTTCTGGGGAGCTTGGTTTTTTTTCACCGCTCCAGTGGCTGCTCATGTGCGACGCATGCAGACTTCTGTGGCCATTTGATGAGATCACCAAACAGGTCAGTCGCAGCCAGGGCGCCATCAGTGACATCGTACCTTACGCATTCTTTCTGAAATGTACATTGCATCGTGTCATTGATCAAGCCGTCGAGGAGCAGGAGCAGGAAGATGAGGAAGTCGCAATGCTGGATGAATTCCCAGAGGGGGCTACTCCATCTGAGACAAGTCAACAACAGGAGTCTGAAGAGGAGTCAGAGGAGGATGGTGCCGGGACGGATGAGGAGAAGCAAGAAGAGCATGCTTTAAACCTTTCTGGGATCCCTGGTGTTGTCCGTGGATGGGGGGAGGAGAACGAGGACGACATTATCCTGGATGATGAGCAGGAGCCAGGCCACTACACCGCTTCCAGTTTAGTGCAAATGGGGGCCTTCATGCTCCAGTGTTTTAAGAGGGACCCCCACATAAAAAGCATAAAGGGCAAGGACCAGTACTGGGTGGCAACGTACTTAGACCCCCGTTACAAACAAAAATTGGTGGAAATGTTACCACCATCACAGAGGGCTGTCAGAATGCATCACTTCCAGGCCTTTCTTCGAGAAATGCTGCATTCTGCTTTTGCGTGCGCTGGCAGCGGAATTTCCACTCACAGAGAAACAGTTGCGGGTACCAATCCAACAGCACCTGCAAGAAGAGGGCAATTTGAAGATGTGTTGGTCACTTCTGATATGAGATCATTCTTTCATCCGACCCATCGACAGCTGTCCTCCAGATCCAGGATCTGGGAATGCATAGACCGACAGGTGTCCGACTACATCGGGTTAACGGCCGATATGGATGCTCTAAAAAGTGATGAACCCCTGGACTACTGGGTGGGCAGGCTTGACCTCTGGCCAGAGCTTGCACAATTTGCAATGGAACGGTTGGCGTGCCCCTCGTCCAGTGTCCTATCCGAAAGGAAGTTCAGCGCAGCAGGGGGGGTCGTGACCGATAAGCGCACTAGCCTAGCTCATGACAGTGTTGACTACCTCACATTTCTAAAAATTAATGAGGCATGGATATCGGAGGAATTCAACACATGTGACCAGTAGACCATGTTTGATTCAAATTCCTCATGACAGGCCACAAATATCCGCCACCACCCATAACAATTCATGGTCCCTGTCTTAGGTAAATACAGCGGCATAAAAAGGCCTTTTATGTCCGTTGAATGCCTAATTTTTGGGACCTGTAATGGCCAACACTTATTTATCCTGTGAATGCCTTATGTACCTCCAGCCACAGAATACAAAGTTCTTTGCTGTCAGGTGAACGCCTGTGGGAAAATTTTCGGGGCCTGTAATGGCCGACACTTATTTATCCTGTGAATGCCTAATGTACCTCCAGCCACAGAATACAAAGTTCTTTGCTGTCAGGTGAATGCCTGTGCGCTAATTTTTAGGGCCTGTAATGGCCGACACTTATTTATCCTGTGAATGCCTAATGTACCTCCAGCCACAGAATACAAAGTTCTTTGCTGTCAGGTGAATGCCTGTGGGCTAATTTTTGGGGCCTGTAATGGCGGGCACTTACTTCTGTATCCTGTAAATTCCTAATGTACCTCCAGCCACAGAATACAAAGTTCTTTGCTGTCAAGTGAACGCCTGTTGGCTAATTTTTGGGGCCTTTACTGGCCGACACTTACTTCTTTATCCTAAAAAAAGAATGCTTGTCGATCGCAGATTCGTTTAATACTTCTGGAAATGTCAGTGTACATGTTGTGGGACTATGTGTGCACAGCTAGTAAGTATTTTGTGGCTGCAAATATGACCTGGAGGTTTTTCATGTTAGCCTGCCATTAAAATGAATGGGAGTCGCCGCGAACCTGCGGTTCGTGAACATTTGAGCAAGTTCGCGGACCGTCCCATCAGATGTTTGTCCATCACTACTCAGGACAGCTCACATTTACGTCAGCTTTTCCTGAAGGGGCATTTGGGTGGCCATACATCATTCAATGTTCTGTACTGCACCCTGATTCACACTCATTACAATATTAAAACGTGTGCCTTTGAGTTGACAGCATTTTATTGAGTTGCCTTCCATGTCTGCTTTCCTGTTGACCAGTACAAAGGAGAGGAGCACTGCAGAAAATATGCGCCCATTAGTGTATTAACAGGGATTCCAGAGCTACTGTTACCCATGCCCCAAGTGTTACAATCTGATCCAAAAAAAGGTTGTGTGGTTGTATTTATTTTACTATTTCTGTGATTTCTGAGTCAGCACTGTGGTTCCTCTCCAGACAAGTTGCATGAAAGCTATTGTTTTGTGGTGGTTGTGGTAGTTGTGATGGCTGGCACGTGGCTTGGGATGTTCTAGGATTCCTTGAAGCTTTCTAAAACTTCAGTGTTGTTCATATGGGTTCAAGTTGCTGGACTCTTTTTATACAAACTTTTTTAAGAATATATTGGTGCACATCTATACTGAATATATACAGTCTTTCTATATTGGTTTATAAATTGTTTTATGAAAAAGGTGATTTTTAGAGAGCACCCAGCACTTTTTTATGAGCACTATTATATGCGTGTCACAATAATTTATTCACTTTAAAGGAATATTATTTATCCATCGATTTATGTATTTATGTATTTATATATCAGTTCAGTAGTTTGAAGCACATAGCACTTTTTTCAGCAGGAATAATTCTATATACACCTATTAAGGAGACACCACAGATATAATTCTCTGAACCACGTTCATCACAAACACCTGATATTTATTTGATGTTTATACACATTTTTCACATTCACCCTTTACCCTAAAGCGCACTACTACCCCCACTATATATTTTGTTTAACTGTTGAGTATCAGTACCAGTGGTGCAGCATTAAGGTACCTATCTCACCCCTGACAGCGCAGGAACCACACACACCCCTTCATACATTTGGATGTTTCATTTTCAGGGATATTGTGCATTTTAGATAATTTTAAAACAATGTAGTGTTCTTTTTTTTATACTCAAATGAAAAAGTAATGCCAAGAAATGTATGTAAAATCCTCATAATTTCCTCATATTCTGTATAGACTATGCCAGCTTTTATAAAGCCTATATCTTTTGGAAGTTCAGATATCTCCAGAATTGGGATATCTATGAAATATATGCGTACAGTTATATATTTTTTAACCTTGACATTTTAAAATATAAGTATCATGGTAACTATATGCCCCCATTATAGATCAGAGTAAATTATTATTTATCATTAATCACAGAAGTCAAGTAACAATTCACATGTCCAACGTTTTTATTTTTTGGTAAACGTAAATGATTTATTTTTTTGAAAAGAATCAATTTGTGTAACTTGTTAACTATATTTTAATAAAATAAGCACAACAAAACATGATTGAAATGCTGCAGAATCGTCCTTAGTCATAACTGTTTCTTACACTTACCATTTCAATTTGATACATAGAAGAGTTGCAGAGAGCTGCACACATACTATAACTGAATGTTAATATACCACATTTTATGGTTGATTTTGAATGACAGCAACAAGCTTTTGTGTAGCAATTGAATAGGTCAACCTGTGCCATAAAAAACAAAAAAAACTCAAAAATGAAATCTGCCAAACTAGCCTAATATATTAAATTTGTAAAGGTGATGGGTATGTATGAAGGGGCTATTTTTTTATTTAAAAGCAGATTTCAAGTCCCCATCATATATATTTTTTTTAAATGCTCTGCTGGGATTGTTACAGCTTTTACTTTATGATTTGAAAAATGTTAATAATTTGTTTCTTCTTCTTTCTTTTTTGAATCAATAAAATCTTACCTGAGTTCAGCAGCAAACAGGGGCCATTGAGCTTGTGGGCATCTAAAACCCGCTAGTTTTTTTTTCCCGGGATTCGGTGCAGCTGGCTACCCAGCATGTACCTCCCAATCTTGCGGCTGCGCAGTAATGACACTGCACGGCGCAGTTTCTTCATTAGATGATTCCCATGGACTCCTGGGATAGATGATGCTGATATCCCAGGAGCTCATGGGAATCCCCTTATGACGACATTGCCTAGGTGACCGGGATTGGATGTGCCATGTACACCGATCAAAATAAGGTATTGAAACTTTTTAAAAAACATGTATATTATCTATTTAGAAAAACACTGTGAATGGCCATTTGGATAAAAGTAAATTTAAAAAATGGGTGGAACTCCACTTTAAGCCTGTTGACTGTTATTTTAAAATGAAAAAGGTAAGTCTTTGTGGTCACTTTAGCAACAGCAGATCCTGCAATTTTCTCAACTGAAGATTAGGGATGATCGAACGGTTCGGGTCGACCATCGGTTCGACCCGAACATTGGCTGTTCGAGGTTCGGACGAATTTCGAACTTTTTGCTGAAAAAGTTCAGAATTCGGCAACCGGAACCGTCCAAAATGCAATGGTACAGGAAATGGG
Organism: Pelophylax lessonae; assembly: GCF_965119305.1. Classification (NCBI taxonomy): domain Eukaryota; kingdom Metazoa; phylum Chordata; class Amphibia; order Anura; family Ranidae; genus Pelophylax; species Pelophylax lessonae. The sequence continues at coordinate 114,260,757 of NC_138774.1, read as the reverse complement.
CTTTAAAAGCCTGTGATTGGACCAGAACCATCAGTAAAAGCCAATTGAGGGGGCAGGAGAATGCTAGGAATGTGATTGGAGTGACTAGGGGGGTCCATAGGCCAATCATTAGTGAATACGCCCCCCAGTATATAAGATAGCCCCCGCCAAATTCCTAGCATTGTAATACAGGGACATGGAAGAGAGTGGAAGCAGTTCTGTTACTTCTGCTACAAAGTGTCATTTAGCAATTTTTAGTGTGAGGAAAGGGATATCTAGTGTAGTTAGGGTGCTATTTTCCACTATAGTTCGTTTTAATAATTTAGTTTCTGTAGGGAAAGTTTTAAGTGTAAGGGGACCGTAGTGTAGTGTAGGGTTAACTGACTCTGACTGCTATGGCAGGGTGACAAAACCCTTCCATATCAGGGTGACCGCTATAGAGAAAAGATTGTTTCTCTTTTGTCACTTTCAGAGCAGGGATATGGCTTCTCGCCGGTCAGCTTGCTTTTTGCTCCAGGCGTTTATAGGGCTTTTTTGAGGAGATGTTTGGAGTCAGGCATGACATCTGAACTTCTGTGCAGGGGTATATATACATACACCCATGTCTGTATATATACACATACACATATACAGTATAGGTGTGAAAGGAGCAGAACACTATACTTGCGCTAATGAAATAATGAACACCAATATGTCTCCGCTCCTATCACACCTATATATGTGTATGTGTAAAATACATATAAGTGTGTGTGTGTATATATACCCCTATACAGAAGTTCAGATGTTTTGCCTGCCTCCACACGATAAAAAATGCCCAAAAAAAATGCCTGCGCCAAAAAAAAACGCCCAGGTGTGTTATTGCAGGGGGTTTTTTTTGGCATTTTTTTGGGGTCTTTGAAGGCAGGCAAAACATCTGAACTTCTGCATAGGGGTATATATATACACACACACTTATATGTATTTTTACACATACACATATATAGGTGTGATAGGAGTGGAGACATATTGGTGTTCATTATTTCATTAGCGCAAGCATAGTGTTCTGCTATTTTCACACCTATATATGTGTACGTGTATATATACAGACATGGGTGCATGTATATATACCCCTACACAGAAGTTCAGATGTTTTGCCTGCCTCCAAAGTCCCCCAAAAAAAGCCCAACAAAAAAAAAACGCTTGCTACAAAACCGGCAAGGTGTGAAAATAGCGGAGCCATATCCCTGTTCTATAAGTGACCTAATACAAACAATCTTTTTTTTTCTGGTTCTGGACAGGCTACAGAGCTGAAACTTCACAGGCACACCTTTTAGACCCCCCAGACACTAAATCGAAATAAATTGTTTTTTATTTATTTATTTATTTATTTATTTTTACTTTTTGCAATAATTGGCTCTCTATCAAAAATGACAATTTGTAAGAACTTTTTTTTGTGTGATTAATAGTCCCTGGGGCATGACCCAGAACCCTAGGCACTTTTTAGGGGCATTTATTGGGTTTTAGGGCTTCAAAATTGTGTTTTTTGATTACCGAAGTTTGGGTCCCATTGATTTCAATGGGGTTCTGAAATCCGGGCCGAACTTTCAGGAAGTTCGGATGTTCTGGCCGAACCGAACTTTTGAAAAGTTCGATCATCCCTACTGAAGATCATAGCATACATTTTACACATTTAGGTGAAGAAGTTCTCATTAGCACAGTATATCACCTTGAGCGGAAATCTTCAAACATTTCAAAGGGCCAGTTCACTGCCGTCAAACTGTTATGGGCTCCACTGTGGTCAATGTTGTCATATATAGATGATGAGTGATAATTATTATTGTAAAACAAATCTCCTCAGCAACAAGTTCAAAGGGTATTTTCCAGAGAGATGCATTTATTAGTTCCCAGTACAGAACAGAATTCACAGAGTATACGATGAAGGGGAGAAGGGGTACCACGCTTCAGGGGAGTGGTGTAGATCAATATTAAATAAATAAATTAAAATTAAAACACTATAAATCAATATTCAATTTTTTGTGATGGTGCTCAAATCAAAAAACTCTCCAAGTGTTCAGGGTGTCTCTGAGATATTCAATAAATATTTATCAATAAATATGTAGGAATCACTACTTGTGAATATACATATAAAGTGCAACAGTGCTGTTGAAATTAATGAAAAAAACACAATAAAAAATATAAAATTAATTTCACTATTAATTTATGTGACAATAAAGTGCTCAGTGCTCCATCTATACACAGGTGGGTGATGCTCTCTCCACATCCAGTGCTTTCAATCCTTATAAAGTGCTTAACGTGTCCCAAATAGCACAGTAAAAAAAACAAACAGAACAGTCCTTCTTATTTCAAGTGTTGAACCTCCACCTTACACCATGTGGAATTACGGGGTGCTTCTCTGCGCCTATCACCCCTCAGGGTGTACTAACCGCTCACCTTAGGTTATACAGTATTGCGCCTCTTTGTTATATGGATATGGCAATCCTCTCCTTCCTTGTTATATACTCAGGGGATGGTGGTCAGCCTTAACTGAATAAATCAGGGTATACATCCTCCAGATATCCCACGATTCTCAAAGGAAAGTACTCACATAGTGCAATATTGCCATAGAATATATATTTTTATTAAAATAAACTCAAAACACTTACAAACAAACGTGGTTTTCCAGGCCTTCTATTGCATACAGGGAATCGCGGACCTTACTTCCGCATTCAGAACGTCACTTCCGGTGCTAGCCCTACGCGTTACGTTACGTCCGCCCACGTGACTTCTTCAGGTAGTGATTCCTACATATTTATTGATAAATATTTATTGAATATCTCAGAGACACACTGAACACTTGGAGAGTTTTTTGATTTGAGCACCATCACAAAAAATTGAATATTGATTTATAGTGTTTTAATTTTAATTTATTTATTTATTTAATATTGATCTACACCACTCCCCTGAAGCGCGGTAACCCTCCCCCCCTTCATTGTATATTCGATGCTGTATGGGCTACAGAATCGGTATACGCAGCACTAAGGGGTCCTTCACGCACACATCCTCCAGACAGCGCAAGACTCACACCAATATACAGAGTTCACAGAGTACTTGTAAATACAGTATTACCATGAACAGCAGCTTTCAGAGTCTCATTCATCTTTTATGTCATAGCAAGCATAGAGACACTACACCATCCAGCAAAATATGTCAAATCTATAATATGCACCTAGGTAGCTTCCATGCATGCAATAACATATACTACATTCTAGACTTGTGCTTTCCTAATCATGAAAAATAATAAATTAATGAATGTGTGTAACAACTAAAAACTTCCCCTGATATACCATTGTCTAACACTGGAGGGGTTTCTGAGTGGTTGACCAAACACTTTTCATCTTGTTGTTAATCAAGATGAATAGACTCTACTTGTAATTACTGGCAATAACAGTTAAAGTCATTATAGAGTTTACAAGGTAAACAACTCACCATCTCCCATGAATACCCTCTCAAGTCTAATTGCCATCAATAAACACTGTACTTCTTGTATGGTCAAATCACATTCTTTATCATTCTTAAATATGTCTAATATGCATTTTACATATGTCTAATATGCATTTTACAATTCCTCGCAAAGCCATTAGCTATCCTTTTGTTGTGGAAAACATAGCTTACCTGTGTCAAAGCATGGTCTGCATGCCCTGACACAGATAAAAGAATGTGTGTGTGTGTATATATATATATATATATATATATATATATATATATACAAACCCAATTCCAAAAAAGTTGGGACAATGTACAAATTGTGAGTAAAAAAGGAATGGACTAATTTACAAAGCTCATAAACGTATATTTTATTCGCAATATAATATAGATAACATATCAAATGTTGAAAGTGAGACATTTTAAAATGTCATGCCAAATTTTGGCTCATTTTGGATTTCATGAGAGCTACACATTCCAAAAAAGTTGGGACAGGTAGCAATAAGAGTCCGGAAAAGTTAAATGTACATACTGTATAAGGAACAGCTGTAGAACCAATTTGAAACTTATTCGGTCAATTGGCAACATGATTGGGTATAAAAAGAGCCTCTCAGAGTGGCAGTGTCTCTCAGAAGTCAAGATGGGCAGAGGATCACCAATTACCCCAATGCTGCAGCGAAAAATAGTGGAGCAATGTCAGAAAGGAGTTTCTCAGAGAAAAATTGCAAAGAGTTTGAAGTTATCATCATCTACAGTGCATAATATCATCCAAAGATTCAGAGAATCTGGATCAATCTCTGTGCGTAAGGGTCAATGCCGGAAAACCATACTGGATGGCGGTGATCTTCGGGCCCTTAGACGGCACTGCATCACATACAGGAATGCTACTGTAATGGAAATCACAACATGGGCTCAGGAATACTTCCAGAAAACATTGTCAGTGAACACAATCCACCGTGCCATTCACCGCTGCCGTCTAAAACTTGATAGACCAAAAAAGAAGCCATATCTAAACATGATCCAGAAGCGCAGGCGTTTTCTCTGGGCCAAGGCTCATTTAAAATGGACTGTGGCAAAGTGGAAAACTGTTCTGTGGTCAGACAAATCAAAATTTGAAGTTCTTTTTGGAAAACTGGGACGCCATGTCATCCGGACTAAAGAGGACAAGGACAACCCAAGTTGTTCTCAGCGCTCAGTTCAGAAGCCTGCATCTCTGATGGTATGGGGTTGCATGAGTGCATGTGGCATGGGCAGCTTACACATCTGGAAAGGCACCATCAATGCTGAAAGGTATATCCAAGTTCTAGAACAACATTTGCTTCCATCCAGACGTCGTCTCTTTCAGGGAAGACCTTGCATTTTTCAACATGACAATGCCAGACCACATACTGCATCAATTACAGCATCATGGCTGGGTAGAAGAAGGATCCGGATACACAGTGGTAAACATGGCCTTGTCCCAACTTTTTTTTAGATGTGTTAATGCCATAAAATTTAAAATCAACATATTTTTCCCTTAAAATTACACATTTTCTCAGTTTAAACATTTGATATGTCATCTATGTTGTATTCTGAATAAAATATTGAAATTTGAAACTTCCACATCATTGCATTCTGTTTTTATTTACAATTTGTACAGTGTCCCAACTTTTTTGGAATTGGGTTTGTATATATATATATATATATATATATATATACTGCATGTATGTGTATACAGTATCTCACAAAAGTGAGTACACCCCTCACATTTTAGTAAATATTTTATTACATCTTTTCATGTTACAACACTGAAGAAATTACACTTTGCTACAATGTAAAGTAGTGAGTGTACAGCTTGCATAACAGTGTAAATTTTCTGTCCCCTCAAAATAACTAACCACACAGCCATTAATGTCTAAACCACTGGCAACAAAAGTGAGTACACCCCTAAGTGAAAAAAGTGTCCAAATTGGGCCCAATTAGCTATTTCCCCTCCCCGGTGTCACTTCACTTGCTAGTGTTACAAGGTTTCAGGTGTGAATGGAGAGCAGGTGTGTTAAATTTGATGTTACCTCTCTCACTCTCTCATACTTGTCACTGGAAGTTAAACATGGCACCTCATGGATCTGAAAAAAAGAATCTACATAAAGATGACCTAGGCTATAAGAAGATTGCCAAGACCCTGAAACTGAGCTGCAGCATGGTGGCCAAGACCATACAGTGGTTTAACAGGACAGGTTCCACCCAGAACAGGCCTCACCATGGTCAACCAAAGAAGTTGAATGCCTGTGCTCAGCGTCATATCCAGAGGTTGTCTTTGGGAAATAAACGTATGATTGCTGCCAGCATGAAGGGATAGGGGGGTCACCCTGTCAGTGCTCAGACCATACACCGCGCACTGCATCAAATTGGTCTGCCCAGAAGGAAGCCTCTTCTAAAGATGATGCATAAGAAAGCCCGCAAACAGTTTGCTGAAGACAAGCAGACTATGGACATGTATTACTGGAACTATGCCCTGTGGTCTGATGAGACCAAGATAAACTTATTTGGTTCGGATGGTGTCAAGCGTGTGTGGTGACAACCAGGTGAGGAGTCAAGCATGGTGGTGGGAGTGTCATGGTCTGGGGCTGCATGAGTGCTGCCTGCACTGGGGAGCTACAGTTCATTGAGGGAACCATGAATGCCAAAATGTACTGTGACATACTGAAGCAGAGCATGATCCCCTCCCTTCAGAGACTTGGTTGCCGGGCAGTATTCCAACATGATAATGACCCCAAACACACCTCCAGGATGGCTAAAGAAGCTGAGGGTAAAGGTGATGGACTGGCCAAGCATATGTCCAGATCTAAACACTATTGAGCATCTGTGGGGCATCCTCAAACAGAAGGTGGAGGAACACAAGGTCTCCAACATCCACCAGTTCCATGATGTCGTCATGGAGGAGTGGAAGAGGACTCCAGTGGCAACCTGTGAAGCTCTGTTGAATTCCATGCCCAAGAGGATTAAGGCAGTGCTAGAAAATAATGGTGGCAACACAAAGTATTGACACTTTGTGCCCAATTTGGACATTTTCACTTAGGGCTGTACTCACTTTTGTTGCCACTTTTGTTTTGTTTGTACACTCATTATTTTACATTGTAGCAAAGTATAATTTCTTCAGCATTGTCACATGAAAAGATATAATAACATATCTACAAAAATGTGAGAGGTGTACTCACTTTTGTGAGATACTGTATATATATATATATATATATATATATAAAACAATAATTGCCTCTGAAGCAGCCGGCGTGACTGTCGAAACACTTCCGGCCTCGCTTCCCATGATGCCAGCTTCTGGGACACCCCTTCGCCTATCTCCTCCATTCATCTAAGGGACCTTAGCTTCTCTGGAAATGAATCTATAGACCACCACCTGCAATAATGAACAGCTTGGACTTTTCAAGACTCACATGGAAGTACATTTTTTCCACTTAAGTGCTATATGACTTGGAACCTCTTTCCTGATCTAAACTGATGGCTCCCACACTGGGCAATTATGGATTTTATATCGCACAGTTGGAGGAGTTCTCCTGTGTTAACCTAGTCACCAACAGAGGGAGGGCATAAGGTGCCATTCGTTAATATATATGAATGCTATGGGGGGGGCGTGGTGACCGAAGGACAGTATGGCCGCTTGAAGAGGGAGCTCCGCCGCATGCCCGCTAATTACCGCATCTACGGCCCATCCACGGGAGTGTCAGACGTCCTAACCTACAGGGATCTCTGGGGGAACACCCGAGGCACCCTCGCAGCATGTCGCAGAGGAAGTTAGACCCGCCAGCAGTCCGCAAACTGTCTGAATTTTTCCACCCGGCGGCCTCGGGACTACAGAAAAATGGCGCCGGAGCCCAGCAGCAAGCTAGCGATGCCCGCCCTCTAGTGTCTCCCAGCCATGTCGCAGCCGTGACATCACCGGAGCGCTCAGACACCGCAGAGGCTAATAAGCAATCTAGACCGGAGCGATCTGCAGACTCCTCGCCCTCCACGCCGTCCACCCACAGCCCGGCCAAATCGAAGCCTCGGTGGGAAGACAGCCACCACACAGCCCGCTCCACATCCATGGAGGTGAGTGACCAAGACTCTGCTACGGCCTCTGCATGGGCCTATGTACCTGCACCAGATCCCTTTGCCTCCATCCCTACCCCGGGACAGCCTATTTCTGACACTGCTTTAAGAGACATGCTGTCCATGATGCATAAATCGATGCAAGCCACTGTATCATCCTCCATAGCTTACTGCCAAAAGGAGCTACATGGACTGGGCGAAAGGGTTAATAATGTGGAATGTAAGATGGATGAATTTGCAGTCTCATATAATGCCCTAGTGGATTCTCATACAGCCCAACAGACTGACATGGATCGCATCCACGCCAAGCTTGCCGACTTGGAAGACCGGTCACGGCGCAACAATTTAAAGCTACGTGGCATTCCAGAAACTGTCCTACCCAACCAGCTCCCGAACTTTGTTCGTGACCTTTTCCAACTGGTCGTTCCCGCCCTAACCAATGCGGACCTCACCATAGACAGGATTCACAGAATCCCAAAGCCCTCCTTTCTTCTGCAGGATGTTCCTAGGGACGTCCTGCTCCGCATACACTTTTTCCAAGCTAAGGAAAAGATATTGGAGGCCTTCCTACGTAGAGATCATCTTCCGGAACGGGCGGCGACGGTCCAAGTGTTGCCAGATTATTCACAGTATATATATGAATGCTATACGTGATGATAAGGGCACTTCTCCCTGGGAGTTTTCCAGTTATATCTGATGCTTGATATATACTCTATAATTAAATTTTATTCCATGCTGCTCATATAGGGGTTGGTCTAATAACACACTTTATTGAAGGACACCCTCGTGAGCTTTAAATGCCATTAGCCACATGTAGTGGCCTGTTTAACCATCCACATGTGGGTTATTTTCATGCTACAGTCCAAAGGAATTTATATGCCACTAGCCATATGGAGTGGCCCATCAACATTGCTTATATGTGCGTTGCTGCCCCTTAGAGTCCATAAGAAGATCCCTTAATGGATTATGCAGACTGTGCCTCCCAATGGGGTACGCACACCTATGAACACTTGCTATCACATAATTCTTTTTTCCCTTTTCCCCTTTTTGGGGGACAGGGGGAAATTTATGCAATTTTCCTGCAGCTGTCATGGTTGTGTTTTTAATAATTGGCCAATTATGATTTTATTTTATTAGTTGGATACTGGGTTTTGTATTTTATAGATTATTAGTGTTTAATAAAGCTATTTTCTTTATTTATACATGTGTCAGATTACTTTTCCAGGTCCTTTCATATAATACACAGTCTAGTTTTTATTTTTTGTTCTTTTTTTTCAATTTGTGTAATAGTTTTCCTTCATCAGTTCCAGTGTGCTCTGAAAGCACCTCCCCTGCATTGTTCTTCAGTGGGATTAGGAAAGGACCCATTACCCCAACATTGGTGTTCAGCGGTATTAGGAAAGGAACCTCTCCTAGTATTGGTGTTTGGTGGCACTAACATTTGTGTAGACTCGGTTTCATGCACCACTCCTTGTGATGTCACAGAAAGAACTATACAGCACCATCATACATTCAGCATGATAATCTGCATTCAGCAGCTGCCCTCAGATTGAAAATGGGAAGTGCTGCATGCAGGGCCTTCCTATTGAAGGAGTTTTTTATGGAAACCAGCAGGCCTTAACTAGCTTGTGGGCCAACTAGATTGAGGGCAGCAGATTTGAATTTGCCTCTAGACCCGAAGGACTGGTAGGTAATTTGACAAGCGGTAACTAAAAGTTTGAGAATTGTGTTCATCTTGGAAAACTGATACAAGGTTCTATATAGGTGGTATTAAACCCCAACATGGTTAGCTTGTTTTATTCCTGATTACCCCTCCACTTTCGAGGTCTGGAGAGCACTAAGGCTCATATATGATGGACATGTCCAGTGGTGAACAGACTTAAAATATTGGTCTACAATCTTATTTTGTCCCTGATGCACATGCATATCTATAAGAACCCTAATGAAGCATTGTTAAACACACCAGCCACTTGCAGGGAGCGGTAATCACAAGTATATTTGCAACCATCAGATTACAAATTGCTAAAAAAAGCCCCAAATACTCCCACTTTAAGCTTTAAAGCAGTCAAAAAAAAAAAAAATGAATGGATGATTAACGAAATACTTACAAATATCTTAGCAGATACTCACCACAAACTTCTTCAAGGTTTTGAAATGAGCGAAGACAAAAAGGGACAGGTAGTGCATGTTTTTTCAGGAAAAATAAAACTAATGCAACCACCACATCTTAGGACTGGTAAGCTGTAATATAAAAAAAAAATGTATTGAGTTTAGATATGTTTTAGGCTGTTCACTGAGACAATGGCCTTCAGGAGAATGCCTCTAGAGATAGATGGTTAAGAGAGAGCCAGAACTTAGTGCTCCTCCAGTGTGCAGTGTTGCCAACCAACTGTAAATATATTGCTGGTTTGTAAAAAACACACTTTCCCCCTGTCCATAAATGTCCATAGACAGGAGAAAAGTGCCCATAACAAATTTCCTTGTCTGCAACTCTGAACTGCGATGAGCAGTTCTGAAACCAGCCAAGGACTGCTGGGCTCAGCCTCAGATCAGGCAGCGTTGGCTTTTATTCACATTCACCACCTCTCAAGTTGAGGCTGAGCTAGCGACTATGAAGGTATGAGAAAAGGGACACTCCTAAGGATGTAAGGCACCTTTTGAAGGTACTAATTGTGCACTCTGGAGGATGTAGGGGGGCACTTTGACGGTACTAACTTAGCACCTCCAGAATTCCCTCTTGGTACCTCCAGAGTACCCCCTTAGTGCCTCCAGAGTGCCCATTACATTCTCCAGAGTGCCCCTTTAGTAGTACCAAAGGGGCACTCTGGAGGTTGTAAGGGGGCAAGTTGGAGGATGTAAGGGGGAAATATGTGGGTACTAAGGGGGTACTCTGGAGGATGTATGGGGGCACTCAGTTGCTGGTTTTAATTAATTGCTTCTTTAGGATTGACTCAGTAAGACAAAAATATTATTTTTGTGTGCATAAAAACATATTTAATAGATATCTTGAATTTAATAATATAATGTTTCTTTGTCCTATGTGTGCAGTGTATACAGCAGACGCAGATTGTGTTCAATCCCCCTTTTAAGACCCTTCCACTAGCCATGCGTATTGTTTACTAAAATAACTTTTTTGTTCTTTCCTAGGATGCCCCATGTCTTTCATTATCATATTTTGTTTACATTTTGTCATGCTGTTTTAAATTTTTAATTGTAAAGCCGAGCAGATTTCTTGTTATAAGTATTGTTAATGTTTACATATAATTTCTAAGGTTCAGGCTCCTTTCATATGATCAGACTGATTAGGTTTGCCTGTCCATTTGATCTCTATGGGAAGACCACCCATTAATCTCTATGGGGAGGCAGATGTCTGCGGACTTGTGTCTGCTGACACCCACCTGGCATCTGATCTGCCAAGATCCGATGAAAACAGGCGTACAGCATGGCGATATGTTCGCAATCCGGGTTGGATCAAATGGAAACGGACAGGCTGTCTGTTTTCATCCGATCTCCCCATAGAGGAGCAGAGATGTATAGTAACTAAGTAGAACTACTTCACTACTGTACTTAAGTACCGAAAGGCGGTATCTGTACTTTCCTAGAGTAGAATTTTTTTCTCCTACTTCCACTTTTACTTCACTACATTTTTTCGATGATTTCAATACTTCTACTCCGATATTTTTTTTTTTGTGCTGCATAGTTACTCGTTACAATTATAAAAATTACCACTGCCAGAACAGTAGATGGAAGGTTTCATGAAGCTCAAAACATGTGTATTATCAGTGCATACGAAAATAAATGCTACTGTATGTATAAATAAAAGCTGCATTTGAAATAATAAAAAACAATATGATGTTCAAACTTTTGACTTCTTTCTTTAATAACTACATAGCACAGTACTTGTACTTTTACTTTCAGTACTTGAGTAGCAATTTTTTTTTTCAAAACTACTGGTACTTTTACTTTCAGTACTTGAGTAGCAAAATTTAAAAAAAAACTACTTGCAATACTTAAGTACAAAAAATGTTGAATACTTTAGTACTTCTACTCAAGTCACTTTTTGATCAAGCACTTCCATTTCTACTCAAGTCACTTTTTGATCGAGCACTTGTACTTTTACTCAAGTATGGGTTTTGAGTACTTTATACAACTCTGTAGAGGAGAGCGGGACTTTGACAGGTCCATCCCTGCACAGACTTGTAATCCACCTGCTCAGCGGGGATCGGCAGAGCAATCCCTGCTGAGTAAGAGGAGTCCGTCAAAATGGATCTGCCCTGTGTGAAAGGGGCCTTAAAGACTAAATTTGCCTTTAGAAACATGTTATAGGTTATACTCATATTTAGGGTGTAACATGTTGCTAAGTACCCAACCCTCACCCCCCGATCAGCGCACTTGTAGTCCTTTGACACTTCTTTCAGCTTTCTGCCTGAAAAAGCTGGTGGACGTGTCTGGAGGAGCTTGATTGCACATGTGATCCACTGATCCACTCACCACAGGGGAAATGCTTTGCAGGCTCCTGTGGGAAAAAATCATAAATGCACTATTTTTTCCTGCGTTTATTATTTTCCCTTAATGGTTAAGTTAGCCTTTAAATATTTATTGTCTTAGTTTATAATAGGAGTTTCTGTCATATTTCAGGTTGCCAGTTAAAAATGTGCTCCGTCAGTAGTTGTTTTATAAAAATGGGGATATTGCTGCGCTAAAATGTAAAGATAAAAACATACATGAATAAAAAGTCAACAGACCAAATGAAAGCAGCCAGCACCTGATCTAGAATCAGAAATACCAGATCTAAATAGCAATATAGAATGGGATTGGTGCAGCGCTAACACAATTGAATCCACAGTCCATACAAATGTTCAAATGGATCAAATACAAAAGTGCAGTAAACAAAAGTTCATCAGAGAGTGCTCCAATAAAGAAGGGAAACTGTCCACCACTTCAAACTTGGAAAAAGCCCCGAGTGCAGGAACCGCCACCAAGATAATAAATGGCCTCTTACCAAATTGCAATGACCCCCATTACAAGGATCAAAGACAGCCTGTGTGATCAAATCAGTGCCCAGATCGACATGTATCGATTCCCAGTGTTCCCTCAGCAGCTCCGACCGGAACAAGTGAACATAAGGAAAAGAGGGACAACTCCAATAGTGAAGTACGTTCACAGGTTTATTCAGTAAAAGCAGAGTGGCAACTCACGTTTGCATGAAGAAATCACAGCATGTCTCGGAGCTATACTCTCAGAACCTTTGTTTCCAACCAATAAAATGGCCGCTGTGTCTCCTTGCTGGCCTCAGCACGACGAACCGCAGGCTCCTCCTCCGACCGGTTTCATCAACACGTGACTTCGTCAGGGGGTGTGGCCTATGGCAGAACGTCTTTCCTTATATGCTGGGTGAGACAGGGCGGAACTCGCTGCGTCCAATCCGGAGCCAGCAGGAAGAGGTCATCCCAAACCATCAACAGGAAGGAGACCAACGACCCGGAACAGGATGTGTGACCTTTGAATGTCAACATCCGGAGCTAAACCCGGAATTGGAGACCGCAAACAGCGATAAACCGATCAAATATTAACATGATTGCACAAGAGATATATGTGCCTTATATTTCAAAGGACTTCTAGTGCATATTTGATCTTAAGAAAGAAACCTTATTTAAAAGAGCTTCAAAACGGGGGAAACCTATAGGTAACCAGGGGAACAGTGCTCTACTCTAGCCGTGCTAGACTTTGCAGGGAAACACCGCCATCTAGCGGCCAGAAACAAAAATTCTCGAGAGTGCTCCATTACATAACTTACATTGACATGAAGGGAAAATTATAAATGTAACTAAAAATGTGAACTAAATATGATACACAATATGACAGTTTAATAGCATCACAAAAACTATAGAATAAAAACATTTAAAACTATCCCACAAATAAAAACAAAATAAAATTATGATAACCAACAGTGCAGAACATACTGAAAACCCCTTCATCAGGCATTATTGATAAAGGAATTAATATCCCAATCAATATTTAACCCGTGAGGGGCGTAGGTCTTCAACCGATAAATCCAGCTGGTCTCTAGTTGTGAGACACCTCTGGTACGGTTACTACCCCTCCAACTGCCTGAAAATTTATCAATGCCTAAAAAGACAGTGCCTTTGGGGTCATTCCCATGACATTCATCATAGTGTCTAGAGACACTATGTTTTGGGAATGCCTTCAGTATATTCGCCACATGTTCCTGCAACCGCACGTGTAACTTTCGTATCGTCCTACCCACATATTCACGGCCACAAGGGCAACGTAGTAGGTAGACAACGTGCCGTGTGGAACATGTGATGAACGGCTTGATTTTAACATTACGTTGTGTGGCATTGGAAAAGAACGTCTCAACCCTCCCTAGACCTACAAGCATTAACCTTGCAGATGGCACAACCTCTACATGGATAAAAACCACCCCTCTCCTGAAAAAAAGAGATGGTCTTAGGTGGATCCACAATGTTGGGGGCCACTTGAAGCCTCAGCGGAGGCACACCCCTAAAAATGACTTTAGGAGCTTCAGGTAGTACAGGGCCCAGGAGGCTGTCGTTCTTTAGGATGTGCCAATGCTTCCTGATCAATTTTTTAACAGAGAAATGCTGAACGGAGTATGATGAAAAAAAGGCAAACTGAAAATCATCATTACTCTCACGTTCTCGTGGTACCAACAGGTCAACCCTATTACGGGAATCTGCCTGCATAAGGGCTGTTTCAAGATCCTGTTCTTTATACCCCTTCTCCAAAAACTTGGACTTCAAGGAGCTAGCCTCCCGCAGGAAGTCCGCTCTATTGGAACAGTTCCTCTTGAGTCTGAGGAACTGACTGACAGGAACGGATCTAAGCCACGACACATGGTGGCAACTAGATGTGTCAATAAATCCGTTCCTGTCAGTCTCCTTGAAGAAAGTAGAGGTTTCAAGGGAACTACCAACCACTTTAATTTTAAGATCTAGAAAATGAATTTCAGATCTACTGCATTCGTGCACCAATCGAATTCCTCTGTCATTGTCATTCAGTGCAGAGATGAATGATTCAAGGGACTCAGAGTCACCATCCCATAGGAGGAGGATGTCATCGATGTATCTCCGCCAGAGAACTATCTCTGGTCTCGGAACGTCACCGATGACATCCTCCTCCCATTTGGCCATGAACAGATTGGCCATACTTGGCGCAAACTTCGCGCCCATGGCCACCCCCTTATTTTGTCTGTAATAAGTGCCATTGAACCAGAAGAAATTATGGGCCATAGCATAATCCAACAGGGATAAGATGAATTGACTCTGAAGACCTAACAAAGTGCTCTGACCCAAGAAATACTCAACAGCCTCCCTTCCATGCTATTGTGATATAACCGTGTAAAGGGATGAAACATCAGCAGTGGCCAAGATGTAGGTGTGCTTCCACTCTATATCCTTAAGTATATTAATGACTTGCATAGAGTCCCTCAAAAATGAGGGGGTCTTGGTCACAAGGGGCTGGAGAAAGAAGTCTATGTATTTACCCACCCGGGAGGTAACCGAATCAATGCCACTAATGATTGGCCTCCCGGGTGGGTTCACCGCATCTTTATGCACCTTGGGTAGATAGTACATTATTGGCACCCTTGGGGCGGATGGTACCAAAAAGGATTTCTCCTTCTTGGTAAGGAGTTTGCGCTGAAACCCATCCTCCACCAAGTCGACAAGTTCTTTTTTGTATGATGTCGTAGGGTTACCCCTCATGGGAATATAAGTGTCCCGGTCTGACAATAACCTATTCATTTCCACATTATAGGCCACAGTATCCAGAATGACTATTCCTCCCCCTTTATCTGCTGGCCTCACAATTATGTCCTTACGCTCCTTTAAGGAGCGAAGTCCCCGTTCAAACATATGTGTTTGATGGACTTTTTTGAGGCTAAGCTTATCCAAGTCCTTGGCAACCAAATCTCGGAACACAGTCAGAGTGGGAGCCAAAGGACCTGGGGGGTTGAATAGTGAGGCATTGGAAAATGAAGTGGACTTGATTCCCATATTATATTCCACTCTAGGGGTGATGGGGTTCCCCATCATATGCCTTTTAATGCTCATTTTACGCACAAACTTTTGAAGGTCTATGAAAGTGTCGAATTTGTTAAGAGGTCGGGGGGGAGCAAACTTGAGTCCATGATTTAACACATGCTTCTCTTCAACCGAAAGAGAAGCTGAACTCAAATTAAACAAACCCCGATCCCTCAACGCCGACTTCTTTTTGTTGCGGACCCTCCGCCCCCCTCTAGTCCCTCTCTGCCCTCCTTTTGCCTTTTGTTTTTTGGGGTGCCCCCGTGAAAAGGGGTATTAAGCTGGTTCCATGAGCCTTGCCCCCCAGGAGGGTTAGAGTAGGCAGATGGAGGCTGGTGGTATCCCTGTGAAGTCTGTGGCCGTTGGTTCCCTCTATTCTGATAATAGGGTCCCTGTGGCTGAAAAGGAGGTATGTATTCCTCTTGTTGCGGGTGTGTGGTGATATATTGAGCGGCTCCCTGATAATCCTCTCGGAGTGGTAAAAATCTATTTCCAGAGGGTTGTTGGCTATATCCTTGTTGAGGGGCAGCTTTCCCCTTACCTCTAGCCCTTCCCCTACCACCTCCACGGCCTCGTCCCCGTCCTCTGGGCTGAGCCCATGTCTCCGTTGAAATAAGAGGATAATGAGACTGGCCAGAACTCTCACCAACTTCCATTGGGGTACTGGGGGGGGGTACAAGCTGAGAGGGTTGTCCTGTGCCAACATCAGCCGGGTCCCTATTGGCTTGCCATTTAAAGACTAGCTTACTCTGATAATCACCACTATCCCTTAGGAATTTCTTCCTTTTTTTATTTTTCTGTTCTAAGTCCTCCTTTTCCAAATGCTTTTTTAAGAGGTCAGATTTTTGTTTGTAGAGGTCTTTAGATTTAAATTCCTCCAGTTTGCCTTTAATAACATTAATCTCCTCATCCAATTTCTTAAGTTTAAGCCGTTTCTTGGTTACCATATAACGTAGTAATTCAAGCCCTGCCTTGTTGAAGTATTGGTACCACTCATCTAAATCTAAGATGTCACTCTGTGGTGCCACCTCCCACCTCAGGCTTCTAGGTACCATACTTTCAGCAAGATATTTCTCAAAGAAGGCAATATCCCACCCCGTGTGGAGCTCGGTTGTCATGATGTTCTTAAGTCTCAAAAAGAGACCACTCATGTCATCCGCAGGCTCACTAGAGGTCGAGAAAATGCCTTCCAGGTTGATGGAATAGGTCTTCCTGTACTCAAATACATCCATGATAGTACAAGCACAGAAAGGCCAACCAACACTGGTATAATAATGCGAAAAAACCAAATGTGGATATCTCGCTCGACAGATCCTTACTCAGAATTCACAAAGCAGCAGCACATGTACTAATTAGCAAGAATATAAAAATGGGGATATTGCTGCGCTAAAATGTAAAGATAAAAACATACATGAATAAAAAGTCAACAGACCAAATGAAAGCAGCCAGCACCTGATCTAGAATCAAAAATACCAGATCTAAATAGCAATATAGAATGGGATTGGTGCAGCGCTAACACAATTGAATCCACAGTCCATACAAATGTTCAAATGGATCAAATACAAAAGTGCAGTAAACAAAAGTTCATCAGAGAGTGCTCCAATAAAGAAGGGAAACTGTCCACCACTTCAAACTTGGAAAAAGCCCCGAGTGCAGGAACCGCCACCAAGATAATAAATGGCCTCTTACCAAATTGCAATGACCCCCATTACAAGGATCAAAGACTGATGAAACCGGTCGGAGGAGGAGCCTGCGGTTCGTCGTGCTGAGGCCAGCAAGGAGACACGGCGGCCATTTTATTGGTTGGAAACAAAGGTTCTGAGAGTATAGCTCCGAGACATGCTGTGATTTCTTCATGCAAACGTGAGTTGCCACTCTGCTTTTACTGAATAAACCTGTGAACGTACTTCACTATTGGAGTTGTCCCTCTTTTCCTTATGTTCACTTGTTCCGGTCGGAGCTGCTGAGGGAACACTGGGAATCGATACATGTCGATCTGGGCACTGATTTGATCACACAGGCTGTCTTTGATCCTTGTAATGGGGGTCATTGCAATTTGGTAAGAGGCCATTTATTATCTTGGTGGCGGTTCCTGCACTCGGGGCTTTTTCCAAGTTTGAAGTGGTGGACAGTTTCCCTTCTTTATTGGAGCACTCTCTGATGAACTTTTGTTTACTGCACTTTTGTATTTGATCCATTTGAACATTTGTATGGACTGTGGATTCAATTGTGTTAGCGCTGCACCAATCCCATTCTATAGTAGTTGTTTTATGTTTTGTCAGTATAAAAAGTAATCGAGGGTTGGCAAAACTGCCAGAGTGGTTTATAAAAATGGAGTAGAGTAAGTGTCGTCATGAAGAGCTGGAGTTTATTTGTGTTTCTCTGGATTTTTCCTGGAGTGGTAGACCTTTTCCTTTATATGAGAACAGCACAGTAATCTGAAGTTGAGTTGGACCAGTGTTCCATCCTGTCCTTTTACGAAACACAGATATTTTCTTGCTACCTGTGTACTGAGACTATCCTGTAATTGTGATTACAGGTTGGCCTGCAGCTCCTGCAGCTAAGTATTATGGCGAGACTCCGATGGCAGAAGTGTATGTTAGCCCATTAAAGTGATGGTAAAGTTTGTGTTTTTTTTTTAATAACAAACATGTTATACTTGCGTGCTCTGTGCAATGGTTTTGCATAGAGCAGCCCTGATCCTCCTTTTCTAGGGTCCCCTGATGGCGCTCTCGGCTCCACCTCTTCAGGGTCTACCTCCATAGTAAGCTTTTTCTATGGGGGTAGACATGCTTGATGGCTCCCAAGCCAGCTCTATGTGTCTATAAGTACACATAGTGTGGCTTGACCCTGCTGCCCGCTCTCTGCTGACTGGCTTTGAATGACAGTAGCATGAGCAAATGGCACCCACTGCTGTTTCTTAACCCTTTGAAAAGAGAGAGCAGTGGTTCTTCTCTTGGGCACAGAGCTGGATAGAGATCAGGCTCAGGTAAGTATTTAGGGGGCCTGGGGGAAGCTGCACATGAAAGTTTTTTTTACCTTAATGTTTTACAATCAGTCTATGCATTTGTGCTTTTATCTATGAACTTCAAATTCATCAATCATCAATCTATCTTGCAGCAGAGTCAGCTTTATTGTTATCTCTGTGTTTGCTATGTGATTCTTGGGTTCAGGTCACAGGAATATTTCCATAGGGTTGGCAGGGACTGTGCTGTGCCCCCCCCCCCCCCCCCCCGCCTGTACCAGGACATACAGTAATATATACTGTAATACAGGTGCATCTCATAAAATTAGAATATCATCAAAAAGTACATTTATTTCAATAATTCAATAATCATCAAAATTAAAAGAAAGACACGCTTGAAATATATTACTCTGTATGTAACGTATCTATATAAAATATATGAGTTTAACTTTTTAAATAGAATTACTGAAATAAATTTACTTTTTTATAATATTCGAATTTCATGAGATTCACCTGTATATACCTATAACCTCCTCACACTGACTCAGAGGTTAAACTGGACCTAATTTTCTTGCTGTTCCTGGAGCAACATAACTAACTTATTATATTTCTATGTTTTGATTGTGTACACTTTAAAAGTAGTTTGTCAGATTCAATATCGAAAACTTAGAGGAATAAATACTGGCTGCTCCTAATGTTGACATAAGCGATAATATACGTAGAATTTGAAGTAGAATATATATTTCCTCAAACATTCTGAAAGTTGATGTGACAGATCAATCATCTTCATTGTGAAGTAGCAGAAAGCTATTCCATTAAAATTCACATTTTGTTTGTAATTCTAAAAATATCATCTTTGCATGAATTGTAACCTGACTGAGAGCAGGGCTATGGGATAAAAACACCACTGAAAGGCATTTCTTTGCTTAGACTTTAGAATAAAAATATCAGCTACACTGCAGGTAAGATTGCCAATGTTAAAGCAACCTGAAATGAATTGATATGGATTTCTTTTTGTACCATAAATTCCCTCAGGACAGTGAGCGCTGTATCTACAAGGGAGATTCCTTCTTAAAGTATATCTAAAGCCAAAACTTGTTTTTTCATTTTAGAAAGTGTATTATATAGATAGGGTCCCTCTTTTTTGCCCATCTGTCTGTACACAATAAGAAGTAACAGTCAATCTCTCCAAGGTGAGGTAAATTCCCTTTTTGGACACTTTTCCCCATTGGAAGATTTTTGCTATATTCCTAATGTGATGACAACTCAAAATCTTGTATTTTCCCTCACTCTTAGTCCTGGTGATCAATGGTCTAGGACAGTGTTTTTCAAACTTTTTTCAGTCAAGGCACCCTTTAAAATTGTGAACAATCTCGAGGCACCCCTTAAAATTATAGACAATCTCGAGGCACCCTCCATAATTATGGACAGTCTTGAGGTGCCCCATTCTAAAATGTAAAATCTATTCTAATAGTTTTACATAAAATAGCACCGTCAATACACGGAGGACACTCAACATTAAAGGTGATTTTTTCTTCCAAAGCAAATACACTTCTTCAAACTGGTACTGACCAGTATTCCAATGTTTCTCTTCTTCCTAAGTTTTTCCCCATCACTTAGCTAATGAGACCCCAAAGCTGATGAAGGCAAGGGACAAACAAGGATGATATGCATGCAACTGTCATCCTCCTTATCAACTGATGATGTCATTGGTCGTTAGAAGGATGGCAGCTAGAAGGTTGTAATGGTGTACAATGAAAACCTGTTGCTTTGTGTAACTAAAAGGCAGGTTTCATCCACACACCAGCTTGTATACAATTGTGGGGCAATTTTTAGGCATTTTGCCAAGGCACCCCTGAAGAAACCTGGTTGAAAAAGGCTGGTCTAGGACAAAGGGAAAGGCAGATTCCCCTTATCAGTGACACAGTGCTTTTCCTCCTGAGTATTTCACTAAACAGGTGGATTTTATTTATATTTTAGTCTCCCCCGTCATGCCAGAGGTTCTCCTTTGTGGTGACAGGCACACAGTGAACATCGCTGGATTAGGGCTGGTGGTATGTAATAAAGGGACTGAATTTATGGAGATGGGGGGGGGGGGGTTAATTAAATGCCAACATCACCAAAGGTGAAGTTGATCTTTACAAACCTAATCCAGAACATATTAATTTATTGTAAAATAATAATGTAAAATTAGAATAAAGTGTAAATAAAGCCAACAGTTTTGTTTTAGTTTTAGATAGAGGGGAGATGGATTAAAATACCTGTCAGATTTTTATTGCTGTCTGTGTCCCCCAAAAATCCTAACATTTGTGTTGTCGCCAGAAACAGAAATAGAGGGGAATATTCCAATGGAGACATTGGTCGTGGTGACCTGGGTGAAACAAGGAATTTGCTAATGATGGGATTTCCTCCTACTTCCTGTTTGGCTATGGAAGGCTATGGATGTTCGCTAGCAGGATTTGAAAAATGTTCATTGATTTTTTTAATTAGTATGTTAAAGGATTACATGTTTTTTGTATCTAGTTTAAAGAGAACAATAAATTATGTTCACATCCACGGTCTTTAAATCATATATTATTTCACTTACAGCTAATCTTTGTAGTATGAAGTATTGCAGTAACTATTCCAATTAAATCTTGATTTGATGTGCAAAATACTTTCCAGATATGTTTTGTATTATATGGTGGTTTTGCATTTTTTGCATTTTTATTATTATGGCCAGTAGTAAAAACTGTACGTGCTTTTTTGTGAGGTAAAATACAATCTTGCAGTTAAATATTCTGTATTTTCATTTGCTGCCAACAATTTGTGCTTTAGGCTCCTTTTCATAGACCAGTCATAGTTGTTGTGTTGAAAAAAGGCTGTTGTTTACATAGCTCAATAGCTTAAACAGCTACACATAGTAGGACATCTCCCTCTCTCTCATGTTGTGTATGAGAACTGTTAAGTCTCCATAAAAGAGAGACACTCTGAAAGCAAACAGCTTTGGCTGAGCTCTCTCTCTTTAGAAAACCTATTATGTTCTGTACATTTTAAATCATGGATGTACATTAAATTAAATGTTCATTTGTATACCAAATATTTTATAAAAATCGATAAACATATTAAGGCCAGATAAGAGCTGATATGTGAATAAGTTGTGTGCCAGTTTAGATGCAAAAGGCAGTTTCTATTCTCTGTTAACCTGAGATCAATTCCACCTTGTTGGTTATAATGGACCGTTAGGAATACTGTCTGACAAATTAATTTGTAAAGAGACAATCGATTACTCTGTGAAGATCATTTAATGCAAAACAACTCATGGCATGATACAAAGTGCATAGCACTGCTATAATAACTAACTGCACTTGTATTATGTTGAAATAAATCTTCTCTGTGATAACACAACAGGAACATTGCCTGGCATTATTCTTTTAGGGTACCACTAGGTAGTTATTATGGATAAAAAACAGAATAGGTACTAGAGTATTGATCCAAAATCTTCTTTCATTTCATCATGCATTTTCTTCATAAATCTATCAGCTCTATAATTTAAGATAATATTACAGCTGTTTAAAAAATTACTGTAGTGTAAATAAAACAGCTCAGGTTTGTTTGTCCTGTATACTATATTATTATTAGTGGTATACCATTAACCAGAAGCAAATTATTCTTTGGTCTTCCCTGAGTCTTGAATCAATCCCAACAAGGACTTCTGCCAATGATGGTAATTCAGACAATGCCAATGCTGAAGTATATTCTTGTTCTTGTAAAGCCAATAACAGTCCTTTTTTTCAGCTGTCAATTCTCTCTTTTGATCATAAGATGCTACTAACTGATTCTTTTCATGTTTCTTTAGAAAATTAGCCCTGGATACTTCATTTTCCCTACACCTAGGTTAGAAAAGTCTTTAGTAGCCTGAAAAATGTCTCTGGCAAACCAAATGTTCTGCTCTTAGGCATTACTGAGCCCAGGCACCAGGCTTTGGGTCAGTGACTTTACTATTGTTGATAGTATATAGTATAAAATGTAAGTCCAGACATAAGTGGTTTTTAGTTGTGGTTACAGTGCTTGGTTACTCCGTTTTCACCTAAACTCTGTGTCATGTGAGTTATGGTCAGCATCTTGTCACCTAAGCTTTAGCACATGTTAAGCCACATCTTGGTTTTTCGCTGTGTGCTTAATGGTCACCCATCTTACAGGCAGATCTGCTAGAAGGAGATTTGTGAATATTGATTACTTCTTTACTCAGTAAGCATAAATCATAGCTGTTACAATTAAAAATAGCCAGCAGAGCTAGAGATTGTAGCTGCTGAAGGAAGGAGTAGGAGATGAACTGTGTATATTTCTTGTGTGGAGGTGTGCTAAGGGAAGATGTTGATAAGATGTGTCCAAGCCTGCTCTATACTACCCTTAATAAACTTTGTTAGGGCTAATTCTTACAATTTAACTATTTTCAGGACCTGTGGCCCTCTTGTTACCTTTGTGCTGCATAGGTGATACATAGTAACCTGTTAACATCTCTGCTACTTACTGTTACATCTTTTACTACTATTACGTCTTATCAAAGCATAAATGATGGTCATAACCTTTCACATCTTTTGGTCCAGTCTATTTAAAGAGAATGTATGAATCCTGTAATAAATTACTATGGATGTTACAGTAGAAAAAACTTTGCAAGGGAAGGGTCTCTGCCTGGGGGTAAACCTAGAGGCCCATGGTTATAGAAATTCCTATATGATTAAAACAAATAAAATCTGGACTTTATAGGCACCCTAAAGATCACAGCCAACTTATATATCATACAATAGTAATTTTTTTGTATAGCAATTATAAAAGCATAATGATAAAAACAGCAAAAGTAATGGAAAGAAGAACTTATTTTTGAGCACTACAAACAATGGACCTTTGTCGTGGATACCAAATGTGGCAATACATTTGGGGGTTCCATCACCTTTGTCCTCTATATGTTTCAAGGCTTCCCACTTCTTCAGCAGTATATGAAGACCAAAGCAATTCTCATCTATATATACAGTATCTCACAAAAGTGAGTACACTCCTCACATTTTTGTAAATATTTCATTATATCTTTTCATGTGACAAAACTGAAGAAATGACACTGCTACAATGTAAAGTAGTGAGTGTATAGCTTGTATAACAGTATACATTTTCTGTCCCCTCAAAATAACCCAACACACAGCCATTAATGTCTAAACCACTGGCAACAAAAGTGAGTACACCCCTAAATAAAAATGTCCAAACTGGGCCCAAAGTGTCAATATTTTGTGTGGCCACCATTATTTTCCAGCACTGCCTTAACCCTGTTGGGCATGGAGTTCACCAGAGCTTCACAGGTTGCTACTGTAGTCCTCTTCCACTCCTCATTTACAACATCATGGAGCTGGTGGACATTAGAGACCTTGAGCTCCTCCACCTTCTGTTTCAGGATGCCGCACAGATGCTCAATAGGGTTTAGGTCTGGAGACATGCTTAGCCAGTCCATCAACTTTACCCTCAGCTTCTATAACAAGGCAATGTTTGTTATCATGTTGAAATACTGCCCTGTGGCCCAGTCCCTGAAGGGAGGGGATCATGCTCTGCTTTAGTATGTCACAGTATATTCTGGGATCCATGGTTCCCTCAATGAACTGTAGCTCCCCAGTCCCGGCAGCACTCATGCAGCCCCAGACCATGACACTCCCACAACCATGCTTGACTGTAGGCAAGACATACTTGTCTTTGTACTCCTCACCTGGTTGCTTCCACACATGCTTAACCCCATCTGAACCAAATAAGTTTATCTTGGTCTCTTTATACCACAGAACATGGTTCCAGTAATCCATGTCCTTAGTCTGATTGTCTTCAGCAAACTTTTTGTGGGCTTTCTTGTGCATCATCTTTAGAAGAGGCTTCCTTCTGGGATGACAGCCATGCGGCATATGGTCTGACCCCCCCCCCCCCACCCCTTCAACCTCGCCAGAAATGCTGGCAGCACTCATACGTTTATTTCCCAAAGACAACCTCTGGATATGACGCTGAGCACATGCACTCAACTCCTTTGGTCAACCATGGCGAGGCCTATTCTGAGTGGAACCTTTCCTGTTAAACCACTGTATGGTCTTGGCTACTATGCTGCAGCTCAGTTTTAGAGTCCTGGCAAGCTTCTTATAGCCTAAGCCATCTTTATGTAGAGCAACAATTCTTTTTTTCAGATCCTCAGAGAGTTCTTTGCTATGAGGTGCCATGTTGAACTTCCAGTGACCAGTATGAGAGCGATAACACCAAATTTAAAACAAAGAATATGAATCAGCGCTTATGATATGAAAGATGAGCAGCTAGCAAGGGAGTGTAAAATATACATACACTAAAATGCAAGAGTAAAAAGGATAAAGGAAAAAGGAAATGACAGCGCTGCAATTATCTTTTTACTCTTACACCAAATTTAACACACCTGCTCCCCATATACACCTGAGACTTTGTAACGCTAATGAGTCACATGACACCGGGGAGGGAAAATGGCTAATTGGGCCCAATTTGGACATTTTCACTTTTGTTGCCATCGGTTAACCACTTACCGCAAAGTGACGTAGGGCTACGTCGGCAAACTTTGCGGGGTTATATCCCGGGATGATGCCTCTAGCATCCCGGTACCGTGGTTTAGAGCCAATGGCTGGCTTTCCGTCGGTAATGACCGATGCGGCTTGGGAGCCGCTCGATCGTTACCCGGGTGAGCGGGAGGGGACGTCCCCCCCCTCCCGCCGCCTTCCGTGACTTTTCCCGGGCCTCCCATCCCACCGGGAGACCCGAGCACCCAGCTGGCAAAATACAAATGCATGAGCAAAAAACACCCTAAAAGGGTCCTTTCACATTGGCTTTCCAATCAGGTTCGCCTGTCAGATTTTCAGGTGGACCTGACCAGATGCTCCATGCAGCCCTATGGAGTAGTGGATGTCAGCGGTGACATGTTCGCTGACACCTACTGCTATCCGATCCGATCCTGTCCGTGAAATCCAGACGGATCGAAACCCTATTTTCCATCTGTCTGGAGGATCGGATTGGATAGGATCGGATAAAAACGGACAGGCGGTCCGTTTTCATCCAATCTCCCATAGAGGAGAGCGGGGATTTGACAGGTCCATCTCTGCACAGTGAATGGAGACAGACCTGTCAACCGCCTGTTCAGTGGGGATCGGGGGATCGATCCCCTGCTAAGCAAAATGGAGTTTGCCGGGCGGAAAGCCTGTGTGAAAGGATCCTAATGAAATACTTAGGATTGTCTACTTTGCAAAAAGGGGTCATTTGGGGGGTAATTGGACTATGCTGACATTTCAGGGCCTCAAGAAATGAGAAACGGAAAGCCCGTGTGAAAGGACCCTAAATATGACCTAATGTTATAAGTAGGTTTACTCTTTGTGTACGGTATCTAGTCGTGGAGCATGTGTATTTTCATAGTGGATAATTTAGGTGTATTGTTGCTATGAGTTACCCGCAGAGGTTTAGGGGTACGGTTATGGTTTTGGTGAAAACACACATGTAGGTTATTAATGAAGCCTGTACTGTATACACTGTGTAAAACTATGCCGATAAAGTCCTTACCAAACTCTGTGTCTCACCAAACTGGAGCTATATTTTCACCTCACAGATAAGCCAGTACTACCTAGCCTAAAATATGCAGCAACTTATTTTAGGGTGGAGCAAAATCTCTGAGCTGGCTAGGAGTTTAAAAAGAGCCCAGAACTACCAGCCCTGCTTCAGCTTGGCCCATTGCTCATGCATTCCCCATTTGAACTTCAGGCCATTCTTAATCGTAAAGCTGAAATCTTAAGGAGTCAGAAACCACCTAATAATTGGTCTCCTATTGGTCTCTTAGTTTTGGGTCAGCCACTTTAATAGAGTGTGATAATTTCTCAGATCAAAGTGTCTGCCAAACAGCTAGTATCTGAGAGAATCAATGGTGGCATTATTTAACATGTGGGACTTTATTTTTCTGCTGGGGAAACCACAGGGTGTTTTCCCCCACTCCAAACCTTGGGCAACACAGCTACCAATCCAACATCTGACACATTGGCTTCTGATACAAAATCCCTAGAGAAGTCAGGAGATTGCAACACTTGCTCACCACACACAGCCTATTTTAAAGACCTAAAGGCTGCTTCTGCTTTGAGTGACATGACAGATGCCTTCCCTTTTGTCAAGTTGGTCAGGTAAGAAACATGTGAGGCAAAATGGAGAATGAACCTTTGGTAATAGCCAAAGACCCCCAAGAATGCTCAAACTTGCTTCTTGTTGCAGGGGGGTGGTCTAACCTTTGTCTACCTGGGTTTTATCATACCCTCTAAATTGTAAATCCAGGATGTTTTGCCTTCTGTAGCCCAGTGGTACACTTTTTAGGATTGGCAATAAACCCAGCATCTTGTACAGTGTTTTACCACTTGCCGACCAGCTGCCACAGTTAAACGGAAGCAAGTCGGCAGGTTCCCATGAATAGCCGTACCTGTAGCGATCCTGGGGGTGCGCGTGCGCCTTCGGAGGCACGACGCCCACTCGCCAGCGTGGAAGCCGATCCATGGGGTCAGTGGCTGTGATTGCCTCCGGGCACCCGCGATCGCTCCCCCTGAAGAGAGAACAGCATTCTGCTGTTGTAAACACAGCAGACCATCGTTCTCTCTGGAATCATTGCAGAACTCCTGTGTTCCTCCTGTTTAGGAACACAGGTCTCTGTATTGATGCCCTAAGCCCATCCCCCCCACAGCTATTCTCACACTTAACCCTTTGATCGCCCTTGGGTTAACCACTTCCCTGCCAGTGTCATTATTACAGTAGCAGTGCATATTTTTTGCACTGATTACTGTAGTAATGTCACTGGTCTCACCAAAAGTGTAAAAAATGTCAGTTAGGGGTATGATCTGTCCGCCGCAATGTCGCAGTACCGCTAAGAATTGCTGATCGCCACCATTACTAGTAAAAAAAATAAATAAAAACATAAAAATTACATAAATTCCCCTAGTTAGTAGATACGATAACTTTTGTGCAAACCAATCAAAATACGCTTATTGGGATTTTTTTTTACCAAAAATTTTTTTGCAAATGTTATATAGCAGAAAGTGAAAAATATTGTTTTTTTTTTCAGAATTGTCGCACTTTTTTCGTTTATAGCACTAAAAAAAATTGCACAGGTGATCAAATACCACCAAAAAAAAGCTCTATTTGTGAGAAAAAAAAGGACATAAACTTTATTTGGGTACATCGTCACATGACCACGCAATTGTCTGTTTAAAAGTTATGCAGCGACGAATCGCTAAAAATGGCCTGGTCATTACGGGGGAAAATCTTCTGGTCCATTAGTGGTAATATGGCTTAAAATGGTTGGAAACCCTTGCACCCAAATAGTTCTATGCAGTCCCTAATGTAATATAACCATATTGATGTACCCTAAAAAACAAACATAGCTTTTTTTCAGCCTTTATTTTGGTTGATTTGGCTTTATTGATTGCCTGTCTTGTGATCACAATCCTCCTCCCTTCTGAGCCTTAGTGCAGCCGGTAGGTGTGTCTCACTTTCAGTTCTGTCACTCCCACAAGGCAAAGCAAGGCTTAGGATGATTGGTGGAGCTGCTGCCACAGTAGGATGCTTGTGTACCCTTATTCATATGAAAGCATGTGATGACATGAACAGGAGAGGGGGGCAGCAGGACTGGGAGAACAAACACCGACAATGGAATCAGGAAGTGCCTGTGTGCAAAAATATTTGGCTGCACAGAGCTGATGTCAGTGGAAGAGAAGAGGATTGCTAAATGACTGGATTGTGCAGCTGTTTCCAAACAGGCATTCAGCAAACCAAAAAGTGGTTAAAATAAAAGGTTATTATATTGCTCAAATCAATAAAGGGGATTTTTTTGTATTTTTGATTGGAACTCCACTTTAAACCTTTGGCAAATTGGGACTTTTTAGGCAATAGTTTCCACAGTATTTCATACAACGTATAGTTCTATTTTTACATCATAAAAAGAACAGTTAAAACATTATACAGATTGCAATATACCCAAATTGGACCCAGGAGGGATCCTGCAAACACTTCTACCCCATGACTGTGACAGACCTGATGCTTTTCGAATAATAGCTATAACAAAATCATAATTAAAAAAATTATGTCCATAGGTAACACCCTATGTAATGTTCAGCTGTATTTATACATAATTAAAGTTGTATAATTATGTAAGTACATACTTATCAAACTAAGCTAAAACCAAGATGCCTTACTCTTCACCAAGAGGGGCCAAGATGACTGCCAGGATTGCAGTATATGCACCATGGACAGCATCAAGGGGCCACTGCAACAATTAACCAATTAACCAATTCCAACAATAAAAATAATTAATTGAATTTCATACTTCAAATTAGAAATAATTAGGGTAGTAATCTGTCATAATGTAGGCTTAATCTAGACTGTATTGAGTCCTTATATCTGCACCTAAAATGAATCTTCAATAGAATGTAAAATGTACGGACACTAGTGTGCTGCTACAGCTGGCTGATAGGAAAATGCCAGGGGTGAAGACGTAGTGATTAAAAAAATATGGATTGCTGCTACCACCAAAATCAAGTACTCAAACCTTGAATATAAGATTAATTATTCATGTGAAGGTGGTGCGCTATCCTGAATAAAATGAAAAATGAGAATAAAAATAAAAGTTCTAATCACTTCGCAAAAGCATATTCAAACTCACACAGCTAAAAAAAAAGAAAATATAAGCATATACATATGTGCCAATCATGCACCGTGCAATAAATCCAAAGTAGGTGTGAATGAGTTCATACAAATAGATAACAAATGACAACGTATTGTGAAGAGTATTATCCAATAAATAGTGCATCCGTGAATCACTTTTGACATGCAGTGCTTTTTAAAAAAAAATGCTAAAATTATCCACCAGGTGCAATGAGCGCTCACTTGCAGCACAAAGATAATGTGCAGTATATAGTAAGTAAATCCACCTGGGGGAGTCCTATGGTTTCCCTGGTATCCTCCTCATGAATCAGACTGGATATGTTTCATGGTTATATGTAACAGGAATCGCGCTGTGGACAGACAAGGCTGATGTCACTGGCTCCTCCTACGCGTTGCATCACAAGTCACGTGACTAGTGACTGCCTTTAAATTACCCCCTGGAATATGTCCATGGGCCTACTCTAATATCAACTTTTGGTAAGGTTTAGGCACCACCAGTTGCTCAATGGTCCCCCTGGCCTTTGTAACACCTGATGTAGTAGATACCTTTTTAATTCCCCATCTGTTATCCAGATTCTCTAAGGCCTTATCAGTATGGGATTCTTTAATTGTTCAGTGGGAAAATTTTCTCTGTGTACATCCAACTCAGAAAACTCAAGGGGATGATGATTCTCTGCTAAGGATGCAGGTTCCTCTCTAGGCCCTGTTGCTTCCCCTACAAAAACAGACTCAGGATAGTCCTCATAACAAACAAATGATTTCCTACAATAACCTTCATGCTCTGAGGAAGCAATTGATGGGTGGTCTGGATGATTCCAGAGTTTCCAGAATTTTTGAAAATCTCTCCCTCAATGGCATCATTTGCCAGGTGGGAAACATTCACTTGCTGAGACAGGTTACCTAGGGAGGTCTCATAGGATTCTATGGCCAAGGGATCTAGTGTTCCCATGTACAAACCCTGCTCACACTTTTAAATTGTAAGATGTGTTTGTAGCCACTAATTTGCCATTGTTACTAGGCTGCCTGAATTCAGCAATTCAGCAGCAGGATTATTAAAAATAATCCATGTTGATTGGGAGAGTGAAGTTCCACTTTAAAAAATCAGGGTGAATTAGCTAATTTACAACTGGGCAGTTTGCTGCAATATGTTCCTCTTCCTGGCAGTGGTAACAAATTATGTTTCTGGTTTCCCACCTGTAGAATTGGTCTCCCAGGCCTCTCCTATCAGACCCTGGCCAAGCCAAGCAGCATTGGAGCAAGGCAAGATGAGTATATACTGTTGGGGTTGGCAGGGTAAAGCAAACTATTCCTCTGAATGGGCAAAGCTCAGTTTTGCTGTAAAGTAGAAGGCAAAACTTTTTTTTAAATTTTGGATAGATTAAGAGAGTGGTAAAAACGCCTGTCAGTTTTCATCATCTATGTCCAGTTGTAGAAATCCTGCAATTGTTGTCCCATAGCCAAACAGGAAGTAAGAGGAAATCTCTGCAAATTAAGGGAATTCCTTGGGGACCCCCAGGTCACTAGAAATGGTGTCCCTATTGGAAGATTTTCCCTCTATTACATTTCTGGGGACAACCCAAAATGTAGGATTTTCTTTTACTTTCACTTTCAATGATAATGGTAAACAGGACAAATAGAGGGGGTGTATCTCCTTACCAGTGGCGGCCGGTCGATAGGGGGCACTCCCCTCTAGTCCTGTCCTGGATGTGATTGGTCCAGACTCCAGCCTGGACCAATCATCATTCAGGACATCCGTGTTGACGTCGTTGGGGGCGGTGCTGATGCATGCGTCAGTCACTCACCGTCACCGCCCGACTCCGTCAGTTTCCCGCCACCGTCAAGCCGAGAACGAAGAGGACTCGTCACTCGTGGAGAGGAGCAGCGCGCTGTGTGTCACGGACCGGTGGAGTCAGCCCAGGAGAGCAGGTAAGTGAGGGGACCAAAGAGAGAGAGGAGCGCCGCACCGTCACGACCCAGCACCGCGGACCGCACTGCAGGCGGCCGCGGCTCCCCGATCACTCGGTTCCCGTCCATGCTCTGTGCCAATTTGCTTGTGTAAGTGCTTTTTTCTTTGCATGGTACTCCCTGAGGGCCCTTGTCATCGGTACCGGATGGGGGTAACCCAGATATTGGTCATCAGGAGAGGAAGATTACACTCCCAGGGAAACCTGGTATTCGAGCCCAGAGTCTTTTGTTGTCTGGTAAGAGGCACATCTTCCCCTACCTAGAGGGTCATTTCCACCATTGACCTATCTTTTCACCTGGGTATTTCTCATATGGTAACAGCATATACATCCTTGTATTCTTTTGCTCCGGTAAGGGGCTAGTCCAGCTCAGGTAGTGGGTGTCACTGCACAAGAGTTGCCGTGTATTTGTCACAAGATATCACCTGGAATTTGTTAAGAAGCACCAGTGCTTTTTCTGTTTGGACTTTTCTCTGCACCTTTAAATTAGTGTATTCATTTGTATACACCATATAATTGTTTGTACACTTATTTTCTTGTCACTTTATTTAAGGTAATTGTTTGTACACATATTCCCTTTCTGTGATATAATTATGGTGTACATTATATTTTATTTCATTTGATAAGATTTATTGCTCCTCGTGTGAGGATACCAATATTATCAGATAGCCTATTAGTTATTCCTACACTGGTATTCATTTCTGTGAAGATTGAATAACTCAGTAGTAGGACACTATACTTTTTGGTTTATTCACACAAGTTTAGCGCACCTGCTTTTTTATTAACAAAGTGAGGGGACCCTCTTAAAAGCTATGTATTGGTGCGGAGGGGGGATGTGTGCAGGGTTTTCTTATAGAGGTGCGGAGGGGGATGTGCAGTGCTGTACGTAGAGTGGATGCTGATGATGATGATGAGGCAGTAGCTCTCTCTCTCTCCTGTCGGCTCTGCCCTGTGTTCTCCTCTCTCTGCAGCAGACATGGCATCTCACATCCTGCAGATTCTCCGTCAAGGTGTGTGGGCGGCATTGACCGGAGGTAATCCTGAAGACAGCCAGTTCAATAACATCTGTCACCTGTATCTCTGGGTCTTCCTCCTGCTGTTACCTCTGGCCATGCATCTGGTGAGTCCAGCCTGTGCTGGAATATGGCATGTATATAATAATATAGGAGGGATAATTAATACCTGCATGAAGCTAGCTCATCTGTCAGTCTTAGATGAGTGATTGTCCTTCTGACTATCAGGATTGGGACTTCACTGGCTGCATACTTTTTCTGAGATAGTGGCTCAGTGTATTGAAGGTGTAAACTCATGATATTCAAACAAACTAGAAAGGCTTTATTTATTACAGTTTACAAGGTTTTAATTGGAAAGTGCGCAAGCCTTGGCCTGTGACATGACCTGTGACATGCCTGTGACATGACCTGTGCCATGACCTGTGCCATGACCTGTGACATGCCTGTACCATGACCTGTGACATGCCTGTACCATGACCTGTGCCATGACCTGTGACATGACCTGTGCCATGACCTGTGACATGCTTGTACCATGACCCGTGACATGCCTGTACCATGACCTGGGACATGACCTGTGACATGCCTGTACCATGACCTTGTGCCATGACCTGTGACATGCCTGTACCATGACCTGTGACATGCCTGTACCATGACCTGTGCCATGCCTATACCATCATCTGTGCCATGCCTGTACTACCACCTGTGCCATGACCTGTGCCATGCCCTTACCATGACCTGTGCCATGCCTATACCATCTCCTGTACCATGACCTGTGACATGCCTGTACCATCACCTGTGCCATGCCTATACCATCACCTATGCCATGCCTATACCATCACTTGTGCCATGCCTGTACCATGACCTCAAAGTCACGCAATTTTTTAACACGTTTTTTGCCGCGAAGCAATACCTATTACATTTTTCTTTTTGCGCCCCCCCCAAAAATTTTGAGCGCCAGCCGCCACTGCTCCTTACCGGAGGCAGAGACGGTGATAAAAACTGAAAAGCATTCTAATCCCTCTCCAATCTATGCAAAATCGAAAAAAAATGTTTTGCCTTTAGTTATACTTTAAGGTACATGAAAGGACTGGGCTGTAAGAGATATATCAGGCATGAAACTCTAGTTATTAGGTGAACACATAAAACTCAAGGTATCCAGTTAGACTTTATGCTACATTTCCCGTTGCTGATTAGAAAATGTAAACTAAAACCGACTGGGTCCTATGAGCAATGACTGTATTTGTGATTTCCTTTACTCAATATAAATTATAAATGTATTTCAGTAATACATTTCTGGACCAACTGCCAGGTAATAACAATATTTTACCCCTATGGGGGTAAAAACAGTTCCCATTTTCTATAATTAATCGTTTCTTTATAAGGGCAATTTATTAAACAAGTACTAATATTTGTTAGGACTTTCATTTCTTCGATTAGAGTCCCAAATTACATATTATGCTATATAAGTGGACCTGAGACAATATTTGTGATTATATGCTAAAGCACTTTGCCTTTCAAGGCTTAAATTAAATACAATAAATGATGGTAATACATTTATTTAAAGAGAGTGAAATACTCGTACATACGGGGGCTTAATGCTTAATGCCTCCCTCTTCAAAACATATGCAGCTGAGGTATGAGATTTGTTTTCTAAGAACTGCTAGCCCAAGCAATTTCATATGCTCACATTAAGGCTGATGAGCCAAGTTTTAAAGTAAAGAAATTTCAAGGGACTGCATAAGAAAGCAGCACTATTCTGCTGCAGAACTTTTAAATGGGCTTTTTTAATATGGAGAATATATTATTGTATAGAAGCAGTACAACAATACTTTTGAGTTTTATAAGTTTAACCAACTGGTTATTACTTTTTACATGAGTAAACTAGAGGAAACAACATGTTAAAAGTGGTTGTAAACCCTTATACAGTATATACCTACCGGAATGACCAGTCCCAGGTGATCCCCCGAGATGAAACAAATCCTCCTACATATGTTGTTCCTGTTTATCTACAGCCTGATCTCATCTAGATCATCCTGAAGCTCACATTTTATGCAGTTCTTCTGAGCTTTAGAAAGCAGGAGGCGTGGATCTAATGTCACACTTTGCACAGCACAGAGAGGAAAGCTGAGCGTAATCTAAGAACTACAGTAAGTGGAGGAATGGACACACACCCCTCTACACAGTGTCATAGAAAAACATGCACAGCTGAGGTTGTCAATCACCTACTGTGAGCTGGATGGGGGTGGGGCCATCTCCCAGAATTGTAAAACAAACACAAGTCTACTGCGCTTGGTAAAAAATATGTAATAACTATACACAATCTCTAATTAAGCTGCTACCACAATATTGCAGAACAACAATACAAGCATACAAAAGAGAGTGATGAGGTATCGCTATACAGTCAAAAAGTAAAATAATAAAAGTCCATATCCACAGAAATCCATGAAAGAAGTTGTCACAAGTTAGCCTGTAGTTTTGTTTGTATACTCTTACCTCCTTGCTGCAGTGCTTCTATCTTGCCTCCTTTCACATGTGGTGTTTGGCTTCTCTGTTCTCCTATGGGCGTCGCCTGCTCCACTGTGGGTTATATCCTTTTCCTGTCTATTACTTCCTGGGTCACCTCCCTGTGTGCATCCCTATATATACACATGCTCAGTGCACTGCTCCTTGCTTGAGCAACTTCACTTTTCTCTGAGCTCCCATCTGTGTACTCCTTGGCTATTGTATCTGATTTCCTGTGTACTGATCCAGCTTTGTTTCTCTGTCTATGTTCATTTGCTGCCTGTCCTGACCTTGGCTTGTCTCTTGGATATCCTTAAAGTCTCCTGTTTACTCTGCACACGCCAGTGGTCTCCACATCTTCAGCTGGGCCTACCTGGGGGCCACGACTTGGTCCCAGTCTGCTGCAAGTCCATCCCGATTCCCCACCATCAGGGGCCCTGTTGAAGAAGCAGGCTGGGGCTTAGACTCCGCACCCTGGGGAATCCTGAGCTGGGGATCTATAAGGGCTCAATACCACAGACCCGCTGACAGTTTGCTCAAGCCATGAGCTCCTCTGAGACACCGCAGCCACTTCTGGATCAACTTCAGAGTTTGGCGCAGAGAGTTGACGTTCAGCAGGATTATCAAGAACAGATTATGCAGTGTCTGCTGGCACTTTCCTCCTGTCTGGATCAGCTGCAGATTGTGCCTACTCCCTCTCCTTCCGTTCCAGCTCTTGTGT
Source organism: Pelophylax lessonae (assembly GCF_965119305.1). Lineage (NCBI taxonomy): Eukaryota > Metazoa > Chordata > Amphibia > Anura > Ranidae > Pelophylax > Pelophylax lessonae. The sequence continues at coordinate 114,225,292 of NC_138774.1, read as the reverse complement.
CCGCCCCTGCCGCTTCTGCTTCTGCAGTCCCTCCAGCAGAGGTCAGTCCTGCAAAACTCCAGCTGCCTCTGCCACCTTGCTTCTCTGAGGACCCCAAACTTGTCCGGGCTTCATTAATCAGTGCTCAATTCACTTTAAGCTAGCGGGCCATTACTTTCCTATTGATCGTTCCAAGGTGGCGTACATAATTTCACTCCTGTCGGGACCAGCTCTGGTTTGGGCCTCGCCGCTCTGAGAGCATCAAGATCCTACCATTTCAAGTCTCTCTGCCTTCCTACAAGCTTTCCATAACACCTTTGATGTGCCTGGCAGGGCCTCCTGAAGCTGTCGATGCTTTCCACAAGCTCAAAAAGGCCTTCCTGTCTGCATCTATTCTCAAATGTTCTGACATTCTTCAGCCTTTCTTCTTGGAAGTAGATGCTTCGTCCTTTGGTGTGGGAGCCGGCCTTCTCCAAATGCATGACAGTAAGCTCCGTCCCTGTGCCTTCTTCTCTAAGAAGTTTTCTGATGCAGAAAAAAATTACACCATCGGGGATCGGGAGCTTCTGGCTATCAAACTGGCACTGCAAGAATGGCGACATCTACTGGAGTGGTCTCCTCATTGCATTCTGGTCTATACTGATCATAAGAACCTCCAGTATCTGCAGTCCGCCCGAAGTTTGAATCCCAGGCAAGCACGATGGGCTCTCTTCTTTGCCAGGTTTAATTTTGACATCACCTTCTAGCCCGGCTCCAAGAATGCTCGTGCTGATGCTTTGTCCAGATCATTTTACGTTGCTGACTCTGAGTGTCATACTGAACCTGAACCTATTATTCCTGCCAATTGTTTCCTGGCCTCCACTCACCTTCAGTCTCCAAGTATCCCTCCCGGAAAGACCTTTGTGGTGCCCTCCCTTCGCCCCAAGCTTCTCAAATAGGCACATGACTCTAAACTCTCTGGACATCCTGGTGTGCAATGCACCTGTGCCTTCCTGCGGCGTTACTACTGGTGGCCCTCACTCCGGAAGGACGTTGAGGAATATGTCAAGGCTTGCTCCATTTGTGTGCAGTCTAAGTCCTCTACATCAGCTCTAGCAGGTCTCCTTTTCCAGATGTACCTTGTCGCTGCATCTCTATGGAATTTATATCAGAACTACCCCCCTCAGCGTGCTCCACCATTATCTGGGTGGTGGTCGATAGGGATGATCGAACTTTTGAAAAGTTCGGTTCGACCAGAAAACCCGAACCTCCCAAAAGTTTGGCCCGGATTTAAGAACGCCCTTTGAAATCAATGGGACCCGAACTTCGGTAATCAAAAAACACCATTTTGAAGCCCCTAAAAAGTGCCTAGGGTTCTGGGTCATACCCCAGGGACTATTAATCACACAAAAAAAGTTCTTAAAAATTGTCATTTTTGATAGAGAGCCAATTATTTAAAAAAAAAAAAAAAATGTCTTTGGATTTAGTATCCGGGGGGTCTAAAAAGTGTACCTGTGAAGTTTCAGCTCTGTAGCATGTCCAGAACCATAAAAAAAGATTGTTTGTATTTTGTCACTTATAGAACAGGTTAGTGGCTTCTCTCTTTTCACACCTTGTTGGTTTAGTAGCAAGCGTTTTTTTGGGCATTTTTTGGGGTCTTTTCAGGGGTCATATTTCTGCTACTATCACACCTATATATGTCTAGGTGTATATATACATATAAGTATGTGTGTATATATACCCGTATACACAAGTTCAGATATTTTGCCTGGCTCCAAAGAACCCAAAAAAACGCTAGCGCCAAAAAAAAAAAAAAACGCCCAGGTGTGTTGTTGCAGGCATTTTTGGGGGGGTTTTTGGAGGCAGGCAAAACATCTGAACTTGTGTATAGTGGTATATATACACACATACTTATATGTATTTTACACTTAGACATATATAGGTGTTATAGGAGCGGAGCCATATTAGTGTAAATGATTTCATTAGCGCAAGCATATATTTCTGCTACTATCACACCTATATATGTCTAGGTGTATGTATACATATAAGTATGTGTGTATATATACACAAGTTCAGATGTTTTGCCTACCTCCAAAAACCCCCAAAAAATGCCTGCAACAACACACCTGGTTGTTTTTTTTTGGCTTAATACAAGAAGATAACTGCGCTAACTAATGAGATCCAGCAGCAACTTAAATTGCGACAAACAATCAAAAAAGTATATATAAATAAGTTGCGCTAAATTGTGTTATAAATGGCAATGAATGTCAAATTAAGGCACAATATGATGTTAACTCCAAATGAATGTCCTCTGAAAGTCCCAAATAATCTCCAGAAATAAACACAGTCCAAAATGTAAATTCCCAAATCAGAAACGTGTATCACCGGTGATGTAGTCTCCTTACCGGATAAAGGAAAGGGAAAAGCCAAACTCAAATTAGGTCTGCCAATCTCAGATCTGCAAGCCCATATTCATCTCAGGTGATGGATGGAAATCATGTAAAGAAAACAGAAGCTTCCATAGCATAATACTGTTGTTAAATGACACCCTGAGAAGTGCACACCACCACCAGAGCAGATAAGGATGAAAGTTATGCACCAGCACCCCTATGTTCCAAATGCTTACCAGAAGATAGGTAAAGGGACACACAAAAGCCACCAAATTCAAAGATTCAAAGATCACCCCAACACCACTGCCTCTTACCAAATCGCATATGGGTAAACGCCAAATATCCCATGGATGACCCTCGGAACCAGCAGTAGGTGGAACGATCACTCCAAATCACAACCAAGTATGTAATAAAAGAAAGCTTGATAGTGTAAAACCAACAAACCCTTTATTCACAAATGGTAAATATTACTCACAAACATAAGAAGCATCAAGCGTAGATACAGGGATTGAGGTGAGCCGCCGGCCGGTCGGCTCCTCCGCCCGTCCTCAACAAGCTGGTGACGTCAGCACGCCGCGACCGACGCACGTTTCGTCAAATATGACGTTTTCAAGGTACGGGCGGCGTGCTGACGACACCGCTTAAATACATTAGGAATCACGCCCCGTGTGACCATCAAGGGCGGGACCATCCGCCATCTTGCCGAAGACCAAAGGCAGTGATGTCCGCACTGATGACAGACCGCCACTAATTGCACTAGGGTACTTCGCAAGAGGGTATATGCCAGAATTTCAAACTAAAAGTTTATATGGCAACATTAATGTCACCTTAGCATCAAATTGAATGCCAGTGCCCATTAAAGGCTAAAAATTAAAAGTTAGTTGCGCCACCTACTGACAGGCACAAATATTAAAATCACGAATCAATATTGTGTATCGGTCACAGGAAGCATGATACCTCACATTCCCTCAATACTGATAATAAAATTAAACATTAAACGAATATACTCAATATAATTGAGAATAAAAATAAAAAATATGTAAAATATAAAAAAATATAAATTAAATTTACATATAATATAGAAATGCATCATGTACTGTGGAGCACCAGAGTTCACGAAACTGGCATTTATATGTTAGTAGGAAGTGGACATGTGTTTTTGTCACTGGGTGGCGCTATCATTTACCCCATTGACTGAAAGCTCATTTATTTCTATATTATATGTAAATTTAATTTATATTTTTTTATATTTTACATATTTTTTATTTTTATTCTCAATTATATTGAGTATATTCGTTTAATGTTTAATTTTATTATCAGTATTGAGGGAATGTGAGGTATCATGCTTCCTGTGACCGATACACAATATTGATTCGTGATTTTAATATTTGTGCCTGTCAGTAGGTGGCGCAACTAACTTTTAATTTTTAGCCTTTAATGGGCACTGGCATTCAATTTGATGCTAAGGTGACATTAATGTTGCCATATAAACTTTTAGTTTGAAATTCTGGCATATACCCTCTTGCGAAGTACCCTAGTGCAATTAGTGGCGGTCTGTCATCAGTGCGGACATCACTGCCTTTGGTCTTCGGCAAGATGGCGGATGGTCCCGCCCTTGATGGTCACACGGGGCGTGATTCCTAATGTATTTAAGCGGTGTCGTCAGCACGCCGCCCGTACCTTGAAAACGTCATATTTGACGAAACGTGCGTCGGTCGCGGCGTGCTGACGTCACCAGCTTGTTGAGGACGGGCGGAGGAGCCGACCGGCCGGCGGCTCACCTCAATCCCTGTATCTACGCTTGATGCTTCTTATGTTTGTGAGTAATATTTACCATTTGTGAATAAAGGGTTTGTTGGTTTTACACTATCAAGCTTTCTTTTATTACATACTTGGTTGTGATTTGGAGTGATCGTTCCACCTACTGCTGGTTCCGAGGGTCATCCATGGGATATTTGGCGTTTACCCATATGCGATTTGGTAAGAGGCAGTGGTGTTGGGGTGATCTTTGAATCTTTGAATATGGTGGCTTTTGTGTGTCCCTTTACCTATCTTCTGGTAAGCATTTGGAACATAGGGGTGCTGGTGCATAACTTTCATCCTTATCTGCTCTGGTGGTGGTGTGCACTTCTCAGGGTGTCATTTAACAACAGTATTATGCTATGGAAGCTTCTGTTTTCTTTACATGATTTCCATCCATCACCTGAGATGAATATGGGCTTGCAGATCTGAGATTGGCAGACCTAATTTGAGTTTGGCTTTTCCCTTTCCTTTATCCGGTAAGGAGACTACATCACCGGTGATACACGTTTCTGATTTGGGAATTTACATTTTGGACTGTGTTTATTTCTGGAGATTATTTGGGACTTTCAGAGGACATTCATTTGGAGTTAACATCATATTGTGCCTTAATTTGACATTCATTGCCATTTATAACACAATTTAGCGCAACTTATTTATATATATATGGTTTTTTTGGCGCTAGCGTTTTTTTGGGCATTTTTTGGGGTTCTTTGGAGGCAGGCAAAACATCTGAACTTCTGTATACGGGTATATATACACACGTACTTATATGTATTCATACACCTAGACATATATAGGTGTGATAGTAGCAGAAATATATGCTTGCGCTAATGAAATCATTTACACTAATATGGCTCCGCTCCTATAACACCTATATATGTCTAAGTGTAAAATACATATAAGTATGTGTGTATATATACCACTATACACAAGTTCAGATGTTTTGCCTGCCTCCAAAGAACCCAAAAAAATGCCCCAAAAAACGCTAGCGCCAAAAAAAAAAAACACCTAGGTGTGTTGTTGCAGGCATTTTTTTGGGGTTTTTGGAGGCAGGCAAAACATCTGAACTTGTGTACAGTGGTATATATACACACATACTTATATGTATTTTACACTTAGACATATATAGGTGTTATAGGAGCGGAGCCACATTAGTGTAAATGATTTCATTAGTGCAAGCATATATTTCTGCTACTATCACACCTATATATGTCTAGGTGTATATATACATATAAGTATGTGTGTATATATACCTGTATACACAAGTTCAGATGTTTTGCCTGGCTCCAAAGAACCCAAAAAAATTCAAAAAAAACGCTAGCGCCAAAAAAAAAAATGCCCAGGTGTGTTGTTGCAGGCATTTTTTGGGGGTTTTTGGAGGCAGGCAAAACATCTGAACTTGTGTATAGTGGTATATATACACACATACTTATATGTATTTTACACTTAGACATATATAGGTGTGATAGGAGCGTAACTATATTGGTGTTAATTATTTCATTAGCGCAAGTAGTGTTTTCTGCTCCTTTCACACCTATATATGTGCAGGTGTATATATACATACATGGGTGTGTATATATACCCCCTATACACATGTTCAGATGTCATGCCTGACTCCAAACATGTGCTCAAAAAATCCCTATAGACGCCTGCAGCCAAAAAGCAAGCTGACAGGGGCGAAGCCATATTGCTGGAGCGAAAGTGACTTCAGAGAAACTAGCTTTTCTCTATAGCGGTCACCCTGATATGGAAGGGTTTGGTCACCCTGCCATAGCAGTCACTGTCAGTTCACCCTACACTACACTATGGTCACCCTGGCACTTAACACTTTCCCTACAGAAACTAAATTTTTGCATCTAACTAAAGTGTAAAAGAGCACCCTAACTACACTAGATATCCCTTTCCTCATACTAATAAATGCTAAATGACACTTTGTAGCAGAAGTCCACAAACTGCTTCCACTCTCTTCCATGTCCCTGTATAACAATGCTAGGAATTTGGCAGGGGCTATCTTATATATTGGGTGGAGTATTCACTAATGATTGGCCTATGGACCCCCTAGTCACTCCAATCACATTCCTAGCATTCTCCTGCCCCCTCAATTGGCTTTTGCTAATGGTTCTGGTCCAATCATGGGCTTTTAAAGCCCATTTCCAGTCCCATTGAATTTGGTCGGTTCTGGTTGCCGAATTCCGAACTTTTTGGGCAAAAAGTTCTAAATTCGGCCGAACCTCGAACAGCCAATGTTCGGGTCGAACCAATGGTCGACCCGAACCATTCGATCATCCCTAGTGGTGGACAGGTTTTCTAAAATGTGTCACTTAACTCTACTTCCAGGCCTACCCTCTGCTGTCACTTTGGCTTTCATCTTCATTAGGGAAACTTTCATCTCCATGGTATGCCCTCACACATTGTCTCGGATAGAGGAGTTCAGTTTACGGCCCACTTCTGCAGAACTCTGGCCACATCATTTGGAATCAAGTTGGACTTCTCCTCAGCTTTTCATCCACAGTCAAATGGACAAACGGAAGGGGTTAACCCGAATGTGGAACGGTATCTTCGTGCCTTCATTTCTGCCCATCAGGATGATTGGGTAGACCTTTTACCCTGGGCAGAATTTGCCCTCAATACCCACGCTAATGCCAGCACTGGTGAGTCTCCCTTTTTCATGGTATTTGGCCGCCATCCTTCAGTACCATTTCCTGTTCCAATCTCAGCTGAGGTTCCAGCAGCCGCAGAGATGCAACGGTCGCTCAATTCTATCTGGGCAGATGTTTTGAAGAATTTACATCTGGCAGCTTCCAGGTACAAAGTAGCTGCAGTTCGTCATCGCCATGTGAGCCCCAAAATTCTCCCTGGTGATAAGGTTTGGCTCTCTACCAAGAATATCCATCTCCGAGTACCCTCTATGAAATTTTCTCCCTGTTTCATTGGTCCCTTTACAATCCTTTGCCAGGTTAACCCTGTCGCTTTTAAGCTCTGTATCAGAATAGAGGTACTCACCGAGGCCGAGATGCCGAGAGCGGTTCGCTGTTGCGACTAAGCGCACTCCGCCCCTCTGGAGGTGATACAGAGGGTGGATGGCACAAAGAGGCACAAGCTACCAGCAGGCAGGGTAGAGCTTGCATGGAGTTCCTGTAGAACTGGAGCAGAGACTGATCAGGATCCAGCAGAAGAAGTAGGTAGAAAGTCCGGAGCAGGCTGAGGGTCAAACACAGGTAAGCAGACAATCCAGGTCACAGGCAGAGGGTCAAGGCACTGGATATAGGAGACAAGACTGGGTCACAAGCAGAAGGTCAAGGCACAGGAGACTGAAAGTAAATCCGGGTCGCTGGCAGAGGGTCAAACACAGGTAAGCGAAAGCAAAGTCCGTAAAACAAGCCAAGGTCGGGTTCAGGAGAAGAGCAGAGTAGGTCAGGGTCAATCCGGGTCACAGCAGGTAAATGTTCACACAGAAAACAGGAACTCAGGTACAGGAAGCTGAAAGACAAACCAGCAATTCCTCTGAGCACTTGCTCAGCTTTTATAGACAGCCAGGAAGTCATGTGGAAGTCATGTGGTGCATGTCATGTGACGACCAGTCTGCAGCTGAAGGTTTCTCTGACACTCTGTCTCCCGTCACATCTAAAAATCCCCAATGTTTTCCATGTTTCTCTCCTTAGACCATACATCATCAGTAGGTTTTCTCGTCCTATGCATCATCCTTCTCCAACAGCCAGTACTTCGGATCAGTATGAAATCAAGCAAATCTTGAATTCCAAATTCTCCAGGGGGAGGCTCTTATATCTAGTTGACTGGAAAGGATATGGTCCTAAGGAGAGATGTTGGATTCCTTCCACTGATGTTTCTGACCCTCATTTGGTGAAACTTTTTCATCAGAAGTTTCCTCTCAAGGCTGGGCCCAAATGAGTGTGGAGGCACCGTAAGTCACAAGTTAGCCTGTGGTTTTGTTTGTATACTCTTACCTCCTTTCTGCAGTGCTTCTATCTTGCCTCCTTTCACATGTGGTGTTTTGCTTCTCTGTTCTCTTATGGGCGCCGCCTGCTCCACTGTGGGTTATATCCTTTTCCTGTCTATTACTTCTTGGGTCACCTCCCTGTGTGCTTCCCTATATATACACATGCTCAGTGCACTGCTCCTTGCTTGAGCAACTTCACTTATCTCTGAGCTCCCATCTGTGTACCCCTTGGCTATTGTATCTGATTTCCTGTGTACCGACCCGGCTTTGTTTCTCCGTCTATGTTTGTTTGCTGTCTGTCCTGACCTTGGCTTGTCTCTTAGATATCCTTAAAGTCTCCTGTTTACTCTGCACACGCCAGCGGTCTCCACATCTTCAGCTGGGCCTACCTGGGGGTTGCGACCTGGTCCCAGTCTGCTGCAAGTCCATCCCCACCATCAGGGGCCCTGGTGAAGAAGCAGGCTGGGGCTTAGACTCCGCGCCCTGGGGAATCCTGAGCTGGGGATCTATAAGGGCTCTCTACCACAGACCCACTGACCGAAGTACAAAGGAAATTATATATTTAAGTGCAGCTGAATGTACGTGAAGAAGCCACCACTGACCCCCAATCACACTGCCTCTTACCCTCCACTACAGACCCTCATAAGAAGGGTCAAGATGTGTAGTGGCCAGAAATCCAGTGGAATCTCCAATATCAATGATTTTCTCTCCAACTCACTCAATTGTCTCCACCGGGATCAATAGTGTAGAAATCTTATCAATTTTAATAAGAAATAGGAATGCCACTCACATGATAGCAGTATAAAATTTACATCTCTGTAATAAACAACCAGTGTTTCTAACCAGCAAGAAGGCCGCCGCGTCCCAGCATGCAATAGCATCATACGTTCCGACTACTTCCTACGTGTTTCGTCATCAAATGATGTTGTCAGGGGCCTCTGAGGGGTACCGTAAGTGGGACCTTAAATTAACCTAATCAGTGTGATAAATAGTAGTTCTCACAATGTACCATTTGTCATAAAACATATATGATTTTGTATAAAATGTAAAAGCAGCCACAAAATAAAAATTCCTACATAAATATTATGTTTAGACACTTCAGCAAATGTCTACACACTTCACTGCAATTCAAATTCTGACATATAAAGAGAAGCAATATTTCATCTGGAAGCAAATGACAATTATGTATTAACAATCACAGAATGGCAAAAAAGGCTATCTGGGGTTCACCATGTAGGGTGAAAAAAAACACACACACAACAGAGGGTCAAACACACAAACGCACACAAAAAAACCCTTACACACTGCAAAAAAAGGGAAGGGGAAAACACAACAGAGGGTCAAACACATGAAAAAAAAAGCCACATACAGCACAAATAAGGATAACCCACCTGAAACAAAACCAGGCTGCTACATAAAATACCAAGCCAGAGTGATAGTTGTGCTCTCACCAGGTCCCTCACTCACCAGGTCTGTGGGATGGAATAAAAAACCACACAGGAGGCAGCCACTAAGGAAGTATAGGAACCACAGCCTATTTATATGCAAATAAATAGAAAGAGACATATGAGAGGAAATTTGAATGTAATTGCAATAGCCCAGATCTATACAGAACACAAAATACCCCACACTGCCATTTTGGCAGGATGAGGGCTGTCTGAAATAAAATAAAAACATTAAAAAAAGAAATACATAAAAATGGAGGGCCACCTATTTTGGTCTGCTCTCTATCTACAGGTCATTTACTATATTATAATATGTTTGTTTGTGTGTTGCTGTTTGATTTGTTGTCATACGTTGGTCAGTTTTATCTGTAAGTAGAGTTGAGCGGACACCTGGATGTCCGTGTTCGGCCGAACTTCAAAGAAAAGTCCGGGTCCGTGTCCCGGACTTTTGCCGAACTTTACCCGGACACCGAACCCCATTGAAGTCAATGGGGACCTGAAATTTCAGGCACTAAAATGGCTCTAAAACACCAATGGAAAGGGCTAGAGTGCTGCAAATGGCAGCAAAACATAGTTAAGAGCATGGCAAGTGCTCTGCAAACAAATGTGGATAGGGTAATAACTTAAAACAACCAAGAAAAAAAACAGAAAAATAAAACAATGTTCTTCATCTGTGAAGGACGAGGCCCATATGGAGTAGGAGGGAGGTTGAGGTGGTGGTGGATGTGGCGTGTCATAGGCATGCGCACAGGGTGTGCCGGGTGTGCCTGGGCACACCCTAATCACCTAGGGCACATTAGCATTATCGCTCTGTTTGCCAGTGAGGAGATGGGAAAGATCTCCCTCGGACCTGCTCTGCCATAAGAGAAGTGCCACACAGTTCTATTTCACTTTGCCAGCAGGGAGAGTAATGTATCGGGGCCATGTACATGTAGGCAAACACATGCATGTGTATTTAAACTTTGGGGTGCACACCCTAATGCAATAGGCTGTGCACACCTATGGGCGGTGTAGGTGGAAGCGGCGGTGGAGGAGGATGAGGTAGCCAACACTGCTTTTTTTCAGTCATTTTAAATGAGGGTACACCCCAAAAGAGTGAGAAAGAGCAAAAATAGAACAATGGCTGGGTAAGGTCGGTATCCATCTCTATTCTGCACAAGGTACGGAAAAGTCCCGTGGGATCCATGCCTGGTTCATTTTAATGAACGTGAGCTTGTCCACATTGTCTCTGGACAGGCGGCTGCGCTTGTCTGTGATAACGCCCCCAGCCGTGCTAAATACACGTTCAGATAATACACAGGCTGCAGGGCACGCCAGCACCTCCAAGGCGTAAAGGGCAAGCTCAGGCCATGTGCCCAACTTGGAGACCCAGAAGTTGAAGGGGGCAGACCCGTCATTCAGTACGTCTAGGCGTGTGCACACATACTGCTCCACCATGTTGGTGAAATTCTGCCTCCTGCTAAGACGTTCCATATGAGCTGCTGGTGCTGCTTTTTGTTGTGGCGTGCTGACAAAGCTTTTCCACATTTCGGCCATGCTAACCCTGCCTTCTGAGGTGCTGGCGGTGCCCTGGTTGCGTTGGTGACCTCTTCCTCCTCCTCCTCCTCTGCCTTGTGCTTCCACTGTGGCCCCGCTGTCAGGTGGGAATGCCAGCAGCATCGCGTCTACCAGCGTGCGCTTGTACTCGCGCATCTTGCGATCGCGATCCAGTGAGTGAATTAAGGACGGTACGTTGTCCTTGTAATGGGGATCCAGCAGCGTGGCCACCCAGTAATCATAACAAGTTAGAATGTGGGCAACTCGGCGGTCGTTGTGGAGACACTGCAGCATGTAATTGCTCATGTGTGCCAGGCTGCCCAGAGGCAACGAAAGGCTGTCCTCTGTGGGAGGTGTATCGTCTGTGTCCTCTGTATCCCCCCAGCCACGCACCAGTGATGGCCATGAGCTGGCCTGGGTGCCACCCTGCTGTGAACATGGTTCCATCTCCTCCTCCATCTCCTCCTCCTCATCCTCCTCATCCTCCAGAACTGTGCCCCTTCTGGACAATTGTGTCCCTGGCGTTTGTGGGTGCAGGAACCCACCCTCGGAGCCACTTGCGAATGACTGCCCTGAAAGCCTTGGAAATGTTACCTCTTCATCCTCCTCCTCCTCCTCATCCTGTGCCACATCCTCTTCCATCATCGCCCGAATCGTTTTTTGAAGGAGGCATAGAAGTGGGATAGTTAAGCTGACAACGGCGTCATCGGCACTGGCCATGTTGGTGGAGTACTCAAAACAGCGCAACAAGGCACACAGGTCTCGCATGGAGGCCCAGTTATTGGTGGTGAAGTGGTGCTGTTCCGCAGAGCGACTCACACGTGCGTGCTGTAGCTGAAACTCCACTATGGCCTGCTGCTGCTCGCACAGTCTTTCCAGCATGTGCAAGGTGGAGTTCCACCTTGTGGGCACGTCACATATGAGGCAGTGAGCGGGAAGGCCGAAGTTACGCTGCAGCGCTGACAGGCGAGCAGCAGCAGGGTGAGAACACCGAAAGTACGCACAGACGGCCCGCACTTTCTGCAGCAGCTCTGACATATCGGGGTAATTTTTAAGGAACCTCTGCACCACCAAATTCAGCACATGCGCCAGGCAAGGGATGTGCGTCAAACCGGCTAGGCCCAGAGCTGCTATGAGATTTCGCCCGTTATCGCACACCACCAGGCCGGGCTTGAGGCTCGCTGGCAGCAACCACTCATTTGTCTGCTGTTCCATGCTCCTCCACAACTCCTGTGCGGTGTGTGGTTTTTCCCCCAAACAGGCAAGTTTTAAAACTGCCTGCTGTCGTTTATCCCTGGCTGTGCTGAAGTTGGTGGTGAAGGTGTTACGCTGACTGGATGAGGAGGCGGTAGAGGATGAGGAAGCGGAGTAGGAGGAGTTATGAACAGGAGGCAAACTGAAGCACCCTGCAATCCTCGGTGGTGGAAGGACATGCGCCAAATTGCTATCCGCCTCAGGCCCATCCGCCACTGCATTTACCCAGTGTGCCGTTAGGGAGATATAACGCCCCTGACCGTGCTTACTGGTCCACGTATCGGTAGTTAGGTGGACCTTGGCACAGATGGCGTTGTGCAGTGCACACCTGATTTTTTCCCCCACTTGGTTGTGCAGGGAAGGGATGGCTTGCCTGGAAAAGTAGTGGTGGCTGGGCACGACGTACTGTGGGACAGCCACCGACATAAGGCTTTTAAAACTGTGCGTCTCCACCAGACGGAATGACAGCATTTCAAAGGCCAAGAATTTTGAAATGCTGGCATTCAGGGCCAGGGATCGCGGGTGGGTAGGGGGGTACTTCCTCTTCCTCTGAAGTGTTTGGGAGATGGAAAGCTGAACGCTTCCACGGGACATTGTGGAGATGGTTGGTGACCCAGGTGGTGGTGTTGCTGACAGATCGTCTGTTTGCAGGGTGGCAGGTGCCGGTATCACTACAGAGGTGGATGAAGAGGCCGAGACTGCAGCAGAAGAGAAAGCAGGAGGAGCCAGAGACCTTTCTTGGTTTTGAAGGTGTTTACTCCACTGCAGCTCGTGCTTTGCACTTAGATGCCTGATCATGCAGGTTGTGCTCAGGTTGAGAAAGTTTATGCCTCGCTTCAGGCTCTGACTGCACAGGGTGCAAACCACTCGTGTCCTGTCATCAGCACATTTTCTGAAGAACTTCCACGCTAGAGAACTCCTTTGAGCTGGCTTTGGTGCACTCGGTCCCTTGCTGCATTGGGCAGTAGCAGGCGTAGTGTCTAGGGCACGGCCGCTCCGCTTCTGCACCCTTCTCCCTCTTTTGCTGTGCTGGTGGCTCTGTGCGACCACCGCCTCTTCCTCCAAACTACTCAGGTCATCTGCATGACCTTCATTCCATGTGGGGTCGAGGACCTCATTGTCCTCCACATCATCTTCCACCCAGTCTTCACCCCTGCCCTCCTTGTCGGTCTCCACAATTCTGAGTGCCACAGCAGTTGGCACCTGCGTTTCATCATCATCGGAGACGTGCTGCGATGGTCCTTCCATGTACTCATCTTGAGAAATAAGTGGTTGGGCATCGCTGCACTCAATCTCTTCCACTTCTGGGGCAGGGCTAGGCGGATGGCCCTGGGAAACCCTGCTGACAGAGTCATCAAAAAGAAGAAGAGACTGCTGCATGACTTGGGGCTCAGACTGCTTGCCTGATTTGCAAGGGGGTGAGGTGAAAGACGGTTGGACATCGGCTGCAGGTGCCAACCCTGACCTTTCTGCAGTAGACTGGGTGGGAGACAATGTGAAGGAACTGGAGGCACTGTCAGCAGCAACCCAATCTACTATCGCCTCTACTTGTTCTGGCCTCATCACTTCTAGAGGCGCATGATGCCCTACAAATACTGCTGCAGGTTCTGTCGCCTACTGACACTTGAGGAAGGTGTTTCACTTGTGCGTGTAGCTGGCACAGATCGACCACGTCCTCTCCTTGCAACAGGAGTTATACCAGCAGCACCACGACCCAGGCCATGGCCCCTATTTGACGGTCTCCTCATATTTCTGTAATTTATGATCTTGCCCTAGAAAGGTGTTTATTGAATAGCGGAACAAAACAACAACAGTATCGCACGGGTGTATCTCACAGTCAAATATGCAAACTATGCCGCAATTTAATTTTTTTTTACCCCAAAAGGGTGTTTATTAAATAGCGGAATAGAAAAACAGTATACAAATACAATGGGTGTATCTCATAGTCAAGTATGCAAAGTATGCCGCAAATTAAATTTTTTTCACCCCAAAAGGGTGTATATTGAATAGCGGAATAGAAAAAAGGATATAAAACGGTTTATCTCACACGTACAAACACAGACTAGGCCCCGATTACAGTTTTTTGTACCCTAAAGGGAGGATGAGGAAAAGGAGTAGGAGGAGTTCGGAACAGGAGGCAAACTGAAGCGCCCTGCAATCCTTGGCGGTGGAAGGAGATGCGCCAAACAAATTTAAAAGGTGTATCTCACACGTACCGATACAGACTATGCCGTAATTACATTTTTTCACCCCAAAAGGGTGTATATTGAATAGCGGAATAGAAAATTTTTTATAAAACGGTGTATCTCACACGTACAAACACAGACTAGGCCCCGATTACAATTTTTTGTACCCTAAAGGGAGGATGAGGAAGAGGAGTAGGAGGAGTTTGGAACAGGAGGCAAACTGAAGCGCCCTGCAATCCTCGGCGGTGGAAGGAGATGCGCCAAACAAATTTAAAAGGTGTATCTCACACGTACCGATACAGACTATGCCGTAATTTAATTTTTCACACTCCAAAAGGGTGTATATTGAATAGCGGAATAGAAAAATTTTTATAAAACGGTGTATCTCACACGTACAAACACAGACTAGGCAACGATTACAATTTTTTGTACCCTAAAGGGAAGATGAGGAAGAGGAGTAGGAGGAGTTCAGAACCGGAGGCAAACTGAAGCGCCCTGCAATCCTCGGCGGTGGAGGGAGATGCGGCAAACAAATTTAAAAAGGTGTATCTCACACGTACCGATACAGACTATGCCGTAATTTAATTTTTTACACTCCAAAAGGGTGTAGATTGAATAGCGGAATAGAAAATTTTTTATAAAACGGTGTATCTCACACGTACAAACCCAGACTAGGCCCCGATGACTATTTTTTGTACCCTAAAGGCAGGATGAGGAGTAGGAGGAGTTCGGAACAGGCAGGAGGCAAACTGAAGTACCCTGCAATCCTCAGCGGTGGAAGATGCGCCCCAAAAATTGGAAAGGTGTATCTCACACGTACCGATACAGACTATGCCGCAATTTAATTCTTTTTACCCCAAAGGGTGTAGATTGAATAGCGGAATAGAAAATACGATATCAAAAGGTGTATCTATCTCACACGTACAGACCCAGACTAGGCCCCGATTACTATTTTTTGTACCCTAAAGGCAGGATGAGGAGTAGGAGGAGTTCGGAACAGGCAGGAGGCAAACTGAAGCACCCTGCAATCCTCGGCGGTGGAAGATGCGCCCCAAAAATTTGGAAGGTGTATCTCACACGTACCGAAACAGACTATGCCGCAATTTAATTCTTTTTACCCCAAAGGGTGTAGATTGAATAGTGGAATAGAAAATATGATATCAAAAGGTGTATCTATCTCACACGTACAGACCCAGACTAGGCCCCGATTACTATTTTTTTGTACCCTAAAGGCAGGATGTGGAGTAGGAGGAGTTCGGAACAGGCAGGAGGCAAACTGAAGCACCCTGCAATCCTCGGCGGTGGAAGATGCGCCCCAAAAATTTGGAAGGTGTATCTCACACGTACCGAAACAGACTATGCCGCAATTTAATTATTTTTACCCCAAAGGGTGTAGATTGAATAGCGGAATAGAAAATATGATATAAAAAGGTGTATCTATCTCACATGTACAGACCCAGACTAGGCCCCGATTACTATTTTTTGTACCCTAAAGGCAGGATGAGGAGTAGGAGGAGTTCGGAACAGGCAGGAGGCAAACTGAAGCACCCTGCAATCCTCGGCGGTGTAAGATGCGCCCAAAAAATTGGAAAGGTGTATCTCACACGTACCGATACAGACTATGCCACAATTTAATTATTTTTACCCCAAGGGTGTAGATTGAATAGCGGAATAGAAAATATGATATCAAAAGGTGTATCTATCTCACACGTACAGACCCAGACTAGGCCCCGATTACTATTTTTTGTACCCTAAAGGCAGGATGAGGAGTTCGGAACAGGCAGGAGGCAAACTGAAGCACCCTGCAATCCTCGGCGGTGGAAGATGCACCCCAAAAATTAGAAAGGTGTATCTCACACGTAATACAGACTATGCCGCAATTTAATTCTTTTTACCCCAAGGGTGTAGATTGAATAACGGAATAGAAAATATGATATCAAAAGGTGTATCTATCTCACACGTGCAGACCCAGACTAGGACCCGATTACAATTTTTTGTACCCTAAAGGCAGGATGAGGAGTAGGAGGAGTTTGGAACAGGCAGGAGGCAAACTGAAGCACCCTGCAATCCTCGGCGGTGGAAGATGCGCCCCAAAAATTGGAAAGGTGTATCTCACACGTACCGATACAGACTATGCCGCAATTTAATTCTTTTTACCCCAAAGGGTGTAGATTGAATAGCGGAATAGAAAATATGATATAAAATTGGTGATTTTTCAATAGCACATGTGAACACAGCAGTGTCTTATGTCACAGTCAGCTCTGCAGCAGGCTATGAAGGGGAAAATAAAGAAAATTCCCCTTTAAGTTTGTAATTTTTAAATAGTTTAGTACAGACTATGCCACAATTTAATTTTTTTTAACCCAAAAGGGTGTATATTGAATAGTGGAATAGAAAAAAGTGTATAAAATTGAAAATCACTCAATAGCACATGTGAACACAGCAGTGTCTTATGTCACAGTCAGCACTGCTGCAAAAAGGCTATGAAGGGGGGAAAAAATCCCTTTTAACTTGTAGTAAAATAGATCTAAGATGAAAGCTGCACACAACTGACTGATAAAAATAGATTTTTTTTCTCCCTCCACCTCAGTGGGCTCAATTGAGGGCAAAAAGATCGTTCACTGCACCACCCCCCACACAGCAAAATCGATGTATACTGTCCCTGCCTAATCTCCAGCCTGTCCCTAATATGCTTAATAAGATTGTTCACTGCACCACCCCCCACACAGCAAAATCAATGTTGAAGACTGACCCTGCCTAATCTCCAGCCTGGCCCTAAAATGCTCTAATAACTTTCCCTGCCTGCACTCCGACCTGTCCCTGCATTCTTTTCGGACACAATTTTTCACAGAATCACTGTCTGTCCCTAATCAGCAGCCAGAACGTATGATGTGTGCTCTGTCCCTAAACTACAGCAGAATGACGCACAACGCGCTGTGTCCAGCTTATAAGACCTGGGTCACATGCTTCAGATGGCCAATCACAGCTACTAATACATTAGTAGGCATGGCTGGGATGGCTTAAGGCACACCAGTTAAACGCTTGTTGATTGGCTGTTGAAAGCCCGCCATTAAAAGCGCGCCATTACATACAAAACAGGAAATAAAATGACCGAACACGGATTTTAAACCCGAACATACAGTAAAGTTTTCGGGTAACAAAAATCCAATTATTCGGTACGAACACGAATAATACAGTCCGTGTTCGCTCAACACTATCTGTAAGGTGTTCTTTATTTGTTTGAGCTGTTCTGCATGCTTGTGTCTGGGTCTAAGTATTTTTAGGGGTTTATACATTATATTAATGTTTTTACCCGAGATTTAACCATTTTCATATAGGATTCATAAAATTAGTCAAATCTGGAGTGAAAGTTGTGTAAATCTTCAGTGAAAATATTGATAAATGCAACCCTCTGTATTTTTCAAATTATGTTTTCTTCTTTTTTTTGTATCTGATCATTATTTGTGTACTGTTAGTATACATTTTATTATTCTAATATTTTTTTCTTGCTTGCTGTGAAAAAAAAAATGGAAAATAATGAGGTTGATGAGGGACTGTTGTTCTGGCTCAAGAACAGACTTGGGATAGCTGAAAAGAGCTTCTGTAACCCTCAGGAGACGTTTAAAGACTATTGCACACTTCACCACCCTTTTGCCTTCTCAATGTAGACCATGTAGATCAAAATAGATATCTTCTCTTCCCACAAGTAAACAATTCCAGCCAGGAACACTAAACACTCTGCTAAATTCCTTAGATACCACAGTTAAAGGCCCGTACACACGATAAGAAAATCTGAAGGGAAAATTCGTCTGACGACCGATCTGCCGATTTTCAAATTGTTAGTATGGTGCTTTCGACAGCCGACTCCGACTTTTCGGCCGAAAAAATCCTGATGTGCAGGCTATAAATTTTTTTTTTTTGTCGTCCGTAATACAACGTCCGATTTTCATCTCATTAGTACAGATTTAGACGGAAAAAAATCTTAAGAGCAAGACTAGGCATGCTCAGAGACGAAAGAACACATACAAAGCAATCCAACACATGACATCACTTCTGAAGTAGAATTCTGTAGTACGGGAAAATTTGTATGAAAATAACCTCTTCACTTTCCACATCAGACTAGCATGCCACAAAAAACGGACGACAGATCGCTCTATAATCTTATTGTGTGTACGGGGCTTTAGTCCCTGCCATTATGACATTACATTTAACTAAAGCCATAATGTAAAGATATGAGGTGTTTGGATAACTGTCTTTTAATACGTTTAATAAGACAGTCAAATACCACTTAAGAATTTTTTAAATTATTTATTGCAATATTGGGAAAGCATTATTTTTGATTACTGTTTCTTTTTTAATTATTTTTATGTTGCGGTGAAGAGGTAACGTATCCAAGAAACTCTCGAGGAGGACATAACTCCCAGTTCCTGTACCATTTTCTTTAATCAATCCAAGGGTTTAGAAATGCCTGTCTAGTGCCTGACTCATGTTTTTTATTCAAGGAAAACTGTTATAGATCCTAGCAGTACAGTGATTTTAGTGGCAGTAGGCAGCTCACTAAAATTACTAAATTATTTTTAAGAGACCTATATGTACAGTATATGGTCCCCCTAAACTAGATCGTAAATCCTATTTAATACCAAAACCTGAATTTCCAGATTGCATGTCTGGTTGCGGATTAATTGCAATGTAAATGATACTTGATACAATTAATTGAGCATACCCAATTTACCTTGTCCTGAGTTCAATGCACACGAATAGGCATAACCTCTTAGGGGCTTACTGAGCACCATGGACAGCTCCAGCACGTCTTTTGTAAAAATAAATAAGTGAATAAACATCAGTGCCCATCTGTTCATAGACTTGTCTAAAACTGACCGTATACCATGGGATCTGATCATTCAGAACCTCAGAATATTCTCAAATCCTCGATATGCATGTCAGTTTCCTACAAATTGGATAATCAGTCCTTTGCTGTTTATGAAGCCGCAACAAAGGGAATGGAGTTAGTTATCAATTTCTGCTTCATCAGACAAAATTTTCTAACTCACCAGATGCTGTGTAATGCTGATACTAGTATTCCAAGTTCTATAGCGTAATTATTTGTATTCCATTGAGACTGTCACACAGTTGAATCAAATATCTGCCTCTTATGAAAAATGTTACCTATTCCTACCTTTCAACTTTGATGTATGGGTTTCACCACCTTTTCTGATTTGTAATTGGTTATATAATTTGCCATTGTCTGTAGGCTACAAAGTTAACATTTTATTTGCTCCCTTAATTGATTGTAGTGTTGTATTTTTTCTTGTTTAAGCAGTAGTCCTACCCCACATCTTCTCATGCCGTTAATTCTGTCACTCTTATGTCAGCTTGTTGATCCTCATCTGTTTTCTAGGGAAAGTCAAAACACTATAATTAAGGGGCCACCTAATGGCATGCAAAAAACAACAAAGCCAAATAAGCAGGTCCACCTATACATCAATTAACTGGCTTTGAATAACTAACCTAAATGCTATTTTTACCTAAGGAATTAAAAGAAATTAGCAGACTGCTGGTACTGTTATACTCATCATTATGTCTACATAATTAATGACGCTGCATACAAATTGCAGGTGTGTTATGTTCTGAGTGCAAATCTGTTTTGGCATTAGCATTATTATGAATAAACACAGGATTGAAAAAGACATGAGTAATTGGTCTTAATATTGTTTTGCTATAGCACACATAATGTTTCCGCCATTAAAAGTCATGTTCCCTAGTAAAAAATATATGATGAGTCACAGAATGTGGTACAGTGATTCAAACAATATTGCCGAAAATGAGAAAGCTTTTAATCAAGGGCATTGCATCTGCACATTTAAAAGATATTTGAAAAAATTGTACATGGTCCGACAAGTTGTTATACACATGATAATGTATGAAAATGAAAAATCATATGATTGTTTAACTGCTTAACTGATCACGTAAAAAATTGGGAAGCAAGGAAAAAGTGATGAAAACCAATAGCCCATAGCAGTATGCACTGTGCAGTGTGTTGAACATCATGGAAAATGTAGTTTCAAAACATCTAGGATGCCAAGGTTCACCATCACTGGCCTATAGCAACATTAATATAGGGATCTTCACACAATTTAAAGGAGAACACAAAGGCAGGATAACCATGTGCCTACACCTACATAATGTTGGGTTTCTTTTCTTGATTATTAGAAACAACAGCAAGGTGTCCCAAGTGCTAAGCCTATTTGGATTAGCACTGTCCCTATGGTAGGGCCCACCCAGTGCAGTCATCACAGTTAGTATATGGAGGTGCTAAAATAGGCAGGCAACAGAAAGGACAGCGCTACCTGGAGGGATGATGACCACTATTTCCTTGTAAATGATGAAGGCCAATGGAACGTCTTAATACAGTTTATTGCACACAATTGCATTAAAACCATTAGTCAATAAAAGCCAATACAGTACCAGGTCAGTGGGTCCAGATGTAAGAGGGTTGATGGCCACTTGAACCGGTTTAGCAAGGTAGAGCAAAAACAGCCCTTGTGTGCAGGCTTCAGCCAATCGCACAGAGCCATGGACATACAGGAGCCAAGCCGGGTCCCTCTGGCACTCCTGTGTGACATCACCGCAGTACAAGGCGGAAGTGCCGGACCGGAATGAGATGCCTGTTGACCAGCATGGAACGCAGAGGGGAGAAGGGTTGCCCTGATGATGCGTTTTGAGCGCAAGCACACCAGGTTGGTTTTTGCTCCACCTTGCTACACTGGTTCAAGTGGCCATCAACCCTCTTACATCTAGACCCACCAGCCTGGTACTGTATTGGCTTTTATTGACTAAAGGTTTTAACACAATTGTGCGCAATAAATTGTATTAAGACTTTCTATTGGCCTTCATCATTTACAAGGAAATAGTGGTCATCATCCCCCCAGATAGCGCTGTCCTTTCTGTTGCCTTTTCTTGATTGTTATCGGCAGCAGATCAACTGAGAGCAAGTTGATAATTGTTGATAACCTGAGAAGTAACTTCTTTTTCTGTTTACTGAGGCAAGTTGTTGTTATATGCTATGTACATAAATATTAGCAGAAAATGTTTTTTTATTCCAAACAGTGTATCCAGCAAAAAATCAGCAAACCAATGGCAATTCACTTTCCATACTTTTTGCATATTTATGAATAAATGTATTTACCTGAGAACTTTAATTTAAAGGGTAAACATTAGAGGATAATAGCTGTAAGTTTATAAAAACAGCTCTTTTAATTCTTCCAGATACACCAAGCAACTTAAATATGACATGTTGTTTGCACTGACCTGCAGTCTGCACTGTACAATGTAGGGAGAAACATGTCTTCCACCAGGACCAAGACCCAGAAAAGGATCAGGGGTACCTCTAGATGCACTTTCTGCAGTTCACAGTTAGCTGTCTGATATTACTGGTATGGAAGAATTTGAAAGGCTTACTGTACATAAAGGTATGTGAAAGCTATCCGCTTCTAGCAGTTTATGATCAGTTCCTTTAATGAATACATAAGTGCAGTGAAGAAATTATCATTTATATCTACTGCCACTAAAGGTATTGATTTAAAGCAAAACTTTACCCATAACAACTTGATAAAAAAAATAATGTTCTTTAGCAAGGAACATGCATTCTGCATATATATTTCAATAATGATGCTACCAAAATTAGTGTGTGCTGTAAATTGCCTCCAGCATTTCTCCTGTTTCTTCTTGCTGGAGGCTGCCATCTTGCTCAGGCTCAGAGCCCCAGCAGTAAATCATCAAGTGGAAAGAAACCTATCGATTTATTTGTTTCAAAAAACAGTTACATTCCTGGACAGCTGGGATTGCTAACTGTTCCATTTGCTTGTGTCCTCAACCAAACTTTCAAACCATCAAATGACTGGTGTCATAACTGATCACATGTGCAGCACCATGGCAGCTGCAGATCAAACAGAAGCAGCTTTATTGTCTGTAAAGGATAGAGGGGTTTAATTCAGCTTTAAGGTTGTCAGGAGGTCAGCCGCTACGAACTCAGCAGTGCCTAAAAATGCCTAAAAATGGAAAGCATGTGAAGAGCAGGGTAGGACAGTGTATTACTGGATTTTAAACAGTAGAGACACTTAATTTTAATGTTTTATATAGCTATACCTGCAAAAGGGGCCAGCCTGAAGTGATCTAGCAGGACTTAATTTACTGACTAAAATTCCACTGACTTAAACTAAATCTTCTTATTGAACTACCACCGATTACAAAAGCATATTACTTCCATCTTAGGCCACTCATGTAAGGTGAGCAGGCCATCACAGCTGTATTGTGTTTAAGGATTAGTTCACCTTTTGTAACATCTCATATGTTCCTCCCATATTTAGGTTGGAGCATATAACATGTTCCAACAGCTGCAGCCTCTCCCTGTGACAGCGAGTGGGGGATCTTCTCCCTGTGTCCTCTGTCACTATTTGAAAATAACGCAGTCATGCGAGGCTCCGCTGACACAGCCACATCATTCATTCACAGTTTCCTGAATGCACAAACCCAAACTATTGTCAGCCATTGCGGCTGATGGGTTGTAGTTCTGAATGGACTGTAAGGTCCCCGATGAGTGGCCTCATAGTTCATTCAAAGGCTTGTAAACAGTTAGCCCGTATGAAGGTATGAGCTGAAAGCTGCAGGGCTTGTGTGTAGGAGTCTGATCACGGGTGCAATGCTTTCCAGGCATCCTAGGGAAAAAATAATAAATGCAAATTTTTTTTCTACAAAACTATGTACAATTAATATAAACAAAAGGACTGGGATAATAAAAGAGATCCAAATAATATTATCACAATCACCCTGTGCTTATGGAGAAGACAAAATAATACTATAAAATGATATGCCAAACAACATATATTAGCAGATCTGACATATATAGCTGCTGCTTAATAAATATAAACAAATGAAAAATGTGTTAATCCCTTCAGTAGTCCATAACATGAAAAAGTCCAACACATAAGCAGCCCTCCGTAGAAGTCAGTGTGATGACGAAACATGTCAGGGTGAGAGCACGCGGCCACCCCGACATCAGTATCCTGAGCGGCTGCTGCTGACTCGCTTCCACATCCTCCCGACACTGACGAGCAGGAGAGGGGCGGTGAGATTCCGGCAGCGCATCTGCTGTCATGTCATTTTGTTTTGAGTGCCTTTTCTTATTGTTTGCTGTTAGTGCATAGAGTGAGGGACGGGGGGGGGGGGTTAACCAATACAATTGTGTTGGACTACTACCCTATGAGCCCTTTTATATATTCTCTATATGCTCACTACTGATGCTCCGGATGAACTGGTATATGGAGATTGCTCATTATCTATGATTCCGATTGGGGAGATATCAGTGCCTAAAGATCTTGGAGCAGTCTACACCTGGTTCCGTTTGAGGAGATTGAAAGGCTCTCTGATGTTATATATTTGGTGAGTGAGCAATACCTGAGGGGGTCACGTGGTGCAGTGGAAGTCTTTGATCTTACCTTCACTTCGTGGATTCTCCTTTCCTTTGAGGAGTTTGCTAAATCACCTTTGTGGATTCTTTAAAGGGTCTCCACAGCGCTGCTTATGTGTTGGACTTTTTCATTTTATGGACTACTGAAGGGATTAACACATTTTTCTTTTATGTACAATTAATATTTTTTTTCCCAAAAGGTGAACTTATCGTTAAAAAGAAAACATTTTAGTGGAAAAAAATAAAAATAATTGTGCATATATTTTAATGGGTTATCTGATGTCATACTTTTGTATGTGGCCAAAGTTTAGAAGGGTCAAGTAGTAAATCGTGTTATTGTAATGGCCCAGTGTTTGGCTAATATGGAGTACTGAGTTTGTGCAGGCTTTAATAAAAGTTATTTGAAGAAGAAAATAAAATAGGAAAAACTGGGCATGGGAGCTTACACCAGCCTGTGTTGTTGGCTGCTAAAATGTAAGTTAGCAGTTGTGCTTTAAAATGCAGCTTTTTTTTTTTCATCTCTCAGTATTTTAATACATCTTAAACATTATGAGAACATCAAGAAATTAATTTCACAGCCAAACAAAATTCCATTTGCAAAGTAATCATTTTCAGAAGTAAGTAAAACTACATTATTGATTGAAGAAATGTGAATAAAGTAAAAACCACAACCAAAGTGCAGAACTATTATAAATGCAAAACAGAGAATGCTCTGCAGATAAATTCAATCAATGGAATTCTGTCATGATATATTGTGATAAACAACCATTACTAATGGAAAAATACAGATAATTAAACATGTGTGAATGTTTATGTACATTAAGTTATGGTGTTGTACTTTAGCAATGCCTTTTTAGTATACCTGCTTGAACTGCCAAGGTCTACATAAAGGCATAAATTATTTATTTTAGATACTTATTTTTTTTTTTTTATAATTTTATTTTAGATGTACTGTATGTTTGGTGTTCCCTCTTACAAAGAAGTGACGCACTCCTTCTATATAGTGGAACACACTGTTTCCCTGGTAAACTTTAGATATCTTGGATTTCTATTCATGAATGATGGACACAAGGAGCATAGGGTTGCTATGTAATTTATGCAAGAACAGTTTTATAGCTCTTGTATTCGTTTCTGGTGGTGAAATGTGGATGGAGTTGACCACCAACTGGGATTTTATTCTCAATCAAAATGTGAATATGGAGGCACAGCTGCTTTTGGTTTATACCACAGATATATTAGTGAGCTATAACCCAAAATGGTGTAGCACAACTCTCCTATAAACATAAATACCATAAATCAACAGTGTCAAAAATATATTAAATAAAAATGTGCATCAAAAATTAGGCTCTGTTCACATCTAGGCATTGCTTTTTTTACAGCATTTTTTACAGCATTTTTTGGGCGTTTGTTTTGGTGTTTTTCTCTGGCGTTTTTGAAGCATTTTTGCAGTATTTTAGCAGCGTTTTTGTGTAGGTGTTTTTGAGTTGACCGGTGACCAATGAAAAGCAGTGTATTTTATTACTTTACATATGGGACCTCCTCTTCATGATTTAAAGCGGACCTCCTCTTCGGATTTCTTGTGTGTGCATCAGTTGCCCTTCTGATGCTGGAGGAAGAGAAGGAAGAGAGGAAGTGAAGATACTGAGTCCATCCTGTGATTGCTAATCAACAACAGCGTGGCCAGTTCTGGGCAATGTACAGTGAGCTTCGTATGCATGAGGACAAATTCTTCCAATACACACAGATGTCTATAAAAAGGTGGGTTCATCCCCTAATCCTCACAAAGCTTTTACAATTATAACAATGTATGATATATTATTTCCCCACTAGCAATCAATATTATATTGTACAGTTTTTATGAGTTGCTTGAGTTACTCTCTCCACATCTTCAGCAAGAAGACACCTATTTGCTGGACAGTATTACACCAGTGAAAAGGCATAACACTGCGGTAAGCAACAACCCACCTCCCCACCACACTCCCCATCCCCTCTCAAACTCCATTTCCCCCTCCCAACCTCCTCCCCTCATGGACTCCCCTGTATCCCTAACCTTCCAATGCCAACCTCCTCCCCCCTTTCCTCTACCCCATGGGTGCTCAAACTGTGGCCCTCCAGCTGTTGCAGAAAAACAAGTTTCATGAGGCATTGCAAGCCCATGATGATTACAAGCATGACTCCCAAAGGCAGAGGCATGATGGGCCTTGTTGTTCCACAACAGATGGAGGGCCACAGGTTGAGCACCCATGCTCTACCTCCTATGAATAAGAGACACAAACACAGCATTTTATAATGTACTTGTGGTATACATATTTATTTTTTTATTTTTATTTTTTTCAACTGCTTATAAATGTGCATAGAACTGTATGCTTAACAGCAAAATGGGGGAAAAAAGTGGAGTGTCCTTGAACGTGGCATGGTGGTTTGTACCAGGCAGGCTGGGATTTTCTGACACATCCATCCGTAGTTACGATCAAATAGGGCCCTTTTCACATGGGCCGATCCGTTTTCACGGACTTTACTTGCTCAGTGGGGATTGCTCCATTGATCCCCGCTGAGCAGGCAGATGACAGGTGCGTCTTCGCTCACTGTGCAGAGATAGATCTGTCAGAGACCCGCACTCCTCTATGGGGAGATCGGATGAAAACAGACAGCATGTCGTTTTCATCCAATCTGACCCGCTGGACGGATGGCAAACGCATCACCATCCATCTGTTTTCAGCAGATTTTGTCGGATCGGATGCCAAGCGGCTGTCTGCAGACACATGTCTGCTGATATCCGCCTCCATATATATTTTAACCCCCTAAAAGCATCATCACTGTGCTACAACAGCGTGCAATGTACACAGTTGTAGGGTGGTTGTAGTGCAGCCCCATTCACCTGGGGGTATACCAGCCACAGCCACAATATGTGTCCACCCCCAGCTGTGCCTCTGCAGCTACAGGGTGAACAGTTGTGGGTGGTTAAAACACAGCTAAACGTGTGGTTTTACCACCCCTTAACCTCACATGTGAACAAGCCCTTGGTTCACATCTGTGCAGCTGTGTGCTGCGTATAGGGCAGCAAATTCATGTCAGTGGGCTGCCCCACAGAAATACAGGGGAAAAAAATGCTTAGCTTTTTTTTCTTTAATTGTGCTGCACCAAAAAATGCACCATGTTTGCCAATGTGTAGGGGTACCATTATAAATGAATGACACCCCTGCGTGTTTGTCTGCATGCCAGGAACATGTGCAATTTTGCCCCGTATTCTGTGACACGGAGTAATGTGAACCAAGCCTTAGACTGGGGGGCCTCCTGACTGAAAATACTTTCAAGATGCCCTTACTGTAAAAAGATTGAGAAACACCGGCATAGAGGAACCCATCTCTCCATTTTCCTCCTGCAGCCGCTGAATGTCTGTGGGAGGGAGAGGAGGAGAAGCGGGGTGGGGGGGGGGGGTGAAGAGATCGGCTCCATTATATGCAGCTGCCCCCACAGCTCCCCTCCAATGCAGCTCTTTTCTGCTGCCCCCCCCGTGTGCTCTCCAGCCCCCCTTTGCTTTTTCTTGCCCCCCCATCCCTACAGCTCTGCAAGATTACCCTCTCTCACTGGCTGCTGCGGGGGGGGGGGTCTGTCAGGATGAAGCCTTTTTTGAACTTGTACCGATCACTGGCTCTGTCTATTCATAACTGAAACATAGTAAACTGTGTTTACAATGCTTCAGTATGTGAATGAATGGGAAGCGCTGTACAGAGCTATTCCTATCTATTTATTCAGTGCAGCTGAGGCTGCAGAGAAGGAGATGGAATGCTGTGTACTCAATCTCCTTTCTCTGTCTCAAAGGTGGAATATCAGAGGTCTGTTTATACTGCTGATATTTCCCCAAAGCTCCCCAATGGGGCTCCTAAAAATTGTAAAAAAAATATAAAAAAAAATAATGTTGTAAAAAAAATGAATAAAGCAAATGGTAGAAAAATTAAATAAAAAAAAAAAACTACTGACACCAGTGGCAGAACTACCATCAGGGGGGCCTTCATGGTTGCTTGCATCGGGGCACTGAAGATTCTAGTTACGCCACTGCTCTCAGTCCTACCCCGTGTTTTCCTTTCTTATTTGGTTAACAGTAGTATAGAATAAAATAAACAACAAGTGACTCGTAAATGATTAAGAGGCAGGGAAGATTTAGGTGGGTAAAGACCTGCCCTATTATATTCCCAGTGCCAGACAAGATAAAAAAGAGGTCCTATAGAGAACTTCCTTGGAATCATTACATCACTTCCCTTAAACAGTAGTAAAGCCTTTATCAGGTACTACTATTGCTGAGAAAAATACTCTACAAGATGGCATATGGGTAATATGAAATATAGATCCTGCAAAGGATGCACAGATTTGCAAGTATGCACGCATGCAAAAGTTTTACCTAGCAAGTTCAGAGCATTTACATTAAAAAACAAACAAACAAGGTTATATTTAGAGCCCATTTACATTAGCGCTCGGTCGCGGTCTATTGATTAGCACAGGACCCGTTCTAATAGGAGCGACACAAGTCGCTCCTATTTAGAAAAAGGGTCCTGTACTACTTTGGGGCGACCTCGGAGCGACTTGCATAGACTTCCATTATGTGAAGTCTCTGCAAGTTACGCCGAAGTCGCGGTGCACGCAACTTCACAGGTCGCCCCCCAAAGTCGTGTCGCGCTAGTCTGAATGGGCTCTTACAAGCTGGCCTGGAATTGCTTTAGAATTCCCCAGAAATGAACTAGGGAATCTGAGGCTGCCCTGACCATCTTTTTCCTAAATGGTTTTTATATATTATACATCATGTTGTGTAAAAACTAACAACTTCAATACCGGGCACTTTTACCCCCTTCCTGCCCAGTCCAATTTTCAGCTTTCATTGTTGTTGCACTTTAAAGGATTATTGCGCGATCATGCAACACTGTACCCATAAAAAAATTTTATCATTTGTTTTCACACAAATAGAGCTTTCTTTTGGTGGTATTTAATCATCACTGGGTTTTTTGTCTTTTGCTAAATAAACAAAAAAAGGGAAAAAAATTATGAAAAAAAAATGTGTTTTTCTTTGTTTCTGTTATAAAATTTTGCGAATAACCTTTCTTCATAAATTTAGGTCAAAACGTATTCTGCTACATTTCCCTGGTGAAAATACCCCAAATCAGTGTAGGAAAGTTATAGAGCCCACAAACTATAGTATATATATATATATATATATATATATATATATATATATATACATATACATATATATATATATATACAGTATATATATATAAATCGATCAGTCCTGATGACAGCCTTGATCTTGAGGCCCAAAAACGCCAGGACAGTACAAATATCTCCCAAATGACACCTTTTTAGAAAGTAGACAGTCCAAGGTATTTAGTAAGAGGCATGGCGAGTTTATGAAGTTTGCAATTTTTTTACATACTGTCACCAGTGCAGTGCAGCCTTATCATATAACAGGTGGGGTGGTGATTAGGGACACTGACTGGTGACAGTATGTAAAAGAAAAAAAATACATTTCTTTTTTCTTTTTTATTAAATTGTATTTATTTATTTATTATCACACTGTGACCAGAGCAATACAGTGTTACCAAAATAACACAGCACTACTCTGGGGAAGTGATCAGGATTTTTTATTTTTATTTTACACACTATCATTTCTAATTGGTATACTGTAAGCAACCATTTTTACTGAATGAAGCTGATTCATTCGATGTCTTTTGTTGTGCTTAGCTGTAATGGGCCAAAGCTATTCACATGGTACAGATGGGCTGTGATTGGCCCTCTCTGTATCATGGGATCACTGTGACCAATCACAGCTAGCAACACAATTGTATACAATGGATTGCATGAAAGCAAGCCATCTATTGTTTACCATTGATGTGTGATCTGCTGTGATTGGTCACAGCGATCACATGACACTGGAAGCAGGCTGGTGTAGTGAACAGTCATCGCCTGTATACTGTGGATACAGCCGGTGACAGATCGCATCGCTGCATTTTTCCCTCTGAGGATATGTCATATGACATCCACCCCGAAAGGAGGAAATTCCAGCTGGGCTGTCAATCTGCTATAGGCTAGGTGGGAAGGTGTTCAGCTCATTTACATACGTTTTTTCTTTTTTTCAAAACTGTGGGAAAATGACCATTGGAATGTTTGTTGTAAACATTTAAAATGTACTTTGAAAAGAGTCATCCTGCATGTGATGATAAAAAGGTTTGTCATAGGGTTTTTTTTATTAGAGAAATAAAAGAAATGATGTAAGCTCAAGAAGCTTGTCTTTTCTTCATTGATATTTGAAAACAATAACATATTTGACAGAAAGTCAAACCAAGCAAATTTAATGTTCAGAGGATGTTCATGCAAGTCCTTACTTTCTCATGCTCTTTTCATTTGTTACCATAGACCTGTCAAAATGTAGATATTCAGTTATAGGAATCTTTATGTTTTGGTGCGGAAAATCAGCATTTTTGTCAATAGTAGCAAAGCATAGGAGAAAGAGTATAATAGAAAAGATTGTAACCCTTACTATTTGGAAATGTAAAGATTACAAATGACATTTTTATGGTAGGGTTGAACCTCACTGGTGGCTGATGTGGTTAAAAAATGACACCTTGATATGTGTTCCTGTAAGTTACAACTCTACCAAAACGTCAACAGACACATTTCTAGAATTATGATTTTTGGTTCCTGGCCATATAGTGCACATGGGGTCAGCACTGAAGTCACTAGAGGAAGAGGGCACATTAAAGTGTGACATATGCAGTATTTCTTTCACTTGGCATTATCTTTGGTAACTCTCAATACTTGTTTGCAGAGCAGTCAGGAGGAGTCAAAGACCCTGTTTAGCTCATGTACAACCTGCGGACCACTCATATTGTTTACCTCCCAAATAGTGGACTTAAAAGTCCTGTGACAGTTCTACTTGGGAAATAGACAGTAAGCTGCTTTCAGTAGCATATTACAGCGTCAACTTGTACCAACAATTATGAAATAGGCTGGTGCCAAAAGAGATAGATGGGGCCAAAATAAATGGAGTAATCATTCATGTGTGGCTTAAACAGTCACGACTTTGCTTCAGATTAGTTTACAGAATCAATTTCAGAATATTCTTTCAACTACTGGCTAGTGGAGTACAACTCCAAAGTACAACCAGGTTCTTTCTAGGTAAAAGCTGAAACTTTCCAAAATGAGTTAAACTTTTTTCATTATAAAGGAGTAAAAATTAATAATGGGGTTAATTGTTCTGAGAATTGTTTCAACATTTCACATTAGTACAGGCAACTATCTATTGTTGCTAGAAGTTAGATTTTAATTAGAATCAAATGTTCTTTGAAGGGACATGGTAAATTGGTTCTCTAAATGAGTCACTGTAAATTGAGAAGCATATGTGCAAGCGTGTTAATATTATCAATGCTGTTATTGAAATTACACCATTGTATTCTTTAGTATAGTAAGACCTAAGCACTATTTACAGTAGGTACCAGGGTCATCAATTTGCAACCAAATTGAAAGTTAATTGATGAATTATTAATCATAAATTGATATTTTAGTATGCGCAGCACTTAGTTTCATTTTTTTTTTTTATCAATAATCATCCATTTGCAAATGCTTGTAATGAAAAGTGATTACAAGCTAAAATTTAATCACATTGCTATTTTACATACATAATTTGGTTATTTGCTGGAAATATTAAAAGGTGCTATGCACATATCATGTCTGACAATTGCTTTTGTAATACCTGATGTTAGTACAGTAACATTATGCTGAGAAATATTCTGATATAGATTTTCACATTATACCTGAACACATGTAACAGCTTTGTATGCATTTAGTTACATAAATTTGGCTGAAAAATAGCTCATGATTATTAGGCTTGATGTCTCACAAAATGTGCTATTTTGGACTAGAGGAAGGCAAAACAAAACCAGCAATTAATTGTTGATCATTTTGCTAGAAATGAGGAAAACAACCCTTCTTGAACCATGAAGGGAAGTTGAATTAATTTCTTGAATCAAATGTTGCTGCATTAGCCTTTTGTTCACTTTTGGATATTGCCAGCTATAAGAGAATGAACTCATCTTTTGTTTTTCTCTTTGCTCTATCAGGCAATTCAACTTTTAATGGCCCATCCCTTTTCATTTGAAAAAACTCCAAAACGAGCAGTACTATTTTTCTTTCATACACAATTGATGTCCACTTGATGTCTGCGGGAGGCAGAGAAACAGCAGTACACTGATTTGCTCAGTGATTAGCTGTGCAGGAGGGCATGTCAGCACAAGTCTGATTATTGGATTGCAGACAGGCTGTGCTCCCAAGTAGAAGACAAAGAAAAAAACTGACCATGCTGGGATAGATGTACAGTACTTCCATGCCTAGTAAGGTGAGCTTGAAATAGGAAAGCAGGGAGATTGGATAAATCACCAGGCATTTTACACAAGTAAAGCAATGCAAATAGGATATTTCTTTATACAAGTACATGGTACCACAGAAATCTGCATTATGCGCATTATGGGGCCATTGGTGTTGCCTTGCCCAGTACATGCACAGTGTGGTCACTATGTCCGACACACTCACAGTATTTTTTTGTAAATCCAAGAGTTTTAATGTGCATGCATCAAATGGGCACAAAGGTAGAGCACAAGAAGATCAGCAGCAAAGCACAGTGTGAGCCCAAACAAGAGAACTGCTGCTACTGTGCATGTGTTAGCTGGACAGTGTCATTTGCCCCTACTTTGCATGTATCAGCCCCTACTACTGTGCACTGACCAGAGGTTCAGGAAGCATGATGGACATTTCTTCTTCAAACTAAACATTCCCAATTTTAAGTAGGATTTTCAATGCTGTTAATGAATTTAGTGCACGCATTTCAATATCACTATTACTGTGTTACCCAAGAACAAATGCCATTTTCTAGATGTGTTCTTACGATTAGTTTATACAGGGGTATAAATAAATTTGCATCACATATGTTTATTTCCCTGTTAATGCATCCTACTTTTTTTTTGCTTTTGTAACTGCCACTTGCCAATGTAGGATAAAGCAAAGCTCGTTATTAACAAATATTTTCAAGTCCTTCTGCAGTTTTGTCCCAATATATTTAATTTAGTTTATAGGGGGAATGCTGATTCTACAGCCTAGATACCTAATGTTTTGTAACTTTATATTTCTTTTGCCATTTAACTGCCCCTCATGCAATTTAATCAAGAGCCTTCGGTAACACTGCCATTTTATTTCCTCAGCAAAAAGGCCAAACTAATCTAATTTTTCATTCAATAGATCATAAAGAAGTAAGTGAGTTAAAAGGGTCTCTGATTTTGACAGGGTCTCTGAATTACTGATTTGAGAAGGAGATCTAGAATCAACTGCCAGGCTGGGCGACAGACTGGATATTCTAGATCCAGTTGTCCCCCCAGCCCAGCCAGCGAGCACGTGCAGATCGCAGCTATGTGATAGGTCAGCCGCGACATAGCCTCACAGAAAGTGGTTGGCCCGCAATTTAAACGTCTCGCACGACCAAGCTTGGGTCTGAGTCACAGCGGTCCTTTGGCTGACAGCTCCCCTACTTTGGTGGCAAGGAGTTCTCTCTGGAGCGTTACCCGCTCCCTGGAAGGGTAAGTACAGTCTCCCCTCTCCCCTTTTGGTGGTTTTCGTTAGGGTGGACGTGGGTAACCTCCAGGGACGGTCGGACCTGCCTGCAGGTTCCCTTCTCCCATCCTTAAATCCATCACTGAGTTGGGCTTCCCCAAACTCCCATTCCCCCCCTGTCTGGACCTAGAGTCTGGTTGGGGTCCCAGGGAAGAGAATGTAGCAGAGACCTCTATGGTCTCCCCGCTATCCCCACTCTGTAAGGGTCCTGGGATAGTGTGTGTCCCGCCCTGGTAGTCTGGAGGGGTCCCAGTGTAGGAGACCCCTAGGTGCATGCCCTGCTGTTTCCAGTGTGGGTATAGGTCAGGGGGGGACCCAGTACAGAGACAGATGCAGAGTGCACAGCAGAGTCTCCCCTAAACGTGTGTCCTACCTCTAGGGGGGGTCCCCTTGCAGAGGGTGCAGCGTTCCAGAGGTTGCAAGAAAGATCCTGGCAGCATGCTTCAGTGTTTGTAGTTGATGGTGGCCATTTTCCCTTAGTCTTGCTGGTCTCCGGTTGGTGGCCATGTTTGTGTAATCAGATGATGTCACGGGGGCCATTTTTCCCTAGTCCGGGAGAAGCTGGAAAAAACAAAGTTTGTGGGGATGCCAACGCTCCTCCTCTTCCTCTTCCGCCTTAGTTCTTCTTCCTGTGCCCAGGACATATGAACAGGGATAGCGTCCATGATGATGCTGGGTTAGAATTCTCTGCGCTCCTATGGTCGATAGGGGGAGTCTTTAGGGGTCCCTGCTATCTCTGTCTCTGCTGATAGGTACTCTGAGCCTTGAGGGGATCCTTTTAGTGGCGCCAAACTATCATTTTTGTACTGCAAGGTCTTCCTTTCCTTATGTATACATAGAAAGCTGGCGCACAGGTAAATCAAATGATAATAACCGGTAAAATGAATTAAAATACAATAAAATGCAATACAAAATAAAGAAACCATGGATAGTTCACAGAGTCAATGGTATACTGTAAAGAGTCAGTAATCCACACTAGGGCTAAGCCATCTCCTCCAGAGTGAAGCCAGTTTAAAGGTCCATATGAAATAAAGAGAGAAATAGGATTGTGCCTCTAAGTGTAGTATTTTTTAAATCCAAAGTATAAAGCACATTTAAAACTCACATTAAGGTAGGAGGAATATAGTGAAGCTCTTTGCGGGTGAGACTGCTACAGCGGCATGGAGAAAACCGGCATTAGACTTCTGTAATAAATCATCTATCTCCGTACAGCGTGGTGTCTTCAGCTGGGAGATAGGCTGCTTCTGGCTCTCAGCTGTGTGGTCCACTGGTAGAGGTGCAGCACCGGCTGGCGCATGACGGCACCGTTGGGCAAGTGGAGCAAGACGTCATACTCCATTCTGAGCCAGGTGCCGCTGTGGGTACACCGTGGGGGTCGGCGCGGTCCGTCCAGGGGGACTTAATATCACACCACCTGATCCATTCGATAGTGAGGATAATTCCTCCATGGTTGCAGCAGCAAATGAAGGCCGCTGGTAGAAGCACTTATTACTGCAGTGCATGAAGATGGAGGATGTGGCTGATGTAGCCATGGACGTGGCTGTGCCGTTTGGTACACATAAGTCGCAATGTGCTCCAAAGGTGTTTTCCTATGTGCCTTATTTTGACAGGTTTTACTGTAAGAAATGGGAACAACCCTTTGTGGTCCCCAAACGTTTTGTTGTACGTTACTATTTTGAGAAGTCACTTTTAAAAAGTGGACTAGTCCACCAGTGGTTGACCCTCCTGTTTCCAGGTTGAATAAAGCAACCATGATCCCAGTAGAGGAATCCCTGTCCTTTATGGACCCGGCTGACAAGAAAGCAGAGGCTGTGGCACACACATGTTTACTATGGCTAGTTCGGCATTGCGGCCACTTTTTGCTTCAACCCTGGTGTCTCAGACCCTAACTGAATGGGCCAAGCTTTTGCGCTGGGGCCCTGGGGGGTGAGCAGGTCCCTGCTGCTTATGTTGATTTAGTGGACCAGTTGGTTCATGGGCTGCAGTTCATTTGTGATGCAGCTTTGGATACAGCTCCTGTGCTGTCCAAACTTTCTGTTTCAGCGGTGGTGATTAGGCACGTGCTCTGGCTTAAGAATTGGTCCACAGACAAAGCCTCTAAGAAAGCTCTCATTGATCTGTCCTTTTAAGGAGATTGCTTGTTTGAAGCTACCCTGGATGACATCATTAAGAGTATCATGGGAGGGAAGAGTACCTTCCTGCCACAGTCAAGGAAACAGAAGAAGCCACGCTGCAGATAGGGGCCCTCCTTCTCAGCCCATAAAAAAATTATTTTGTGCTTCTGGAACCGAAAAAAAGGGAAATAGACCTTTTAAATCTTCCCCGGGAGGTTTCAAGCAAGCTTGGTCTGGTAAGCTAGAGCTAGCTTCCCCATACCAGCAGACAAGACTCCTTCAGCATGAAGGTCTGCCCTCACCCATTATTGGGGTGGGGGGACATCTTTGCTGGTTTCTGGCCCTGTGGACTTCTTTGGTGTGCATCAAGGAGATCCGCAAAATGTTTCTTTTGGGGGTATCGAGAAAGGGGGACAAAGCTTGTCCTTTTCAGGTTTTTAAGGTCCTGAGTCTCCTTGTGTGGATTTAATTCCTGCAAAGGTTCAAGTGATGTCTGAACTACCCAAGGTCCCCCCTATCCCTGTCCAGGGAATTGATTTACCTAGGTCTGATTCTATTCCTGGCCAGGGTGATCCTTCCTCTTGACAAATTTCAGAAACCACAGGCCGTGATTCACTGGCTGCTGTCACACAGACAGTTCTCTCTCCCGATTTGCATACAGGTTCTGAGTCTGGGTGTATACACCTTCAAGACAGTTCTGTTTGCACAGTCTTACATGAAGCTAATTTAGCAGGTTCGGCTCCATAGGAGGATACCGAAGTTCGCGATGAGGGCACGGGGTCCTCTGACAGACGCCACAGGCGTCCAAGGGCCACGGCAAGCCCCATATCATCCTCGGCTAACGCTTCTTCCGCAGTTTCCGCAGGAATCAAGAGTGAGGATCTTCCAATCATCTTGGTAGCTCTCAGAGAAGACCAATTGTCCCAAGGGTTGATCTACCATCCTGCTTTACAGTCCCTGGTTTTTGGGGACCAGTGACACCAATACAGGGATCATCACTGTTACTCATCCATTATCAGGCAGCTCAGGGGCATGGTCTTTCCTGTTCTTCTGCAGCATGCTTTGCACACAGGTTCATAGCTTTTTGGCTATGGTTCGTTAAGTGTGTACGTGTTATTTTGCAATGGTGCATGGCATGTCCTTGATTCTAGGCATGCTTACAGACATTGGAGGATATTTAAATGTCTATCCTTATGGTGACAAGTGCTGTGTCTTGTCAGTGTAGCAATATTTCCAGGCCTGGGGCCTGAGGTTGGTCTGCCATCAGTACTGGCAACACTTCCAACACATTTAAGTTGTGAACCCAGGTGTGAGAATTGAGACAATGACCATTCCGGCATCTTTGGCTTGTTTTGTTTTATTGTATTAGGGGATGGGAGAAGGGAATGAGTGGGATACTCCTCTGGCTCTTCTAGGCTTAACTGGGACTTTGTACAAAAAATGCTCACTAACGCTGTCTTGGTGCCAGCTGAATGCCGACCAGCGCTTCCTGCTGCTTCAAATGCTGCTTGACTGAATTAGTGCTGAAACCTCGACTTTAACTTGGATTGTTAGCTCAGAAGCTCCAGGACTGTAGAACTCTTGACTCCTGATACTTGGTGTAGCTCAAAAGTCACTGAACAGCTCCCTCTAGCCCTTCACTGGTTGAGGTAGCCCCTTGTCACTACTTGTGCTGCTGCAACTCTCAACTTTTTACACTTCACATTGTACACTGAGTCTTCAGGGCCCAAACTGCAGGTATCCCCTCTAACACTTCAGGGTCCTCTGACCATGCACCCCCTTTAACAGTTAGCTGACTCCTGGATCCCTAGAACCTTCTCCGGAGTGGTCCCCTCTGAAACTAGGCAGACCCGCAGGGGCAGTCCACAGTACTCACAATCTTTGTAGGCTTTCCTAGAACTGGACCCCTATCTCTCTCCGCTGGTTCTCGTCACACCGGATCCCCTCTGTAGCTCAGCTCCACACTCTTTGGATTTCCAGGCCACCACCCGGGACACCCGCTTCCTCTGACAGGAGGAGAGACAGCCGTACTCTCCCTCCTGGGACTCTGCTTCCTGCCAAAGATGCAGCGTCATGCATTCCTTCAGAACTTACACCCACTCCCAGAATCCTCTGTGGCAGAATCTGCCTTCTGGGGTAGATACAGGCCTGAGTCCTCTCTCAGCAGACACCTGGGAGACATGACAGCCAGCTGAAATCAGCTGTTAGGCAGCCAAGGCCCACTATACTTTACCTAGCACCTACCTGTAGGGTGCTACATCAGCTTTCCTGCATGTAACTGCCATCATTCCTTCAGTTGCTGTTGCTGTCCTAGATTGCTTGTCCCTGCTTGTTTATCATGCATTTGTTGCTAGCTCTGTCTCCTTGTTTTTCTCTTGTTTGCTGCCTGCTTTGACCCCTGCCTGGATACTGACTATTCTCTTGCCTACTGCCCACCTCAACCTCATCTCTGACTCTGACCTTTGGTTATTTCACACCCTGTCGCCACAGCTTTGCCATCCTGCTTCCACATGCCCATTACAGGGTGATCCTGAGGGCCGTGATCTCTGGTCAGCTTGCAACAAAGTAGCCTGGGAGTCCCTAGGGTCGCTGGTCTAACAATCCCTGTGGGGTGCTCTGGTGGAGACCAAATTGTTAGCTGTACTATGTGCCTAAAGGGAGCCCATGTCAACTGCAAGGGATGCCAACCATAACTAACAATCTGAGGTTTCAGTGAAACAGTCTGTTTAAAAGGAGATTATAACCACTTCAGCCCCGGAAGGTTTTACTCCCTTAATGACCATGCCATTTTTTGCGATTCGGCACTGCGTTGCTTTAACTGAAAATTGCGTGGTCATGCGACGCTGTACCCAAATACAATTGATATTCTTTTTTTTTTCCTTACAAATAGAGCTTTCTTTTGGTGGTATTTGATCGCCTCTGTGGTTTTTAGATTTTGCCCTATAAACCAAAAAACAGCGACAATTTTGAAAAAAAAAAAAAACTATATTTTTTACTTTCTGCTATAAAACATTCCCAATAAAAAAAAATCAAAAAATCCATTTTTTTTATCAGTTTAGGCCAATTAGTATTTTGCTACATATTTTTGGTAAAAAAATCCCAAAAAGCGTATATTAATTGGTTTACGCAGAAGATATAGCATTTACAAACTATGGGATACATTTTTGGACTTTTTATTTTTTTTTTGTTTTAAGATGATATTCTCAAAGGTTTTGAGAATATCATCTTTGATGAAACGCGTCAGGTCACGGCGTGCTGACGTCACCTTCACGTTATTGTCCACGAAGGACGGGCGAGCGGAGCCGTCCGGCCGGCGGCTGTTACCTCTCTCCTTTGGCCTATATCATCCGATGCTTGTAAGTGTCAGTCTTTTTATTCAATAAATATCCGTGGGTTTTATGCTATGGCGTGCTTCTTTGTGTTCCATGGTTGATGTTACATCGGCATCCTGAGTTCCATGTGTGGAGGTCTTAGTGGATTGGTCCCCTGAACATCATTTTGCCCATTTATCACCATGAGTCGGTAAGGGTATTTAATCATTGGCGGCGCCCTTTTCTGGTTTGCATGGTCGGGACCCACAAGTTTGTTTATGCTCTTCACACTCATCTTTGTGGTAAGCTGCTGTCCTACTGGGGGAGGATTCTGATCTATCTGTTTGGTGATTCCCTATTTTCACTCTGGTAAGAAGTACCTATTGAGCTTCTGTGGTGGTCAAGTTTTTCTTCTATATCCACATCTACCCCTGAACACGGGAACGTTGGCTCCCACTCACTTTGGGTGTTACCCGTTATCCTTTGTTATTTTGGTTTTACGCTATGGCGTGGGAACCGCAAGGTCCACCGGGGTCTACCATCTGAGGCCTTTTGGAGTCATTTGTTATTTGGCCTTTACATAATTTGTTTCCGGTAAGCGGTACCTGCACAAGTTACCTCATTTGTTGTTTCCATTTTCTGGACAGTATTACGGACTATTTTCATCATATATCACTATATATGTTTCACCTATAGCGCAACTTATTTATACATTTGATCACCTGTGCAATTTTTTTTTATTGCGCTATAAACACAAAAAGAGTGACAATTCTGAAAAAAAAAAAACAATATTTTTCACTTTCTGCTATATAATACCCCCCCCCCCCTAAAAAAAAATCTAAAAATCTAATTTTTTCCTCCTTTTATGCCAATTTGTATTCAGCTACATATTTTTGGCAATTGTGGCCGCTAGCCCCATAGATCGGAATCCCCGCCGCCTAGTGGGGGAAGCGCGCGCTCGCCCCAGGAGTGCTCATGTGAACCGCCGTACAGGTACGGCGGTTAGCACAGCTGAGCCAGCCTGACGCAGTATATCTGCAGCGGGCGGTCGGCAAGTGGTTAAAAGTACATGTTCCAAGCCAATAAGTAAGGTGTTTCTTCTTTGTTTATTTAAACTTTGCTTCCTAAAATTTCTGGTTTTGTTGCCCTCTTTAACTAACGTTTTAAATTTTAGTTAAAATGATTAAATCAAGCAAAATGTACCCTATATTTGGTTTAGCTACAATTTGTTTGCAGTATTAAACCTAAAAGCATTTTGGAGATACAACAACTTTAAGCTTAGCCTATTGCAGTTCACAAATAGGACACTAGATGTCGCTAATGCTCAGTGATATGCTATGCATTTTCTATGATGTGTTGTAATTTCCTGTACTGTACTTGTTGGTTACCTCTTCCTGTCTGTGTTTTCCTCACCATGAGAAGGTGACATATTTGCTATCTGTGGTTATGTTCCCATAAAGAAGCCAGTTCCTGTTACTCCACAATGTCTGATCTTAATAGACTCCACTGCACCCAGTGATCACACTCTGCAACAAAGCAAACATTTATTATATTACAGCTTACTAATTCTTAATTGTGATGGCTGTGTTTGTTTCCTTTTTTAGGCTTTCTATCTTCTATTTCCATCTGGTGATCCAACCAGCAGGTCTGTTGTTTTTGACAAGCTCAAATTCTCCAGCAGAATGTATCAGTTTACATGGATGAGTAAAACCACTTAACACTGGCAGGGGTGATTAACATGATCAGCTTTTATTTATTTATGCAAATCCTTTATCTCAAAAGGAAAACATTTTGTTGTAACTGACTATAAAATATTAGCTGGAGTTTGGCTTCAATTTGTTTGTGTACCTCGATTTGCCAATACATTTAACACTAGACTGACAATGCTGCAGTCTGCTGTACCTCTTATGCTTATCCCTCCAGAGCTGTGTCTCAGTTATACAGGAGGTGTGCTACTGGCCAGATCACCAGGTGAAAACAGAGGGGAAAAAGCCATAGAGATGTAGTCTACATCCCCCAGGAGCCTCTGAGAGCGCCTGCGCACTTGCATTCTAGTTGTCAAAGTGCTCTTGGCGATCGGTCGTTCTCTGGCAGTAAGCAAAGCGAAAGAAGGACACATTGCAATCTTTTATCGATCTTTAAAAGTGGTCACAAAAAGCCTCAGGACAATTCCCTCATCCTTTTGGAGTCATCTGGGTTAGAATTTGCTTCAATACAAGTGTCTTATTCATGGAGTCTGATCCATCCACTGGCGTGTATAGCATCTGTATCTGTTTTAATAAATTTCATGATTCAACGACCACTGAGTCACCACGAGCTTACTGGTTTCCGGCTTTCCATCAAGTGGACAAGATACATTACAAAGAACCTGTACTTAAATTTTACCTTTCTGGTAAGCATACATCCATAAGGAGCCTGGTTTGAAAACTAAGGATTACACCAATTTAAGGACTCATATGGACTTTATTTGTGCCATTTTTCACTTTTAGCGTGACTTGATATAGAACTATTTACTGGGGTGTGGTCACACTTGAAGTTGCAGCTATTTAATTTTATCTCCATTAGCGCGGTTATTATTTCTATTTTTTCATCCCCATGGTCATATTTGGTCAATGTCACTACCCAAAAATGCCCAGACAGCCAAAGTTTGGTGTGGAGCTTTGGAACACATCATATGGCCAGAGTACCGCTGGGATTAGTTGTGTGTGCTGGGTAATGTTGTTTTTCCTTGACAAGGAGGGAGGTGGGTATTGTGATTGATGAGGGATTTACAATAAAGAACCTTTTTTCATTTTATTTTTTTTATTTTTCGTATAAAGGCCTTGTCAGACATTCAGGTGACTTTATTTCTAGGGGACATTTTTTTATGTGAATGAGTAGGGATACCCCATTCTCGCTCATGTAAGGGTGGGGTTGATATCTGGGGGCCTCTTAATATTAAAAGGAGCTACCAGATTCCAATAAGCCCCCCTCCCACAGGCCTCCACAACCATAGGCCAGGGTTGTTGGAAAAAGGCCCTTGTCCTCAATCCTCATCGCAACGGCCAGCTGGTTCTCACCCATTTAGAGGTCATGTGACCTTGTATGGCCCCCCTCCCCCCCTTTTCCCAGCCAGCTAGGCTGCATGCTTTGATCAGGGGTCTAGAATAGATTTTAAGGTGAACATTTTTTAATTTTTAATGGGGTCCCCCTAAAATCCATTCCGGGTGCAAAGGGCCTGTCATGCATTTTTTTAGGGGGGGGGGACCCAATTTTTTTTTCGTTTTTGCTATAGAATGTGCTACCGCAAAAGTGATATTTACAAAAAAGGACACAGTTTAAATTGCCAACAAATAAAATTTGATTGCCGTCTTCTTCTTCAAGTCCATTCAAAAAAAAAAAAAGAAAAAAAGCACACAGACCCCTCCAAAGGTGCTACATAATACATGACAGACTCTTAGGGGGTCTGCAAAGTATTTTGGAGAAACTTTGATGTCTGTGTGCCAGTTTTCTTTTAAAAAATGTGGTGCCCACTCCCCATGCCTTTTTTTGACACCTTCTTGCCTATGAGCCCAGAAAATTAGCATTTTTACTTGGACAGATTTGGCTCCCATTAATTTTAATGGGGTTTGGATTCAGCACCCAAACTTCTCTGAAGTTCAGCAAACCCTGCTCGAACCAAACCCAGGTCAGTTCGGTTCATCGCTACTTGTTGGATTTTTCATGACAATTTGGACCTTAATAACTGGACTTCGGAAGTACCTAGCAATGTGTGACAAAGTACTACATGTACTTTGTCCCATTGGGGTGGGGGTAGTGTAAAAAAATGATAAAGATAGTTTCTCTTTAACATCCTGCCTGTAAATGAATGCTCAAATGTTGCAATTATTAGATAAAACATTTGCTAGAGCCAAGACTATGATCTCTTATTTGTTCTAGTAAAAGATGATATGATTAGCTTAAAAAAGATCTAAGCCCATCAAGTACAACCAAAAGAAAATAAATAAATTGAAAACTTTGCTTCCTCAGAACTGTAAACCCACAGTTGATCCAGAGGAATGCAAGGATCCTATATAAAACATTGTCTAATTTGCTTTAACATGAAAATGCTTCCTAAACCCTAAAGACTGCAGTGTCTTGAAATATAACACACATTTATTAATATTAACCACTTAAGCCCCGGAAGATTTTACCCCCTTCCTGACCAGGGGGTATTTTGCGATTCGGCACTGCGTGACTTTAACGGACAATTGCGCGGTCGTGCGACGCTGTACCTAAACAAATTTGGCGTCCTTTTTTCCCACAAACAGAGCTTTCTTTTGGTGGTATTTGATCACCTGTGCGATTTTTTGATCACGCGCTATAAACAAAAAAAGAGCGTCAATTTTGCAAAAATAGCAATATTTTTCACATTTTTTTATATGAAATTTCCCCCCCAAAAAAATGTAAAAATCAAAATTTTTTAACATTTTCGGCCAATTTGTTTTATGCTACCTATGTTTGGTAAAAAAAAATCGCAAAAAGCGTATTTTGATTGGTTTGCGCAAAAGTTATTGAGTTTACTAACAAAGGGAAAGATTTTTGTCATTTTTGTTGTTTTTTTTTTTAACGCGTAATGGCGGCGATCTGCGATTTTTTTTGCGGTACTGCGACAATGGGGGGCACAGATCGGACCCTTGACTGACATTTGTGACACTTTTGGGGTTACCAGTGACATTTCTACAGTAATCAGTGCTATATATATGCACTGTTACTGTAAAAATACACTGGTAGTGAAGGGGTTAACTTTATTTGGGAGGGAGGGGCTGTGTGTATCCCTAGGGGAGTGCTTTCTACTGTGATTGGCTGTGGCTTGAGCTGTAAAGACACTGATCAACGGATCTACATACTAGATCCGTGTGATCAGTGTCTTTACAGCGAGGAGAATGACAGGTGGCTTGTTTACACAAGCTGCCTGACATTCTCCCTCTCCCCCGCCGATCGCCGAGTGACCGGCGGACATCGGGTCCGCTGGTCACACGCGCGGGGGGGTCCGTGACCACGCGGGAGCGGGAGCGCGCCTCCGGCGGCGCGCGCTCGCTCCCTAGACCCTCACAAGCTAGTGACGTAGCCCTACGTCACTTTGCCTGTGAGGGGCTGACTGCCGACGTAGATCGGTGTTAGGCAGTCGGCAAGTGGTTAAAAAAAGATGATACTTTCTTGCCCATCCAAGAACATATAATAGCAATTCTGAAAAATACAAAGATGTATTTAATGTGTTATGTATGTGTTATCTGTATTTTTTTATGATTGTTATTTTTATGTAATGGATGAATTCATTTTTCCAATATGGAAGATTTTCTTCATAGTTTTCTAAGCTACCATATAGGTTTTTAGTATCTACATGATGATTTTTTACACTTTTGTGTACAATAAAGCATATATTTTTTTTTATTAATAAATGTGTGTTATATTTCAAGCTGCATTAAAGTCCCAAGGGGGCATCTCTTCTGTCTAATTCATTTTATAGCTCTTACTGCAAAGAAGTCTTTCCATATAATTGTA
Source organism: Pelophylax lessonae (assembly GCF_965119305.1). Lineage (NCBI taxonomy): Eukaryota > Metazoa > Chordata > Amphibia > Anura > Ranidae > Pelophylax > Pelophylax lessonae. The sequence goes on along the minus strand of NC_138774.1, from coordinate 114,180,700 downwards.
TCAAATCAATGACGATCCTGTCCCTCTTTTTTTAGGTACAGCTCAAATCTTCAGTGATGTTTTTTCTAGTGAAAGGAATAGCATTGAAGTAAAAAAAAAAAAGTTATGGTACAACAAAATTCAACTTTCGTGGGGTAAACAATGGCAAATAAAAAAATAATTTAATATATACAATTGCTAAATAAGTAATATTTTAATTGAATGTCATTAAAAATGGTATACTCTCCTTCATGCAAACAGCAGGTACCAAAGGTGAAGAAACAGGAACAGAGGGGGTAGATACATCATGCAAAACAGGGCGATCTGCGGGAAGCAAAGCCTCAGACCAAACTTCAGTCAGAAGGTCCGCAACAGATGGCCCCTGGACAGGCACATTAGAAACAATAACATTGTCAACAGGCACAGTAGAACCCACAGCAACAGGAGAAGACATTTGAGAACAAAAATCAGTCAACATAGCAAAGAAATTCCTGAGCACATGAGACTGACCTTCAGGTACTGCATCATTAACGACCACAGTACCAGTAGAACACCCAGGCAGGATCCCTGAAGCAGAGCTGTCAGACAAGGAAACATGAACAACAGGAACCGGGATGGTAGGCTGAGCCGCTAACACTTCCGAACCGACAACCTGGAAAGAAGGAGTAACATTAGCAAAGGGGGCCGACTGTGAATTGGTACTACATGTACCTCGAACGGGCCTTCCCTTTTTCCCGGAATTTCTGCAGGAAGCGGCGACATCTTCTCTAAAACGACCCGGCGTCCATCTTGCCTCCTTGCGACCGTCGCCCCGAAATGACGATCCGGAACTGCGTCATCGGGGTCACAGACCTGACGATCCGGAAATGCGTCACTGGGGTCACGGTCCCAACAGGCAGGAATTGCGTCACCTGGGTCACGGGCAGCCATTCTGATTGGACGACCTCGGCCAACATGACCCGCGTCAGCAGGGAGCTCCACAGACACAGGAAAAACGACATCAGGAACAGCCGAAGAAGACCGGCAAGGCTCCACCGACTCCGGGATCGTAGAAAAGGACAGGCAATGCCGCATCCATTCGACACCGTCGGCTTCCCCGGCCCGGTTCAAGATCTGCTGGAGAAGGGATTCCATAGCAGGTCAGTAACAACAACAAAAAGTCCTGAAGCTATTGTCTGTTGCTCCCGTTGCTGAATGAATTTTAACCGTTAGATTTCCTCTTTATATAGGGGAGTCCAAACGGCTCAAGGTGAAAATTCTGTAACTTTTGGACCAATCAACAACAGGTAATAAAAAATAACCAGTAATATTACATTGTCATTGCCCAATCAATAATAGAGTTAAATGACCAATCATATATTCTATCTTATCAACCAATAGACTGTCTTTAATAACATATAATTCATTTTTTTTTTTTTTTTTTATACCAACTGTCATGCTACATCCCCACAAATGAATGACAGGTACATTTTATGACCTGTCCTTCATCTTTTTTCCTTTAGAATCTGCTGTAATTTTCTGGAAAATTTAATGCAGCCTGGCAACCTGGAGGCATTCTGAATACCCCAAGAAATGTGAGATTCACTCTACAGACAGTAAACAGCTTTTTATCCAGAGAAGAAACAGGACTCTACAACAACAGTTGTTAACCGGTTGCCGACTGCGCACAGTATATTTACTGCGGCAGTCGGCCCCGGCCAGGCAGAGTGACGTAGGTCTACGTCGCTCGCCTGTCACTCCTTCTAGAGCCAATAGCGGGCGGGCGCGCGCCCGCTGAGGCGCGCGCCCGCTGAGGCGCGCGCCCGCTGAGGCTCGTTCACAGAGGAGTGCGGGAGTGTGACTGGCGGACCCGATGTCCGCCGGTCACACTACGATCGCCGGTACAGCGGGAGAAAGACAGAGCGGCTTATGTAAACAAGCCGCCTGTCATTCTCCCTGTGTAAAAGTGAAGATCAGACAGTTCTACTATGTAGAACTGTTGATCTTTGTTTTTACACTAGTGGACCTGTCCCTGCACAGTTAGAATCACGCCCCTAGGACACACTTAACCCCTCCCTGTCCAATACTGTTAACCCCTTCCCTGCCAGTGTCATTTTTGCAGTAACAGTGCATATATATAGCACTGATTACTGCAGTAATGTCACTGGTACCCCCAAAAGTGTCAAAAATGTCAGTAAAGGGTCCGATCTGTCCGCCGCAATGTCGCAGTACCGCAAAAAAATCGCAGATCGCCGCCATTACTCGTTAAAAAAAAAAACACCAAAAATGACAGAAATCTTTCCCTTTGTTAGTAAACGCGATAACTTTTGCGCAAACCAATCAAAATACGCTTTTTGCGATTTTTTTTACCAAACATAGGTAGCGTAAAACAAATTGGCCGAAAATTTTAAAAAATTTTGATTTTTACATTTTTTTTGGGGGGAATTTCATATAAAAAAAAGTGAAAAATATTGTTGTTTTTGCAAAAATTACGCTCTTTTTTTGTTTATAGCGCGTGATCAAAAAATCGCACAGGTGATCAAATACCACCAAAAGAAAGCTCTGTTTGTGGGAAAAAAAGGACGTGAAATTCGTTTAGGTACAGCGTCGCACGACCGCGCAATTGTCCGTTAAAGTCACGCAGTAAAAAAGCGCAAAAAAAACCCTGGTCTTTTAGCAGGAAAATCCTCCGGTGGTAAAGTGGTTAAAATCCATGTAAAGTGCATTGATCAGCCACTTCCTGTGGTCATCGGGGCGTGGTTATGGGCGGGTCTGGCGAGCGCCGCTCAGGGAGCCCAGGGCCACCAGGGGGCGGAGATGCAATCAGCTTGATTGCTCTCATCGGACTGCGCTCCTATATAGGCACCACTCCCAGCATGGAGTACTGAGTACATCCACTGCTGGGAGGAAGTTTGCCTTGGAGTCTGCTGTCTTAAGGTCAGTTCTCATTATTTTAAAGGGATTTACCTACCTTTACTCATATATAAATATGCACATTTAGCCTATGTCATGACTATATTTTCATCTTTATATATCCAGTTTCACTGGCTATCCTTCATAGTCATAAAATTGCTAGAGCATAGGCTCCAATTTACTCTATGCACTAGCTTCTTTTTTTAGCAGTGTTATCAACCATGCCTGATCCTAGTAAGATGCTACATGTGCATTCATTAGACACATATCTATCAGGCTATTGCCTTATATATATGTAGTATTTGTATATACGTGCATATTTTTGGTTTTGTCGCGTCATTGTACTCTCTGTACATTGCACCCAGATAAAACAAACACTTTTGTATTTTATTTTTATTTTTTACTTCTTATTCATTGTATTTCCTTGCTATTTACAGCATTACTGTGACTGACCCCCGCCCCCTTGGTTGAGCCAATTTGGACTCCAGCTGGAGCAATTTGGGCCCCCTCTGGTCTGCACACTCTCTACTATCATATGCTATATCCCTTCTTGGACCTACTCCAAGTACCAAACCTTCCTTTCATAGACAAGGCTGACGATGATCTCTGTGGGTGTTGCTAATGTTCCATGTTTTTAATCTATGGCAAAACAATTGTGGTGTTCATGCGTCCTTCAACCATGTAAGTGTATACAACGTTTTTTTACTTACAATGTTGTTCTATAATGAGTGTATGCCTATACTCAAAAAACATGTTCATATTAATATTTTGTTGTTATATTCTATATTATCAACAACTGCTTGTTTGCTTTGATATATTCCTTCAATACTTACAGATAAAATTATTCCCCAAAAAATCCCTGAAGAAGAGGTTCTCACCTTGAAACGTCGGATCTTGCTTGGAATAATTGGTTGAGTGATTTGTACACCTTCATACCAATATCAGTTTTGCCAATAATTTTACTAGTTTTCAATGTCATTTGTGTATGTCTACTTTTTACTATTTTTGTAATAAAACCAATATATATTCAATACAATTTTTTGTATATTTTTCGAGTGACCTTCAAAGTCCCACCCCAAGGGGAATCCTCAAATATGCTTCTCATATCGGGATGTGGCACTCATATTTAGGGACACAGTGAGAGCACACCCCCATTTTGATCAGCCAATAGGGTTGTTTTTCTTCTCAAAAAAACTCTTTTTTTTTTTTTGTTTCGTAAACATTGCAAATATAGGTACTGATATATGTTAAAAACTTTACACATTTACTTAAAAACTCAAAGCATAAAAAAAAACAAATCTTACCATCATGATTTGTAAGGTCTCAAAATGTGGGTTTAAAAACCTACTCTACTCATAACATATTAGTCATTGTTTTTTCTGAGATAATCTGAGTGACAAATTGAAGGGAAAAAAGGGAGGACAATAATAATTTTCTGCAAACGAATGTTATTACCTCTTTCAATTAATGTGGAAGTTGTACCATCCTTGTTCACTCGCATATTCCTGGCACAGAAGCTTTTTATTTGCCTTTTATCATAGTTAAAGGTTTCAAGCTACAATATTGCTTAGCATTCCAACAATTTATGCCATATTGAAGAACAAAAAGCCAATTGATTTTTTTTTTTGTTTTGCCTGGAAGAATCAATAGAAATTAGTCAGGTAGCCTTTGTAAAACAAGGAAAAAAATGATGATGGTTTGGTGGTATAATTATAAGTATTTTTTTTTAAGCCATCAATGTGGATATTTGAGTATGGCATTTTATTATTTTTCATTACTATTTCTAAAGATCTGAAATATGAAAGATATAAAGTAGAAAGAACATTTTCAAAGGTCTGCCATTAACAACTTTAATGACAGACATGTATAGATAAGTGTCACATGCTTTTCTTTTTTTTAATCATCCTTCAACAGAGCTGAAATTAGGAATAATGGTGCCCAGGACAATATATATGTATATATATATATATATATATATATATATATATATATATATATATATATATATATATATATATATATATATATATATATATATATATATATATATATATATATATATATATATATAAATGGATAGATTAGTAATGGAGGTTATTACAGGGATTGCTATTATTGTTTCAAACATCCATTGGCAAATTCATTAGAGAAAATATGCTGTGAATTCATTTTGAGTGTCTGAAAGAGGCATGATTAAATAGAATCTAAGACCAAAGTGAGCCTATGCCCAGGTTGCTAAAGTATATACATATTCTGAACAAGAGGTAAAATCGCTTTAAAACAAACCCTCATTCATCTCTCTAGCTTTAGGCATTGTGGGTAAATTCATTTTTAAGGGTTACAACATTGGCACTGAAATCCTATTTTCCTGTTACTTATTATTGCAACAGAATCTTTTCTGCCTGCCAACCCTCACATGTAAACACACAGCAAAGTTTTTGGAAACAACTGGAATCTGACTTCATAGTCTTTGTTATGGACATTAACTATTTTTTTAAGAATGTTATTACTTCACAGTACATGCAGATGGCGAAACCAGGCATGACTTGTTTTAACCCTATCACTGGCAGGTCCGTACGCCATATGGACCTACTGCACTGCTTCCAGCTGGCCAGGTCTGTATGCCGTACGAGCCTCCTTTCTCCTTCTGCTTTAGGCTCATGGTCACTTCACTGATAGCTCTCGCTCAGTAGCTGATAAGCCACTCATCAGAGCTATTTACCCGAAATGTCACCCCCCCCCCCTCACTGCTGCTTCATTGTAGCCTATCACCCACCGATCCACCTACATCTGCTTTGGTCTAAATTGCCCTTCACACCCTCTCTAACTGTTCTTTTCCCTGCCACTTTCCCCTAATACTCTTATTCCCCCCCCCCCCGTACTGACCCCCCCCCCACCTCCTTGCAAGCCCGATCCCCTTGCAGATGTCACCTTTCCTCCTCTGCCCTCCCATCGGCTTTTCGTGCCCACAGTGCCCTCAGTGCCCTCCACCAGTGCCCACAATCAGTGCCCATAGTGCTGCCAGTCAGTGCCCATCAGTGCCTGCTCATCTAGGCACTGCTGAGCACTGACTGGCAGCACTATGGGCACTGAGTGTGGGCACTGATGGTGCTGCCCATCAGTGCTCATCAGTGCCGCCCATCAGTGCTCATCAGTGCCACCAGTCAGTGTCCATCAGTGCCACCCATCAGTGTCCAGCAGTGCTGCCTCTCAGTGCCACCTATCAGTGCTCATCAGTGCGGCATATTAGTACCTCCTCATCAGTGCCACCTCATTAGTGCCCATAAGTGCCACCTCATCAGTGCCCATCAGTGCAGCCTATCAGTGCCCATCAGTGCCGCCTCATCAGCGCACATCAGTAAAGGAGAAAAATGTATTTATTTTCAAAATTTACTCGCAGAAAATAAGAAAAACTTTTTTTTTTCAAAATTTTCTGTCTTTTTTCTTTTTTTTTTTGTAAGAAATAAAAAACCCAGAGATTATTAAATACCACCAAAAGAAAGCTCTATTTGTGTGAAAAAAATAATAAAAATTTCATATGGGTACAGTGTAGCATGACCGTGTAATTATCATTCAAAGCGTGAGAGCACTGAAAGCTGAAAATTGGCCTGGGCAGGAAGGGGGTGAAAGTGCCCGGTAGGCAAGTGGTTAAGAACATGAAAATGCCAATAGTTTCAGCACAGGCATACTTTAACCATCTCAGCTCTGGAAGTTTTACCCCCTTCATGACCAGGCCATTCTTTTTGCTATTTAGCACTGCGCAACTTTAACTGGTAATTGAGAATTCATAAAAAGGTAATAGCATAGAAAGGAAAATAAAACCTGCGCTACAAGCTTCAACAATCTCTATAAGCAGCAACTCTGCTGTGAGATATACACAGTAAAGAATGAATAAATACTAAATACAGTTGCGCTTTCACACAAACATAAATTGTGATGAGCTAAAAATAATTAAACTAAGTAATTAAAAGTTAAAAAAAGTGTCCCTGGTGGGCGATCAAAAATTAGTAAATGAGGCTGCATTAAACACAAACCTAAATTGTGTAGAACAATGATAACAAAGGTAGGTCCCAATGATGGAAAAAACTTAAAAAGGGTAATTTCCTTAATAAGTAAGAGATGTGTATCACTTCAAGAGAGTCCTCCTCATGATGATAATATCTCACACTGCAACACAAAGTGTAACCTCCGCCACAATCCTCCCTCAGATCAGGGGCATAACTACTGGGGTTGCAATTGCAACCGGGCCCCATGCTCTAGGGGGCCTGTGCGGCTCCCCTGTACACCTGGATAGGAGGGGCGGTGGGGGCAGTATGTAGAGAAATCACTGTCTTCCTTTTTCCTCCTCTAGCTGCAGGAGGAAAATGGAGGAGATTGGTTCCTCTGTATGCTGCCCCTGCCACTCCTCCTATCCGGTTCATTTGTGTTCTGCTGTCTCTGGGCCTCTGTGTGCTCCCCTGGTCCACCCCCCCCCACTGTTCTGTACCTCCCCCACTGTGCTCCCTCCCCTCTCCTGCCAGCTGCTGCAGGGGATGTGTCACATTAGAGAACCAGGAAGGGGGTCGGTGAATATGTAATTTACCAGCTCCAACCTTTTCTGAATGGACAGAGTCATAGTCAGTGACATTGTAAAAAAATAAAATGAAATGATAAAAAATAATACAATTAAAATACCAAAAAATAAAAACTACTGACACCAGTGGGTGAACTTCCAGGATCGCAAAGGTCACACTTGCAACCAGGCCCTGGCATTTCACCACCGTAGGGAGTCCCCAAGGTGGCAGGAAGGGGGCCCACTGCAGAACTTGTGAAAGGGTCCTGCTGCAGGACCGTAATAAAGGGCCCGGCAATGAGAGTAAAGGGCCCCAGGATCAGTGGGAAGAGCCCCAGGCTTGAAGGGAAGGACCCTGGCCAGGGGTCTGGGGAACCCTTCATGGTTTCTTGCACTGGGGCCCTGAAGGTTCTAGTTATGCCTCTGCCTCAGATGGTGTACTCACACTGTGCAGCGCTGATCAAACCGAGCTCCTCCGCTAGTACACCATCTGAGGGAGGATTCCAATTCTCTTGAGACCTATGGAAGGTCATGATCACCTGTTCTGCGGTGCTCTGCATTGGAATGTCCTATTTGATGTGAGCTGCCATCTGTTTGCCCATTTTAGGAATAAAGGCCCTGGCTAGGTATTACCCACAAGCTATTTAGCTTTTACAACCCACCTAGGATTTTTTTTCACTATTAAACAATTTACTATGTTTAGTTTTATTTAGTTTACCACAATTCATGTTTGTGTGAGAGTGCAGCACTATTTACCATCGAATTGCACACTCATGCAATGCTGTACCCAAACAAAATTAATATAATATTTTTTACACAAATAGAGCTTTCTTTTGGTGGTATTTGATCACCACTGGGGTTTTTAATATTTTATTATAAAAACAAAAAAAAGACTAAAAATGTGGGGAAAAAAATATTTTTTTTTTTCTGCAAAAAAAAAATTGAATTTCCTCAAAAATTTCCCCAAAATGTATTCTGCCACGTCTTTGGTAAAAAAAAGAATCCCAATAAGTGTATATTGATTGGTTTTCATAAAAGTTATAGCTTCTACAAACAATAGTATATACAGTATGCTGGGATTTATATTTATTTATTTTCTTAATACTACTAATGGCGGTGATCAGCCATTTAAAATGGGACGCGATACTGTGGCAGGCGATCTGACAGTAACTAACAATGAGTGGGAACTGAATAACTGCCACTGACATCATCAGTGACACAAATATAGTGATCAGTGATAGTATTATACACTGCCACTGTACTATCGACACTGGCTGGGAAGGAGTTAACACTTCAGGTAATCAAGGGGATAAATATGTGTTAATTTGTGTAATGTGTGCTGCTTTTTACTAAAGATTCTTTGTTTCTTATCCCTGCTTTGAAGGGCTAAGAAACAGAGAGATCATTCTCTCTGGACAGAGCCCTGTGCTGATTGTCAACACAGGACTCTGGGCTGTAATTGGACACCGGCCACCAATCATTGGCCGGGACTTACTAACAGATTTCTGCTGTGTACATTTACATACATGTACCCTAAACTCGGAACCAGACGGCGATGTACCAGTACATCTCTTTGCCTATATGGGCCACCTGTCCACAGTACATTATGGATGGGCGAGCCGGAAGTAGTCAATTACTACATATGATGCAAAAAAAAAAAAAAACTACTGCATTGACAAACCTTTCAGTGTAAACAGGACCTTACTGTGCCACATGTGAGAACCTCACAGACACACATATACCACAAGTAAAAGGATTGTTCTTAAAAATTAAACATTTCTATTTAATATGCTTTTATCCACATTGAACATAGACACTTTGTCTAAGCCTGTCTTAATTCCTTCAAAACTTGACACTTTCACTCCCTTTGAATGACAATTAATCATTCATGCAACACTGTACCAATTTTTTTGAGACAGAAAGAGCTTTCTTTTGGTGGTATTTAATTACCACTGGGTTTGTTATTTTTTGCTATACAAACAAAAAAATACTGATAATTTTGGGGGAAAAAACACAGTTTCCATGGTTTCTGTAAATTTTGCATTTAATTAATTGTTTTTCTTAAATTTAGATCAAAATGTATTTCTTTGATAAAAATAATCCAAATAAGTGTAAATTATTTAGTATTTGTGAAAGTTGAAGAGTCTAAAACTGGTGTATATATATTTGAAATATGATCAATCTTGATGTACAGTCTATCTCATATCTTGAGGTCCCCCCAATGACACCTTTTTAGAAAGTCAACAGTCCGAGGTATTTAGTAAGAGGCATAGTAAGTTTTTTTAAGTTGTCACTTTAACAAATTATGTCTTACACACAGAATAGGCATATTTATAATTACATCCCAAAACACATTCTGCTATGCCTACCGAGTATGGAGATACCACATGTGTGAGACTTTTTTACAGCCTAGAAACATAGAGGGACCCAAAATCCAATGAGCACCTTTGGGCTATCAAACATGTACATGTAAATTACACGTAAATTATGCATCTAATTTCCTGACCACCTATTACATTTTTGGAGGCCCTGGAACATTAGGACAGTGGGAACATCCAGAACATAACCACATTTTGGAAAGCAAACACTCCAAGGTATTTTCTGGAAGTCGTAATGAGTCTTTTGAAAATGTAATTTTTCAACACAAGTTTTTGGAAAATGCAGAGAAGAAAATTAAAATGTATTTTTTTATACAAAGTTTACAATTAATAAGATATTTCTAACATACATCATAGGCATACTTAGAATTACACCCAAAAACACATTCTGCCACTCCTTACGAGTATTTGGATACCACATGTGTGAGACTTTTTCACAGCCTAGCCACACAAAGGGGCCAAAACTCTAAGGAGCCCCTTTCTGTCTTTCTAGGGGCATAAATTATGCATATAATTTCCTGACTACCTATAACATTCTTTGAGGCCCTGGAGCACCAGTGCAGTAGAAACACCCATAAAATGACCACATTTTGGAAAGCAAACAGGCTAATATATTTTCCTAAGAGGCATGGTGAGTCTTTTGAAGACTTCATTTTTTTGCCACAAAGTCCAGGCAACAAGCAGGAACATGACCAAAAAATGCCATGGCAGAAACATGGCCAAAAAACAGGCAAATCAGAAACATTGATTGTAGCTACACTAGTCTGGTGGTGATTGGAGAACTGTGACTGGCTGCACTATTAGGGTTCATTCACACATGAGGTTGGTGGGTGGTAAAACCTTGCGGTAGATCTGCATTTTTACTATTCCTCAACTGCTATCGCCTTTAGCTGCAGAGACAGCAGCTGAGGGTGTACACTTGCTGTGGCTGGAAGGAAATATACCCTCTGTAAGTGTGTCGATTATGTAAATGGGGTTGCTTGTGCGGGGTTCAAGGGGTTGAAGTAAGTGGTGAGGAGGCAATCCAATGCCTCTTTGCTGCTTTTCAAATGCTCTCTGAAGAGCCATCTATGTTTGGATGGTTCTTCAGAGAGAATTTGTCAGGTAGCAGAGAGGCATTGTATTGCCACCTCACTACTTGCTTTAACCCCTTGGACCCCACACAAACAATCCCATTTACTTGCATCACACCTGAAAAAAGTACATATGGTGACACAATGATTCCCAATATGGGACAATATGGGACAATATGACTAGTGTGATAGTGATTGGGGACTAGGGATGATCGAACTTTTGAAAAGTTTGTTTCGACCAGAAATCCCGAATTTCGCGAAAGTTCGGTTTGGATTCCAGAACCCCATTGAAATCAATGGGACCTGAACTTCGGGAATCAAAAAACACCATTTTGAAGCCCTAAAACCTAATAAATGCCCCTAAAAAGTGCCTAGGGTTCTGGGTCATGCCACAGGGACTATGAATCAGGCAAAAATAGTTCTTAAAAATTGTCGTTTTTGATAGCCAATTATTGAAAAAATTATTGAAAAAAAAAATGAGATTTCTTTGGATTTAGTGTCTGGGGGTCTAAAAAGTGTACCTGTGAAGTTTCAGCTCTGTAGCATGTCCAGAACCAGAAAAAAACAGATAATTTTTCTTAGAATTTCAGTAGCGCAGGGAGGGTGTTACCCTCCTTTCATAAAGTTCAAATAAATGCACTACATAAACAAAGACTTTTGAAGGACTCTGTTCTTGCTTAGTTGGATGTTTTGGATTATTTATGCAATGTATACACTTTATTTATTTGCACTTTATGAAAGGAGGGTAACGCCATCCCTGCGCTACTGAAATTCTAAGAAAGATAATCATTTTTTTTGTGATGAATTTTAATTTATGTATAGTCGTCACTGAGGCTTTATCAGAGTCAGGTCACCCTAAACTATGGTCACCCTGACATGGCAGAGTGGGGTCACCCTGGAATGGCAGAGTCAGGTCACCCTAAACTCCGGTCACCCTGACATGGCAGAGTGGGGTCACCCTGGCATGGCAGAGCCAGGTCACCCTAAACTATTTTGCACAATAGCTGACTAGCAAGCACGTATACCTGCTGTAGATATATCAGCAGTGCAACTAGATGGAACCCTGACACTTAAAAGTATCCCTACAAAAACTAGATTATTGAATCTAACTATAGTGGTATATAGTACCCTAACTACACTGCATATCCCTTTCCTCACACTAAAAGAACAGCTCCATACAGCAGAAGATAATTGCAAAATGACACTGGAGCTTTACAAGCAGCAGGAGAAACACAAATGCTTCCGCTCTCTTCAAAAGCCTCTGTATTACAGTGCTAGAGGTTAGGCGCGCTATGTTATATACTGGGGGGCGTATTCACTCCTGATTGGCCTCTGGACCCCGTAGTCACTCCAATCACGTTCCTAGCAGACTCCTGCCCCCTCATTGGCTTTTACTGACGTTTCTGGGCCAATCACGGGCTTTTAAAGCCCAGTTCCTGTCCCATTGCATTTTGGGCGGTTCTGGTGTCCGAATTCCGAACTTTTACCACAAAAAGTTCAAAATTCGGCTGAATTTCGAACACCCAATGTTCAGGTCCAACCGATGGTCGACCCGAACCGTTCCATCATCCCTATTGGGGACACAGTAACTAGTGTGGTGGTGATCAGGGACACTGTAACTGGTGTGGTTTAATGGCATCCCAGTCTTAGTCTGTAGGGTTTAATATTGAGTTGGCCCACCCTTTGCAGCTATAACAGCTTCAACTCTTCTGGGAAGGCTGTCCACAAGGTTTAGGAGTGTGTCTATGGGAATGTTTGACCATTATTCCAGAAGCACATTTGTGAGATAAGGCACTGATTTGGAGGAGAAGGCCTGGCTCACAGTCTCCAGGCTAATTCATCTCAGAGATGTTCTATCAGGACTCTGTGCAGGCCAGTCAAGTTCCTTCATCCCAAACTCGCTCATCCATGTCTTCATGGACCTTGTTTGTGCACGGGTGCGCAGTTATGTTTGAACAAGAAGGGGCCATCCCCAAACTGTTCCCACAAAGTTGGGAGCATGAAACTGTCCGAAATGTTTTGGTATAAAGAGTTTCCTTCACCGGGAACTAAGGGGCCAAGTCCAACCCCTGAAAAACAATCCCACACCAGAATCCCCCCTCCACCAAATGATTTGGACCAGTGCACAAAGAAAAGTCCATAAAGACATGGATGAGTGGGTTTGGGGTGGAAGAACTTGACTGGCCTGCACAGAATCCTGACCTCAACCCGACTTAACACCTTTAGGATGAATAAGAGGGGAGACTGCGAGACAGGCCTTCTCGTCCACATCATTGCCCGTCCCCTCCTGGAAGAACTTCAAACATTCCCATAGACACACACACTCCTAAACCTTGTGGACAGCCTTCCCAGAAGCGTTGAATCTGTTATAGCTGCAAAGTGTGGGCCAATTAAATATTGAACCCTACAGACCAAGACTGGGATGTCATTAAAGTTCATGTGCTTGCAAAGGCAGGCGTCCCAATATCCTAATACTTTTGGTAATATAGTGTATGTGTGTGTGTATGTGTATATATATATATATATATATATATATATGTATATATATATATATATATATATATATATGTATATATACAGTGCCTTGCGAAAGTATTCGGCCCCTTGAACTTTGCGACCTTTTGCCACATTTCAGGCTTCAAACATAAAGATATAAAATTTAAATTTTTTGTGAAGAATCAACAACAAGTGGGACACAATCATGAAGTGGAACGAAATTCATTGGATATTTCAATTTTTGTTAACAAATAAAAAACTGAAAAATTGGGCGTGCAAAATTATTCAGTCCCTTTACTTTCAGTGCAGCAAACTCTCTCCAGAAGTTCAGTGAGGATCTCTGAATGATCCAATGTTGACCTAAATGACTAATGATGATAAATAGAATCCACCTGTGTGTAATCAAGTCTCCATATAAATGCACCTGCACTGTGATAGTCTCAGAGGTCCGTTTAAAGTGCAGAGAGCATCATGAAGAACAAGGAACACACCAGGCAGGTCCGAGATACTGTTGTAGAGAAGTTTAAAGCTGGATTTGGATACAAAAAGATTTCCCAAGCTTTAAACATCCCAAGGAGCACTGTGCAAGCGATAATATTGAAATGTAAGGATTATCAGACCACGGCAAATCTGCGAAGACCTGGCCGTCACTTTAAACTTTCAGCTTATACAAGGAGAAGACTGATCAGAGATGCAGCCAAGAGGCCCATGATCACTCTGGATGAACTGCAGAGATCTACAGCTGAGGTGGGAGTCTCTGTCCATAGGACAACAATCAGTCGTATACTGCACAAATCTGGCCTTTATGGAAGAGTGGCAAGAAGAAAGCCATTTCTTAAAGATATCCATAAAAATTTGCCACAAGCCACCTGGGAGACACAACAAACATGTGGAAGAAGGTGCTCTGGTCAGATGAAACCAAAATCAAACTTTTTGGCAAAAATGCAAAACGTTATGTTTGGCGTAAAAGCAACACAGCTCATCACCCTGAACACACCATCCCCACTGTCAAACATGGCGATGGCAGCATCATGGTTTGGGCCTGCTTTTCTTCAGCAGGAACAGGGAATATGGTTAAAATTGATGGGAAGATGGATGGAGCCAAATACAGGACCATTATGGAAGAAAACCTGATGGAGTCTGCAAAAGACCTGAGACTGGGACGGAGATTTGTCTTCCAACAAGACAATGATCCAAAACATAATTTACAAATAACAATTTTTCAGTTTTTTATTTGTTAAAAAAGTTTGAAATATCCAATAAATTTCATTCCATTTCATGATTGTGTCCCACATGTTGTTGATTCTTCACAAAAAATTACAGTTTTATATCTTTATGTTTGAAGCCTGAAATGTGGCAAAAGTTCGCAAAGTTCAAGGGGGCCGAATACTTTCGCAAGGCACTGTATATATAAAATTTTTTGCTATTTTTTCTTTATCGTACATCACGGGACACAGAGCCGGTATTAATGACTGCCTGGGGTTATACGCTACCTTTAGGTGATTGGACACTGGCGACCAATAGACAGGAAGTTCCTCCCATATAACCCATCCCATACAGGAAGATCCTTCGTTTTTTTCACCAGTGTCTTGAAGGTGGTGGTCATGGCTGTTAAAGCTCTTTAAAGCGGTAGTATCCCGCTTTTTGACACTTTTACCTACAGGTAAGCCTATAATAAGGCTTACCTGTAGGTACAAATAATATCTCCTAAACCGGCACGGTTTAGGAGATATTTACAGTGCATGCAGCCGCTCGCGCGAGCGGCGCATGCGCTCTGAAGGTCCGGGGGACCTTCAATTAAGTTGCCGGGAGCTTGCCGGAAAAAGCATGCGCGCGGGAGTGACGTCATCGCGGCTCCGGCCAATCATCGCGCCGGAGCCGTCTCTTCCGGCCAATGAGCGCGCCGGAGCCGCCGAACCCGGAAGAGATGACGAGGGACCATGGCAGCGCCCGCAGCGATGTCCGGGGGTCCGTGTCGGGGCTTCGTTTTAAGGTAAGTTACACATAATGGGCTAGTATGCGATGCATACTAGCTCATTATGCCTTTGTCTTGCAGGTTTTTTTTTTTTATTTTTTTTTTTATAGAGTTTACAACCATCATTGTAAACTTGACTTATAATCCCATATATCATATCAGGCTAGTGTGAAACACTCCCTAGACGAGATGAATCACACACTGAGCACTATGAGCAGACCTAACACACAGATCCTGCTCTCTGGAAGGCAGAAAGCAATATAGATTTGCCTACTGCTCCTCAGATAGGCAGACAGAGCCAAAAACTATACTCTCTCACTAGCACCTACCTAGGAGGGTGCTACACTTGCATAAAACACATGCCTGCTTACTTGCATAGGTGCGTGTTTGAATGGGCACATGCTTGTATGAACTCATGCTTACTTACATACGTGTTTGCATAAACTCGTATTGCATAAATGCATGGACACGTGTTTGCATAAGCGCATGGTTGCATAAACGCATGCTTGCTAATTGCGTGGATGCATGGATGCATGTTTGCATGGGTGCACATGTTTGCAGGAATACCTGTTTGCATAAACGCATATTTGCATAAAACGCATGCTTCCATAAATGCATGCTTCCATAAATGCATATTGCATAAAAGCATATATGCTTAATTGCCTTGAACTGCATGCATATATGCTTAATTGCCTTAATCCTTAAGGATCCAGCAGATAAAAAGTTAGAATTCTTTTTTTTTCACTTATACATTTTTTATTAAGGGTTTGAGATACGTCTGTACAACAAAAGTATACATTATAATCATGTAATTTGACAATGTAGGAAAAAGTAGGGTTCTTACATCATTTTTAATACAAATATATAGCAATCACAATCTCTTATCCCAATTTATCTGCAGTACCCTACTTCTATTCCTATACAGCCAACTTGTCTTCATGATAAAGCTACACATAGTACAGTCTCTTCCCACTCCAATTTTCCTTCTTTTATACCTACATAAACAATCTTCAACCCCCCCCCCCCCCCCAAAAAAAAAAAACAGAGGGGAAGGAAAGAGGGGAAAGGGAAAAAAAATCATCCCTCAGGATCCAGTTGGGTTTCCTGTAGAGTCCATGGGATTCTATTGGAAATAAGTATGGAGACACCCTTCGACTTGGACTCTGTATTAGTCGAATGGTATTCCCATGGGTAGTTTTTATTCCTCAGTATGGGTAGTTTGCTTTCCTTAAAGTGTGTCTCTTGAATTAATGCTACGTCTATCTGAGAGCGTTTTAAATCATTTAACCGGTTGCCGACCGCCGCACGACTATATACTGCGGCGGTCAGCCCCGGCCAGGCAGAGTGACGTATCGGTACGTCACTCGCCTGTCACTGACTTGCGAGCCTATCGCGGGCGGGCGCGCGCCCGCCGAGGCGCGCGCCCGCCGCGGCTCGTCCACAGACAAGTCAGTGCGTGTGACCGGCGGACTCGATGTCCGCCAGTCACACTACGATCGCTCCTGTGAAGGGAGAAAGACAGAGCGGCTTGTGTAAACAAGCTGCCTGTCAGTTCTCCCTGTGTAAAAGTGAAGATCTGTCCGTTCTACTATGTAGAACGGTTGATCTTTGCTTTTACACCAATAGGAATGTCCCTGCACAGTTAGAATCACGCCCCTAGGACACACTTAACCCCTCCCTGTCCAATAAAGTTAACCCCTTCCCTGCCAGTGTCATTTTTGCAGTGACAGTGCATATGTATAGCACTGATTACTGCAGTAATGTCACTGGTACCCCCAAAAGTGTCAAAAATGTCAGTCAAGGGTCCGATCTGTCCGCCGCAATGTCGCAGTACCGAAAAAAAAATCGCAGATCGCCGCCATTACGCGTTAAAAAGAAAACACCAAAAATGACAAAAATCTTTCCCTTTGTTAGTAAACGCGATAACTTTTGCGCAAACCAATCAAAATACGCTTTTTGCGTTTTTTTTTTTTTACCAAACATAGGTAGCATAAAACAAATTGGCCGAAAAATGTTAAAAAATTTTGATTTTTACATTTTTTTGGGGAATTTCATATAAAAAAAATGTGAAAAATATTGTTATTTTTGCAAAATTTACGCTCTTTTTTTGTTTATAGCGCGTGATCAAAAAATCGCACAGGTGATCAAATACCACCAAAAGAAAGCTCTGTTTGTGGGAAAAAAAGGACATCAAATTCGTTTAGGTACAGCGTCGCACGACCGCGCAATTGTCCGTTAAAGTCACGCAGTAAAAAATCGCAAAAAAACCCCTGGTCCTTTAGCAGCCAAATCCTCCGGGGCTTAAGTGGTTAATAACATACGTCTTTTTTCGGGAATATTAAGGCCTCTTGAATTTAATGTTATTACTTTTATATTTGCCATATTGTCACGCCAGAAAATGGAAAGGGAAAGGAAGGGGAAGGGAAGAAAAGAGGGACATTTTAAAAACACAGAACCAATCACAGCCACCCACCCACCCACCCAAAACTGCTAATTTAACTACTTATTTGTACGCACACCCTCAAACCTAAAGGCTTGTGCGTAGTCCTATGTAGGTTTGTGGTTGGGCAGGGCCTCAAAGTGAGGTCCCGGCTCTCCCCCCCCCCCCCCGAACCCCCCGGACTCTTTATACTCTAATATTTTATAATCAGCAGAAAGCCATTCTTATATTTTTATCTCTCTTTCCTCTCAAGGAGCAGCCCTCTATATCCTTTGAGCATCCTTAACGCATTTTTAATACTAGTAACATAAAATAAAAAAAAAGTGAAAGAAGGGAATCTCTTGGTTTCCTATCTGGATAATACAACTAATTTTATAGTGCTCAAAAAAAAAAAAAAAGTGATAAAAAGTGAAAAAAAGGGGAAATTCCTTGATCCCCTATTTAGGTCCGGTTCACACTTATGCGATGCGGGAAGGCTGCGAATCTGCTGCCTGTTCCCGCATCGCACACGCACCCCAGCAGTTCACACTGCCATATGCGATGCGCTGGGGGTGTCAATATAATCTTAACGACACCCCCAGTTTGGTCGCATATCGCAGTGCGATCTTGCAGTTCGCACAGGATCGGATCGCACAAGTGTGAACCGCTGTGCGATCCGATCCTGATGCGGCTGCAGAAAAGGGTCCTGTGCGTGTTTGCTGCGGGTGCGGTGCGAATTTAGCCATACAAAGTGTATGGCTAAACTCGCACCGCACAGCCGATCGCATGTAATGAAGGAGCAGTGCGCTCCGACATTACATGCGAACCCCGCACTCGCATAAGTGTGAACCGGGGCTCAGCGTGTGTAAATAATTTTATAGTGTCAAAAATATATATATATCTATATTTATACCCAATGTTTATAAATCTTGTACATTGTACATTGTTTATACTCCAAAAAAAAAGAAAACCCCAAACCCTAAGAACCCCAAGTGTAAATTCTAAATGTATATATCTAAAGCAGTGAAATAGAAAAAAAAAAATAAAAACGTGACTATAGTGGAAAAAAAAAAAAAAAGGGGGCTCCAAAAATATGAGTACAAAGAGGGAGGAAACCCCTTTTTTTCTTTATGTAGCTTGTGTAATGAAAAAAAAAAATTGAAATATTAGAAATAAATAATAAGAAAGGAGGGGGATCAAAAGTAATATTTTAATACCATCCTCATAATATGTAAATAAATCTAAACACATGCCTACCATATATACATGTTTATAAATCGTGTACATTGTTTATACCCAATGTTTATAAATCTTGCACATGGTTTATACTCCAAAAAAAAAAAACCCTGACCCTAAGCACCCTAAGGCTTCTTTCACATGGCCGCTCCGTGTGAAAGGTCCGCTGCGGGATTTTTTATTTTTTTTCCACGGAGCGGATGACATTTCTGTCATCCGCTCCGTGTGCCCGCATATCATCCCATCCGTTTGCAGATGATATGCGGACATAATGTAAGTATATGGCACTGCGGATGTCAGCGGATGACACCGCTGACATCCGATTTTCCTTCCTTTCCGTTTTTTACACGGATGAAAAAATAGGGTTCTGTTCCGTTCCAAAAAAAGGGAACAGAACTGAAAGGAGGAAAATCGGATGTCAGCGGATGGTATTCCGCTGACATCCGCAGTGCCATTCACTTACAGTATGTCCGCAAATCATCCGCAAAAACAAAGGATGATTTGCAGACCAGCGGAGCGGCCGTGTGAAAGAGCCCTAAGTGTCAATTCTAAATTGATATATCTTAAACAGTGACATAAAAAAAAATCATCAAAAACGTGACTGTAGTGGAAATAAATAAATAAATAAATAAATAAATAAATAAAAGGCTCCAAAAATATGAGTACAAAGAGGGAGGAAACCCCTTTTTTTAATGTAGCATAATATATTACATAGTATAATTTAAATTTATGAGGGGTAATATGTTATTTGACTTCTCTTCCTACAATATGTAGGTAACCCAATCTATAGATAAACCCCCTCTTCTCCATCTTTCTCCAAAAATAAATAAAAAAACAACAAGAAAAAACCTACCACATCAAAAAAAAAAAAAAAAAACCCACCAGGTGTCCACCTCACAAAGTGAGGGAAGGGAACCTCTTGTTTCTCTATATATCTTATGTATACAATTCCCAAGTATACAAAAAAAAAACAAAAACATTTCCCTTTTCCCTTCCTTTAGTGACATAGCGCCAAACAAGAATCAGAGAAGGGAACATCTTATTTCCCCCCATATCCCGTGTTTGCCATTCTAAAGTATGTGGAAAAAAAAATAATAATTTTTAATTAAAATTTATAATATCCTCTTTATCATAATACATAGATAATGCATAGATAAACCTCAATGGATGTCTTCCCGTGTTTGCTTATTTGTGGATAGTATTAATACACAAACATTAAGCCTTAAACATTAAGTCCCGGCTCACACCCGTGCGATGCGGGAACGCTGCGAATATGCATCTTGTTCCCGCATCGCATCCGCACCTCTGGCAGCTCACACTGCCATATGCGACACGCAGGGGGCGTCAATTAAAAGTTAATGACACCCCCAGTTGAGATCGCACACAACAGTGCGATCCGCAAGTTTGCACAGAATCGGATCGCACCAGTGTGAACCACCATGCGATCTGATTCTACTGCGGCTCAAAAAAAAAGGCCCTGTGTGCGTGTTTGTTGTGGATGTGGCGTGAGTTCAGCCACACAAAGTGTATGGCAGAACCCGCACCGCACATGAGATCGCATGCAATTAGGAGCAGTGCCCTCTGATCCACATGCGACCTTTGCAAACCACACAAGGGTGAATCGGCACCAAACCTCCCATTGTTTGTTACTCCCTAAAAAAAAAAAAAAGGAAAAGAAGGAAATCTTTTGTGAGAAAACGTCCATCGTTTCAGAATCCGCATCCTTTTCGTCCATTTCCCTTCTCTCTCTCCCCTTGGAAAATAAAAAGACAAAAAAAGAAAAAGGGGCAGTAGCTCAACTCAGAAGACTACACCTAATCTTAGGGCGTCTCCTCCAAAGTTCCTCAGTGCCAATCATTAACCCCTTAAAAAAAAAAAAAGACACCCAAGGGAAAAAAAAATATGTATGCTCCGTCTTTTAGCTAGTGGTGTCTCTTCCCATAGACGAGATTTACAGTTTAGCTTTGGCTTCTCATATTTCTAGAGGGTCTTGTCTTTTCTTGATCAGTTTGTCTCAGATATTGGGGTAGAATTGCTAACCAATTGGGAATATGGATTTCCTGACAGATTTCATGGCAGCATACGTATTGGGTTTGGCCCCGCCTCCAAACCTACCCAGAGGACACCACTCCCATAAATCTTTGTTGTCCTCCAAAGGATTACCTGTATCCTACCTGAAGATGGATCCCAGGAGATGGATGACTCTACCATTCGGGTATTTGAGTGTTCTCCAATAAGCCCCAGCTGCTGCGGGGTATGGAGTAGGGGCGAAGATGTGTGCAGCCCTTGGCCAAAAAGACCAGCTCCTGCGGGTGGCCGGTACCCTAAGAATTACTAAGTCCAGTGTGTGTCCGTCCATCCCTGGTGGCCAGCGGTTCGTGAGTACCCCATTCATATTGATATCTCCATGGCAGCTGTTTACTTATTGCTTGCTTAAGTGGCTGTATGTTACCTTTTCTTTTTCTGATGTTCCCTGGTGGCTAGCGGTCTGGGGCCGGTCAGTGTATTACTTCCTGATTGGCCGCCGGCTCGGTGCGCTACTGCGCATGCGCGTTTGCCTCAGGAACGAGGCTTGGTTCTCACGCATGCGCAGTGAGGTTTTCTTGCGGCGCCCGTTGATGACGTCACGGAGCGCCATATTTAAACTCCCAAGCTGTCAGCAGATTCTGTGTGTTTTACACTCTGCTGCTGTGGGACGTCTGTAGTGATTGCCAGCCTAATTCCTGCTTCCTGGAAGGAGTTTTGTCCTACTGCATTGCTGCCGCTCTGTATTGCTGCCACTGTATTCCACCTGGTTTCCTGGTGAGTAGTCTGGACCCCAGAATTGGGAGCCTCCCCCCCCCCCCCCATATTTGCTTCCTCTCTGACATCGTTGTCCGGCTCATCCCTGTAGGTCGGCGCCAGAATGGAAGCCTCTCCGCCCTCCGGTGGTCAGCCCGCCCTTAACAGGTATTAGGGGCTTTTGGGGTTCGGGGTGTAGGTTAGGGGGGAATTGGAACATTTTTCATGTTCCTAGTTTCCTGTTTTTGTTTTCTTTGTTTCCTTGTTGTTTCAGCCCTTCCCGTTCGGAGACTCGTCACTCCTCTCAAAGGAGCGGACGGCGTTCAAGTTCCCACCACCGGCACTCTTCAAAATCTGCTTGGAAGTCCCCATCGGGTTCCCAGCATCATAAGAGAGCGTCCACATCAACTAGCCACTCACGTAGACCTGAGAAAGCAAGTTGTTGGGGTTGTGGCGCTCGGGTCCATGAAACGAAGTCCCTGTGTGACAAATGTTTTTCCCAGGCTGCAGGAGAAAGGGCCACCAGCGCATTGAAGCCCTTGTGAAGAGGGTCTTGAAGGACTCTTTGGT
The DNA here is from genome assembly GCF_965119305.1 of Pelophylax lessonae. Taxonomy (NCBI): domain Eukaryota; kingdom Metazoa; phylum Chordata; class Amphibia; order Anura; family Ranidae; genus Pelophylax; species Pelophylax lessonae. The sequence goes on along the minus strand of NC_138774.1, from coordinate 114,158,349 downwards.
CTTTGGCCGAACTGGGCGTCAGTCAGCCCCAGGGCTCTGTAACAGCTCCACCTAGCCCTTCCCCTGCAATGGTACAACGCGGGAAGACTTTGAATCTACTCATACAAGTCAGCAATCAGCGCTCCTGTCGGATAGGACCCTTGTCTGGGTTTTGAATTCACCTTAGTTCCTTCCCTGGTAAAGGCGGTCAGGGAGACCTTAAATTGGGAAGATTCAGCTGTTCCTCCTCCCAAACAAAATAAATATTTTAAACAGCTCAATAAGGAGCGTCTTAATTTTCCCTTCCTGGGAGAGTTGGGAGAGATCATCTCAGAGGAATGGAGTAAGGTGGAGAGGAAAAACTCCTTGGTCGTCAGGGGTTAGAAGACCTCAAAATTAAGGTCAGAAAAAACCCTGGGTCCAAAGACCCATTAAATCAGGTTCCAAATCCGCCTTATGAGGGGGCACCCCCACTCGTTCAGGTGGGTGGAGGGCTCTTACAAGTCTCAGAAACTTGGGGAGGACTGGTGCAGGACAGGTGGGTCTTATCCACAGTGGCACGGGGCTACATGATAGAGTTCCGAGAGTTTCCTCCTTCTCAGGTTCTGGGTTCAAATGTCCATGTTTGCCCAGTAAAAAGGAAGTCCTTGTTCCAGGCCCTGGAACATTTGTGGGTACAGGGCGCGATTGTGGAGGTTCCAACCAGCGAAAGGTTCACAGGTTTTTACTCCAATCTCTTTCCAGTGCTGAAACCAAATGGCGAGGTATGACCCATTCTAGATCTCAAAGCTCTGAACCAGTATCTGACCGTTCGGTATTTTCACATGGAATCAATCTGCTCTGTGGTAGCTAGTGATGTCGCGAACCTAAAATTCGCCGTTCGCGAACGGCGAACGCGAACATCGACAAATGTTCGCGAACCGGCGAACCGGGCGAACCGCCATAGACTTCAATAGGCAGGCGAATTTTAAAACACACAGGGACTCTTTCTGGCCACAATAGTGATGGAAAAGTTGTTTCAAGGGGACTAACACCTGGACTGTGGCATGCCGGAGAGGGATCACGCAAAAAAAAGTTCTTAAAAATTATAATTTTTTGATAGAGAGCCAATTATTGGAAAAATTAAAAAAAAATAAAAATAAAAAATTTCTTTGGATTTAGCATCTGGGGGGTCTAAAAAGTGTACCTGTGAAGTTTCAGCTCTGTAGCATGTCCAGAACCCCTAAAAAACAGCATTTGTCTTATATTTTCAGGAATATGGCTTCTCTGCGGCTGGCTTTTTCTCTTGCAGGCATTTATCGGGCATTTTTTTAGGCAGGCATGTCATTTTTTGTATTTAGTGTCTGGGGGGTCTAAAAAGTGTACCTGTCAAGTTTCAGCTCTGTAGCATGTCCAGAACCCCTAAAAAGCAGCATTTTTCTTATATTTTCAGGAATATGGCTTCTCTGCGGCTGGCTTTTTCTCTTGCAGGCATTTAGCGGGCATTTTTTTAGGCAGGCATGTAATTTTTTGTATTTAGTGTCTGGGGGGGTCTAAAAAGTGTACCTGTCAAGTTTCAGCTCTGTAGCATGTCCAGAACCCCTAAAAAACAGCATTTTTATTATATTTTCAGTAATACGGCTTCTCTGCGGCTGGCTTTTTCTCTTGCAGGCATTTAGCGGGCATTTTTTTAGGCAGGCATGTCATTTTTTGTATTTAGTGTCTGGGGGGTCTAAAAAGTGTACCTGTCAAGTTTCAGCTCTGTAGCATGTCCAGAACCCCTAAACAGCATTTTTCTTATATTTTCAGGAATACGGCTTCTCTGCGGCTGGCTTTTTTCTTGCAGGCATTTAGCGGGCATTTTTTTAGGCAGGCATGTCATTTTTTGTATTTAGTGTCTGGGGGGTCTAAAAAGTGTACCTGTC